>NC_064819.1:172083792-172708792 GCF_024166365.1 Elephas maximus indicus | reverse complement strand
AGTCCCCAGAACCTGTGAATGTTACCTTAGAGGGTAAAAGAATGAATATCATTTTACATGGCAAAAGATGTAATTAAGATCAGGATTTTGAAAGAAAGTCCTTATCCTGTATTATCTGAGCAGACCCTAAGTCCACTTACAAGGATTCTTGTAAGAGTGAGGCAGAGGGAGATTAGACACACAGAATAGAAGGCAATATGAAGACAGAGGTAGAGACAGTAGTGATGTAGCTACAAGCCCAGGAATGTCGGGGAAGCCACCAGTAGCTGGAAAAGGCAAAGAATGGATTCTTCCTATAATCCCTGGGTAGAGCTCAACCCTCCTGTATTTCAGATTTGTGGTCTGCAGAACCATGAAAGAATGCTGTTGTTTAAAGCTACCCAATTTGTGGTAATTTATTATGGTAGCCTCAAAAATTAATACAAAACTGCACAGAATAACAGAGTGTAGTAGTAAGGAGTATGAGCTCTGGAGCCAGTCTTCTCTTCAACCCTGACTTCGCCATTTACAAGCTGTGTAATGTTGGGCATATTATTTAATGTCCCAGGGCCTGCCTTTAAGAATAGAGTGCTTTGACCAGTATCTGGCATATAGTGAATGTGCGGTGCGTGTTAGCTGTTGTTGACATCATCATCATCATTACTATTATTATTAAAGAGCCCTGGTGGCACAGTGGTTAAGTGCTTAGCTGCTAACTGAAATGTTAGTGGTTCAAACCTACCAGCTGCTCCATGGGAGAAAAGATCTGGTGATTTGTTCCTGTAAAGATTACTGCCTAGGGAACTCGGTGGGGCAGTTCCACTCTGTCCTGTAGGGTTGCTATAAGTTGGAATCAACTTGATGGCACACGACAACAACATTATTATTATCACCAGCAACAGTTTAAAAAGGGATTTACAATGGTAATCACTAATAAAAGGTACTTGAGAATAAATATCATCAGTAAGACCTTTATGTGTCAGATCATAAAACTTTAATAAAAAGCATTAAAGGAGACCTAAATAAATGGAGAGGTTCATGGATAGAAAGGCTCAATAGTGTAAAGTACCAATTCACACAAAATTGTTCTATAGATTCAATACAATTCCAAACAGAATTCCACAGTTTTTTTTTTTTTTTTTAAGGAATTTGGCAACTGATTCTAAAATTGACATAAAAACCCAAACCAAACGTGTTGCTGTCAAGTTGTTTCCAACTCATAGCGACCCTATAGGACAGAGTAGTACTGTCCCATAGGGTTTCCAAGGAGCAGGTGGTGAACTTGAACTGCCAACCTTTTGGTTAGCAGCTGAGCTCTCAATGACTGTGTCACCAGGGCCCCAAAATTGACATGAGAGAGCAAATATCCAAGAATAGCCACTGTTCCCATAAAGAAAAATGATCAGATGGAGGAATAATCCTACCAAATATTAAGATTTATTAATAACCATAATAATTTGGATGGTGTAATATTGGTGTAAAGACAGACAAATAGACAAATGGTATTGAATAGTCCAGAAACAGTTCCACACATGTATAGAAACCCTGTATAGAATAGAGCTTGTATTACAGGTCAGAGAGAAAGGAAGAGCTATTCAATACACTGTTGGAACAATTGATTTCTCTTATGGGGAAAAAAAAGGGGTACTGTTTTGGTTGGGTTCTCTAGGAAGCAGATGCCAAGACAAAAGTGCAAGAGGATTTTTTGGGAGACAATGCCCATGAAAACATAAAGAGGAGAGGGAGCAGGATTTATGCAGGGAGAGACTTCAGACCACAATGTAGGTGTGACACTTAGGAAAGCAGTGAGAGAAGGATGGAGAGCTGGGAGGAAAAACCTAAGACTATGGTGCAACTTCGAGAAAGCCTCAGCTGGCCTAATGGGGAACTTTGGCAAGAAGACTGCTCATAGGAGAGTCCTATGATGGCCTAAATGTCAAGCCCTTATGCTACCACTGTGCTCAGTCATTGTCTGGGAGATGCCCAGGAAGCATGTGCCTGGCTTGAAAGCTGAGGCAGATCCTGGCACTTGTAGCTACAGGCTGTCAGCTAACCGTACTCCCCATGGTAGGGTATCTCTTGAAGGGAGATCCAAGTAGCACGCCTTCATGGATCCCACACATCCCTACCTCATACTGTAACCGAACGCCACTCGGGTTCTTGTCCTGTCTTATTAGCCAATCGAAATAAGACGGACACTGATTGCAATGGAAACAGAAAGTGGCAAGTTTATTGTCTGCGCATAGAAGGAGCGCGTGGGGTCTAGTGACCTTAAGGCCATGTGCTCGCTGACTAAGGGGGCTGGGGAGCTTTTTGTTTCCAATGGCGTCAGGGGGTTGGGTTTGGTACCCAGAATTTTCTGACTTTAGCCCTCCCATGCCTATATTTGGGGGTGGGGGGCAGTCAGTTGAAGGATATGATTTCAATCTGTGCATGCTTCAAGGTGTAACTAGGGCTAGTCAGGGGGCGGAACCACTACCTGCTGTGACTTCCTGCTCAAAACAAGCTTGTGGTTAGCAAGACAAAGGGGGGGGGGTGTTGATTGGGGTTTTCAATATGGCTGAGCAGCCTGTTTCAATACCATATAGAAAAATTAATTCCAGATGGATTAGGTTTTATATGTGAAAGGCAAAATTTTTAAAACTTTAGAAGACAATTAGGAGCCTATCTTTGACTTTGGAAAAAAATTTCTTAAACAAGACACCAAAAACAACAAACAAGCAAACAAAAAAACAAGCTATAAAGGAAAAGATTGATAGATTTGATTATATTAAAATAAAATCCTTTTGTTCTTCTAATACACTACAAAGAAAGTGAAAAAACAAGACACAAATTGGGTAACATATTTATTACATATACAACTGACAAAGGATTGCTCCCCATAGTGAATAGGGAGCTTCTACAAAGTTAATAAGAAAAAAAAGGAGCAACTTCATAGAAAAATGGGTAAAAATGAGCAAGCATTTCACAGAAGAGAAAAACGGAATGGCCAATAAACATAGGAAAAGATAGTTAAAATACTGAAATCACAGTGAGATGTCATTATACAGATTCCATATTGGCAGAAATATAAAGTTGTGACAATACCAATTGTTGGTAAAGACATATTTTGGTGTGAATTGGCATAAACCACTTTGGAACACAGTTTGATATTCCCTAGGAAACATGGGCATATCCTTCATACCAACAGTTCTACTCCTGAGTATATACATAGAGGGTAGGGGAATGCTAGCTGTTGTAACGAAGAGGTCCAAGTATGCTATGACTCAAGCAAAATACATGTTTATTTCTCACTCGTAAATAAACTAAGTGTTCCAGGTGATCTTGCTCTTCACTCCACAGAGACCTAGGCCAACTTCAACATGTGACTTTCAAGGTCACCCTAGTTGGCTGCAGGAAGATCAGAAAAGAGCCAAAGTCCAGGCCCAGAGGTTTTCTCTTAAGCAGTGAGATGAAAGTTGTACACATCATTTCTGCTTAAATTGCGCTGGTAAATCTCATGGCCTCAACTGATTGCAAATTGGACTGGGAAATACAGTCCCTAGCTGGGCAGCTGCATTCCAGCCACTATTTTATTGCCATGGAGGATGGAGAGAAGGGTTTTTGAGGTCGGGTAACCATTTTCCCAACAATCCCCAAGAGGAGCTCTTGCAAATATACACCAGGGGACATGTCCTAGTATGTTCACAGCAGTGATATTTGTAAAGGTCTCAAATGGAAACAACCCATATGCCCGTCAACAGCAGAATGGATATATGGATAAATACATGCTTTTATATTTATTTTTTTACACGGGAATACTATGCAGCAATGGAAACAATGGAACCACAGCTGCACACAACAATAGTAATGGCTCTCATAAACTTAAAATTGAGCTAAAAAAGTCAGCAATAAATATATACATGTTATAAACAGGCAAAAAGAAACAATAAATGATGAAGTTATTAAGAATAGCGGGGGAGTTCTTATTCCAAAATGCAAACAGTGCTAATCCTCAAAGGGAAGGTGTATGATTTGAAAGAGCTAAGCAGGGGGCTTCCAAGGTACTAATAGTGTTTCATTTCTTAAGCTGAGTTTGGGATACTTGAATGTTCATTATAGTATTATTCTTTAAATGGTTTTTATCATTAAACTGTATATAACGAAAACATTAAAAAAGGAAAATAAACATCAATACTTTACACTTTTATTACAAGAGTGGATTTCATGGTACTCTCTTGTTTCATTATTTCTCTGAGTAGCTTTTCTACCAAAATATAATCTTCTACTTTTCTTATTTTGGTATAGCCATTGAATTTCCCTCCACTCCCCGAGATCATGTGTTCATATTCTTTTAGTTGCTTCATGTGTTTCACATTCTACTTAATTGCTTCTCCTATAGCTGGTGACATAGTGGTTAAGTGCTACGGCTGCTAACCAAAGGGTCGGTGGTTCAAACCCGCCAGGCGCTCCTTGGAAACTCTATGGGGCAGTTCTACTCTGTCCTATAGGGTCGCTATAAGTCGGAATAGACTCGATGGCACTGGGTTTTTTTTTTTTTTTTTTTAATAGCTAACAATCTACCTTGCTAGAGATACAAACATCCAGAATCAGGGGCCCAACAGCCACATCATCTCTTCCAAGTCACCATTTACAATGCCCCACTGGGGAGACATTTGCACATAAATTGTTTTTATCCTTCATTTTGGCTGCCCC
This sequence comes from Elephas maximus indicus, assembly GCF_024166365.1. Classification (NCBI taxonomy): domain Eukaryota; kingdom Metazoa; phylum Chordata; class Mammalia; order Proboscidea; family Elephantidae; genus Elephas; species Elephas maximus. Next base: position 172,704,118 of record NC_064819.1, on the reverse strand, counting down.
TTGCTCACTAACTTAATCCTTTGTGGATGATTTTGCTGGAATACCATATCTTTTATAAAAATGTTTATTGAATAAAAGTTTATTCAAATCATAAGTGAAATATAAGGCAATTAAAGGGTGCATTTTTGGGGCATGCTCCCAAATATTTGTATATAATTTTCATTTCACAATTAAATTCAATAAGCATTTATGGAGGACATACCATACACCAAATGTCAAATGTGGAGGTGTGTTAGGGGACTAATGTATTAGAGTTAAGGACCATCAATGAGACCTTTACTGTTGTCATTAAGAAAGCTCTCGTAGGTGCCTTTTTGTATCTGATTTTAAGAATAACAAAAAATAGAAAGCTTTACTAAATTTTTTTTTGATCATCAGGTTAGGCTCCCATTGTGGAACAGATCATATGTTTTGAATACTATAAACAACTTTTTTAGTTAGTGTGCTTAAAAAATAATTAAAGGCATTTGGTTAAAGAAGAAACAAACACTTCAATGAATCAGAACCTCAGGTATGAATGTTAGACTTGCACATCTATTCCATTTTAAACTAAGCTTCTTTTACAAAGAAATTTTTTGACTAGTGAGTTTGCTTATGGTAAGAGCCTGACTCTCTTTTCCCAATGTAAAAAAAATTGCCCATATCAATATAACCTGGGACACAATCAATAATCGTTAAGAACTATAACAAGAATGATGTATGGCCTTTCTAACTTCAAAACAGTTATGATTATAGACATACATCTAGCCTGATTATTAAAATGAATATAGATCATTAAGACCTACATAAAAGGAAGGAGAAACAAATATAGCAAAAATCTAAGATAATGTGGTTGTCCTAATACATAGATTTAGTTGTGAGCATCCTGGCAGTCAGTAATGAAGACATAGATTATAGGCTCTTGGCTGTAGAATTCTCATTATTTGGTAACAGAAAGATATAATTTCCTTAGGAAAACATATTTTTCCCACAGTGCTAAGTATTTTTTTTTTTAATTCTCAAGCAGATAATTATACAAGGAATATTGAACCATGTATTTAGCAATGGTTTCTGAAAGATACAGCTCTATTATCCATAGAGATAATTTTATATTTCCCCTTAACAAAAATGGAGAGTATAGTATTTGAATTATGTCCTCCGTTCCCAAATTTATGTTGAAGCCCTAACCCCTGGTAATTTTGAATGTGACCTTGTTTGAAAGCAGGGTCTTTGAAGATGTTATCAGGAAGTTATACAGACTGGAATAGGGTAGGTCCTAATTTTACCTGAGTGGTGCCCTTATGAAGGTGGAGAAGAGACATAGAGAGGCAGAGAGAAGGCAGATGGCCATGTGATGGTGTAATAGTTAAGGTTGTGTGTCAGCTTGGCTGGGCTATGATTCTCAGAGGTTTGACAGTTACCATGTAGTTTGGCAGTCATATGATGATGTGGCCACCTCCATGATGAGATTCGATATAATGTGATCACTTCCATGAGGGATCTACTGTGAGTAGCCAATCAGTTGAAAGAGAGTTTCCTTTTGGGTGTGGCCTGCACCCAATATAGGTGGACTTTCTGGCAAGGCTTGTGAGCTTTTGCTCATTTTGGATTCTACAGCTGGCTCCTGTTTTTCTGACCTCCCGTTCTTAGGACTTGAGCTAGCAGCTTACCTGTCATCTTGCCTGTTGATCTTGGGATTTGTCCAGGTCTTTGCAACCCGTAAGCCAGAGCCCTGTTGTCTGACTTGCTGATCTTGGGTTTGCCAGTCTCTGTATCTATGTGAATCAGGAGAAGCCTCCAGCCTGACCTGTGGACTTGATGTTCTAGCCTCTGCAACTCTGTGAGCCATTTCCTTAATGTAAACCTCCCTCTCTATGTATTTATATGCTTCACTGGTTTTGCTTCTCTAGAGAACCCAGCCTAAGATGGGTGGCCATGTGACCACAGAGTTATGCTGCAGCTGTGAACCAAGGAACATCTGGGGCTACCAAAATTGACAGAGACAAGAAAGCATCTTTCCTTAGAGCCTTCAGAGTGAACATGACCCTGCCAACACTCTGAATTTGGACTAACAGCATCTAGAACTGAGACAATAAATTTTGTCCTTATTGTTGTGTTTAGCTGCCATCGGGTTGGCCCCTACTCATAGAAACCTCATGCACAACAGAATGAAATGCTTCCCAGTCCTTTGCCATCTCCATGATCAACTGTGGATCAGACCATTGTGACCCATAGGGTTTTCACTGGCTGATTTTTGGAAGTACATATCCAGGCCTGTCTTCCTAGTTCATCTTAGTCTGGAAGCTCTGCTGAGATCTGTTTAGCAGCATGGCAACATGCAAGCCTATGCTGACAGATGGATGGTGACTGTGCATGAGCTGCATTGGCTGGGAATCAAACTCAGGTCTCCTGCATAAAAAAAAAGGTGAGAATTCTGCCACTGCACCAACCAATCCCCTCTTCTGTTCTTATAAGCCACTCAATGGTAGCACTTTGTTGTGGCAGCCACAGATACCAAAATAGTAAAATTTCTCTGATGATGGGAGGTGGAGACGGTATTACTCAGGGTCCTTATAGAAAGGAGAAGGTAAAGGGACTCTTTACAAAGGTGTGGGTAGGGTATAGGGAAATCATAGAGATAGTACAATACTGTGGGGCTAATAATAGAGGCTATTGCTCCCCTCCAAGATCTAAAAGGAATGAGGAGAAACAGCTGGTACCGGAATGGAACTTGGAGGCAGAAGGCTGGGCAGAGAAGGCTGTCAGATACGAGCGGTGATCTTTAGTCAAGAGATGCACGCAGCCTGTGGCACCCAGACAGGGAGCCAAGGAAATAAATACCTTAAACTTCACCTGCTCCCTCTGATCTCTTGCTGGTGCTCCTTTTTGGCTGAATTCAACTGAAAGCCTTAAGGCAAGCAAAAGAAGTCTGTTGGTGCTTGTTAGCCTTCTGGGGGCACAGAAAAGGGTGAAGAAAGGGCATTTGGAGGCTATTCAGCACAGAGGACTTATCAGAAACTTGGAGAGCTTTAGAAAGTTCACCCTTGCCCCATTTTGATAAGTTCCTATGAGTGAAGTAGAGAGGGACATGCCCCTTGCCTTTCCCACCCGTACCTTGGCAGAGAATCACTGCAGTGTGAAGAGAGATAATCATTGTGTTAGACATGTGTAAAGAAAAGAAAATGTTGAGGAGGAAGGATGATGCCATTTCCCTGAAATGTTTTCTTTTTTCAAATGGATTTTAGACTGGCACCAACTCTCAGCCCTGAAAGAGAGAAATTTGTTGTAGTGCTTGAAGGCTATCCCTAAGCTGGAAGTATAAGATGCAGTATAAGAGTCAACACCCAGAGGCAGAACCAGGTAACCCCTGGGGAGAATAGATTACTTTCCCAGTGGCCTGTGGGGGGAATCTCACCCTTCTTGGAGACAGATACATTGCTGGGCCCTTGGAAACTCTCTCTAGTGACCTGATATCTGGATGTTGCCTGGACTTATGGTAGGCAAGACCTCCCCAAGCCCAGACAGCCCCAAACCTATGTTTCCCTGTAGCACCAATGGTTATAATCACAGCTAAGCACACAAAGCCAACCGCATTCACAATGAGGCCATTTAAAGTATCGAAAAATACATTCAAGCATTTATGGGATCTTTGGCATACTTCCTAATACTATATATTCCCTCCAATTTGAAAACCCAGCATTTGCAGAAAAAAAAAAACCAAATAGAGAAATGTAAAACGCTTAATATTTAAATTTCATATAAATTCAAAATTCTCTTTTCCTTTTTGCACCAAGACATAATTTTTTTTAACTTAATCGTCTGAATGGAAGATTGTTCAATTCCAGTGCAGCATTTGAGAAATGAATGGAATTGATTGAATTTACATCCTGTATTATACTTTTTATGCTGCTAGGGAAAGAACTGACAGGTTGAGAAAGTCATTAACTTCTTGTGTGTATTAAAACAACACTTGAAGGCAACTGACTTTAGATAAGACAAAAATAATAAGTATAGCCTGTGACATTAGTTTAAATCCAGGCTGCTCTGAAGCTCAAACAGAGATAAAGAGCAAGAATAGCATGAATGCTTTCATTGAAGTCATAACTTCAAATATTGTAGGAGTCTCCAGAGGTTATCCAGTCTATTTCCAGCCTTTGGCAGGGTTATAGTTAAACTGTCTTAGGCAGATGGCATTCCATCCTATTTCTAAAATTGCCCACTCAAGAAATTCTACATGATAACTCATTCTGTGGTCTTTTGTATAATCTAGCTTTTATTTTAAGTCCGCAGGGGATATATGCATACAACAGTGGAGAGCATAAGGCACTGTGTATGTGTACATTTCCCCACAACCACAGAGGAGGCAAATTATCTTTTGGTATTTTATGGATTGAAATATGTCCCCCCAAAACATGTGCTGTAAATTCTGACATCTATGCCTGTGGTTATAATCCATCTGGGAATGGGTTGCTTTTGTTACATTAATGAGACAGGATTAGTGTAGGGTGTGTTTTGAGTCAATGTCTCTTATGTCTCAAAGGAAGAAGCCCAAGCTGCACTGAATGCATTGGCGAAAAACGAGGCTCCAGGAATTGATGAAATACCAACTTAGATGGTTCAACAAATGTATACAACACTGGAAGCACTCACTAATCTTGGCCAATCAACTGGAAGAAATACATAATTGCACCCATTCCAAAGAAAGATGATCCAACAGTATGCAGAAATTATCTAACAATATCATCAATATCACATATAAGAAAAAATTTACCGAAGATAATTCAAAAATGGATGTAGCCAGAAATTCAAGCTGGATCCAGAAGAGGACGTGGAACAAGGGATATCATTGCTGATGTCAGATGATCTTGGCTGAAAGCAAAGGCTACCAGAAAGCTGTTTACCTGTGTTTTATTGACTATGCAAAGGCATTTGACTTGTGGACCATAACAAATTGTGGATTCCATAGTGAAGAATGAGAATTTCAGCACACTTAATTGTGCTCATGAGCGACCTGTATATAGACAAAGAGGCAGTGGTTTGAACAGAGCTAGGGGATGCTGTGTGGTTTAAAATCAGGAACGGTGTGTGTCAGGGTTGTATCTTTCCACCATACTTATTCAATCTGTATACTGAGCAAATAATCTGAGAAGGGACATCAGGATTGGAAAAAGACTTATTAACAACCTGCATTTTGGGATGACTCAACCTTGCTTGCTGAAAGTGAAGAAGGCTTACTGATGAAGATCAAAGACTATGGCCTTCAGTATGGATTACACCTCAACATAAAGAGAACGAAAATCCTCACAACTAGATTGATAAGCATTATGATGATAAAACGGAGAAAAGATTGAAGTTGTTAAGGATTTCAATTTACTTGGATCCACAATCAATGCCCATGGAAGCAGCAGTCAAGACATCAAAGACATATTGCTTTGGGCAAATCTATGGCAAAAGACCTCTTTAAAGTGTTGAAAAGTAAAGATGTCACTTTGAGGACTAAGGTGTGCCTGACCCAAGTCATGGTGTTTTTGATAGTCTCATACACGTGCAAAAGCTGGACAATGAATAAGGAAGACCAAAGAAGAATTGATACCTTTGAAGTATGGTGTTGGCAAAGAATATTGAATATACCATGGATTGCCAGAAGAATGAAGCCCTGGTTAGCATCATGGTTAAGTGCTCGGCTGCTAACAAAAAGGTCAGCAGTTGGAATCCACCAGCTGCTCCTTGGAAACTGTATGGGGGCAGTTCTACTCTGCCCTATATACCATTGCTATGAGTCATAATTGATTTGACAGCAATGGGTGTGATTCTGAATGAACAAATCTGTCTTGGAAGAACTATAACCAGAATGCTCCTTAGAAGTGAAGATGGCGAGAGTTCATCTCATGCACTTTGGACAAGTTATCAGGAGGTACCAGTCCCTGGAGAAGAACTTCATGCTTGGTAAAGTAGAGGGTCAGTGAAAAAGAGGAAGACCCTAACGAGATGGATTGACACAGTGGTTGTAACAACAAGCTCAAACATAGCAATGATTGTGCAGGACCAGGCAGTGTTTTGTTCTGTTGCACATAGGGTCGCTATGAGTCAGAACCAACTCAATGGCACATAACAACAACAAACAAGCAAGCAAAAGAGCAGAGATGGGGGAAAAGAGATGCCACGCCACATGAAGACTGCCCAGGAGCAGACTCTGAAAGAGACATGGACCTTCCTTCCCCTAGGGCCAACAGAGAGAAAGGTTTCCCCTAGAGCCAACACTCTGAATTCAGACTTCTTGCCTCCTAAACTGTGAGAAAATAAATTTCAGTGTGTTAAAGGCACTCATTTGTGGTATTTCTTTTATAGCAGCCCTAGATAACTAAGACAGTATCTATGATGATTTGTAGATAATAACAAATCATATGTCACTCTTCATTCTTCATCCAATCTCACAAATCTTCTGTCTCTATAAGCAGCCCTTGATCTTTTACCTCTCTTGCTTCCCTCAGTTGTCCCATTTCTTTCCTAGTTCAGAATTTCTAAGAGGGTTTGCATAGGATTCCTTAATGCTACCGAAATAGGAAAAGCAATCATGATAAAGCCTGTAGGGATGTGTCAGCACCTCGGACAGTAGCTCACAAGACCGAGCAAGCATTTTAGTGAGGGCATATCTAGCCAGGAGAGTCTGTTGATGACCTTTAATATCATCGAAGGGCTTCATCAACTCTTTCTCCTTCTTTTTCTAAGTCAGTTGCTAACAGTTGGCTCTGATTCGTGACAACCCCATCTGCGTCAGGGTAGAACCATGCTCGATAGGGTTTTCAATGGCTGTGATCTTTCAGAAGTTGATCTTTCCGAGGTGCTCCTGGGTGGACTCAAACCCCAACCTCTCTGTTAGCAGCTGAGTGCATTGAATATGTACAACATTCAGAGACTCCTTTTTTGTCCCAGTCTTCTACTTTTGGGGGGTAAATCATTTTAATTTCTTTAACTTTTTGGTACATGCAGAGAAGTCCTCATCTCAGTAGCCCATGAGACTGAGAGACCCATGTTGACAGGACCTAAACCCATCTAGTCTTCCTTAGGTTAATTCGATGTTTGGCTCTGGGGCTCAGGGGACAAGTACAAAGAGCACGTGAGAAAAATGGAGTCAGCAAGAGGAGTAACTTATTCCTTTCTTTTTTCTGCAGAAGCCTCAATTATTCATATTTCACAAAGTGTTAAGTGGCCCCCAAAATGTGCAATTATTCAATTTTTACAGCTCCTGTTTTCTGGCTAGGTTTAAGTCTATTAAAAATTGGCTCTGCAATCTCAAGTAACTCATTTAAAATCTTTGTCTAATGTTGTGGACAATCTCACAATACCTCTTAAAATTTTAAACACATGTATTTTTTGACCCAGCATCTCCAACTTAGAAATTATCCAACAAATACATTTGCACATGTATAAATGACACATACATAAAGTTACTCTTTAAGAAATAAAGATTGGAAGCTAGGCAAAAATCAACCAATATGAGTGTTTAAGAATAAATTAGAGGTGGAGCCAAGATGGCAGAATAGACAGACACTTCTGGTGAGCTCTCCTTACAACAAAGCCCCCAAAAAACAAGTGAAATGAGTATATTGATGACAAGCTAGGAGCCCTGAGTATCAAAGGCAAGCTTAGAAAACAGAGGGGCAGGGGCAGGGGCAGGGAGAGACGGTTCAGAAGTGGAAAGGAGTTACTGGACTTGAATTGGAGAGAGCCCTCAGGCACCATTCCTGGAGTGTTGGCGGTGGGCCGGTACTAGCGTTGGGCTGCAGTTTCTTCAGGGAAAAGCAGCCAGCCACACAGCCTAGTCACATCTCCGGAACCAGAGAAGTATGGCGCTCTCAGCAAAAGCTGAGTACTTGAGTATATTTTACTGCACCCCCCACCACCCCCAAGCGGGCTTCAGCGGCTGAATTCCCTGGGCCTGAGATAGGCCCTGTTGAGTGCCTAGAGCCATCCTCCTGGCCTTGGAGAAGGAAAAAATTTGCATTTGTGGGAAAAGATAATTTGCCAGCTCCACTAACCTGGGGAGCTTAGGACAAAAGTGGCTCCTGTCCAGGCATAAACAGTCTGTGGACTTTGAGCACCTCTCCCTTCTACATGGACCTGTGTGGGCCTATTTCAGGAGAATAGGCCCTTGTTGGCAGACTCCAACCATCTCAGCTGTGGGTGGAAAGGTGGGGGTTTGATGTTTGACATTGCTTTGCCTATTAAACAGAGTCCTAACTTACCCACATCAGGGACCTAAGGACTGGTAGCTCCACTCAGGTCATCCAGCCACCCGAGATACAGGTCCAAGGATAACTGGTACCTCCCAGTCCTTACAACCAAAAACATTGGGTGCCCATGGTCCATTTGCAGAACCCACCCACCTGCACTCTAAGGAACAGGGTGTACTTTCCTCAGAGACACTTGGGGGTCGGTTCTCAGCCCCCTGCCTTGTTCAGAGCATGCCCCCCTGCTGCAATCAGATACCAGTACATACACCAATCACTCCTGCCCCTCTAAGACTGTAGGACACAGCCTGTACTACACACTTGATGATCAGCTACCTGGAAATCTGAGCTGAATTCATACAAGAAAAGTGAATGGACTTCTAGACTGATATACCTGATAACAAATCTAGCCATCTGGGTGAAAGGTGAAAATAATCAAGCTAGCTCACTCAAGCAACCCATCTGGGCATATCAAAACAAAACAAAGCAAGAAGCTACGACACAGTAAGCAACATAAACTGATACAACTTATAGATGTCTTGGAGACAACAGTCAATATTAAGTCACATAAAGAAACAGATCATGATCACTTCAACAAGCTCTCAAAACAAAGAATCCAGGGATCCTCTAGATGAAAGTGCATTCCTGGAATTACCAGAGGCAGAATACAAAAGTTTAATATACAGAACCCTTCAAGACATCAGGAAGGAAATGAGGCAATATGCAGAACAAGCCAAGGAACACACAGATAAAGCAACTGAAGAAATTAGAAAGGTTATTCAGGAACATAAGAAAAAATTTAATAAGCTGGAAAAACCCATAGACAGACAACAATCAGAAATTCAGAAGATTAACAATAAAATTACAGAAGTAGATAACTCAATAGAAAGTCAGAGGAGCAGAATAGAGCAAGTAGAAGCCAGAATTTCTGAACTTGAAGATAAATCACTTGGCACTAATACATTTGAAGAAAAATCAGATAAAAGAATTAAAAAAAAATGAAGAGACCTTAAGAATCATGTGGGACTCTATCAAGAGAAATAACCTACGAGTGATTGGAGTACCAGAACAGGGAGGGATAACAGAAAATACAGAGAGAATTGTTGAAGATTTGCTGGCTGAAAACTTGCCTGATACTGTGAAAGATGAGAAGATATCTATCCAAGATGCTCATCAAACTCTACATAAGGTAGATGTTAAAAGAAAGTCACCAAGACATATTATAATCAATCTTGCCAAAACCAAACATAAAGAGAGAATTTTAAGAGCAGCCAGTGGTAAACAAAAAGTCACCTACAAAGAAGAGCCAATAAGAATAAGCTCGGACTACTTAGCAGAAACCAGGCGGGCAAGAAGGCAATGGGATGACTTATTTAAAAAATTGAAGGAAAAAAATTGCCAGGCAAGAATCATATATCCAGCAAAACTGTCTCTTAAATATGAAGGTGAAATTAGGACATTTCCAGATAAACTAAAGTTTAGGGAATTTGTAAAAACCAAACCAAAACTACAAGAAATATTAAAGGGAATTCTTTGGTTAGAAAATCAATAATATCAGGTATCAACACAAGACTAGAACACTGGGCAGAGCAATCAGAAGTCAACCCAGACAGGGAAATCAAAAAAACAGAGCAAGATTAAAAAAAAAAAAAAGCCCAAAACAGGGTAATAGTGAAGTTATTATATAAAAGAAGACAACATTAAAATAATAAAAAGGGACTAAGAAATGTAATCTTAGACCTTCCATATGGAGAGGAGGATACGACGATGCAAAGAAATAAAAGTTAGCCTTAAATTTAGAAAAATAGGGGCAAATAATAAGGGAACCACCAAGGAGACAAACTATCCTACTCATCAAAATAAAATACAAGGGAAAAATGGAGACTCAGCAGAAACAAAATCAACAATAACGAATATGAGGAAAGGACAATATATAAAGAAAATCTACTCAGTACATAAAATTAAGTGGGAAAAAGAAACTCTCAACAACACACAAAAAAAGACATCAAAATGATAGCACTAAATTCATACCCATCCATAATTACGCTGAATGTAAATGGGCTAAATGCACCAATAAAGAGACAGAGAGTGGCAGAATGGATTAAAAAACACGATCCATCTATATGCTGCATACAACAGACACACCTTAGACTTAGAGGCACAAACAAACTAAAATTCAAAGGATGGAAAAAATATATCAAGCAAACAACAATCAAAAAAGAGCAGGAGTGGCAATATTAATTTCTGACAAAATAGACTTTAAAGTTAAATCCATCAGAAAGGATAAGGAAGGACACTATTTAATGATTAAAGGGACAATATACTAAGAAGATATAACCATATTAAATATTTATACACCCAATGACAGGGCTGCAAGATGCATGAAACAAACTCTATCAGCCTTGAAAAGTAATAGTAGGAGACTTCAACACACCACTCTCGGTGAAGGACAGGACATTCAGAAAGAAGCTCAATAAAGACACGGGAGATCTAAATGCCGCAATCGACCAACTTGACCTGTAGACATACACAGAACACTCCACCCAACAGCAACCAAGTATACTTTCTTTTCTGGTGCACATGGAACATTCTCTACAATAGACCACATATTAGGTCACAAAGCAAGCCTTAGCAGGATCCAAAACATTGAAATATTACAAAGCATCTTCTCTGACCATAAGGCCATAAAAGTGGAAATCAATAACAGAAAAAGCAGGGAAAAGAAATCAAACACTTGGAAACTGAACAATACCCTGCTCAAAAAAGACTGGATTACAGAAGTCATTAAGGATGGAATAAAGAAATTCATAGAATCCAATGAGAATGAAAACACTTCCTATCAGAACCTTTGGGACACAATGAAAGCAGTGCTCAGAAGTCAATTTATATCAATAAATGCACAGATACAAAAAGAAGAAAGGGCCAAAATCAAAGACTTATCCCTACAGCTTGAACAAATAGAAAAAGAGCAACAAAAGAAACCCTCAGGCACCAGAAGAAAACAAATAATAAAAATTACAGCAGAATTAAATGAAATAGAAAACAGAAAAATAACCGAAAGAATTAACAAGACCAAAAGCTGGTTCTTTGAAAAAATCAACAAAATTGATAAACCATTGGCCAAACTGACAAAGGAAAAACAAGAGTGGAAGCAAATAATGCGAATAAGAAATGAGATCGTCGATATTACAAGACCCAACTGAAATTAAAACAATCATATCTTTTAATCATACTATGAAAAATCATACTTTTACAAATTTGAAAAACTAGAAGAAGTGGGTGATTTCCTGGAAACACACTACCTACCTAAACTAACACAAATAGAGGTAGAACAACCAAATAGACCCATAACAGGAGAAGAGATTGAAAAGGTAATCAAAAAACTCCCAACAAAATAAAAGCCCTGGCCTGGACAGCTTCACTGCAGAGCTCTACCAAACTTTCAGAGAAGAGTTAACACCACTACTACTAAAGGTATTTCAGGACATAGAAAAGGATGAAATACTCCCAAACTCATTCTATGAAGCCACCATATCCCTGATACCAAAACCAGGTAAAGACAGCACACACACAAAAAAATTACAGACCTATATCCCCTATATCCCTCATGAACTTAGATGCAAAAATCCTCAACAAAATTCTAGCCAATAGAATTCAACAACATTTCAAAAAAAAATAATTCACCAAGACCAAGTGGGATTCATACCAGGTATGCAGGGATGGTTCAACATTAGAAAAACAATTAATGTAATCCATCATATAAATGAAACAAAAGACAAGAATCACATGATTTTATCAATTGATGCAGAAAAGACATTTGACAAAGTTAAACACCACTCATGATAAAAACTCTCAGCAAAATAGGAATAGAAGGAAAACTCCTCAACGTAATAAAGGGCAAATTTACCAAGCCAATAGCCAACATCATCCTAAATGGAGAGAGCCTGAAAGCATTCCCATTGAGATCCAGAACCAGACAAGGATGCCCTTTATCACCACTCTTATTCAACATTGTGCTGGAGGTCCTAGCCAGAGCAATTAGGCTAGATAAAGAAATAAAGGGCATCCAGATTGATGAGGAAGAAGTAAAATTATCTCTGTTTGCAGACAACATGATCTTATACACAGAAAACTCTGAGGAATCCTCAAGAAAACTACTGAAACTAATAGAAGAGTTCAGCAGGGTATTGGATACAAGATAAATATACAAAAGTCAGTTGGATTCCTCTACACGAACAAAAAGAATATCGAAGAGGAAATCACCAAATCAATGCCATTTACAGTACCCCCAAGAAGATAAAATACTTAGGAATAAGTCTTACCAGAGATGTAAAGGACTTATTTATACAAAGAAAACTACAATACACTTCTGCAAGAAACCAAAAGAGATCTACATAAGTGTAAAAACATACCTTGCTCATGGATAAGAATACTTAACATTATAAAAATATCTATTCTACCAAAAGAGATCTATATGTTTAATACAATTCCGATCCAACTTCCAACGACATTCTTTAATGAGATGGAGAAACAAATCACCAACTTCATATGGAAGGGAACGGTGCCCCGGATAAGCAAAGCATTACTGAAAAAGAAGAACGAAGTGGGAGGTCTTACTCTACCTGATTTTAGAACCTATTATACTCCCACAGTAGTCAAAACAGTCTGGTACTGGTACAACAACAGATACATAGACCAATGGAACACAATTGAGAATCCAGACATAAATCCATCCACATATGAGCAGTTGTTATTTGATAAAGGCCCCAAAGTCAGCTAAATGGGGAAAAGACAGCCTTTTTAACAAATGGTGCTGGCATAACTGGATATCCATCTGCAAAAAAATGAAACAAGACCCATACCTCACACCATGCACAAATACGAGCTCAAAATGGATCAAAGGCCTAAATATAAAATCTAAAATGATAAAGGTCATGGAAGAAAAAATAGAGACAATGTTAGGAGCCCTAGTACATGGTATAAACAGTATACAAAACATTACTAACAGCACAGAAGAAAAACTAGATAACTGGGAGCTTCTAAAAATCAAACACCTATGCTCACCCAAAGACTTCACCAAAAGAGTAAAAAGATTACCCACAAACTGGGAAAAAGTTTTTAGTTATGACATTTCTGATCAGCATCCGATCTCTAAAATCTACATGATGCTGCAAAAACTGAACTGCAAAACAACAAATAAACCAATTAAAAATTGGGCAGAAGATACGAATAGACACTTCACTAAAGAAGATATTCAGGTAGCTAACAGATACATGAGGAAATGCTCCTGTTCATTAGCCATTAGAGAAATGCAAATCAAAACTACGATGAGATTCTATCTCACTCCAACAAGGCTGGCTTTAATCCAAAAAACACAAAATAATAAATGTTGGAGAGGCTGTGGAGAGATTGGAACACTTCTACACTGCTGGTGGGAATGTAAAATGGTATGACCACTTTGGAAATCAATTTGGTGCTTCCTTAAAAAGCTAGTATAGAACTACCGTACAATTCAGTAATCCCACTCCTTAGAATATATCCAAGAGAAATAAGAGCCTTTATACAAACAGATATATGCACACCCATGTTCATTGTGGCATCAATTTACAATAGCAAAAAGATGGAAGCAACCAAGGTGCCCATCAACAGATGAATGGATAACGAAATTATGGTATATTCACACAGTGGAATACTATGCATCGATAAAGAACAGTGATGAATGTGTGAACATTTCATAACATGGAGGAATGTGAAAGACATTATGCTGAGTGAAATTATTCAGTTGCAAAAGGACAAATATTGTATAAGACCACTATTATAAGAGCTCAAGAAATAGTTTACACAGAGAAGAAAATATTCTTTGATGGTTATGAGAGGGGGGAGGGAGAGAGGGTGGGAGAGGGGGACTCACTAATTAGATAGTAGATAAGAACTATTTTGGGTGACGAGAAAGACAATACACAATACAGGAGAGGTCAGCACAACTGGACTAAACCAAGAGCAAAGAAGTTTCTGGAATAAACTCAATGCTTAGAAGGCCAGCGTAGCAGGTATGGGGGTTTGGGGACCATGGTTTCAGGGGACATCTCAGTCAATTGGCATAATAAAATCTATTAAAGCATTCTGCGTCCCACCTTGGAGAGAGGCGTCTGGGGTCTTAAACGCTAGCAATCAGCCATCTAAGATGCATCAATTGGTCTTGACCCACCTGAATCAAAGGAGAATGAAGAACACCAAGGACACAAGGTAATTATGAGCCCAAGAGACAGAAAGGGCCACATAAATCAGAGACTACATCCAGCCTGAGACCAGAAGAACTAGATGGTGCCCAGCTACAACCAATGACTGCCCTGTCAGGGAAGGCAACAGAGAACTCATAAGGGAGCAGGAGAGCAGTGGGATGCAGACCCCAAATTCTCGTAGAAAGACCAGACTTAATGGTCTGACTGAGACTAGAAGGACTCTGGTGGTCATCGTCCCCAGACCTTCTGTTGGCCCAGGAACCATTCCCAAAGCTAACTCTTCGTACAAGGATTGGACTGGACAATGGGTTGGAGAGGGATGCTGGTAAGGAGTGAGCTTCTTGGATCAGGTGGACACTTGAGATTATTTGGCATCTCCTCCCTGGAAGGTATATGAGAGGGTAGAGGGGTTTAGAAGCTGGTGAAATGGACACGAAAAGAGAGAGTGGAAGGAGGGAGTGGGCTGTCTCATTAGGGGGAGAGCAACTGGGAGTATGTAACAAGGTGTATATACGTTTTTGTTTGAGAGACTGACTTGATTTGTAAACTTTCACTTAAAGCACAATAAAATTTTAAAAAAAGAATAAATTATGTTTATACAGTCAAATACTACGAAATCATAAAAAAGAGAAAGTTCCCTATATACTAATAGAAAGGTCTCCAGGACATCTTGTTGGATGGAAAAAAAAAAAAAGCTAGGTTCAGAACAATGTGTATATTAAGATATTTACGTGAAATGGAGGAAAGCCATGAGTTAACTATATATGCTTGCATACGCATAGACTATCTCCAGAAGAATATACAGGAAACATAAAAATGGTTGCCTTCAGAAAGGGAAACTAGGTGGCTGGAGTGAGAAGTGGAATTATTCACTGTACACCTTTATGTACCTTGTGAACTTTGAATGATGTGAATGTATTACTGATACAAAAAAAAAGTAAATAAAATATATTATTCTCATCTATGAAATAGATAAGGACCCCTGGTGGTACAGTCATTAAAGTGCTTGGCTGCCAACTGAAAGTTCAGTGGTTCAAAACCACCGGCCACCCTGTGGGAGAAAGATACAACAGTCTGCTTCTGTAAAGATTATAGCCTTGGTAGTCCGATGGGGCAGTTCTACCTTGTCTTATAGGGTCACAATGAGTTGGAATCGCCTCAGTGGCAATGGGATGAGCTAAATCTAGCCATACTGATTTGATTATTCTGAGAACCAAATAGAATGATATATGTAAATGGGCTTTGAGAAGTATGAATATTCTTCACGTATAATGTTTATTTCTAGTATTTTAATAATGTTTTGGACAGTCTTTAAATTCTCCTCATTCCTCTTAAAATTTGAGTATAGAACTGGGTATAATACTCAAATAATTATAATAAAAAATAAATGTTTGTGAAACATTTTAGAGTTTTATCACTATAGTACTGCTATTGTATGGTAGGAACTTGACCCTGTGCTTCCTCTAAGCACTATTTCTCTTCAGTCAGTTCAGTATAATTTTTTCCTTTAATAATTGGTACATTATAGCTTACTCAAAAAAGAGGGTGAAGCATGCCAAGGTGACTGTGAAGGGCCTAATGAGATTAGTGAGTAACTTGTAGAAAACTGCAGCGAAGGAGAATAGAAGAGAAAACAGCTGCAGCATTAAAAAGCCAGTGTTACTCACTGAAACATATGAGTAGAAATGCCTTTGTTTAATATTTAGAAGGAAGAAACACTATACTTTCTCGGGGAAAAAAATCCTTTGGGTCCTGTTACAATACATTTTAAAAATAATAAAAGCCAGTTTAGAAGGGCTTCTTCTCAATCCTATAGGAAAGGAGAAGATTCAAAAGGTAGTAGCACATAATATCCTAAAGGCTTGCATTAAAAAAAAGAACACCAGCCTTCAACATTCCAAGGAGTCCCCTGAGACTGTCCCACACCTCGTTAAATACACAAACAAGCCTGAGACTGAAATCTCTGTAGAGACTTCTGGCAGAAAAAGGTGATGAGAGATTTGTAGGTCTTTGTGACGTGAACCACAGTATAATATAAAACCAAAATAAAGCTACTCAGGTTCTACCAAGGGAGAAAACCATAAAAGAAGAAAATAAACCCATAATTTATGTTCAATTTATGTCTTCTAATATTTTTTTCTCTGTACAGTTTGTGCCAAGAGGATTCAACTTATTTTCAGAATGTCTCCTTCCTGCCTGGGGAACATAGTTTCTGGGGACATCTAGGTCAATTGGCATAACAAAGTTTATTAAGAAAATGTCCTGCATCCCACTTTGGTGAGTGGCACCTGGGGTCTTAAAAGCTTGTGAGTAGCCATCTAAGATGCATCAATTGGTCCCAACCCACTTGGAGGAAAGGAGAATGAAGAACATCGAAGACACAAAGAAAATATTAGCCCAATAGACAAAAGGTCCACATAAAACAGAGACTACACCAGCCTGAGACCAGAAGAAGTAGATGGTGCCCGGCTACCACCAATGACTGCCCTGACAGGGAACACAACAGAGAGTCCTGGACGGAATGGGAGAAAAGTGCAGTTTTTATTTTTTTAAGAGGGGGGAAGGGGAAGAAACAGTAAATGAATAAGAAAAAAAAAAAAAGAATGTCTCCTTTCTGCTTTCAAGGGAAGTGGGAAGAGCCAGGTGTACGGATAACAGAGGTGAGAAGGAAATTTTTCACTGTATGCTTTTTATCCTTCTTTACCTTTGAACCATTTCACACTATTAACATTCAAAAAATGAGGTCAATAAGAATCACCTAGATAACTTGGACACACACACACACGCTTTGTTATCGATTTTTAGGTTCATAGGACATTATAGTATTTTGGGTATGCTCATAATAACAATATTTAAAAGTATTCAATGTACCATGGACTGCCAGAAGAACGAACAAATCAGTCTTAGAAGAAAAACAATCTGAATGCATCTTAGAAGCGAGGATGGTGAGACTTTGAATTGCTTGCTTTGGACACTTCATCAGGAAAGACCAATCACTAGAAAAGGACATCGGGTTTGGTAAAGTAGAGGATCAGCAAAAAATGAGGGAAACACTCCATGTGTTGGGTTGACACAATAGCTACCAACAATGAATTCAAACAAACCAACAATCATGAAGGGCAGAGGAATGGGCAATGTTTTGTTCTGTTGTACTTAAGGTCACTGTGAGTTAGGGCCTACTTGAAGACACCTAACTATAACAGAAAATCTTGAAAAAAAAAATTTCCACTCTGTGTATGGAAAGGGGACTAAAAAGAGAATAAATGTTTTTCTGTATAGTACCAAATTAATCAGAGCAGCTACAAAACAGACACTTATATTAGTTGGTGTTGTGTAGAGAGGGACTGGATTGCCTTGGGAAGCAGCGAGTTTTCCATCACTGGATTTGTTTAAACTCATGTGGAATCACAACTCTATAGGGTACTGTGCAAAGGGTAAAAACTCTAAATCATTTCCTCTATTCCTATCCTGAGATTTTATAATTATTAGAAAAACGTGATGTGAACACCATGAATTTTATCATCATAAGTGGTAAGATTCTTTGGAAAAGCCTTAGAAATTAGTGCACTTTAGAAACGAGTTGGACAATTACAAAGAAGGGAACAATGGTGGGAGGAGAGCCAAGGATTGTTGGCGATAGAGTAGGCAAAGTGTCCAATGACATGCAGATACTAATATCAAGCTAAATAGCCCCCTGTAATAGTTAAGGATGTGTGTCAACTTGGCTGAACCATGATTCTCAGTGGCTAGGCAGTTATGTAATAATGTACTTTGGCAATTATGTAATGATGTAGTTACGCTCCGTGATGTGATCTGATGCGATCAGCCAATCAGTTGTAAGGGGAGTTTCCTCAGGGGTGTGGCCCGCATCCAATATAAACATGGATGTTCTGGCAAAGCTTGCTTACTTGCGCTGGATCCTGCTTCTGGCACGTCATTATCTGACCTCCGGTTCTTGGGACTTGAGCCAGCAGCATGCTGTATTGCTTGCTCATTTTGGGATTCGTTGGTCTCCACAGCTTGTGAGCTAGCAGCCTGCTGTCTTACTTGCTATCTTGAGCTCATCAGCCCCCGCAGCTATGTGAATCAAGAGAAACCTCCAACCTGAAGCCTGACCCATGGGCTTCGTACTTGCCAGTCTCTACAACCACATGAGCCATTTCCTTCAGATAAATCTCTCATACATATGTATACATAAAGGCTTCACTGCTTTTGCTTCTCTAGAGAACCCAGCCTAGGACATTTGGTACTAAGAGTGGCTCTAGAGAAACAAAATCGTAAAGGTAGGCTTTCTAAATTGGTTCTCAAGTCTGGCTAGCCTAAAGGTGCTGATGACTGCCTCATTGGTAAAGAGGGCACTGCTAATCCATGGCATGAAGTGGTAATATTAATACACAAAATATCATCACCAATAAATCAGGTATTGGTTAGAAGTGAGGCTCTGGGTGATTGTGTTTGATATTTTTCTACAATTTCGTCATAATGAGAAAAATACGGAAGCTGGTTGGTTGGTCCTACCTTTGCTAAAAAAGTGGTGAAAGAAAGAGATGAACTCAAGGCTTCAGAGTCACAGCTCAAAATGCTGCATAAAAGGCCTGACAGTTGCCACTTGTGCCTTGAAAGAGAGCCTCGTTTCTTGTAGTAACAGAACTGATATTGCTGAAAACCAAACCCAAAGTCTTATCATAAGAGTGGCTGAATTACAACACCAACTGAATTTCCAACCTTGAATGATGTCTGAAGATAAAGTGAGGGCATTGACTAGGAAGATATGGGATCCTGAAACTTGGGACATATGGCATATAATGAGGAAGCTGGAGACATTGAGCTCCTAAATTCTGTTGAATCGCTCCTGTCAACAGAACCACCCCTCTTACTCCCATCTGAAGACATGACTCCATTTTCCTGCTAAGCCACCCTCCTCAGTAAAACCATTATCCTCCCACCCCTGTCATGGATTGAATTATGTCCCTCCAAAAATGTGTGTATCAGTTTGGCTGGACCATGATTCCCAGTATTGTATGATTTTCCTATATGTTGTAAATCCTGCCTCCATGATGTTAATGAGGGAGGATGGGCAGCAATTGTGTTAGTGAGGCAGGACTCAATCCACAAGATTGAATTGTGTCTTGAGGCAATCTCTTGAGATATAAAAGAAAAGCGAGCAGAGAGACAGGGGGACCTCATACCACCAAGAAAGCAACACCTGGAGCAGAGCACATCCTTTGGACCTGGGGTTCCTGTGCCTGAGAAGCTCCTTGACCAGGGGAAGATTGATGACAAGGAATCTTCCTCCAGAGCCCACAGAGAGAGAAAGCCTTATCCTGGAGCTAATGCCCTATATTTGGACTTTTAGCCTACTTACTGTGAGGAAATAAATTTCTGTTTGGTAAAGCGATCCACTTATGGTCTTTCTGTTGTAGCAGAACTAGATAACTAAGACATGTGATTGCCTCCATGATGAGATTTTATACAATGTTATCGCCTCCATGAAGCAGTGTGAGTAGTCAATCAGTTGAAAGGGAGTTTCCTTGGAAGTGTGGCCTGCATCCAATACAGGTGGATTGGTTTTGCACAATGGAAGGGAAGAATAGTATGTCTGGAATACACGAGATCCCTTAGGGTGTCTCTTAGCACTACCATGCCCTGTGATTGAAGTCAATGGAAAAACTACAGTAACCCAATTCTGACATGACTACTAATGGCCCAGATCCTTTAGGAATGAAGGTTTGAGTCACCTTACCAGGCAAAGAACCATGACTAGCTAAGGTGTTTACTGAGGGCAAAGGGTATACAGAACGGGTGATGGATGAAGGAAGTTTTAAATACTAGTTAGGACCACACTACCAGTTGCAGAAAGGGGGATTGTAATAGTTATGTGTATTCCTTGCTTGTATTAGTCCATCAAATATTTTTGCCTTCTTCGCTTATAAAATATAAGATGTAAATGGGGCTAATGCATTTTCAGCTGTACACATTAGTTGTATCATGTTGGATGGAAGTATGACTGTGTAATTGTCTTTATTTAGTGATTGTGTACGGTTTAAGGAGATGTGTACAGATGCCAAGTTGACAAGGGATGGACTGTAATGGTTAAGGTGGTATGTCAGCTTAGCTGAGGCATGATTTTCAGTGGTTTAGCAGTTCTGTAATGATGTAATTTTGAAGTTCTGTAATGATGTTGTCATCCTCCATGATGATTTGATGTAATCAGCCAATCAATTGTAAGGAGAGTTTCCTCGGTGGTGTGGCCTGCATCCTATATATATATATAAATTCTGACAAAGATTGCTCACTTGCTGTGGGTCCTGCATCCAGCTCGTCATCATCTGACCCCCGGTTTTGGAACTGGAGCCAGTGGCTTGCCATATTGCCTGCTGATCTTGGGATTTGTTGCCTCTACAGCCTGTGAGCCAGTAAGTAGCCTCCTATCTTACCTGCCTATCTTGGATTCGTCACCTTCCACAGCACATGAGGTCTGCTATCTGATTTGCTGGTCTTGGGTTCATCAGCCCCTGCAGCTACATGAATCAGGAGAATCCTCCAGCCTGATGCCTGATCCACAGACTTGGGACTTGCGAGCCTCTACAACTGCGTGAGCCATTTCCTTGACATAAATCTCTCTCTCTAAATATATATACACTTCACTGGTTTTGCTTCTCTAGAGAACACAGCCTAAGACACTCTCCTATGTGAGGTGGATGTAAATTTCAGCATTTCACTGGCAGAACAGAGCACACCACAATGCACCACTTTCTAGAACATTATGCAAGGTGAAAATGGGAAGTAATTTTTTAGGAAATGGCTAAAAACTCTTGACATTGATTTTCAAATCATCCCTATTTGTTCTGCTGGTGAAACACCACCTGGCAGTTAAAGCCTTCCAGCACTCTAATTTGTAGTCTTCTTTAGCTGATATTCATACCTCAGATGTATACAGCAGGTAATAGAATACAAGGTGCTCAGTACATTTTTGATGAGGATGGTGCCTGACAAAATGCAGTGCTCTTACAGTGAGCCTTTGGAAAGATGATGGACATGGCATGGCTATTTAACCCTTTCTCTCTGTTTTTCCTTTTCTTTTCCCATCCTTCCCCCACCCCCCTTTTAAACTCATGTCAAGGAGTCTTGGTGTTGCAAGACTTGGCTGCTAACCGAAAGGTGGGTGGTTTGAACCCACCCAGTGGCTCCTCAGGAGAAAGACCTGGTGGTCTGCTCCCATAAAGATTCTAAAACCCATTGCCTTTGAGTCAATCCTGACTCATGTTGTGTTTGTTAGGTGATGTCGAGTTGGTTTTGACTTAAAGTGACCGTATGTTCAACAGAACAGAACATTGCCTGGTCATGCACCATTCTCACAATCGTTGCTGTGTCTGAGCCCTTTGTTACAGCCACTGTGTCAATCCATATCATTGAGGGTCTTCCTCTTTTTTTTGACCCTCTACTTTACCAAGCATGATGTCCTTTTCCAGGGACTGTTACCTCCTTATGGCATGTAAAAGTACATGAGACAAAGTCTCGCCATCCTTGCTTCTAAGGAGCATTCTGGTTGTACTTCTTCCAAGACAGATTTGTTCATTCCTCTGGCATTCCACGGTATATTCAATATTCTTTGCCAATACCATATTTCAAAAGCATCGATTCTTCTTTGATCTTCTTTATTCATTGTCCAGCTTTTGTGTGCATATGAGGTGATTAAGGATACCATGGCTTGGGTCAGAGGCATCTTAGTCCTCAAAGTGACATATGTGCTTTTTAACAATTTAAAGAGGTAACTACCCTATAGGACAGAGTAGAAGTGTACCATAGAGTTTCCAAGGCTGTAGTTCTTACGGAGGCAAATTGCCACATCATTCTCCCACAAAATTGCTGGTGGATTCAAAGTGCTCATCTTTTGGTTAGCAGCTGAAGGCTTAACCATGGTGCCAGCAGGGCTCCTTTCTGTAAAGATTACAGCCTAGAAAACCCTATGGGGCAGTTCGACTCTGTCACATGGTGTTGCTTAGAGTAAAAAATCAACCTGATGGTACCCAACAACAGCAACAACGAAGTTATATCTGTAGACCTCCTGACACCAGACTGAGTGGTCTCTAGGGAAAATAGTGCGATAGTGGCATTCATTTAAAAACTTCACATACTCACATGTATTGTTACTTCCTACTACACACTTGATGTGAGGGCAATAATGATTCCCTGTCTTCTGTTGATGCTGTGGAGTAAGTTGATAATCAGAGGTGGTAAAGTTATTGGCAGAGTAGCAACTAGATACCAGATATGTTTCATATAACTAGCTTGCTAAAAGAGCTTTTGAGGGGTTACGGAGTTGTTGAAGGAGCTTGGGTGGTACAAGCTCTTTGTGATCGGCTGCTAACCTACAGGTTGGTGTTTTGAACCCATCCAGTGGTTCCATGGAAGAAAGGCCTGGCATTTTGTCTTCTGTAACAGTTACAGCCAAGAAAACCATAAGGAACTCCGTTCTACTCTGTAACCCATAGAGTTGCCATCAGTTGGAATCAACTTGAGGGCAATTTTTAAAAAATGGAGTAGTTGGCCAAGCTCTTTTTTTTTTTTTGGTATGACTGTCATTTAAAATTACATAGTATTTTGCAAGTGAAATGACCTAATTACTCAAATCTGTATCTGAGCTCCTCTCTGAGTTTTAGTTTCCTCATTGGCGTAAAATGGGAGCATTGTGGTGAAAATTGGTAGTCATCCACTAAAATCCATTCTCCTCTTCTTCTTGGGCACGTGACTATACTACGTTTCCCAGCCTCCTGGCAGTCAAGTGTGGCCACAAGACTATGTTCTTTCCAATGGAATATGAATGGAAGATATGTGTGCCACCTCTGGATCTGAGTCTTAAAATAATGGGCATGCCATTATTTTAAGACTGTGCCATCTTCCCGTTTCTGCCAGGGTGTATCCATGGCTGCCTTGCTTTGACCATGAAAGTACCCACAGGCATGGCAGAGCTACCAATGGAAGGAACCTGAATCCTTGAACGACTGTGTGGAGCAGAACTGTGCCATCAGCCTGGACCACTCACCTCAACACAGTTATGTGAATAAGAAATAAACTTCTTTGCTCTTTAAGCCACTGTATTGTTAGTCTCTTTGTTAGCTTAACTTTGTATCCTACCTAATATAGGCTAATAATAGCCATTGTCTTACTTACTTTGTGAGATCTTATGGGAATCAAATGAAAGCACTTTGAAATTGGTGAGACCCTGCACAATGTTTATGGTACTGTCATTGCTTCATTATTCAACATTAAAGCTGCTTCTGGACCTCAATAGACCCTCTGTAAAATGGGGGCACTGAATTCAATAATCTCTAGCAACCACCCTATTCTTTCCTTGAATGGAAAGAGACTGCCTTGGGATAAAAAATTACATTAAAAAAACCAAAACCAAACCTGTTGCCCTGGAGTCAATTTTGACTCATAATGACCCTATATGAGAAATAAAAAATGGCTAGCAGATTTGTTAATTACTACCAACGATGTCTGGATCATATTTAGGAACTAACAGCTAATGAAAATGATGGGAAATGAGTGGCTATTGTAAGCAGATGACACATTAACGAAAAACGAATAAAGTTAATTTTATAACCATTTCACAAGCTGGTGACGATCGCTAAAGTGACCATGTGAGCTACAATATATTAAATGTCATTAGCTATCTAGACTTTGCCAGCAAATCAGTTTAGGGTGACAGGATTTATGGCTTCATAGTCTTGTAAGGGCACCCGGATCTGCTAAACCACATTAGTCTGGGAGAGCCAAGTATTACCCTTAGCTGATTCTTACCTTACACAAAAATACTTCCATTTCTAAAGTAAACTGTATAATAAAACAATACTTAAAGGAAAGGAAGTTTTCATAATCGAACAAGCCCATATTTGAATCAGATATGAACAGACATTTTAAAAGAAAGACAAAGAAGGGGAATGGAAAGAAAATAACCTGTTTCTTTAAATGGTCACAGACCTTTTGTTTAATTCTGAGGGGATAAGAAAATGGAACCTTTCCTACTCCTGCATCTGGGTAGAGTCAGGGCAGATGTGCTGGATGAAGTGGTTTAGAGGGTCTTTGAAAAGAAATATTTTCACAATCTCATCGGCATTGCTTTCACTGGGTTATCAAAATGTAATGCTGGAAAAGAAAATCATTAATAGTTCTCATTAGGAAAAGTGATCCATTAGAAAGAACCCCAGAGGCACTTTCAGATTTGAAAAGCAGTGCCATGGATTGGAACCTAGCTGTGGTGGAATCTAGAATGACAAGGAAGGACATCCTAGAAAAGAGACCTAAAAATTCGTAGCTTAAAACAACAGCTGGGTGTAATGCAAAGGAGTTTCTTTGAGATCACACACACCAACTACTCAAGGTAAGTCCCCAAGGCCAACTGTTTTCTTTTGACATTGGCAGCTGCTTCTCCCAGCAATGGATTAAACAGAAAACCAACAGGAATCATTTTGACAGCAAAGAGAAATCATCTTAGGTGCTTAATGAGAGGAAAGATCTGTGCTTGTTCGTAACATAAGAGGTAAATATTAATGGTTCAGGGCACATCTGGGAATTTGCATCATGCTAATAAATGTCAAAGAAAAATGTTCTTTCTTTGTTGTTAGATCTTAGACTAATTTACCCAAATACAAAGTTATCTTTGCCCAATGAAAAAAAGAAAAATAAAACTAAATGAAGTGAGTAATTAAACAGGGGAGAGAAAAAGAAAATGAGGCTGTGTTTTACAGATGGCTCATGAGGTTCTCTCTGGACTGAGGAGGATTAACTATTATGAGGATTTTATGCTGTGGGGAGTTGACAGGATGGATTTGTGAGAGGTGAGAGAAATGGGGATGAATGTGCAGTTGTTCACACATCCTTCAGTTTCTTGTTCGCCATCGTGCCAAAGTTGAGGGTGCGAGGTAAGATATCACAGGAGAACTGAGCCCAGTAACTCTGTATAAAGAATTACGAAGTCTGGAATGAAATGCATTTTCACTTGGTCTTTTTTTTTTTGCCTGAGTTGATTTAATTTTGGGTTTTAAGTATATATGTATATTTGTAACAAAACACGACCTTTGTATATTTGTTTTATATTATCTAAGTACTGAATTTAGTATAATTTTAGGAACTTAGTACATGATCTGATGAACACATAACCTGTTGATGTTGGGTCAATTTCGACTCACAGTGATGCTAAATGGCAGAGTAGAACGTCCACATAGGGTTTCCAAGGCTGTAAATCTTTATGGGAGCAGACTGCCACTTCTTTCTTGCGAAGAGAGGCTATGAGTTCAAACTACTGACCTTTCTGTTAGCAGCCAAGTGCTTAACCATTATGCCACCAACTCTCCCTATTCTCCTTTGTGAAGTTAGCATCAGAGAGACAGTGGAGGTAGGGATATATTATGGATTGAATTGTGTTCCCCATAAATATGTGTTGGAATCCTAACCCCTATACCTATGGATGGAATCCCATTTGGGAATAGGGCTTTCTTTGTTATGTTAATGAAGGCATATCAATATAGGTTATGTCTTAAACCTAATCACTTTTCTTAAAAGTGTATTTTAGATGAAGGTTTACAGAGCAAATTAGTTTCTCATTAAACAATTAACACACAAATTATTTTGTGACATTTGTTGCCAACCCTGTGATGTGTCAACACTCTCCCCTTTTAGACCTTGGGTTCCGCATTTCCATTTGTCCAGCTTTCCTGTCCCCTCCTGCCTTCTTGCCCTTGCCCGCGGGCTGGTGTGCCCATTTAGTCTCCTATATGTGGTTGAGCTACATGTATTATTGTTTGTTTTATGGACCTGTCTAACCTGTGGCTGACGGGTGAACCTCAGGAGTGACTTCAGTACTGAGTTAAAAGGGTGTCAGGGGGGCCATACTATCTGGGTTTCTCCAATCTCTGTCAGACCAGCAAGTCTGGTGTTTTTTTGTGAGTTTGAATTTTGTTCTGCATTTTTCTCCAGCTCTGTCAGTAACTCTTTATTGTGATCCCAGTCAGAGTAGTTGGTGGTGGTAGCCGGGTACCATCTAGTTGTGCTGGACTCAGTCTGGTGGAGGTTGTGGTACTTGTGGTCCACTAGTCCTTTGAACTAATCTTTCCCTTGTGCCTTTGGTTTTCTTCATTCTCCCTTGCTCCAGATGGGGTGTGACCAGTGGATTATTTTAGATGGCTGCTCACAAGCTTTTAAGACCTGAGATGCTACTCACCAAAGTAGGATGTAGAACGTTTTCTTTATGAACTATATTATGCCATTGAGCTAGATGTCCCCTGAGACCATGGTCCCCAGCCCTCAGCCTAGAGATTCAGTCCCTTAGGGAGCCTGAATGTGTCTGTGAAGCTTCTATGACTTTGCCTTGGTCAAGTTGTGCTGATCCCCCTAGTATTGTGTAATGTCTTACCCTTCACCAAAGTTACCACTTACCTATTATCTAGTTAGTATTTTTCCTTCCCCATTCCTGCCCTCCCTCGTAACCATCAAAAATTGTTTCTTTTGTGTGTAAAGCTTTTCATGAATTTTTATAATAGTGGTCTCATACAGTGTTTGTCCTTTTGTGATTTATTTCACTCAGCGTAACGCCCTCCAGATTCGTCCATGTTGTAAGATGTTTCACAGATTCATCATTGTTCTTTATTGTTGCCAGGGTGAGATGATATTTCACTGTTGCTTTGATTTTCATTTCTCTAATGGCTAGTGGTTAAGTGCTACAGCTGCTAACCAAAAGGTTGGGAGTTCAAATCTACCAGGTGCCATCGAGTGGATTCCTCATAGACCCTGCAGGACAGAGTAGAACTGCCCCATAAAGTTTCCAAGGAGCACCTGTATTTGTAGATTTCTTTGCATAGAAATGACATTTTCACAATGTTGAGTCTACCCATCCTTGAACATGGTATGTTTTTCAATTTATGTAAGTCTCTTTTGGTTTCTTGCAGTAGTGTTTTGTAGTTTTCTTTGTATATATTTTTTACATCCCTGGTTAGGTTTATTCTTAAGTATTTTATTTTTTTATGGGCTATTATAAGTGGTACTGCTTTCATGATTTCCTTTTCATAGTTCTCTTTATTGATGTATAGGAATTCAACTGATTTTTGTGCATTTAGCTTGTATCCTGCTACTCTGCTGAATCTATTAGTTCTAGTAGTTTTTTTGTGGTGTTTTTTTTGGTTCTTTAGGTATAATATTATATCATTCACAAATGGGGCAGTTTTACTTCTTTCTTACCAATTTGGTTGCCCTTTATTTCTTTTTCTTATTGTTCTAGCTAGGACTTCCAGCTAGCTAGAATAGCTTTAATAGGAAAGATGATAAAGAGCGTCCTTGTCTTGTTCCTGTTCTCAGGAAAGAACATTAAACCTAATCACTTTTGAAATACAAAAAGAGCAGATTTATCACAGAGACAAGCAAGTACAAGTGTGGGAAATCCAGATGCCATGTGGAGATCAACAAGGAACTGAAGAATGCTGGGGCTAGAGAAGCTAATACAGGAATTTTCCCCTAAAGCTGACAGATAGAGCCTTCCCCTAGAGTCAGTGCCTAGAATTTGGACCTCTAGCCTCCTAAACTGTGGGGGAAAAAAAATCCTGTTCTTTAAGGCCACCTGCTTGTGGTATTTCTGTTACAGGAGCAGTAGGAACTGAGACAGGAGGGAAGGAATGATAATTATTCTCTTCTTTGCCCTCTTCCCTTTGCATCATCATTTTTTTTTTTCCTAGAGAAGAGTGTGGAAAAGGAAAAAGAAGGAAGCAAGCATGAGAAAGAACTATCAGATCTGTTTTTACTACTTTACAAGCAGAAGGAGAATGAAAGAGTGTCAGAAAGAACTGGATTCCCTCTCCATACTGACTTATAGAATGCTGTCTGCCCAGCTGAAAAAAGAGCCCCTGCACCCACCTTACCTGGCTCAAGAACATTCTTCTGATGTTCTTGTCCTCTGAGACATGTTCCTGCTCTGACCCAGGAACAATGGTTTGATTACTAGTAAAATGGTAACTCTTTGGGGCAAGCAATTTCAAAAAATCACACACTTAAAATATGTATACTCTTTGATCCAGGAATCTGATTCTAGGATTTTTTTCTAAGAAAATAACCAGATCTTCACCTCAGAATTTTTATTTTCCTTATTGGTGGTAGTGGTACAATTCAAAATAAATATTCCATAAGATAGACATTAATTACATAATACAACACATTATTTCTTTATTTACCATTCTGCCACTTTCTACCTAATTTTCCCCAAACTTTTTGTTTTAAAAAACATCAAGCATAAAGAAAAGTTGAAAGAATTCTACAGTAAAATTTCTTCCAGGTATTCACATTTTGCAACATTTGCTTTGTTGCTCTCTTAATATGTATGTATAAACACACACACACACACACACACACACACTTACTTTTATTGGACCATCCAAGAATTACTGTGTTTTTACACAAATAATGCACACCTGCTGTGTTTGTTTGCCAGTGGTGTCCTCCTCCCATGAGGTATTTTCCTAAGTACAGCTTTGCTAGATTTTTTTTATGAAAATACCTTGCAGGGGAAGGGTGTGGCTGACAAACAAATGTAGAAGATGTGAGTTATTTGCATAAAAACATCTTAGTTGCAGACATCATGAATCTTCATTCCTAAATACTTTAGCTTATGATCTTAAGAACAAAAAGGTTCACCTATATAACTACATTATGTTATCACACCTCAAATAGCTAACATTTATATAATAATATAACATAAAATCATATTCAAATTTTCCCAAGATGTCCTGTATAGCTATTTTTTCCTATCCAAGATCAAGTCAAGGATCACATATTGCATTTAGTTGCCCTGCATCATGGATTGAATTGTGTCCCCCCAAAATATGTGTCAACTGGGTTAGGACATGATTCCCAATATTGTGTGATTGTCCACCATTGTTTCATTTGATGAGATTTTCCTATGTGTTGTAAATCTTATCACTATGACATTAATAAGATAGATTAGTAGCAGTTATATTGATGACATTTATAGGATTAGATAGTGTCTTAAGCCAATCTCTTTTGAGATATAAAAGAGAGAAATGAGCAGAGAGACATGGGGGACCTCCTATCACCAAGAAAGCAGTGCTGGGAGCAGATTGCATTCTTTGGACCTGCGGTTCCTGTGCTGAGATGCTCCCAGACCAAAGCAAGACTGATGACAAGGACCTTCCTCCACAGCTGACAGACAGAGAAAGCCTTCCCCTGGAGCTGAAGCCCTGAATTTGGATTTCTAGCCTACTAGACTGTGAGAAAATAAACTTCTCTTTGTTAAAGCCACCCACTTGTGGTATTTCTGTTATGGCTGCACTAGATAACTAAGGTACCCTGTTACTCTAGTCTCTTTAAATTGAGAACATTCTTCCCCTACCCCCTGCCTTTGTCTTTCATCATATGGCCATTTTTGAAGTATCTTGACTAGTTGTCTTTAGAATGTCCTACAACACGTGTTTATCTAACTCCTTTCTCGTGATTATATTCAGGGTCAACATTTTTTGACAAATTTTTTTTTAATAATAGGTGTAAAGGGAGAACCACCAAAGTATCCAAATTAGGAAAATGTTAAACAGATGATACTTTATCTATTTATGGTACCTCCATGTAAATAGAATTTTATAAAGCCAATAAAGATTTTTGAAGAGTTTTTAAACTAATCTAAGGAAATGTTATGTTTTTATGTTCAGTGAAATGAGCACAGGACAAAACTGTGAGTATAGTATGATTAGAAAGTTACATTACTTAGTTAGACATTCTATGGGCATTTACCAACATTCTTTTTTATGTAGCTACAGAAGGCATTTGGTAATGCTGACCACAAATATTTTCTAGACTGCAATGATTGCAAGCCTGCTCTGTGGCCCAGAACTCTGTGGCCTCACTAATCTAGTTGCCCATGGGCTATTTGCTGAGGAAAATCTCATTTTTACCTGAAATCATTTCCTTGGTCTACCTCTAGACAGAGTGGGGCTAGTATTTTATTTAGGCATAGATTCTGGATGGGTTCTTTGATTTTCTAAAGTTGCTACACAATATTCTCTTTTCGAAGATTCATGGGGAAATTTTCTTTCAGTCCAATGCCCCAGCAAGAATCATCCCTTTCTCAAGCCATAGTTTTTTTGTCTTCCAGTAAATGTGTATTACGTAGCTGATCATGTTTTACTCTTTGAAAAGAAGCTCAGAGTCCCACTTCTAGCAAAGTGTAGCAGAAGCTCTTGGTGCGCTGCCCGGATCCCCTTGTCATTCACTATTTCACTACATGCTAATGGCTTCTAGTGCTGCAGTAACAGAAATACTGTAAGTGGGCGGCTTTAAGGAACAAAAATTTATTTTCTGACAGTTCTGGAGGCTAAAAGTCCAAATCTGTGTTGATTCCTTCCGTGAACGTCTCTTCTAGTTTCTGGTGACCACTGGAAATCTTTGCTTGTAGACTCATCCTCCCATGGCAACTGTCTTCTCCTGTGTGTGTTTGTGTCTAATCTGATCTTTTTATAAAAAACCACTGAGAAGTTATTAGGCTTAGGACCCACCCTAATCTGGTATGACCTCATTAACATAACAGAAAACCCTGTTTCCAAACTGAATCACATTTACAGGTGCAGGGGTTAGAACATCAACATAGTTTTGGGGGGACACAATTCAATTGGTAACAGCATCCAATGGCAAGGACTGTAACTCTTCCCCTAAGTGTTTTCTCTCCTCTTGCCTGTGGGGTAGATTGGAACTGCTAGGGAGCAAGCATCTCCCAGAAGCAGCCCTTAGAGAATGATGGATGAGATAATTCTGAAGGATGTTCTATACTGTGGCTTAAAGTAAGGCTGAGCCACCAGTTGCCCATAGTGGTAAGATCAATAACTTTCTTGGTTTCCTTCCCTTTCCTATCTTTCTTCCCCACTCTGCTACTGGAGCTTCCTGGAATCACTTCTCAAATAAACTAATAGCATTCCAATTGTCTAAGAGTGTGGTTCTAGGATAACCCAAGCTAAGACACAAAGTGTACAAGATCTTCGTCCAGAAGCATTGCTTCCATAATGGATTATGACTGAGACCAAATTTTTAAGGCCCTAGTCACCCTGGCATATGGGTGTGCTCTGGATAATAGTAACTCTTGAACGTGAAGGGAGAGTTGTCACACTGCAGCCCAAGCACAGGACACCTGCTCGTTCCCATATCAACCAGGGCATCAACATCTGTAGACAAGTGTCCATGGAACTCTTTCCCCCTGCAACCTTACCTGATTGGGAGAAACAATGGTACTTCTGAAGTGATTAAACCTTTCAGTTGTCTGTACTCATGAGATTGAAATGTTTGACTGAATCCACCTCATCAGTAAACCACTTTATATCATCTGATCTTTTGTTACCCACCCTAGCCACAGCTGATTGGACCAGGATAAGAAGCAAATTGTTGTGTTAAGATGAGTTGGGCCAACCAGAATGTCTGTGTATGGAGTGTTGATATTTTGATTTTTTTATCTAAATACTAAGGCACTTGTCAATTAGCAGTAGACTGACAGTGAAAAGATGCTGCTAGCTTGAGCCTGGGTCAAGCAAACAAAGGCGTGTGAAAGAGCATAAAAGACAGAGAGAGAAGAGAATTGCAGAACAAAGCAGAAATATTGAGACAGTCCAGCTCTCAGAACTTTTGTGTTTTCTGGTATTTCCAATTGCAATTCCTGGACGTGTGAGTCCGTACATTAACCCATTCTACTTGAAGCAAATTAGGTGGCACTCCATTTTTTTGCACACAAGTCCTCTTCTGTTTCACATTGTTTGTATGAATTGTCTGAAGATTCACTCGGATGTGTTCCCTCAACTTCTATAAATTCAGAAACTGAAATGCAGACCTTTGGCCTCTAAGGTCACCTTAAGCAAGATTTCAGTCTCTCAGTCACAGTTTATTGCATATTCAACATTGTATTCTTTTAAAGTTGGACATAGTTTTTTTTTTTTTGTATATGGTTCCTTTTTTTTCCCATATGGCTGTCCAATTGTTCAAGTACCATTCATTGAAAAGATTATCCTTTGCCTTGAATTACCTTGACACTTTGGTTAAAAGTCAATTGAGTACATAGCTATGGGTCTTTCTGGATACTTTTTTCTGTTCCATTGGTCTATATTAGGGGCTTGGCAAACTATGGCCTAATAGCCAAATATGGCCCACTGTATGTTTTTTAAATAAGTTTTGTCAGTACAGAGTCATGTCCATTTGTTCCTTTAAGCATTGTCTATGGCTACTTTCATGCTACAACGCAGCTGAGACAGACTGCAAATTGAAAAATATTTACTCTCTGGACCTTTACAGAAATAGCTTGCTGATCCCTAGTCAATATGTCTATCATTGTGCTAATATTACAACATTTGTTGTATCCTTTCACTGTGCTTATTCAATGTGTATGCTGAACAAATAATCTGAAAAGATGGGTTCTATGAAGAAGAACGTGGCATGATGATTAAAGCAAGACAACCTGTGATACACAGATGACGCAACCTTCCTTGCTGAAGGCGAAGAGGATTTGAAGCACTTGTTGATAAAGATCAAAGACGACAGCCTTCATTATGGATTACAACTCAATATAAAGAAAGCAAAAATCCTCACAACTGGACCAATAAGCAACATCATGATAAATGGAGAAAAGATTGAAGTTGTCAAGGGTTTCATTTTATTTGGATTCA
Organism: Elephas maximus indicus; assembly: GCF_024166365.1. Taxonomy (NCBI): domain Eukaryota; kingdom Metazoa; phylum Chordata; class Mammalia; order Proboscidea; family Elephantidae; genus Elephas; species Elephas maximus. Next base: position 172,670,968 of record NC_064819.1, on the reverse strand, counting down.
CAATCAAAGTCCATGGAAGTAGCAGTCAAGAAATCAAAAGACAACATATTGCATTGGGCAAATCTGCCGTAAAAGACCTCTTTAAAGTGTTGAAAAGTAAAGATGTCACTTTGAGAACTAAGGTGCTCCTGGCCCAAGTAGTGGTATTTTCAATCACCTCATATGTATATGGAGCCCTAGTGGGGTAGTGGTTAAGAGCTATGGCTGCTAACCAAAAAGGCGGCTCTTTGAATCTACCAGCCACTCCTTGGAAGCCATATGGGGCAGTTCTACTCTGTCCTATAGGGTCGCTATGAGTCAGAATCGACTCCATGGCTGGGGTTTGTTATTTTGGCTTTCATATATATGCGAAACCTGGTCAATGAATAAGAAAGAACGAAGAATTGATACAGTTGGATTGCAGTATTGACAAAGAATATTGAATATAACATGGCCTGCCAGAAGAATGAACAAATCTGTCTTGGAAGAAGTACAGCCAGAATGCTCCTTAGAAGTAAGGATGGCAAGACTTCGTCTCACGTGCTTTGGGCATGTTATCAGAAGGGACTATTCCCTGGAGAAGGACATCATGCTTGGTAAAAGTAGAGGGTCAGTGAAAAAGAGGAAGACCTTCAAAGAGATGGATTGACACAGTGGTTGGAACAATGGGTCAAACATAGCAACAATTGTGAGGATGGCCCAGGACTGGGCAATGTTTTGTTCTTTTGTACACAGGGGCCACTGTGAGTCAGAGCTGACTTGACAGCACCTGACAACAACAGTAACAGTTTTACAATAAGTCAGATCAGATCTGATCAGATCAGATCTTGATCAGATAGTATAAGACCATCAACTTTGTTCTTCTTTTTCCAAATTGTTTGGCTATTCTATGTCCTTTTCATTTCCTTATGAGCTTTAAAGTGAGTTTGTCAATTTCGTTAAAAAAAGGCCTTCTAGAATTTTATTTGAGATTGCCTTGAATTTATAGATCAATTTTGGGAAGAATTTACATCTTAATATTGAGTGTTCCAATTTATGAATATGAAATGTCTCTCCATTTGTTTAGAGCTTTCTTAATTTCTCATAAAAATTTTTTGAAGTTTTCAGTTTACAGATCTTGAATATAGTTTGTTAAATTTATCAATAATGTTTCATTTCATATCTTTGATGCTGTTGTAAACTTTATTAGTTTTTAATTTCATTTTTTAATTGTTCATTACTATTGTATAGAAATTCAATTAATTTTTGTATTTGTATCTTGCATCACTGTTATACTTACTAATAAATATAGATAGACTAAAAAAATCAAATTTTTAGAATTTTCTACATAAATAACCATGCCATCTGTGAATAAAGACAGTGTCATTTCTGTCTTTCCAATCTGAATGGCTTTTATTTCTTCTTTCTTGCCTTATTGCACTAGCTAGGACCTTTAGAACAAGGCTGGAAAGAAGTTGTGAGAGTGTGCATTCTTGCCTTGTTCCTGATCTTCTGGGGAAACCATTCAGTCTTTCACCATTAAGTATGATGCTAGCTGTTGATGTTAGTTGCCATTGAGTCAATTCGGACTCTTAGATGCCCTTTATCAGTTTGAGGAGGTTCATTTCTAGTCTCAGAAGAGAGATTTTATCATGAATGGGCGTTGAATTTTGTGAAACGATTTTTCAGCACCTATTGAGATGATCAGACGACCTCTGCTCTCATGGAAGTTTCACTCTGTTGGTCAAGACAGACAACAAAGAAGTGAAAACAGGGAATGTGACCTGGGAAAGATAGGAAAAGTCCAGGATGCTGTCTGAGAACCTAACACCTAACAACCCAGGATCAGGGAAGGCTTTTTTGAGGAAATGAAGTTTAAATTGAGACTGGAGGCAGAGTAGGAAATAGCTAGGTAAAAGAAAGTGAAAAGCAAACAGGAGTTGACATCACATGACCTGAATTCCAAATCTGGTTCTTCTGCCCTCTGGTCAGGTGAGGAGGGGAGGGTTCCCACAGAAATGCTGTTGGTAGGCTAAGAGTCATCCTCTCAGCATCTGTAAGAAACAGCTTTTTGGATTTTTCTGTTGATGATAATGTAGAGGTGCTGTTTAACATATCACTCTTTTACCACTCCATGAAGCACGACAGGGGAATTACCTTTTAGAGATAAGAACCAGAAGAAATTTACCTCAGCAATTGTTTGTTTGCTTGTTTGTCTTCTCTTGGGCAATGAGAGTCAGGTAGACTTTATGATTTCCCCTCCCACTTCAGGTGCTGGGAAGCTCAGAGGCTAATTGAACTCTGCTGGAGCAACAGAATAGGACTTTGTGCAGGCATGTATTCTAGATTTCTCTTACTTGTGACCTTTTAAAAATACTTATATTTTCCAGCTCTTGACTTTGTATTTTATTGTATATTTCTTATATCCTATTAGCTTTTTTTATTTATGAGCTACTCAGAGTCCCTGGGAGGTATAAATGGTTAACACGCCCAGCTATTAACTGAAAGGTTGGAGGTTTGAGTCCACTTAGGGGCACCTCAGAAGAAAGACCTAGTGATCTACTTCCAAAAAATAAACCACTGAAAACCTAATGGGCACATTTCTACTCTGACACACGTGGGGTTGCCTTGAATTGGAGTTGGTTTGACAGTAACTGGTTTTACAAGCTATTTAAATACTTTATAGAACAAGGTAGGTGATAAACACATAAATAAAAAATATGTAATGTCATAAAAACTAAATACTTGGAAGAAACCACTTTGCTATTACTAAGTCTCTGAGACATCTGACACGCCCAAGCTGCTGCTCCCTTGTCCTTCTTATGATAACCATCTGCCCTGTCCAAAGCAGGCCCCACTGACCTTGTTCCCCAGGATTTCTTTCCCTTTTTAGGTAGCCCCACCTGGTGATTAACTTTTGCTCCCTAAGTAAACACACAGACTTTTTTTTCATTGGTGGTTTCAAAGGTTGTGCTACTGGGAAAAATAACAGGAAGATAATAGAACTAACGAACACGAGGAAGTCAGAAAGGTTCCAGAAATTTCCCAAGTTTTTACTTGTTCCTGATCCCTGATCTATGCTTTCTGACTTCTTTTCAATATGGCATTTAGAAGTCTCATTTGAATTCTGGTTCCACATTTTTATGTTATTCTATGGTACCCATAACTCTTCCGCACTGACAAACTTAGGGCCTGCGGAACCTCCCCTTTGAACGCTTATCTACCCCAGAGACCCACAAGGACAGTCAGTGTCACACAGTAGATGCCTCCCACCTCAACAGCAAGTTGCCTTTACGAAGACCTCAATACTTGGGCTTCCCACACGGGGATGAACCCACTGGGCATTTTCTTACATCTGGTACTTCTCATTGTAACCTCTGTGACTTCCCAGAGTCAAGACCATATGCCTTAGGTGTCAAATGATTATAGTTTTGTTGTAATGGCCTCTGGAAGCTCTGTTGGCAGCAAAGCAGAAGTGCTGAGGTAGGAGAGCAGGGTGAGTGGAGAGGGTGATGCCTGCATTACTGGGGCAAGTGGGTTGCAGGCAGGTGCTGGGAGGTGAGCTGGAAGCCTTGGTGCGTATTTATTTAGAGGGCCTCTTCTATCAAGTGTTCAGAGCCATGGATGGAGTGGCTTAGTTTCTGGGTTCCTGCCTTGTTCTCCTAGGACCCCTCTTCTCTGGCCTGGCTTACCCTCCCTGAGCAATCAGTACCTGGGTATAGCCCCTTCTACTCAAAATCATGCTTTAAAAGTATCTTTAAGGCAGTTGCTGGATGATATTTGTGCTGTGTGACACTAAATAAACAGTATATATTTCCAGTGGAAGTGAATTCTCCAGAGAATTCTGCCTTCATTCTTCTTTATTCAAACTACTTTTTCTCTTTTAAAGGCACCAAATTCCTTTTTCTTGCTGACAAATTCCCACCCCTTCCCTTTCATTAACCACCAAAAATGAAATCAAAATAGAGGCTTTGCCTCAGAGAAATTCTGCGGCCTTTCACTAAATATTTGTTGAAGACTGAATTACTAAGAGGCAGCACGTATACCCCTTGGAATAGCAGCATTTCGCCACTTACTTCAATAAGATGGCGATAGAGTGACTGGGGCCTCCCAGGGGGAGTGCAGACATGAGTGCCCCATGTAATATTTGGATCCAAGTGAAATTTGGTTTGAGTGAACACTCAGGGAAGTTTTAAGAGAAAAAAAGATTAGTGGGCAGGCCTTCTCAGGGGTCCACAGGCCAGGTTGCCTCCTTTAAGTGAAACCAACCAAAACCAGTTGCCATTGAGTCTATTCTGACTCGTGGTGACGCTGTGTGTGTCAGAGTAGAACTGCTCCATAACGGTTTCAATGGTTGCAATCTTACAGAAGTAGATCACCAGGCCTTTCTCCTGAGGCACCTCAAGGTGAATTTAAACTGCCAAACTTTTAGTTAGTGGCTGAGTGCTTAATTGTTTGCATTACCCAAGGATTCCTTCCTTTAAGTTGCTGTTTTTACCGTTAGTTGGATTCTGACTTATAGTGACCCCATGTGACAGAGTAGATCTGCCGCATAGTGCCTCCTAGGCTGAAATCTTTATGGAAGCAGATTGCCAGGTCTTTCTCCTGTGCAGTTGTTGAGTAGATTCAAACCGCTAACCTTCCAGTTAGCAGCCAAACACTTAACCATTGTGCCCCCAGGGCTCCTTTCATTCAAGTTACAGGTATACTTTTAAAAATGAAGAAACGACAAACAGGGTTGCAAAATGTTTGCGTTTAACAGATGAATACTTTAACACACACAAATACACTGGTTGTGTGCATAAATTTCATATGGCAGAAATGTCAAACACATAATTGCATGGATGCAATGTCAGGTTAAATCTACCCCTTTCTCTTCCTCCTCAGCCCTTCAGCCCCCCACCTCCCACTGCTGCCGTCACTCTGATCGGCTCTGGAGGGAGGGAATGGAGGGCTTGGTGGGGCTTGGTTGCCATGGAACCACACTGTGTGTATGGTCAGTCTTCGGTCCTCCCTCGCCCCTCCTGCCCTAAGCAGATGTTTTTAATTTAGTTTTTTGAGTAGGTAACACATTCATAAGATTCAAACATCAAAAAGTACAAAAAGCTGTAAAACAAAAAGCTCCCTCCATCTTATCCCCTTTCTTAGTTACCTAGTGCTGCTGTGACAGAAATACCACAAAAGAAAGGTTACAAGTGGTCGGGGCCAAGATGGCTGACTAAGTAGACGCTACCTCGGATCCCTCTTGCAACAAAGACTCAGAAAAACAAGTGAATCGATCACATACATGACAATCTACGAACCCTGAACAACAAACACAGATTTAAAGAGTTGACCTGAGTGACAGAGACGGAGAATGAACAACTACGGGGAAGCAGTGACTGTTTTCAGAGCCTGGAGCCAGCGTCCCAGTCAGGTAACCTTGGCGCCGGGCTTAGGACTGGGCGCAGGGGAGCTGAACACGACATCTGTGACGGTGCAAACACAGGGCGCAGCCCCAGTCCCCTGAACTGACCCCGGGAGGGGGCCCAGCTGGTCCGGGAGGGGGCCTAGCCGGTCGCGGGGCTGCACTGCGACGCGGCTGGCGGGACGAGAAGTCCCTGGGAGGCAGCGACTGATTTTGGAGCTGGAAGTGCAGTGTCCCAGCAGGGGAACCTTGACGCTGGGCTTTGGACTGGCAGTGGAGGATCTGACCGCAGCTTCAGCGGGCCAGACCCTCGGGGACAATCTCCACACAGCCAGCACACATAGGTGACACGCCCCTCAGGAATCTCAGATAAAATAGTCATCCCAAGCAAGATAAGCAACTTTGGCTATATTCCGGGGTGCTACTCTCTGCTGTTTTTCTGAACCCTCCCCTCCCCTTCCCAGGTGGCTCCATTAACATTGGAATTTCCAGAGCCAGAGGGAGAATGGCTCCGGCTCCGCAGCTTTGCTTTTCCCTTTTTTTTTTTTTTTTGTCTTTTCCTAACCCATTCTTCCGGCCTGAGAGAAGCAACCACAAAAAACCCAGGGACCAAAAATCCTTCCCTAATTGGACTAAAAACACAGAACCAGCTCCAGCCAAGCATATATGATCCAAATCTCGGGCTTTCATCCTTCCAGGGAACAAGGTGGCTGTTATAATGCAAAGGCAGTTCGGATAGGGATCTGACTGCATTTTTTTTAGTGGATTTACTGGAAAAACAAGTTCCCAAGGTCTGATATCTCTGCTTATTCAACAGAGCCCTAACTGACCCACAACAGGGAACTGAGGGCTGAAGCTCCCACCAGACCACCTAGCCTCTTGCCTTAGGGGTCTAAGGAGGGTGACACCTACCAATCAGTAGAGGTACTTGCATTGTGGGCCTAAGGTACAGCTGCAGAGCCCTCCCACCAAGGTGCTATAGGAATAGACACACACCTACCTCACTGACACTTGGGCGAAGCCTGTCAGCATCCTGCCTCCCCTGGAGTGTGAACCCCAGCTGCTAATAGAATCTGGTGCACACAACTATCACCACTACTTCTCGAGGTGGATAGGTGTTAGGGTGCAGCACACACCTGATGACCCAAAATCAGATTCTACTCAAGAATAGTGAATAGACTCAGGCATATATACCTGGCAACAACCCAAACCAGCTGGTGATAGGTCATAAGTAAGTCAAGGGCTACAACAAACAAGACAGCACAATCTAGTAGCCCATCCACGTATATTGAAAGAAAACAAAACAAGACTCAGTGAGCAAATATAGAATAAATCACTACTATAAAAAAAAAAAATTTTTTTTTTTTTTTTTTTTTTATATCTTAGTGATGGCTCGGAGACAGCAGTCAATATCAAACCACATAAAGAAGCAGACCATGACAGCTTCTACAACCCCCCAAACAAAAGAAATCAAAATCTTTCCCAAACGAAGATACAATCCTGGAATTATCAGATAGAGAGTATAAACAACTAATTTACAGAATGCTTCAAGACATCAGGGATGACCTCAGAAATGAAATAAGGCAAACTGCAGAAAAAGCCAAGGAACACACTGATAAAACAGTTGAAGAATTCAAAAAGATTATTCAAGAACATAGTGGAAAAATTAACAAGTTGCAAGAATCCATAGAGAGACAGCATGCAGAAATCCAAAAGATTAACAATAAAATTACAGAATTAGACAACGCAATAGGAAGTCAGAGGAGCAGACTCGAGCAATTAGAATGCAGAGTGAGAAATCTGGAGGACCAGGGAATTAACACCAACATAGCTGAAAAAAAAAATCAGGTAAAAGAATTAAAAAAACTGAAGAAACCCTAAGAATCATGTGGGACTCTATCTAGAAGGATAACTTGCGTGTGATTGGAGTTCCAGAACAGGGAGGGAGGACAGACAACACAGAGAAAATAGTTGAAGATCTGCTGACAGAAAACTTCCCTGACATCGTGAAAGACGAAAGGATATCTATCCAAGATGCTCATCGAACCCCATTTAAGATTGATCCAAAAAGAAAAACACCAAGACATATTATCATCAAACTTGCCAAAACCAAAGATAAAGAGAAAATTTTAAAAGCAGCCGGGATAAAAGAAAGGTCTCCTTCAAGGGAGAATCAATAAGAATAAGTTCAGACTACTCAGCAGAAACCATGCAGGCAAGAAGGCAATGGGATGACATATACAGAGCACTGAAGGAGAAAAACTGCCAGCCAAGGATCATATATCCAGCAAAACTCTCTCTGAAATATGAAGGCAAAATTAAGATATTTACAGATAAACACAAGCTTAGAGAATTTGCAAAAACCAAACCAAAGCTACAAGAAATACTAAAGGAAATTGTTTGGTCAGAAAACAAATAATATCAGGTACCAGCACAACACAAGCTCACAGAACAGAACATCCTGATATCAACTCAAATAGGGAAATCACAAAAACAAATTAAAATTAATTAAAAAAAAAATGCTCAAAACAAGGAATCATTGAAGTCAATATGTAAAAGATCACAATAATCAAAAAGGGGGACTAGATACAGGTGGCATAGAACTGCTATATGGAGAGGGATACAAGGCGATACAGGACAATACAAGTTAGGTTTTTACTTAGAAAAATAGGGGTAAATATTAAGGTAACCACAAAGAGGTATAACAACTCCATAACTCAAAATAAAAGCCAAGAAAAATGTAACGACTCAACAAACATAAAGTCAAATACTATGAAAATGAGGATCTCACAATTTACTAAGAAAAACATCTCAGCACAAAAAAGTGTGTGGAAAAATGAAATTGTCAACAACACACATAAAAAGGCATCAAAATGACAACACTAAACACTTACCTATAATTACGCTGAATGTAAATGAACTAAATGCACCAATAAAGAGACAGAGAGTCTCGGACTGGATAAAGAAATAAGATCCGTCTATATGCTGCCTACAAGGGACACACCTTAGACTTAGAGACACAAACAAACTAAAACTCGAAGGATGGAAAAAAATATATCAAGCAAACAATAAGCAAAAAAGAAGAGGAGTAGCAATATTAATTTCTGACAAAATAGACTTTAAACTTAAATCTACCACAAAGGATAAAGGACACTACATAATGATAAAAGGGACAATTGATCAGGAAGACATAACCATATTAAATATTTATGCACCCAATGACAGGGCTGCAAGATACATAAATCAAATTTTAACAGAACTGAAAAGTGAGATAGACACCTCCACATTTACAGTAGGAGACTTCAACACACCACTTTCGGAGAAAGACAGGACATCCAGTAAGAAGCTCAATAGAGACACGGAAGACCTAATTACAACAATCAACCAACTTGACCTCATTGACTTATACAGAACTCTCCACCCAACTGCTACAAAATATACTTTTTTTTCTAGCGCACATGGAACATTCTCTAGAATAGACCACATATTAGGTCATAAAACAAACCTTTGCAGAATTCAAAACATCGAAATATTACAAAGCATCTTCTCAGACCACAAGGCAATAAAAGTAGAAATCAATAACAGAAAAACTAGGGAAAAGAAATCAAATACTTGGAAAATGAACAATACCCTCCTGAAAAAAGACTGGGTTATAGAAGACATTAAGGAGGGAATAAGGAAATTCATAGAATGCAATGAGAATGAAAATACTTCCTATCAAAACCTCTGGGACACAGCAAAAGCAGTGCTCAGAGGCCAATTTATATCGATAAATGCACACATACAAAAAGAAGAAAGAGCCAAAATCAGAGAACTGTCCCTACAACTTGAACAAATAGAAACTGAGCAACAAAAGAATCCATCAGGCACCAGAAGAAAACAAATAATAAAAATTAGAACTGAACTAAATGAATTAGAGAACAGAAAAACAATCAAAAGAATTAACAAAGCCAAAAGCTGGTTCTTTGAAAAAATTAACAAAATTGATAAACCATTGGCTAGACTGACTAAAGAAATACAGGAAAGGAAACAAATAACCCGAATAAGAAACGAGAAGGGCCACATCACAACAGACCCAACTGAAATTAAAAGAATCATATCAGATTATTACGAAAAATTCTACTCTAACAAATTTGCAAACCTAGAAGAAATGGATGAATTCCTGGAAAAACGCTACCTACCTAAACTAACACAATCAGAAGTAGAACAACTAAATAGACCCATAACAAAAAAGAGATTGAAACGGTAATCAAAAAACTCCCAACAAAAAAAAAGCCCTGGCCCAGATGGCTATACTGCAGAGTTCTAACAAACTTTCAGAGAAGAGTTAACACCACTATTACCAAAGGTATTTCAAAGCATGGAAAATGACGGAATTCTACCCAACTCATTCTATGAAGCCACCATCTCCCTGATTCCAAAACCAGGTAAAGACACCACAAAAAAAAAGAAAATTACAGACCTATCCCTCATTGAACATAGATGCAAAAATCCTCAACAAAATTCTAGCCAATAGAATTCAACAGCATATTAAAAAAATAATTCACCACGACCAAGTGGGATTTATACCAGGTATGCAAGGCTGGTTTAATATTAGAAAAACCATTAATGTAATCCACCACATAAATAAAACGAAAGACAAAAACCACATGATCTTATCAATTGATACAGAAAAGGCATTTGACAAAGTCCAACACCCATTTATGATAAAAAACTCTCACCAAAATAGGAATTGAACGAAAATTCCTCAACATAATAAAGGGCATCTATGCAAAGCCAACAGCCAACATCACTCTAAATGGAGACAGCCTGAAAGCATTTCCCTTGAGAACGGGAACCAGACAAGGATGCCCTTTATCACCGCTCTTATTCAACATCGTGCTAGAAGTCCTAGCCAGAGCAATCAGGCTAGACAAAGAAATAAAGGGTATCCGGATTGGCAAGGAGGAAGTAAAATTATCTCTATTTGCAGATGACATGATCTTATACAGAGAAAACCCTAAGGAATCCTCCAGAAAACTACTGAAACTAATAGAAGAGTTTGGCAAAGTCTCAGGTTATAAGATAAACATACAAAAATCACTTGGATTCCTCTACATCAACAAAAAGAACATTGAAGAGGAAATAACCAAATCAATACCATTCACAGTAGCCCCCAAGAAGATAAAATACTTAGGAATAAATCTTACCAAGGGTGTAAAAGACCTATACAAAGAAAACTACAAAGCTCTACTACAAGAAATTCAAAAGGACATACTTAAGTGGAAAAACATACCTTGCTCATGGATAGGAAGACTTAACATAGTAAAAATGTCTATTCTACCAAAAGCCATCTATACATACAACGCACTTCCGATCCAAATTCCAATGTCATTTTTTAAGGTGATAGAGAAGCAAATCACCAACTTCATATGGAAGGGAAAGAAGCCTGGGATAAGCAAAGCATTACTGAAAAAGAAGAAGAAAGTGGGAGGCCTCACTCTACCTGATTTCAGAACCTATTATACAGCCACAGTAGTCAAAACAGCCTGGTACTGGTACAACAACAGACACATAGACCAGTGGAACAGAATTGAGAACTCAGATATAAATCCAACCACATATGAGCAGCTGATATTTGACAAAGGCCCAGTGTCAGTTAATTGGGGAAGAGATAGTCTTTTTAACAAATGGTGCTGGCATAACTGGATATCCATTTGCAAAAAAATGAAACAGGACCCATACCTCACACTATGCACAAAAACTAACTCCAAGTGAATCAAAGACCTAAACATAAAGACTAAAATGATAAAGATAATGGAAGAAAAAATAGGGACAACCTTAGGAGCCCTAATACAAGGCATAAACAGAATACAAAACATTACCAAAAATGACAAAGAGAAACCCGATAACTGGGAGCTCCTAAAAATCAAACACCTATGCTCATCTAAAGACTTCACCAAAAGAGTAAAAAGACCACCTACAGACTGGGAAAGAATTTTCAGCTATGACATCTCCGACCAGCACCTGATCTCTAAAAGCTATATGATTCTATCAAAACTCAACCATAAAAAGACAAACAACCCAATTAAGAAGTGGGCAAAGGATATGAACATACACTTCACTAAAGAGGATATTCAGGCAGCTAACACATACATGAGAAAATGCTCTCAATCATTAGCCATTAGAGAAATGCAAATTAAAACTACGATGAGATTCCATCTCACTCCAACAAGGCTGGCATTAATCCAAAACACACAAAATAATAAGTGTTGGAGAGGCTACGGAGAGATTGGAACTCTTGTACACTGCTGGTGGGAATGTAAAATGGTACAACCACTTTGGAAATCTATCTGGCGTTATCTTAAACAGTTAGAAATAGAACTACCATACAACCCAGAAATCCCACTCCTCGGAATATACCCTAGAGAAATAAGAGCCTTCACACAAACAGATATATGCACACCCATGTTTATTGCAGCTCTGTTTACAATAGCAAAAAGCTGGAAGCAACCAAGGTGTACATCAAAGGATGAATGGTTAAATAAATTGTGGTATATTCACACAATGGAATACTACGCATCGATAAAGAACAGTGACGAATCTGTGAAACATTTCATAACATGGAGGAACCTGGAAGGCATTATGCTGAGTGAAATTAGTCAGAGGCAAAAGGACAAATATTGTATAAGACCACTATTATAAGATCTTGAGAAATAGTAAAAACTGAGAACACATACTTTTGTGGTTATGAGGGGGGGAGGGAGGGAGGGTGGGAGAGGGTTTTTTACTGATTAATTAGTAGATAAGGAACTGCTTTAGGTGAAAGGAAGGACAATACTCAATACATGGAAGGTCAGCTCAACTGGACTGGACCAAAAGCAAAGAAGTTTCCGGGACAAACTGAATGCTTCGAAGGTCAGCGGAGCAGGGGCGGGGGTCTGGGGAACATGGTTTGAGGGGACTTCTAAGTCAATTGGCAAAATCATTCTATTACGAAAACATTCTGCATCCCACTTTGAAATGTGGCGTCTGGGGTCTTAAATGCTACCAAGCGGCCAACTAAGATGCATCAATTGGTCTCAACCCACCTGGAGCAAAGGAGAATGAAGAACACCAAGATCACACGATAACTAAGAGCCCAAGAGACAGAAAGGGCCACATGACCCAGAGACCTACATCATCCTGAGACCAGAAGAACTAGTTGGTGCCCGGCCACAATCGATGACTGCCCTGACAGGGAGCACAACAGAGAACCCCTGAGGGAGCAGGAGATCAGTGGGATGCAGACCCCAAATTCTCACAAAAAGACCATACTTAATGGTCTGACAGACTAGAGGAATCCCGGCGGTCATGGTCCCCAAACCTTCTGCTGGCACAGGACAGGAACCATTCCTGAAGACAACTCATCAGGCATGAAAGGGACTGGACAGTAGGTAGGAGAGAGATGCTGATGAAGAGTGAGCTAATTATATCAGGTGGACACTTGAGACTGTGTTGGCATCTCCTGTCTGGAGGAGGGATGGGAGGATAGAGAGAGTTGGAAGCTGGCAAAATTGTCACGAAAGGAGAGACTGGAAGGGCTAACTCATTAGGGGGAGAGCAAGTGGGAGTACGGAGTAAGGTGTATATAAACTTATATGTGACAGTCTGACTTGATTTGGAAACGTTCACTTGAAGCTCAATAAAAGTTAATTAAAAAAAAAAGGTTACAAGTTCAAATTCAGGGTATCAGCTTCAGGCGAAGTCTTTCTCTCTGTCGGCTCTGGAGGAAGGTCCTTTTCCTCAATCTTTCCCTAGTGGAGAAGCTTCTCAGGATCAGGAACCCAGGGTCCAAAGGAGGTACTCTGCTCCTGGTGCTGCTTTCTTGGTGGTATGAGGTCCTCCCTCTCTGCTTGCTTCCCTTTCCTCTTATCTCTTGAGAGATAAAAGGTGGTACAGGCCACACCCTAGGGAAATTTCCTTTACCTTGGATCTGGGAGGTGACCTGAGTAAGGGTGGTGTTACAATCCCACCCTAATCCTCTCAACATAAAATTACAATCATAAAATGAAGGACAGCCACACAATACTGGGAATCACAGCCTAACCAAGTTGACACATATTTTGTGGGGAACATGATTCAATCCATGACATCCCCTTATCCCTCATCCCTTCAGCTCCCATCCTCCTCAACATGTAACCACTGCTATTATTTTTCGTTATATATATATATATATATATGAAGAAATGTACACACATATATATGTATATACCTATACATGTACACAGGGAGAGAGAGAGCACTGGGGACTCAGTGATTAAGAGCTTGGCTGCTAATCAAGATGTTGGCAGTTCAAATCTACCAGCTGCTCCTGAGAAACACTATGGGGCAATTCTACTCTGTCCTTTAATCTTTTTTTTTATAGTTGAAGAGTTTTCCATTGTATAAACTAATCACATTTGATTTGATCAGTTCCTTTTTTTGTGTGTGGTAAAATACACATTACATAAAATTTACCATTTTTACCATGAAATTTAGGTAGTTTCCAATCTTTGTATTTTACAGATAATGCCTAATAAACAATCTTGTATTATTTACTGCGTGTGCAAACATATCTGGAAGATCAATTTCTAGGGTCAAAAGGTATATATGTTTGTAATTTAGATAAACCAAACCAAACCCAGTGCCGTCGAGTCAATTCCGACTCATAGCGACCCTATAGGACAGAGTAGAACTGCCCCATAGAGCTTCCAAGGAGAGCCTGGCGGATTCAAATTGCTGACCCCTTGGTTAGCAGTCGTAGCACTTAACCACTACGCCACCAGAGTTTCCAAATTTGGATAGATACTGCCAAATTGCTCTTTAGATAAGTTGAGTCAATTTATACTTATGCATATATGAGACTGGGTTTTTGCTGGTAAAAAATGGCACCTTATTGCAATTTTCATTTTCATTTCTTTTATAATATATGAGTTTGAAATTTTTTCTGATATATTTAAGAACTACTCATTATTTCTCTTCAATGAACTCTATGATTATTTGTTCCTTTTTCTATTATGTCGTTCATAGTTCTTATTGGTTTGTAGGGATAACTTTATGTATATTAGGATGATATACATTGTGAATATCTTCCCCAATCTGTCATTTATCTTCTGATTTTGTTTATGATCTTTTTTTAGGATGCATGTTTGAAAATTTTTTTAAATTTTTGTATCGCCAAATTTATCAATCTTTTCTTTTAAGGTCTTTAGATTTCTTGTCACAGTGAGAAAGACCTAATCTATTTGAAGTTATAAAAAAAAGTTATTCTGTTTCATTCCAATTTTTTAATAATTTCATTTATATATATGTATATATTTTTTATATATTTTAGTGCATACAGAATTTATCCTGGGTAAAGTTGCTTCCAGGACCCCTGGTGGTGCAGTGGTTAAGAACTTGGCTGCTAACTAAAAGGTCAGCAGTTTGAATCCACCAGCTGCTTCTCAGAAACCCTATGAGGCAGTTCTACTCTGTCCTATAGGTTCACCATGAGTAGGCATCAGAATGATGGCAAGTTTGGTTTTGGTTTTGATAAAGTTGCTTCCAGGAGCCCTAGTGGCACAGTGGTTAAGTGCTCCATCGTTAACCGAAATGTTGGCAGTTTACACCCACCAGCAGCTCTGTGGGAGAAAGATGTGGCAGTCTACTTCTATAAAGATTTACAGCCTTGGAAATCCTATGGGGGCATTTCTACTCTGTCCTACGGGGTTGCCATGAGTCGGAATCGAGGCACTGATGGTTCCGTGGTAGAATTCTCTCCTACCATTAGGTTTAATTCCCGACCAATGAACCAGTCTGTCAGTGGAACTTGAGTGTTGCTATGATGCTGAACAGGTTTCAATAGAGCTTCCAGACCAAGATGGACTAGGAAGAAAGGCCTAGTGATCTAATTCTGAAAATTAGCTGATGAAAACCTTGTGAAGCACAGTGGTCTAATCCATAAGCATCATGGGGATGGCACAGGGCTGGGTAGTATTTCATTTCATTGTGCGCGGGGTCTCCGTGAGTCAGGGGCCAACTCTATGACAGCTAACAACAACAAAGTCGCTTCCAGATGTCTATCTAGTTATCCTAACACCATAAATTAACTAGTCTGTCTCTCTCTTTTTTTTTCTTAGGCATGGCCTTGTTTATCTACTGTGGCAGTCTCCTTCCTCAGGAATTTGAGGCCTATCAAAGCAAAGCCCTCTTTTTTGCTGCTACAGCAGAGAAGCCTCTCCAGTACACTAAAGTCATCCTGACTCTGAAATCTCTCCTGTCCAGGAGCGCACTCACAGGGGACCCTAAGTGTTGCCCACTCGGCCCCACCCTCTGGCTCCCACCCCACAAACAGGGAGTGCAGCAGCTCAGAACCACTGCACTCAGGGGTAGCATTAGGCTTTGGGCCTGAATAAATAATTAGAAATTGGCTGCTGAGAGAATGTCCCTGGTGATTGCTTGCTCTGGAATTTTGCTGGGTGGCACACAGAGTTTTATGACCCAATTAAAATACAGCAGATTAAATAGCGCAAAAGGAAGATAGAGTGGGAAGTAAATCTGCTGTGGAAAGGGCTGTGAAAGGTCCAACCTGAAAGGCGTGAATTTATGGTTCAGAGAGATCTGAGAAAGAGAGTGATCTGGTTTTGCCAAAAAGGGATCACTAGGCAAGCATATTCTGTGAGGGAGATTGTATTATTTAACTAGTGCTGTTGTAACAGAAATACCACAAATCGATGGCTTTAAAGAACAGAAATTTATTTTCTCACAGTTCAGGAGGCTTCAAGTTTGAATTCAGGGTGTGGCTATAGGAGGAAGCCCTTCTTTGTCTATTTCAGCTTCTAGTAGGTGCGAGCAATCCTTTGCCCTCTTTTACTTATAGATGGGCCCTCATATGGTGGCTATCTTCCCCCAGTGTGTCTCTCTGTGTCCATTCAGCTCTCTTTCTCGCTCTCTTTTTTTTTTTTTTCAAATAACTTAGGAGTAATTAGGTTTAGGACCCACCTTACTCTGATATGGAGCCCTGGTGGCCCAGTGGTTAAGGGTTCAGCTGCTAACCAAAAGGTCAGCAGTTTAAATCCACCAGCCACTCCTTGGAAACTCTATGGGGCTCTTCTATTCTGCCCTATAGTGTCTCCATGAGTCAGAATCAACTCCACAGTAATGGCTTTGGTTTTTAAAAAATCTGATGTAGCCTCATTAACATAGCAAAGAAAACCCCTGTTTCCAAACCCAAAAACCCACTGCCATCGAGCTGATTCCAAATCATAGTGACCCTACTGGACAGAGTAGAACTGCCCCAATAGAGCTTTTTTGTTCTATTTCCATACAGGGTCATATTTACAGATACCACCCAACCAAACCAAACCTGTTGCTGTTGAGTCAATTCTGACTCATAGCGACCCTATAGGGCAGAGTAGAACAGCCCACAGAGTTTCTAAGAAGCAGCTGGTGGATTCTAACTGCCAACCTTTTGGTTAGCAGCCGAAGCACTTAACCGTTACTCCACCAGGGTTTCCATTCAGAGGTTAGGATTTCAGCTCATACTTTTTGGAGACACAATTCAACCCATAACAGAGACTATGTGTTTTGCTTCAGGAAAGAGGGGTGGTGGTGTTTGGAGGCATTGGTAATGAGGAAAGAAAGGTGGCTATTTCAGGTTTAGAGTGAAGGGAAATGGAGGATGAATCAAGGCAGTCAAAGGTAACCTGACCAACTTTCCCAGCAAAGTGACAACTGCTTGTAATACATGAACACTGAAATAGATACTCGCCAATTTGTTGGTGCCTGTTACCCAGTGCTACATAACTGGAAAGACCAGGTCATGGCAAGTTCTGAAATGACAGAGAAGTAAGAAGAGGGTTATCTTATTAATTACACGGTGAAACATACTGTTCTTGACTATCTTAAAACTGAAAATGTTCTTATTTATGTATGTAGCATTCCTTCCAGGGCTTATTGATAACATTTTTTCACAGTTCTCATGAGGTACGTTGCAGTGTTGGCTGTCAGCTCACTGCTGAAACCCTGTAACTGCAACATTATACCAATTAGGAGTACTTGCTCCTGGCCTAGGTCTCTGGGTGGTACATATGGTTTGTGCTCGACTATTAACCTAAAGATTGGCAGTTTGAACAAACCCAGTGGCACCATGAAAGAAAGGCTTGAAGATCTGCTTCCATAGAGTACAGTCAAGAAAACCTAACAGAACAGTTTGACTCTGTAAACATGGGGTCACCATGAGTTGGGATTACTTAAAGACAAAGAGTTTAGTTTTGGTTTTGGGTTCCAGTTTGGCACTCATTGAAGGGGGCAAACATGATTGGTTCTTCTCTTGGGGGTGGTAAGGTGAACATTTCTCCCCAGAAAAAATTGAGACAGACCTGTGGGCTTCCCTTTGATTCCCTTTCCATCTTGCCTAGGGCTGCCACATACTGGGTTTGGGACCAGTTGGTGTGGCATTTGCACCTTCTGAAAGGAATGTATGCAATGAGTCCATATATTAGTTTATCTTTCCCTGAGGGAGCTAATTCTGGGCTGAGGGCTGAGGGCTGAGGACCATGGTCTCGGGCGATATCTAGCTCAATTTGGCATAACATAGTTTATAAAGAAAAGGTTCTGCATCCTACTTTGGTGAGTAGTGTCTGGGGTTTTAAAAGCTTGTGAGCCGCCATCTAAGATACTCCACTGATCCTACCCCATCTGGATGAAGGTAGAATGAAGAAAACCAAAGACACAAGGGAAAGATTAGTTCAAAGGACTAGTGGACCACAAGTACCACAGCCTCTGCCAGACTGAGTCCAGCACAACTAGATGGTACCCAGGTACCACCACCAACTGCTCTGACTGGGATCACAATAGTCACTGACAGAGCTGGAGAAAAATGTAGAACAAAATTGAAACTCACAAAAGAAACCAAACTTACTAGTCTGACAGAGACTGGAGAAAACCCAAGAGTATGGCCCCCAGACACCCTATCAGCTCAGTACTTAAGTCACTCCTGAGGTTCACCCTTCGGCCAAAGAGTAGACCGGCCCATAAAAACAAAACAAAACAAAAACCAGACTAGACTAAATGGGCACACCAGCCGGGGGCAAGGACGAGAATGCAGAGGGGACAGGAAAGCTGGCAATGGGGATTCCAAGTTTGAGAAGGAGAGAGTGTTGACACATCGTGGAGTTGGCAACCAATGTCACAAAACAATACGTGTATTAATTGTTTAATGAGAAACTAATTTGCCCTGTAAACCTTCATCTAAATCACGTGCGCACACACATAAACACACACACACACATTAGTTTATCACACACAGGCAACATTTTTCTTGAAACCATCTGGCTAACTTCATCTAGTCTAGAGCTTGGGATCTGCTGCATTTCTAGCCATGAACACAGTGAAACACAGACACTATAGGAGCTATCTTTGAATTGTGTCGACATTAAGGTCCTTGCGTTTGTCCTGCAGGAAAACAGGTTAATAATGAAGATAAAAGTCTGTGTGCCAGATGGCTGGGTGCCCTGGAGCTTGACTCTGAATCCCAGCCTGCATCTGTCAATAGCGTAAGGCTAGCTTCTCATGCCCTGGCTCACAAGGGCTGCGCCCTGCATGGGTATGTTCTCTAGTCTAGAAGTCATCCTTGATTGCTTGACGGTGTAAACCGATTTCATGCATTCATTCATTCAGCAAATGCTTACTGAGCACCTACTCTGTGCTCGGCAGTCTTCCAGCTGATAGGGATACAGCAGGGAACAAAATTAAGATCCGGCTCATCAAGTTTACAAACTGGTCGGAGGAGGCAGAAAAAAAATAATTAACATCATAAATAAGGGAAAAATGCTAAAAGCAACAGAGCAGGGTAAGGGAGATAGGAATGTGGAGTTCAGGGGTGAGTTGCAATTTTAAAACAGAGAAAGTCTCATTAAGGAGGTGACATTTGAGCAAAGACTTGAAGGAGATGAGGAAGTCAACAGAGGGAACAGTCAGGATAAAGTCCCTAAGCTAGGGAGCCTGAGGAAGGGGAGGGGGCCATTGTGGCTCAAGGGGAGTTATCCAAGGGGACAGTAGTAGATGAAGTGGGTGGGTGGGGCACAGCACAGCCTTCTAGGTCACTAAAGGGATTTTAAGTGAAAGGAAACTATTGCAGGGTTTTGATCACAGGAGCAAAATAAGCTGACTTACTCTTTCCAAAAGACAGTTTTGGCTGCTCTGTTGAGAATAGGTTATAGGAGGGCAAGGGCCGAAGTCGGGAGGTCAGTTAGGAGGCCATTGCAGCAACCCAAGAAGATGGAGGCTTAAATTAGAAGGAGCAGTGATAACGGCAAGAAGTGGTCAATTCCTGGGTGTATGTCAAAGGTACTGCCAATAGGATTTTTTTTTTATTGTGCTGTAGATGAAACTTTACAGAGCAAATACGCAATTGTTTTGTGACATTGGTTGCAATCCCCGTGACGTGTCAACACTCTCCCCTCCTGTACGCCAATTCCCTGTTTCCGTCTCTCCATTTTTCCTGCCCCTTCCTGCTTTTTCATCTTTGCTTTTGGGCAGGTGTTGCTCTTGGTCTTGTATACATAATTGAACTAAGAAGCAGGTGCCTCACATGGTATTGTTGTTTGTTTTACAGACCTGTCTAATCTTTGGCTGAAGGGTGAACTTCGGGGGTGGCTTCAGTTCTGAGTTAAAAGGGTGTCCAGGGGCCATAGTCTTGGGGTTTTTTCCAGTCTCTATCAGACCAGACAACAGGATTTCCTGATGAATTGGTTGCTGGAATGAAAGGAGAGGGGGCATGGAGTAAGCCAAGGTTTTGGGATTAAGTATCTGGAAGAATGGAGTTGCCATCAGCTGAGAAGTGGGGTTAGGATAGAGCAGATTTTAGGGGGAAGATCTGGATGTGGTGAGTATGAGATGCCCATCAGACATCCAAATAAAGATGTCTAGGTACACTGTGAGCTCATCATTCAGGCCTGAAAAGATGTCACAATCAAATAAATAGGGTCCAAAAGGGCAAAGGAGAGAGAGATGGATAGATTAAGAATAATTATTTCCTTTATTCTGGTCTCTTTAAGGACATTAAAGAAGATCTAAGTCATAATCTCTGGTGGCCCTTTTCATGTCTCCTTTTCTTTCCTCCTCTAATTCTGTCATAATCCACACTCTTGGAAGCCTCTCGTTGGCCAACCACACCCCCCTTAAGACACTCCCTCTCCTCTTCCTCTTCCTCAGTGTGTGTCAGCTCTCGTGTCTCTTCAGGGTATAGGTTGACTTTGTCTCTTTTAACTCTTTCCCTCCTCCTTTGGCCTTCAAGCATCACACAGGTGTAGGAACAAATGTAGCAGGCATGGCTTTCCTCAGAGGTTGGGGTGCAGTCGGGGAAAAGGAGGGAAATTGGACAGGAAATGTCAGGATTCTTATAAGCAGATCGAGGGAGCAGACAAGTTGACGAATGCACTAGTGTTAATACATTTTATCTGGACGCGTGTGCACACGTGGATGAACGGCGGCCCTGAGCCTGGTAGGGCCACCTCATGCCACCACTACAGCCACAGTCTGGATAAGAGCAAGAGAAGCTCTTGCAAAGTTACATAAAAGTGAATATTTTACATGTTTGCACATAACAAATAATAATTTTAAGCTCTCCCATCTCCATTTTCCACCAGTAATCAGTAGTAATATTCATCATTTTTTAGGATTATAGAGTGAGTTCCACATACCTCTCTGGAGGTAAGGACGTGCAGCCACATTGCCCATCAGCATGTTCGCCAAACGTTTATGGAATGTGTTACTGCATATGGCCAGGCCCCAGGTGAGGCAACAAGAGGATTAATGGAATTGGACATATGGTCTCAATTCTCAAGTAGCTTCAGGCTAACAGGTGGGTGCAGATAATGTCAATATCCAATAGTAATCCAATATCCAATAGGCTGTGATAGAAAGGCCCTGCTACCCCCAGCCAAAGAAGCCTTGGTGGCATAACAGTTAAGCGCTTGGCTGCTAACTGAAATGTTGGTAGTTTGAACCTACCCAGCAGACCCTCAGGAGAAAGACCTGGCAATCTGCTTCTATAAAGATTATAGCCTGGAAAACCCTATGCGGTGGGTGGTTCTACACTGTCACATGGGGTCACTATAAGTCGAAATTGACTCATTGGCATGTAAAAACAATAATCCCCCGCCAAGGAATGGAACAATGAGACTTACTAGGAAATTTGCATCTAAAAAAAAAAATGTGACCTAAGGCAAGGAAACTAAGTTCATCAGGACCTCGTCCTAAGAGGCTGTCTACTACTTGCAGGGGCCCCTCCTGTCTGCCCTCAGGGTTCCATGTACTTTCCCCGTTGTAATCACTCATCATTCAACCTGTTTCATTGCTGGCATTGCCCAGCAGTCTGCTTGCTTCAGCATGGTAAGGATCTGACATGTCTTATTCACCATGGGTTCCCTGGGACCACAGAAGGCTCAGAAGCAGGGCAACTTGTTGAATGAATGGAAGTAGAGGTGGATGAGTCCTTTGTTAACAGAAAATACATTATCATTTGTTTTGAGAACTCTAGAAAGTTTTTAAAGTGCTACAAGGTGACTACGGAACATGTTCTTTCTTTTTCAAATTTTTTAAAGCTCAGTTTAATTTGGGGATTTTTTTTTTCAGTGGGACCACATCATGTATTTTATCATAAGAGTCAATGGGTAACAAAATTTGTATCAGAGAAAATATTCCTTACAGTTTTTTGGGGGCGGGGTGTTGGTAAAAGTAGCTTGTAAAACCAGAGCTACCCTATTCTGATTCTGATCCTAAGTCACGTATAAGATTTTTTTTTTAAAGACAATATATTGTGTTTCTTTTATTTAACAAAGTAATTGCATTTTCCCATTATGAATATTATATAAACTCATATAAAAAACTAAAAAGAAAACATATTTTGGTGTGCTTTCTTCCAATAATTTTTCTATGTCTAGGTTTTGTTTTTTTAATAGCCATGTTCACTTTAAATAAAATTCTTAAGTGTAAAGAATAAAATCCTGGGAATTAATCTGATAGATTTCTAAAAATTTTTTTTGACAGATTTATCCAAGTAAGAAAGTTAGGCAATATAGTTAAATGGCACAGTATCTAGGTCAATTCAGGGTGATGAAATCCTCCACACAGGGAAAATAGAGTCTAAAGTGATACTTAACTAGTAGAGCATAAACTTGGGCAATTATGGCTGATACTAAGAAGTGAAGAAAAACCCAGAAGTCCCACTAGGCCTTTAAAGTGTATCAAAATTAAGAGCCACCCTCGGTAATCTGGGAAGCAGCAAGATTCCCAGGCAAGAAAGAGAAGCACCAAGAGAACAAAGGTATGGTGAAGGAGTCAATTTCTTTGCATCAAATTAATCTATTAAATTGCATTAAAATAAATCCTGAGACTGGTGGCATTTATAACAGTGTCAGCAAGGAATCAGAGAGCCAAGAATCTAAACTCTTCCCCAAATTAAGTCATTTGTCATGGAAAACAGACTACATTTTAATGTATCTCAGCTGATGCTAAGTATAACCCGAGTAAATGTAAGACTGCAAACTTTCTGAAAAAGAAAATGAAAATTCTGTTTTGGTGCCAATAGTCTAGGGGATCCCCCCAAATGGGCTTTGAAAATCATGGTTTATTAGGCCTATGGGGTCAACATGAGTCAGAATCTACTCAACAGCAATCGGTGTGGTTTGGGTTTTAATGATTATCCACATGGGGCTTTTCATCAAATAATCATGACCCCCCATTCAGCCCTGCATTACCCTCAGCCTCACTCTGGGAAACTCATGTGGGCTCTAGAGTGGGTGAGGAAAAAAAAAAAAAAAAAAAACCAAACCCAGTGCTGTCGAGTTGATTCCAACTCATAGTGACCCTACAGGACAGAGTAGAACTGCCCCATACAGTTTCCAAGGAGTGCCTGGCGGATTTGAACTGCAGACCTTTTGGTTAGTAGCCGTAGCACTTAACCACTATGCCACCAGGGTTTCCAGTGGGTGAGGAGGTAATGTTAATAGTGTGGCGTGTGTTATGAGGGAGTTAGAAAGTGCATAAGGGTAAGAACTACCTCGAAGTTCCACTCTTTGCTCCTCTCCTGCTTGGCTATTATCAATAGGCCTCAAGCACTTCACCTTCAGGAGTCTAAGTTTAGAGGAAGTTCCCCTGGGTTCCACCAACTCTGGCCTCTGTGACAGGCATGACCACTAACCACAATACATGTGACCATCATCACCCAAACCTACACTACCATATTACTTGCCCATTCTCCATTTATTTATTCAGGACAAGTATGAATTGATCAGACCCCCACGTGTCTGTCAGTTTGTCTTACTGTGGACGCTTGTGTGTTGTGTGATGCTAGAAGCTATGCCACCGGTGTTCGGATACCAGCAGGGTCACCCATGGAGGACAGGTTTCAACTGAGCTTCCAGACTAAGACAGACTAGGAAGAAGGACCCGGCAGTCTACTTTTGAAAAGCATTAGCCAGTGAAAACCTTATGAATAGCAGCAGAACATTGTCTGATATAGTGCTGGAAGATGAGCCCCCCAGGTTGGAAGGCACCCAAAAGATGACTGGGGAAGACCTGCCTCCTCAAGGTAGAGTCGACCTTAATGACGTGGATGGAGTAAAGCTTCCGGGACCTTCATTTGCTGATGTGGCACAACTCAAAATGAGAAGAAACAGCTGCAAGCATCCTTTAATAATCGGAACCTGGAATGTACAAAGTATGAATCTAGGAAAATTGAAAATCGTCAGAAATGAAATGGAACACATAAACATCGATATCCTAGGCATTAGTGAGCTGAAAAATGGACTGGTATTGGTCATTTTGAATCAGACAATCGTATAGTCTACTATGATCGGAATGACAACTTGAAGAGGAATGGTGTTGCATTCATCATCAAAAAGAATGTTTCAAAATCTATCCTGAAGTACAACACTGTCAGTGATAGGATAATATCCATACGCCTACAAGGAAGACCAGTTAATACGACTATTAATCAAATGTACGCACCAACCACTAGGGCCAAAGATGAGGAAATAAAAGATTTTTATCAGCTGCTACAGTCTGAAATTGATCGAACATTCAATCAAGATGCATCGATAATTGCTGATGATTGGAATGCAAAAGTTGGAAACAAAGGAGGATCAGTAGTTGGAAAATATGGCCTTGGTAATAGAAACAATGCCAGAGATCGAATGATAGAATGTTGCAAGACCAATGACTTTTTCATTGCAAATACCCTCTTTCACCAACATAAATGGCGACTATACACATGGACCTCGCCAGATGGAACACACAGAAATCAAATTGACTACATCTGTGGAAAGAGACAATGGAAAAGCTCAATATCATCAGTCGGAACAAGGCCAGGGACCGACTGTGGAACAGACCATCAATTGCTCATATGCAAGTTCAAGCTGAAACTGAAGAAAATCAGAGCAAGTCCACCAGAGCCAAAACATGACCGTGAGTATATCCCACCTGAATTTAGAGACCATCTGAAGAATAGATTTGACGCATTGAACACTAGTGACCGCAGACCAGACAAGTTGTGGAATGACATCAAGGACATCATCCATGAAGAAAGCAAGAGGTCACTGAAAAGACAGGAAAGAAAGAAAAGACCAAGATGGATGTCAGAGGAGACTCTGAAACTTGCTCTCGAATGTCGGGCAGCTAAAGCAAAAGGAAGAATTGATGAAATAAAAGAACTGAACAGAAGATTTCAAAGGGCCTCTCGAGAAGGCAAAGTAAAGTATTATAAGGACATGTGCAAAGAGCTGGAGATGGAAAACCAAAAGGGAAGAACACACTCAGCTTTTCTCAAGCTGAAAGAACTGAAGAAAAAATTCAAGCCTCGAGTTGCAATCGTGAAGGATTCCATGGGGAAAATATTACATGATGCAGGAAGCGTCAAAAGAAGATGGAAGGAATACGCAGAGTCATTATATCAAAAAGAATTAGTCAATGTTCAACCATTTCAAGAGGTGGCATATGTTCAGGAACCAATGGTACTGAAGGAAGAAGTCCAAGCTGCTCTGAAGGCATTGGTGAAAAACAAGGCTCCAGGAATTGATGGAATATCAATTGAGAAGTTTCAACAAACAGATGCAGCGCTGGAGGTGCTCACTCATCTATGCCAAGAAGTATGGAAGACAGCTTCCTGGCCAACTGACTGGAAGAGATCCATATTTATGCCTATTCCCAAGAAAGGTGATCCAACTGAATGTGGAAATTATAGAACAATATCGTGAATATCACAAGCAAGCAGAATTTTGCCAAAGATCCTTCAAAAACGGCTACAACAGTATATCGACAGGGAACTGCCAGAAATTCAGGCCAGTTTCAGAAGAGGACGTGGAACCAGGGATATCATCGCTGATGTCAGATGAACCCTGACTGAAAGCAGAGAATACCAGAAGGATGTTTACCTGTATTTTATTGAGTATGCAAAGGCATTCGACTGTGTGGATCATAACAAACTATGGATAACACTGCGAAGAATGGGAATTCCAGAACACTTAATTGTGCTCATGAGGAACCTTTACATAGATTAAGAGGCAGTTGTTCGGACAGAACAAGGGGATACTGATTGGTTTAAAGTCAGGAAAGGCATGCGTCAGGGTTGTATTCTTTCATCATACCTGTTTAATCTGTATGCTGATGAAATAATCCGAGAAGCTGGACTATATGAAGAAGAACGGGGCATCAGGATTGGAGGAAGACTCATTAACAACCTGCGTCATGCAGATGAGACAACCTTGCTTGCTGAAAGTGAGGAGGATTTGAAGCACTTACTAATGAAGATCAAAGACCACAGCCTTCAGTATGGATTACACCTCAACATAAAGAAAAAAAAATCCTCACAACTAGACCAATGAGCAACATCATGATAAACGGAGAAAATAATGAAGTTGTCAAGGATTTCATTTTACTTGGATCCACAATCAACAGCTATGGAAGCAGCAGTCAAGAAATCAAAAGACGCATTGCATTGGGTAAATCTGCTGCAAAGGACCTCTTCAAAGTGTTGAAGAGCAAAGATGTCACCCTGAAGACTAAGGTGCGCCTGACCCAAGCTATGGTATTTTCAATTGCATCATATGCATGTGAAAGCTGGACAATGAATAAGGAAGACCGAAGAAGAGTTGACGCCTTTGAACTGTGGTGTTGGTGAAGAATATTGAATGGACTGCCAAAAGAATGAACAAATTTGTCTTGGAAGAAGTGTGGCCAGAATGCTCCTTAGAGGCAAGGATGGCGAGACTGCGTCTTACATACTTTGGACATGTTGTCAGGAGGGATGAGTCCCTGGAGAAGGACATCATGCTTGAAGGAGTACAGGGTCAGGGGAAAAGAGGAAGACCCTCAACAAGGTTGATTGACATAGTGGCTGCATCAGTGAGCTAAAGCATAACAACGATTGTAAGGATGGTGCAGGACCGGGCAGTGTTTCGTTCTGTTGTGCATAGGGTTGTTATGAGTCGGAACCCACTCGACGGCACCTAACAACAACAACATTGGCCAAGAACTGTCCGGCATTGAAATATACAGTGCATGAGATATACGTGGACCTTCCCTGGGAAGAGGGTCTATAGCATAGTGGTTAAGAACCCAGATTTTGGATTCAGAATGTCTGGCTTCAGATCCTAGCTCTACTCTTTAGTTCCATTAAAACCTTGCACATGTTACTTAACCTTTCTATGACTAACAGAAAGAGGGAAGGTGAATAGAAAATACCTGTCACATAAGATGGAAATTGTGGTGGCGTAGTGGTTAAGTGTTACGGCTGCTAACCAAAGGGTCGGCAGTTTGAATCCGCCAGGTGCTCCTTGGAAACTCTGTGGGGCAGTTCTACTCTGTCCCATAGGATTGCTATGAGTTGGAATCGACTCGATGGCACTGGGTTTGGTTTTTTTTTTTTTTTTTGGTGACTACGTAAGATAGACATTTGTTTGAAAAGAGTTAATATTGGGATCTCTTATTATTAGTAATCTTTGTCTGAAAGTCAGATATTCTACATGAAGATGCTAATTTTGCATTATTTTAAAAGGGAAAAATTACATACACATCAACCCTATCCCCTAAAGCATAACAGAAACAGACTAAAACACTTATGTATTCATAACAATGATCACACTGTGATGCAAAATGCTGAACGCATTACTTCCTGATGGCAAAACAATTAGAGTTTCGTTATGTGCAGTAGCATCTCTTCCACTGTGGTCACTGTTTTTAATCCTTTGATTCTTTATGCATAATTCCCTTCACAACTTTCTCAACTTTTCTGGGACTCATTGTATAGCAATGGCTCAGTGTGGAAGGCACTAGGAAATGCATTTGGGTAAATGACAATGACTGAGAATGGCTCACCCTGAGGCCACTCAGCATCAGCAACATCCAAAGAGCACATCCCCTTTGTGGACACTCACTGTGTTTTTTCAAAATGTCTGTCGATGTTGTTGCTGTTTTACCACTTGAATTTGGAAGGCAAATGGAAAACATTACCCCACATTGCTTCGCTGAAGACATATTGAGCTTTTGGAAATAAAAATATCAAATGTTCCATCAGCCTAAAACAAACAAAATGTGTTGAGAGACACATACATTCTAAGAAGTTTGGGTTCTAAAAAACAAAAGTGTTGTTTCTGGGAGACACTTGGCAGGCTATACCTGCATAAGAAAGCACTTAAGACAGTGTCTGGCACAAAGAAAGTATTAGTTATTATTATTTTACCCTTATGCACGCACCATTCTTTTATAGAATGCAGGCACATAAACACATGACATAAAGCCGTTGCAGACTGTGATAAGTTTCTGAAGAGACCAAATAGCCTAAGAGAGAATGTGAGGGAGGAACCTACTTCAGGTAAAGTGGTCAGGGTGGCCTGTCTTGGGAGATGACATCTAAACATAAACTTGAGGGATGCGAAGAGCCAGGACCAAGCGCTCCATGCAGAGGCAAGCACAAATACCAAAGCAAACGTTAGACAGAGTTGCCAGAGAACAGTAACTGGAGGCTGGGGAGTAGGGAGAGTTCTGTGAGATGAGGCCAGGAATAGGCAGGCCCAGGTCACATGGAACCTTGAAGGCCATGGTTTCCAGTTTGGATTTGATTCTAAATGCAACTGGAAACCATTTAAGAATTTTAAGGAGAGGGATGACATGACCTGATTTATGTTTTAGATCACTTTTGCTGAGGTGATTGGGGTGATGGAGATTTTAAGTGGAAGCAGGGAGAGCAGTTAAGAGACTAATCGATTAATCCAAGTAAAAGAAGAGGTGACATTGAAGATAGAGAGAAGTCAGAGATCAGAATATTTTGGAGGAAAAATTATCAGACTTGATGTTCGGCGAAGGAAATGGTTGAGTCCAGGGTGACGTTCAGATTTCCAGCTTTGATAACTGGGTAGATAGTGGTGCCATTTATATAGAGAGGGGAGACTAGATACAAGGATTTTGTAAAATTATGTTTAAAGCTTGGGTGTGTGCACACATACACACACACAGAAAGGGAGAGTTATGCTTCCCATATCTTTTAGGAGGTATTAATATTTGTAAATGACAATGTGGTTGCAAAGTGACAAGGCATTATAGTGGTTCCACACCCGAGATGCAGGAAAAGAATTAGAACTTTTTTTTGCTTCAGCCCTTTCTTATAGCACCTGGTGACTTTTGTTTTGGTCCCTTATAGTACCTGTTGTGATACATGGCTTTTTGTTTGTTTGTTTTGCCTTATTGGTTGGAAGCATGAAAATTGTGAGCTATTCATTTACTAGCTGTGTTAGCTCTGCTAGCTTAGCCAGATCGCTAGCTATTTTTTGCAGAGATGATGGAAGATCTGAACAAAAATTAAATAAGGTAGAGTAATGTTATAGTCAGAATACTCTAGGTTGCATTATAGAAACAAATAAACCCTGAAACTCAGTGGCTTCAGCGACTTAGCACAATCAAAGTTGATTCAGATGTGGGTCAACGGGGTTCTTCTACATGTGGGGACTCTGGGTCCAAATTTGAATCATCTTGTGATAATAACTTCAACATGTTGCCTCTGAGATTTTTGAAGAAAGGCAAGAGAGAATGAATAATACGTAATATATTTTTAAGATCCAGGCCTGGAGGTGGCTGGTTTATGTTACTTCTACCCACTGTCCACTAGCCAGTACTGAGCCACATGGCCCTAATAAACTGCAAGTCAAGCTGGAAGATGTAAATTTCCAAGTGTCCAGTAAGAGAAAAATAACATGGGATTTGGTGAAATCATAGTATTGTCTCTATCATATGTAGGTAAATGCCTTATTAAATATTATCTCTTGTTTTCCCTGCTAATGATGCTCTGAAATGACCCAAACAGGAAGAGAAATGAGTAAGCAAAGGGCTTAAAAGAACCACAAGATGGATAACCCCTCTCTGAATGATGAAGAAGTAATTTTCCTTTTTTAGAGGGCTCAGAGAAGCCTGAGGCGTGAGAGGTGGGAGTGGAAGGTGAAGGGTTAAGGAACTGGGAATTGCCATGAGATTAAATGTTTTAGTTGGTAAAGTTCACCACAGTGATGAAAGTGTGATTGGGGAAGAAAGTTTTATGTCTGAGCTAAGAGTAAACAACAATTTTGTAACCAACAGAAAGGTAAAGTTTACAACATTTCATCTCAGAGCAGGAAGTTCCCAAAAAAAGATCTTTCCAACAAAGAAAAAGAAAGAGCTATTGTTGGAAAACACTGCCAAGTTAAATGTTAAGAACAGAAAGTAGCAATAAATGGAGATTTGCAGGGTGACTTCTATAAGTCAGAAAAATTGAACGGTATCACATCTTCTAATACTTGAAGTCATGGATTGGCACTCTGGCGTCCAAGACACTTGGGATGAGGCATGTTATATTTCTAACGCAAAATCGTCCAGGCAAAAAGTCTTTAGGAAGGAGAAACTGGATGATTGAGAATGTACTTAGACACAAAAATGTTTGCTGTATTATGTTTTTAAATAATCAACTTGAGAGTTTGAAAACAACATAATTATCATGACAGGTCTCACTTCAAATTCTTGATCTGAACCTCAGGTGATCCCTTAACATTGTCCAAGGCCCCTAGTCCATTCTTCATTCTCTCACTTTCCAAGAAAATTCTTTCACATCTTCTTCTCTTCTCATATCCCCAACACCTCCTCCTCTGGCTCCCTCAGCTGATGATCTTGCTTCTTACATTTGTTGTTGCTAGTTGCCGTTCAGTTGACTCCACCTCATGCTGACCTTACGTATAGCAGAAAGAAATGGTGCCCGGTCCTGGGCCATCTTCGTGATCATTGGTATGTTTGAGTGAGTCCATTGTTGTGCCTATTGTGTCAAACCATCTCATTGATGGTTTCCTTTTTTCTTTGTGCCCGCTACCAAACATGATGTCTTTTCCTAGCAATTGATCTTTCCTAATGATAAGTCCAAAGTAAGTGTGTCAAAGTCTCATCATTCTCACTTCTAAGGTACATTCTGGTTGTATTTCTTTTGAAACTGATTTGTTATTTTGGCACTCCATGGAATATTCAATATTCTCCGCCAACACCACAGTTCGAATACATCAATTCTTCTGTCTTCCTTTTCTACTATCCAGTTTTCTCATGCATATGAGGCCATTGAAAAGACTATGGCTTGGGTCAAGTGCACCTTAGTCATCAAAGTGACACCTTTGCTTTTAAAACTTTAAAGAGGTCTTTTACAGTAGATTTTTCCAATGCAATATGTCTTTTCATTTCTTGACTGTTGCTTCCATGGACATTGAGCTTCCATGGATGTTGATTGTTGACCCAAGTAGAACTGAAGTTGTTGATAACTTGAATTTTTTCGCCATTTATCTTGATGTTGATTATGAATCCAATTGTGAGGATTTCTGTTTTCTTCATGTTCAGGTGCAATTCATGCAGACATTACTGAAAAATTTAAGTATTAAGAAGAGAATATCTATGAACTCCAGTGGTACGCTGGTAAATATTTAACAATTGGCCTCCAGGTGAAAAAGCCCTGATTTATAATGCTTGCCAATTTTCATGATGTAAATATACTCATCGTGACCAATTTCAGTGTATCAATATGATGTCACTAAAAACAAAGTTGGGAAGAAATGGCAGTAGCACGTAGTACAGATGCAAAAGATGTAGATAACACAAAAGCATAGATCATGGTTAAATGTAGTAAATAGGAAGTGGTGAGTTTTAAGTGTTTATTATCTTTGTTTATAAAATAATTTATTTATTGTAGGTTTATATAACACATTTTTATAATAGCTCTCCAAATTTCTGAAATTTATACAACAAACTCTCATAGCTGGAACATGCCGGCTCTAGCACATCATTGGTGGGTTCCCACCACCACATCTACCCATCCCCTAGCATTCTTATTCACACACTTTGCTTTCCTGCCTAGAGCCTTAGATGAACTCGCCCCTTCTCCTAATACAGTAAATTTCTCCACTTGTGTACTACATCTCACTGTCTCTTGCTTATGGAAGGATAGAACCACACAGATTCTTTTCCCTCGCTCTGACATCATTAATTTTTGTTCTTAGTAGAGCATTCCCTTCAACATACGTACGTATTTCTCCCATCTTAATTACAATAAATAAAAACATCTCAGTCCCATTTCCCCTGCCCATATCTTCGTTCCTCTTTGCAGCAAAAAGGCTTGCCCCAGTCAAGCCCTGGCATTGAAAGACTTGCCTTAACCAGACTCCAAAATATCATGAATATCCTGCCTGCCATTGCTCTTACCCCTCCAAGACACCCCTATAGCCCTGTCAAGGTAGTGCTCTCCCTTAAGGTGGTGTGATGGTTAAGATTGCGTGTCACCTTGGCTGGTTCATGATTCTCAGTGTTTATATGTGATCACCCCATTACGAGATCTACTACGACTAGCCAATCAGTTGAATAAACTCTGCTTTATCTTATCGATGGGTTCTTTTGGCAAGATTTTTGGGAAGTCAGATTCCAGCATCTTCAAAGCTGAGGTCCTTGCAATGTTCTCCCTCCACATCTCTGAGCTTCTTTTGTTCACCTTGCTCACCCACTTCAGCTACCCTGGATGTTTTGATGTTTCCCGAATATGCTGGGTGTGCTCCAGCTTCATAGTATCTGTCCAGCTCTTTCCGAGACCTGGAATATTCTAACCTGAGATATCTACTGTGCTAATTCCGTCAGCTTCTTGATGACACCAATTCTGTCCATTTAATAACTTCTAACATACTGTATAATGAGCCCTGGTGGCACAGTGGAAGTGCTCAGCTGCTAACCAAAAGGTTGGCAGTTCAAATCCGCTAGCTGCTCCATGGGAGAAAAATATAGTAGTCTGCTCTGGTAATGATTACAGCCTTAAAAACAGAAAATAATGAATGTTGGAGAGGTTGTGGGGAGATTGGAACTCTTATACACTACTGGTGGGAATGTAAAATGGTACGATTACTATGGAAAACTATACGGTGCCTCCTTAAAAAGCTAGAAATAGAAATACCATACTATCCAGCAATCCCACTCCTAGGAATATAACCTAGAGAAATAAGAACTGTCCCATGAATAGATATATGCACACCCATGTTCATTGCGGCATTATTCACAATAGCAAAAAGATGGAAACAACCTCAGTGCCCATCAACAGACGAATGAATGAATAAACAAATGATGGTACATACATACAATGGAATACTACACAACAGTAAAGAACAATGATGAATCCGCAAAACATCTCACAACATGGATGAATCTGAAGGGCATTATGCTGAGTGAAAAAGGTCAATCACAAAAGGACAAATACTGTATGAGACCACTATTACAAAAATCCAAGAAAAGGTTTACACACATGAAAAAAAAAAAAAAAACTTTGGTGATTACAAGGGAGAGGAGGGCTAGGGAAGGGAAATCACTAACTAGATAAGTGTTAACTTTGGTGAAGGGAAAGACAACACACAATATAGGGGAAATCAGCATAACTTGACCAAAGCAAAGTCACAGAAACTTCCTAGACACATCCAAACACCTTGAGGGACCAAGTTGCTGGGGCTGAGGTTTGGGGACCATAGTCTCGGGGGACATCTAGGCCAATTGACATAAAATAGTTCATATACATGTTCTACGTCTTACTTTAGGGAATAGTGTCCGGGGTCTTAAAAGCTTGCGAATGGCCATCGAAGATATATCTATTGGTCCCTTCCCATCCAGAGCAAAGGAGAATGAAAAAAACCAAAGACACAAGGAAAATATTAGTCCAGAAGACTAATGGACCACATGAACCACACCTTCCACCAGCCTAAGCCCAGAAGAACTAGATGGTGCTCAGCTACTACCACTGACCACTTCGACAGGCATTGGAACAGGCTGCTCAGCCGTATCTTAAACAGAACATGTGCCATTTTTCCTTCCCTAGCCTGTCTCTATCTCCAAGTATGATTTTGTTGTTTAGTTCCTCTAAAAGTTAAAAGTTAATGTTTCCCCTAGGACCGTGGAAAAACAAGTGATATCGATCTAAGCCTGTCAGACAGGGCAATGCACCCGTCTTGTGACTAGGAACCAGGATGGTGCCAGCCACCTGATGGGCTGATGGGATAATGATAGAAAAAGATCAACATGTCTGAGATGTGACCACCAAAACCACACGGAAGGAGAATGGACATTCCACACGTTCCTAAAACCCATGTCTCCTTTCCTATACAACCCCAGCTGGCCTCCAGTTCGAGGAGATAGGTTTAGGAAGAGATCATTCCCCTCCGTCTCCTATATATCGATATATAATAAAGCTCTTGGTACTCACCTCTCCCCGTCTCAAGAATTGGCTATTTGTGGCAGGCAGCTCTAACTTGAGAAATTTTGGTAACAAGATCACAATAGAGGGTCTCTGACAGAGTGGGAAAAACATGTATAACAAAATTCAAATTCACACAAAAAAGACCAGACTTATTGGTCTGACAGAGGCTGGAGGGATCCCTGAGACTATGGCCATACAACACCTTGCTAATTCAGAACTGATGCCATGTTAGAAATCCACTTTTCAGCCAAAGATTAGTTAGGCCTATAGAAGAAACAATAATACACACAAGGAACATGCTTCTTAGTTCAATTAAGCACACAAGACTAAATGAGCAACATCTGCCCAAAAAGCAAAGATGAGAAGGCAGGAAGGGGCAGAAAAACTGGACGAATAGACATACTGAACCCAGGGTGAAAAGGGGGAATGTGCTGGATACATTGTGGGGATTTGCAACCAATTCGTGCATAAATTTTTGAATGAGACACTAATTTGTGCTGTAAACTTTCACCTAAAACCAAAAAACCAAACCCAGTGCCGTCGACTTGATTCTGACTCATAGCAGCCCTATAGGACGGAGTAGAACTGCCCCATAGAGTTTCCAAGGAGCTCCTGGTGCTCCTTGGAAACTCTATGGGGGCAATTCTACTCCATCCTATAGGGCCACTATGAGTCGAAATCAACTAGATGGCAGTGGGTTTTTTGGGTTTGGAGGTGTCTCAGAAGAAAGTCCTGATGATCTGCTTCACAAAGGTCACAGCCACGAAAACTCTATGGCCCACAGTTCTACTATGCAACACAAGGGGTCACTATGAGTCGGAATCTACTCGACAGCTACTGGCTTATTATTTGTTTTGGTGGCTGTCATGGACTGAATTGTGTTCCCCCAAAATATGTGTTATAAATCGTAATCTCTATTCCTGTAGTTGGAAACCCTGGTGGCATAGTGGCTAAGTGTTATGGCTGCTAACCAAAAGTCGGCAGTTCAAATCCACCAGGCACTCCTTGGAAACTCTATGGGGCAATTCTACTCTGTCCTATGGGGTGGCTATGAGTTGCTATAATCCAATTTGGGAATGGGTTATCTTTGTTATGTTAGTGAGACAGGATTAGTGTAGGGTGTGTTTTGAATCAATCCCTTTTGAGATATAAAAGAGATTAAGCAAACAAGAGACTAAGTAGAAATGGTGAAAGATAGATGCCAAGACACACTGAGATCTCCAAGGAACCAGGAAGCAGAAGCTGAAGAGACAAGGATCTTCGCCTAGAGCCAAGAGAGAGAGAGCCTTCCCCTAGAGCCAGCCCTCTGCATTTGGACTTCTAGCCTCCTGAACTGTGAGAAAATAAATTACTGTTTGTGGTATTTCTGTTATAGCAGCTATAGATAACCAGGACAATAACATTGTATGGTTTTGAGGAATAGAGTTTTCAATTCTTGTGGAATCCAGATCTCTGGATCCATGAAGGTTGCAAATGGCCCACCCAAACTATCACTCTGAGATAATCTTCGAATCTTGAACTTCGAGGTGAAACTGGTCTCCTAAAAGTCACCGTTAAGTCAATTGTTAAAAAATAAAATTTTCACAATATTAAATTCGTGTATGAATGCATAAGCTTTATTTTACAGTTCATGAACTGGGGAACATATGGCCCAAAAGTCAGACAAGAGTTGTAAAGTGTTATACAGGCAGAAAGGAGCCCTGGTGGCAAAGTGGTTGAGTGCTTGTCTGCCAAGCAAAAGGTCAGTGGTGTTGGAACCCACTAGCCACTCCACGGGACAAAGATGTGGCAGTCTGCCTCCTTAAAGATTTGCAGCCTTGGAAACCCTATGGAGCATAGTGACTATGAGTTGCAATCAACTTGAGGACAGTGGGTTATGGGTACAGGTGAAAAGCTTTTGTTATGGCAGACAATCCTGGTTGGCTAGTTTAGGTTTCCTTTCCTGGGAGAGTTAATTGATTGACTTAGGTTTTGGCTCTGGGGAAAGCTAGGCATTTACATGAAATGGAAACTTGGGTTTTGTTTTGTTGAGTGAGGCAGCACAAGTGGCTCTGTTTTGGGGCTAGTGTAGTCAGGTCATCACAATCAGTAGTCCAGCTTAACTGGTAAAGAATGTTTTGCCTTGGACATTGAGCTCCTTAAAAGAATTACCTATTTGCAGTTTCAACAGAAACTCCAAAGGTCAGACCAGATCTATGTTTTAGGGTAAATTAGTAATTACCTGATTTGCTCTTTAAGAAAAATGTTGTGTGTCCATGAGTTACTATGTAAACACCATTAGTGATAAGTCGGGGCATAAGAATCTTTGAAAGATTTTTCATCTTTAGAACATTTTGACTTGCTAGTCGGAAATGTTGTCCTGATTTGTAAATCATATACTAAATGAACTTTGGTCAACTTCTATTATTGGCTTAATATGACTTTTGTTTTAATAGGCTATATTTTATATAACAGGTCATATTTTATATTTCTGGAAACCCTGGTGGTGTAGTGGTTAAGAGCTACGGCTCTAACCAAAAGGTCAATGGTTTGAATCCATCAGCCACTCTTTGGCAACCCTATGGGGGCAGTTCTACTCAGTCCTACATGGTTGCTATGAGTAGGAATCTGTTTTTTAATTTTATTTTTATAATGTTTATTGATAGTCTCTCCCATTTGAATGTAAGCTCCATAAGGGCAGGGATTCTTTGTGAAAACAATTCACTGATATATCTGAAGCACCTAGTTGTTAGCTGCCATTGAGTCTTCCCCAACTTATGGTGATCCTGTGCACAATAGAGTGAAACACTGCCTAGTCCTGTGCCATCCTCAGGATGCACCGTGGATCAGAACTTGGGATTCATAGGATTTTCATTGGCTAATATTTCAGAAGTAGACCATCAGGGCTTTCTTCTTAGTTGTCTTAGTCTGGAAGCTCTACTGAAACCATCATAGCAATATGCAAGCCTCCACTACATATGAGTTGCATTGGCCATGAACTGAACCTGGGTTTCCGGCGTAAAAGGTGAGAAATCTACCACTGAACCATCAATGCCCCAAGCACCTAGCAAAAAAACCGAAAAGCCAAACCCATTGCCATCGAGGTGATTCTGACTCATAGCAACCCTCTAGGACAGAAAAGAACTACCCCATAAGGTATCCAAGGACAGCCTGGTGAATTCGAACTGCTAACCCTTTGGTTAGCAGCCATAGCTCTTAACCACTATGCCACCAGGGTTTCCAAGTACCTAGTAGACACACAAAAAATATTGTTGAATTGAATCAATCACACAAATTACTAACTAGCTCCTAATGGGTTAAGTGGCACAGCAGTCTGTTTTTTTTCTAGAGCAGTTGCTGTGAACACAGGGTGCTTGTGTTGCTCTAAATGATGGGGGTTGAGGGATGCAGCAGGAAAACTGAAATTAGGGGGAAAATCAGTACAAATATTTAAAGTCTTTTTGTGTTGCTGATTTTGTATGTTAGGTTATGCCCAAGGGTGATAGTATTATTTAACCCAGGCATTTTCGTTTTTTAAGTAATTTCTTCGGAATGTTTTTCTTTCCTTCTAAAACTAGTGAACTCTGTAAAGAACACGAGCTTCAGTTTCAGCATCAGAGGAAAATCTTTAGGTGGAGATAAAATAGAAACCAGCACCTCACTTCGATCTTTCACTACCTGGTCTATTTGAAGAGCAGAGACGTTTGGACGATGGCGTTTAATGAGATCATTTCTATTACTGTTTGTGAAGAGCTTAGCTTTGCCTTGTTCCCCTTTGGGGCTTAAGAGCCTGGGCATTCTAGAATACTTAAAAAAAAAAAAATTAAATACAGAATTCCAGTTGCTTTGATGAGGTGGAAGGGGACAGCAAATAACACCACTGAAATAATGTTAGAACTATACTTGGCTACTGAATCCTTGTGAAAACACAAACACATTAAAAGAACAAAAGTTTTATACCTAAATTGCATTTTGGTGCTCTTGTCGTGGTGAGGGCTGTGGTTGTTTTGAAATATTATCTCTGCTTTAGAAACGTTAAACATTTCCTTTGAATGCTCAAATACCTTTGTTGCACTGGCTAGCTAGTGTAGGTATTTAGGGTGGAATTTGCATAAAAAAAAAAAATTTTTTTTTTTAGCAAACCTTTAAATTCCTCAACACGGGGAAAAGAACTCTTTATCTTCTAAGTGCAGGTGGTTGACATTTTGTGTCATTCAGCCACAACCCAGAAGATTTGGGGGAAATTAGCAAAGAGATGGAGTCCCTCGGTGGTGCAAACCGGTTAACATGGAAACGGTTAATGGGCTGGACTGCTAATCGAAAGACAGAGGTTTGAGTTCACCCAGAGGAACCTTGGAAGAAAGGCCTGGTGATCTGCTTCCAAAAAATCAGTGATTAAAAACCCTGTGGAGCATAGTTCTACTCTGACACACATGGCATCGCCATGAGTTGAAATTGACCCCAAGGCAACTGTTACTGGTCGCTAAGAGATAAGCCATATGCACAAGGGTCTGGCACCGCTGGTTCTAAGTCCTGGAGCCACCTGGTTTTGCTGCTCAGGGCTGAGAGATACAGCATTTAGCCATGCAGGCCCACACTCTACTGTTTGGTAGTATATCAAAATTAATTGCATCACCAGGTCCTAGTCATTAATTTTAGTATATTTAAGCTATGTAAGAGCAGTGGGACATTTATTTACAATTCTGCTTCAACTCGTAATTCTTTACAAAATAACATTGGCGAACTAGCCCCCTGCTGCTTCTTTATTAGAACGTCAGCCATAATAAATAGCTCCTCCATTACATAATTAATTTGTCACAACAATCAGAATTTTAGTAAATTGATAAAAATGAGAACGAATTTTTTCATTTTATGC
This sequence comes from Elephas maximus indicus, assembly GCF_024166365.1. NCBI lineage: Eukaryota > Metazoa > Chordata > Mammalia > Proboscidea > Elephantidae > Elephas > Elephas maximus. Next base: position 172,631,986 of record NC_064819.1, on the reverse strand, counting down.
TGAGCCCAATTACATTGCCCCACAGCTTTGGGTCAAATTGTCCCTCTTCTTCAACAATTCTAGTGGTACTCTCATGAAAATATTTTATTGCTTAAGAACAACATCTTGGGTTTTTCTTGAGGTGAGAGATCTGGGGTTGGCCATTGTGATGGTGGGAGTTACTTTGCGTCCTGAATCTAATCAGATGAATTGTCTGTATTTGCCAGAAATAGGCAGAAGTCACCTAACTTGTCTTCCTCAGATTTTAGGCAGAGCTGTACTTGAAATAGCATGCTCATCAGGCTAGAGATTATTTCTGGAGGGGACCTCCAAGGAAAAAAGTACCCCATGCTTCCTTGGGTAACTCATTCTTGTGCTAACACAGGCTGCATATACAGTCAAGTTTTCAGCAATAACAGAGCCATCATTGCTTTGCTCTTCATGCTGGATGGCTGAGAAGCCCAGAGTGCTGGGTGGCTCCTGGTTCCCATGATGGAGATTGTTCATACAAGCTTGGAGAACTGTGAACAGGCTAGAGAGGAAGGGAAAAAAAGAGAATTGTCAGATTAATGTGAAGAACAATTTAAATGTTCAATCTTCCCAGAAAAAGAAATGAAAATTTCAAGGCCTAGTAGAAAATTATTATCTCCCAATCCTGAAAGTGTCTAAAAATCTATCTTTTTAAAACTCTACATTTTACTGGTCAAATGGAAAAGAAGCCAGAACATGTGACAGACAATACGGTAGTATTTATAACTAACAGAAACCAGCGTTTTATTTTTTCAGATTTGCCAACTACCTGGAAGAGAAAGTGTCTAGTAAGTACCAGGCAAAGAAAACTGTACAGGTGTTTAAGATACCCTTCTTCCCCTACCTACCACCATACTAAACCACATGTCACTATAATACTTTTATCTCGTTTATGATAGAAGGTGTGGGGAGATGGATGATGAAAGATAGCTGGAAACTAATGAGGTCTGTCAATAAAGGGTCTTCTTCTCTGATGACACCCCAGGACAGGGCTAGTGCATCCTTGAGTGTTGGGTGTTGGTCCAGTTGGCCCCAGGGTATGGCTGGGCCCTTTCATCTGGGATCATTGAAGTCAACCACACTGCACGTGTTTAGGTCAGCAGCAGCTGAGGAAGAAAAAGAGAAACAGAGAGACAACAGAGAGGAGAGAGAGAAAGATTTTGGAAAGGATACATTATTTGCTATACAAATACAAAAGTATTGAAGTAGTCATCAAAGGAAATACCAGAATATTCTTGAACTCTCTTACATGTATTTTATGGTTTAATTGTATTTTTATTTTGAATTATGTGGGTGGAAGCTGAGAGGGCAATAGTTTACCTCAATCTTTTTAGGTGAATCCTCTTGAAGTTTACCAACTCATGACCAAAATAAGATTGAATCCATTACCCCTGATTTTATAGGTGCCTGTTGTTAAACTGTAAATGGGCTATTTCCCTTCTAGTCCACTGTGCCTAATAGAGAGAGTTTCAAAAAAGATGAGACAGTAAGTGAGTGATCAAACACAATTCCTGGGACCTGTATTTGGCAATAGCAAAAAGGCAACAAATGGGCTAAACCTACCCAACAAGTTCATCCTGTTTTCATGGGATAATCAGGGCAAACGTGACACTGTGAAGTTTAGAATAAATACTTTAGACTTCCCTTTGGAGTCACCGTTTCCTGGGCCTCTGTTACTTGGATTACTGTCTAGGTCTTTCTGAAACCTCTGTGCGTATGTGCACGCGGGCTTGTGCATGATTCTGCACACACTGCCTCTTCTGGTAACACCATCTATTTCTTTGATACAGTCCAGAGCGGAGTCAATGTGGAAAATAATTAACTTATTTGTAAGATGCAACTATATCCAGCCTGAACTCTCAGATTTGATTTATTAGATCTTTTTTGCAGACAGTATTCATGCCCGGATGCAGGTCAGCTGGCCCATCAGCTTATCAGCACAGCTCATCCAGACCGACGTTGCAAAAGGAGGGGATGGGCAATTGAGCACCCCCTACAAGACAAGCGCTGTGCTTGGTGTTTTCTCTCTGTGAGAGTCTAAAATCTGCTGTCGGCCTTCAGCGTATTTTATGTATACTTGATTCTTTTTTTTTTTGATTCTAGGCTCTGCGGAGACAGGGAAAAGTTTATTTCCAGGGTCCAGGTCTGAAGCTCTTAGTATTCAACACCAGGGCTTTGAACCAGTTTGTTCTGATTCGAACCCCTGCTGAGAGTTTGCATTTCTAACAAGTTCCCAGGCAATGCTGATGCTTGTTAGGAACCAAATCTGAGAACCACTAGTAGGGCAGTAGTTCTCAAAACTTATTTTGCATAAGAATCACCTAGGGATTTGTTAAAACGTAGATTCTGATTCAGTTATATCTGGGGTGGAAATGCAAATTCTCAGCAGGGTTTTGAACCAGAATGAACTGGTTTGAAGCCCTGGTACTCCTTAGCACTTGGGTTGTCAGGTTTCATCAAGACTCTTGCCTTTGTTTGGCCTCCTTCATAGGGCCCTTAGAGTTTTGATATACCATATTACACCAGTTACCATTGAGTCGATTCCAACTCATGGCAACCTGTGTATGCCAGAGTAGAACTGTGCTCCAAAGGATTTGCAATGACTAATTATTTGGAAGTAGATCACCAGGCTTTTCTTCCAAGGTGTCTCTAGGTGGACTGGAAAAACCAACCTTTTGGTTAGCTGCTGAGCATTGTAACCATTTGCATCACCCAGGGACTCCAAGAGTTTTGATACAGAGGTTTCCTTTTCCTTTTCAGACAAATAGAGAAGATCTTTCCAAGGAAAAGGATGGAAAACACACTTGATTTAGAAAAACAGATGGATCTGAAGAGAGCTTGGGAAAGAAGAGGACGTTAAGGGGGTCAAGGAAAGTGTGGCCAGGCCAGACTGAATTTTTCTGAGCCACCTCTCTGGCAGGTTTCTGTTGTGGTGTTTTCATGGACACCCAGGAGTTTGAGACAGGACTCCCACAGTGCTGTATTCTTTACCTGGCTTCCTCCCCTACAGTGTTGTACTGCAAAATCATTTCCTTTGCTGGGCTCCGCCCTCCCCTCCCCCGCCAGCTTTGCATTTGAATCCTGCTTTTGCTTTTTTTTTTGCTTGGAGGTTATTTGTAAACCCCATTGTGCCTGCGTAGTATAATTAAGAATGTTGCTGATGTAACTCATATGAACTCCCTACTTGTAATCCCTTTTAAAAAGTAACTTACCTGCCCGCCCTTGGTGAGCAGCAGTAGTTCCAACTAACTCCATTTCCTTGTACACTGAAATAAAGATGCCTTTTTTGTTCTCCCACCTTGGTCTTTCGTTTATTGGCCAATGAGTCATGCGGAGTAAGAACCTGGGGGTTCCACCCAGTAACAAGTTCAGCAGGTGGATTTATATTACTGATCAAAGAAACAGCACTTCACTCTCCACGATCTTAGTGCTCCTATTATCACGGGATTTCACCTCAGGGTGGTAGGGAAAGAGGAAAAGGACTTTCAACAGAGTTTAAAGGCGAGAAATAGAAAAGTCTGGGGGCTTTTGTAGCCAGTAGCATTTGAACAGCCCTTCAAATAAATCTTCTGAAGTTATGGAGTGGTATCTAAAGCCGCCAGACTCGAGCAGCCTTGAAGTAGAATGATGATAAGCTTTGATGTGCCAGTTTGTGCAGCATTCGCAATACTTACCCTCCTCTGTGTGTGTGTGTGTGTGTGTGTGAGAGAGAGAGAGAGAGAGGGAGACAGGGAGAGAGAGAGAAAAAATCTGCCTGAGAGCCAGAGAGACCAAAAGGAAGGAAAAAGGATCTTCATCTTCTCTAATTCCTTGAAATGGCAGAGTCTAACCTAACCTGTCTTGGCTTTTCTTTAATTTTTAGTTCATGGAGCTATCCACACTTCAAATCAGTGGGCCTTTGTACTTATTTTCCTTGTGGGCACTTCCTGTTTCTTTGTACACTGCCACATTTTTTCTTTTTTAAAAATAAAGCTGTTCAAAATCTTCCCTTTGTTGTTGTGTTGCTGTTATGTTGTTGTTTATCAGACTTTTTTTTTTCCTCTGTGGTCCATCCATCTTTTGGGTTGGGGGAAGTCCACTTCCTCCTGTCACCCAGCTCATCACTGAGGTGCTGTTTTGTAGACACAGCTCTGGGGGTTTAGTTAGCTTCAGTCTGAGACAACCCAAATATTTTAAGGGAGTCAAAACAATAGAATAACCCATTTTCTCAAATTTGTACTTGATTTTTTTTAAACTGTAGTAAACATATATATAGAACCAAACATTTGCTGTTTCAGCATCTCTTACATGTATGATTCAGTGACATAGACTTAATATTTTTTATCAGGGAATTGTTACATTCTGAGGAACAGAAAGCACACGAACCTTTTCTTACAGAGAAACTGAAGGCTTGGGAAACCTGGTTCTTCTACCCACCAAACAGATAAGCTTGAGAAAATTACTGAACCTCTCCACACCTCAAGGACTTTGTATGTAAATGAAAGATATTTTTCCTTCTGAAAAGTGGGGGACTAGACCTTAGTTCTCCTGAGGGTTCCATCCAAACGTGAGCTTCTGTGAGTCTTTGTAGATTAGGAAGAAACACTGTCTACCTGGAGTGTCAAATCTTCTCCAAGGCAAGGACATATTTCCCTTAAATATTCCACAGCACATAGCAGCTACCTTTTACTGAACAATTTATGCCTGGAGACACAAATTTGCTGAGCATTTGTTATGATGGGGAGAAAAGGAGGGAATGGACCAGTTTGTGGCTAACAACCTACACAGGGACTCTAGCTTCTGACCCAGGCAGTTCTTCTGGGTTAGCGAACTCTCTCCAGGAGCTGAAGGAGAATAGGAGGTGAGAACGCCAAGGTTTTCATCTCTCCTCAGGCTGCCTCCTGTGCCCACTACAGTGCTTCTGTAGCTTTGGTGTAGAGGCAGCTGTGACCTGGGAAATTAATATCACTGAAAAAAAAAAAATTAAGTATTCACAACTTTTCCTCTAATGCACTTTCAGAGTTGAGCTGGGCCTGTGTTGGGCTGTTTGGGTTATGGGTTGTTGTGGGTTGAATTGTGTCCCCCGCCAAAAGATATGTTCAAGTCCTAACCCCTGGTGCCTGTGGATGTGACCTTATTTGAAAATAAGGTCTTTGTAGATATAATCAAATTAAAGTGAGGTCATAGTGAATTAGGGTGAGCCCTAATCAAATGACTAGTGTCCTAATAAAAAAAAAAATTTTTTTTTTTTTTTAGAGGAGGGAAATTTGAACACAGACACACAGGAAGAACGCCATGTGACAGAGGAGACAGAGATTGGCATTACGCTGCCACAAACCAAGGAATGCTAAGGATTACCAGCTGTCCCCCTGAAGCTAGAAAGAGTCAAGGAAGGATTCTCCCCTAGAATCTTCAGAGGAAGCATGGCCCTGCCATCACCTCATTTTGGGACTTCTAAGCTCTAGGGGCATTCTATTTTGTCCTATAGGGTTGCTATGAGTCGGAATCGACTTCACAGCACTGGGTCTGGGTGGGTAAGCTCTAGGAGTATGAGAGAATAAATTTCTTTTGTCTTCAGTCGTTCGGAGCCCTGGTAGTACAGTGGCTAAGAACTCGGCTGCTAACCAAAAGGTCAACAGTTGGAATCCACCAGCATTCCTTGGAAGCTGTATGGAGTAGTTCTACTCTAACCTATAGGGTCACTATGAGTCAGAATAGACTAGACTGCAATGGGTTTGGTTTTGTTTTAAAAAAAACTCAGTTTGTGGTTTTTTTTATGGCAGTCCTAGAAAATTAATACTGTACATGGGTGGAGAAGAGTGTCAGAACATTACTCCAGTAAGAATGAAAATGAAATTAAGAGGTAGACATAGAGGTGGAGGAAGTAGGAGTTTGAGGAAAGACAAGAGAAAGGGATTTGAGGGAGTCGCTAATTTGATGATGGGCCTTGAGGACACTGTTGTCTATAGAGAATTTGAGGGCATTTCCTCGTGTGTGGAAAGAGTGTAATTCCTCTTTCCAGGGTGCACACCTCTGCCCCAAGACCTTCAGGAAATTTAAAATTACTCTTCAAGGCTTTTTGGATTCAGATTTTTTTCACAGCCAGCTGGTGCTGAGATGGGCCTACTGGTGGCCCAGGCTTATATTAGATTGGCAAAAGCTTTTCTCGGTATCCAGAATCAAGCAGCTCTTTCACACAGCTGTGGTTTTCAAAGGATCTTGCTAATGGGAAGGATTATGCATAACGATGGGCAAAGAATCAAGACTCAACAAAGGCTTGCTGATTGAAATACAGGTAGACCATTTCTCTCCTAACAAAAGAATGCAAATCTCTAATGGGTCTTAAGGAGCCCTGTGGTGCAACAGTTAAGCTTTTGGCTGCGAACTGAAAAGTTGTCAGTTTGAACCCACCCAGTGGCTCTGTGAGAAAAAGACCTGGTAATCTGGTTCTAGAAAATCCTATGGGGCAGTTCTACTCTGTCACGTGGGGTTGCTAGTAGTCAAAATTGATTCAGTGACACCCAGCAAGGATAACAATGGGCCTTGGAGTCCCATCCATTGGTTAGCCCCGTGATAACCTAATCAACCAGGCATCTAAAAAAAAAAAAAAAAAAATTTTTTTTTTTTTCTAGTTATTAGTTGTCATTGGGTTGATTCTGACTCGTGGAAATTCCATGTATGTCAGATCAGAGATGTACTCCATGGGGTTTTCAATGGCTTATTACTACTATTATTTAATTTTATTGTGCTTACGAAAGTTTACAGCACCAATTAGTGTCTCATTCAAAAATTTATAGACAAATTGTTTTGTGACATTGTTTGCAATCCCTGCAATGTGCCAGCACTCTCCCCCTTTCCACCCCAGCTTCCCCTTGTCCCTTCATCTAGTTTTCCTGTCCCTTCCTGCCTTCTCTTCCTGCTTTTGGGCAGGAGCTGACCATTTGGTCTCATATATTTGATTGAACTAAGAAGAATGTTCCTCATGTGTGTTATTTTTTGTTTATAGCCTTGTCTAATCTTCGTCTGAAAAGTGGGCCTTGGGAATGGTTTCAGTTCTGGGTTAACAGAGCATCTGGGGGCCATAGTTTTGGAGGTTTCTCCAGCCTCTGTCAGACCAGTAAGTCTGGTGCTTTTACGTGAATTTGAATTTTGTTCTACATTTTCTCCCGTCCTGTCTGGGACTCTCTGTTGTGATCCCTGTCAGGGCAGTCAGGGGTGGTAGCTGGGCACCATCTGTTCTTCTGGTCTCAGGCTGGTGATGTCTCTGGTTCACGTGGTCCTTTAGTCCTTTGGGGTAATATTTTCCTTGCGACTTTTGTTTTCTTCATTCTCCTTTGCTGTGGGTGAGAAGGACCAATAGATATATCTTAGACCGACGCTTGCAGGCTTTTAAGATCCCAGATGCTACTCTCCAAAGTGTGATGTAGAACATTTTCTTTATAAACTATGTTATGCCAATCGACCTAGATGTCCCTCAAGACTATGGTCTCCAGGTCCCAGACTCAGCTACTTGGTCCCTCAAACTGTTTGGATTTGTCTAACCCACCCAATGCCGTCGAGTTGGTCTAGGAAACATAAACGCTTTTGCTTAGGTCCAGTTGTGCTGACTTCCCCTATATTGTGTGTTGTCCTTTCCTTCACCAAAGTTGACACTTGTCTACTATCTTGTTAGTGATTTCCCTCCCCACCCCTTCCTTCCCACGTAACCATCAAAGATTTTTTTTTTCTGTGTGTAAATCTTTTCTTGAGCTTTTGTAATAATGGTCTCATACAATATTTGTCCTTTTGTGACTGACTTACTTGACTCAGCATTATGCCCTCCAGATTCATTCATTTTGTGAGATGTTTTGCAGATTCATCATTGTTCTTTATTGTTGCATAGTATTCCATTGTGTATATGTACCATAGTTTGTTTATCTATTCATCTGTTGATGGGTACATAGGTTGTTTCCATCTTTTTGGTATTATGAATAACGTTGCAATAAACATGGGTGTGCATATGTCTATTCACACGACGGCTCTTATTTCTCTAGAACATATTCCTAGGAGTGGGATTGCTAGACCATATGGTATTTCTGTTTCTAGCTTTTTAAGGAGGTGCCATATCATTTTCCATAGTGATTGTACCATTTTACATTCCCACCAGCAGTGCATAAGAGTTTCAATCTCCCCACAACCTCTCCAACATTTGTTATTTTCTATTTTTTTGACTAGTACCAGTATTGTTGGGTGAGATAGTATTTCACTGTAGTTTTGATTTGCAGTTCTCTAATAGCTAATGATCGTATTTCCTCATGTGTCTGTTAGTTGCCTGAATATCTTCTTTGATGAGGTGTCTGTTCATATCCTTTGCCCATTTTTTAAATTTGGCTATTTATCTTTTTGCTGTTCAGATGTTGAAGCATTTTTACAGATTTTAGAGATTAGATCCTTGTTGGATATGTTGTAGCCAAAAATATTTTCCCAATCTCTTTCTACTCTTTTGGTGAAGCCTTTTGATGAGCAGAAATGTTTAATTTTTAGGAGATGCCAATTATCTTGTTTATCATCAGGTATTTGTGCATTTTTAGTTATGGCTTGTATTCTATTTATGTCAATGACTGATTTTTTGAAAGTAGCTCACCAGGCCTTTCTTCCCGGGTGCCTCTGGGTGGACTTGAACTGCCAATCTTTTGGTTAGCAGCTGAGCATGTTGACCATTTGAACCAACCAGGGACTCTAAATCAGGCATAGTGAGTCAGTATTATCGTTAGTGAAAGGAAAGCCAAAATTCAGTGACTTGCCCAAATTATAGAACTAATAGAGCCACGGCGTAGGTAAAAATCTTAACTCTTTTTATTTTTATTGTGCTTTAAGTGAAAGTTACAAATCAAGTCAGTCTCTCATACAAAAATTTATATACACCTTGCTATGTACTCCTAGTTGCTCTCGCCCTAATGAGACAGCACACTCCTTCTCTCCACCCTGTATTCCCGTGTCCATTCAGCCAGCTTCCATCGTCCTCTGCCTTCTCATCTCCCCTCCAGACAGGAACTGCCCATATAGTCTCATGTGTCTACTTGAGCCAAGAAGCTCACTCCTTACCAGTTATCTTTTTCTATCTTATAGTCCAATCCAATCCCCATCTGAAGAGTTGGCTTTGGGAATGTTTCCAGTCTTGGGGTAACAGAAGGTCTGGGGACCATGACCTCTGGGGTCCTTCTAGTCTCAGTCAGGCCATTAAGCCTGGTCTTTTACAAGAATGTGAGGTCTGCATCCCACTGCTCTCCTGCTCCATCAGGGATTTTCTGTTGTGTTCTCTGTCAGGGCAGTTGTTTGTTGTAGCCGGGCACCATCTAGTTCTTCTGGTCTCAGGCTGGTATAGTCTCTGATTTATGTCTCTTGGGCTCATAATTACCCTGTGTCTTTGGTGTTCTTCACTCTCCTTTACTCTAGGTAGGTTGAGACCAACTGATGCATCTTAGATGGCAGCTTGCTAGCATTTAAGACCCTAGACACCACTCACCAAGGTGAGATGCAGAATGTTTTCGTAATAGATTTTATTATGTAAATTGACCTAGGAGTCCTCTGAAACCTTGGTCCCCAAACCCCTGCCCCTCCTACGCTGGCCTTTGAAGCATTCAGTTTATTCAGGAAACTTCTTTGCTTTTGGTTTAGTCCAGTTGTGCTGGCCTCTCCTGTACTGTGTGTTGTCTTTCCCTTCACCTAAAATAGTTCTTGTCTACTATCTAGTTTTTTACTATCTAGTTAGTGAATGCCCCTCTCCCTCCCTCCCTCCCCACTCTCATAACTGTCAAAGAATACTTTCTTCTCTGTTTAAACTATTTCTTGAGTTCTTATAATAATGGTCTCATACAATATTTGTCCTTTTGCGAGTGACTAATTTCACTCAGCATAATGCCTTCCAGATTCCTCCATGCTATGAAATGTTTCACAGATTCATAGTTGTTTTTTATGGGTAGTATTCCATTGTGTGAATATACCATAATATATTTATCCATTCATCCATTGATGGGCACCTTGGTTGCTTCCAACTTTTTGCTATTGTAAACAGTGCTGCAATGAACATGGGTGTGCATACATCTGTTGGTGTAAAGGCTCTTATTTCTTTAGGATGTATTCTAAGGAGTGGGATTGCTGGATCGTATGGTAGTTCTATTTCTAGCTTTTTAAGGAAAAGCCAAACCGATTTCCATAGTGGTTGTACCCTTTTGCATTCCCACCAGCAGTGTATAAGTGTTCCAGTCTCTCCACAACCTCTCCAACATCTATTATTTTGTGTTTTTTGTATTAATGCCAGCCTTGTTGGAGTGAGATGGAATCTCATTGCAGTTTTGATTTGCATTTCTCTAATGGCTAATGATCGTGAACACTTCCTCAGGTATCTGTTAGCTACCTGAATGTCTTCTTTAGTGAAGTGTCTATTCATATCCTTTGCTCATTTTTTAATTGGGTTATTTGTCTTTTCGTAGTTGACTTTTTACAGTATCACGTAGATTTTAGAGATAAGGCACTGATCGGAAATGTCATAGCCAAAAACTTTTTCCCAGTCTGTAGGTAATCTTTTTAACTCTTTTGGTGAAGCCTTTCGATGAGCATAGGTGTTTGATTTTTAGGTGCTCCTAATTATCTAGTTTCTCTTTTGATGTTTGTGCATTGTTAGTAATGTTTTATATACTGTTTATGCCATGTATTAGGGCTCCTAGTGTTGTCCCTATTTTTTCTTCCATGATCTTTATTGTTTTAGATTTTATATTTAGGTCTTTGATCCATTTTGAGTTAGTTTTTGTGCATGGTGTGAGGTAGGAGTCTTGTTTCCTTTTTTTTTTTTTTTTTTGCAGATGGATATTCAGTTATGCCAGCACCATTTGTTAAAGAGATTGTCTTTTCCGCATTTAACTGACTTTGGGCCTTTGTCAAATATCAGCTGCTCATATGTGGATGGATTTACGTCTGGATTCTCAATTCTGTTCCATTGGACTATGTATCTGTTGTTGTACCAGTACCAGGCTGTTTTGACTGCTGTGGTGGTATAATAGTTTCTAAAATCAGGTAGTGTGAGGCCTCCCACTTTGTTCTTCTTTTTCAGTAATGCTTTACTTCTCAGGGGCCTCTTTCCCTTCCATGTGAAGTTGGTGATTTGTTTCTCCATCTCATTAAAAAATGTCGTTGGAATTTGGATCGGAATTGCGTTGTAGCTATAGATTGCTTTTGGTAGAATAGACATTTTTACAATGTTGAGTCTTTCTATCCATGAGCAAGATATGTTCTTCCACTTATGTAAGTCTTTTTTGGTTTCTTGTGGTAGTGTCTTGTGGTTTTCTTTGTATAGGTCCTTTACGTCTCTGGTTAGATTTATTCCTAAGTGTTTTTATCTTCTCGGGGGCTACTGTAAATGGTATTGACTTGGTGATTTCCTCTTTGATGTTCTCTTTGTTGGTGTAGAGGAATCCAACTGATTTTTATATGTTTAACTTGTATCCTGATACTCTGCCGAACTCCTCTATTAGTTTCAGTAGTTTTCTTAAAGATTTCTTAGGGTTTTCTGTGTATAAGATCATATCATCTGCAAATAAAGATACTTTTACTTCTTCCTTGCCAGTCTGGATCCCCTTTATTTCTTTATCTAGCCTAATTGCTCTGGCTAGGACCTCCAGCACAATGTTAAATAAGAGTGGTGATAAAGGGCATCCTTGCCTGGTTCCTGGAAAATCTAACTCTTATGACTGAATTTGTTTTCCTTTTTCTAGGCTCCTTGCTGTCCTAGCCTGCCCATCAACCCCAGCGCCTCTTTCTCCCTCCGTGTTTTTCCTCCCACCCTTCTTACCATCCCAGTCTTGAATATAAGATTTGAGTCCAGGTGCAACAGAAAACTCACCACTGCTAGAAAGCCCAAGAGCCTTTTTGCATTTTGCCTGTGTCCTGTTGGGATAAGTAGAACCTTTTGATATTTATGGGACCTGGGCTTAGTAGGGAGCCCTGGAGGTGCAGTTTTTAAGAGCTTGGCTGCTAACCAAAAGGTCAGCAGTTCAAATCCACCAGCCACTCCTTGGAAACTCTTTGGGGAAGTTCTACTTTGTCCAATAGGGTCACTATCAGTCAGAATTGACTTGGTGGCAACGGGCTTAGTAGATACTAAGAGCTGTGACTTACCTAAACATTATAAAATCCATCATAAGACATATATTTTAGCCTCCTTCTGCCATGCCTTATGACCAAGTTGTCATAGGAAAGTAACTGGAGGTGGGAACTCAGTTGGTTGAATGCATAGAACATTATTTTGACATTTCTTTCTAACTGCATAAAACAAAATGCTATAACCGTAAAACCATATTTGGAATTCCTCAAGCAAGTTCAAAGTAAGTTTTTAACTCAGACCTATTTTAGTATTCCTATCTGCAACTGGAAGAGTAATGTAAAAGGAATGTTCACCTTTTGTCCAGATGACAAAAACTGGGAGAGATGGCTAATATCCTGTGTCTGGTCATAGAAAGGTAAAGTAGCCATGTCATGCAGGGCTGTGGAGCCTGGGCCTCACATCTAGAGCAGCTTCCTTGTTCTGTATGGACAATACATTGAACACTTGCAGCTCTTGGTTCCTTGACCTTCCTATTTCCAAGGAGTTTTATCTTCTTCAATATTGTGACCACATTCTGAAACTGCTATTACTCAGAACTGTTCCTCCTTCTATGCTTCCAGCATCACACCTCTAAGCACCAAAAAACCAAAATCAAACCCATTGCCATTGAGTGGATTCTGACTCATAACAACCCTAAAGGACAGAGTAGAGCTGACCCATAGGGTTTCCAAGGAACGCCTGATGGATTCAAACTGCTGAGCTTTAGGTTAGCAGCCCTAGTTTTAACCACTAGGCCACCAGGGTTTCCCCTCTAAGCACAGTTTTCCACAATCCCAGCTTTTGCTCTGTCTCTCTGTCTCTCCCATCATACCTGTTCTGAACCATCCTCTTCCTTTTCCTACCCACTTCTTTTCTTTTCTATGTTAGTAAATAACACCACTCCCTACCTAGACCCCAAGTCAGAAACTTGGGCATATCTGAGGTACTATTCTTTCCTTTGTTCTCCATACCAACTGATTTCCAGGTCCAGTAGATAAACCTCTCTGTTCTCCATTTTCTCAATTCCCATGACTGTCTCATCTCTACCCTTTATATATGACATTGACACACCTGACAGACCTGGTTGAGAATCTCACCAAGAGCCACCTGGAGCATAAACATTCTACTCTCAGAATTCATGTTGAAAAAGCTTCCTGCTTTTCTCCTGATTTCTCAGCCTTGATTGTGGCTCCATACTTTCCATGCAGTCCCTTGGAATGGCCTTGGCATCTCCCAAGGGAGGGAATTGAACACCCACTGGCCCTGCCTAAATTTAGCCCTTCATCACATCTTGACTGTATAATGGCAAAGTTCTCTGACTGTTCTACCTGCCTCCATTCCCTTGACTGAAACACTAGGAGACTCTGGAAGTTGGGGAGCAGACTAAGCCACAGCACCAAATTCTGAGTACTGGGAATAATCAGGATGGAAGAAAAACCGTGGAGTCTGGCAACGCAGAGAGGAGATCAGATTTTAAAATGTGAGAATAAAAGACTGCTGGACTTGTACACCAGTGTTGATTGTAGCATTATTTGCAATAGCCAAAAGGTGGAAGCAGCCCAAGTGTCCATCAACAGGTGAATGGATAAACAAAATATGGTATATATGTACAATGAAATATTATTCCTCTATAAAAAGGAATGAAGTTCTGATACATACTATGACATGGATGAAACTTGAAAACAATATGCTAAGTGAAGTAAGCCAGACACAAAAGGATAGATATTGTATGATCCCATTTATATGTATATCTAGAACAGATAAATGCATAGAGACAGCATAGTACAGTGTAGGTGCATGTATCTTTGACTGTACAAGATGCCTGTCCTTCATTCATATGTGTATGAGGTTTGAACCACTGCTGCACTCCAAGCTGCTCTGACCACATCTGATGTGCTGTGTCCAGTTCTACGCACCTTGTTTTTAGAAACTGAGAAATTGGAGAGTGTTCAGAGGAGGGTGATGAGGCTATTGAGAAGTTATGAAAATTTCTAACCTGAACCCAACATGTTCCCTGAGCTCCAGAAACTCTCTTCTAGACAACTGTTTTTGAATGTCCTTGGGGCTCACAGCTCCTTCCTTCATCTTCAAAGCCAGCAGAGCAGCATCTTCAGATCTCTGTCTGATTCATTCCCTCAAACCTAAGATGTACTCCTTTCTCAGTAAATAGCTCTACCCTCCACTTAGTGGCTCAGACAGAATCCTGAACATCATCATTGGTGCCTCTCTTCTCATAGAATCCTTATTTCACAGTAATAATAATGGCAATAGTCATGGGTAGCTTTCATTGAGTCATTACTTTGTGCCAGGCACTGTTTTAAGAACTCCGTATATATATTAACCTGTTTAATCCCTCATGAACACTATGAGGTCGGTATTGATGCTTAATAAATATATGCTAATGGAATAAATGTTTGAAACAATATCACATGAAGAAGATCAAGGATGAGTTTTATAGATGGATGGGAGTGTAGAGTTTATCCAGTCCTGGGGATGTCTGGCGGGGAGAAAAGGAGATTTAGGGCAGATATAAAAAGTGTCTTCAAATATTTGAAGAGCTTCCATGTGGAGGAGGGGAGACAGATCCCCTGGTGCTCCTGAGCAATGAGTCTCAGCAGTAATCTGGGACGGGAGGTGGGGAGAGAATGTGTGCAGTTGGGAAAAAGTTTCACAGAAAATAAAACTCACATATCGTGTCTGGTGGAAATAAGTAGGTGACAGAGTACAAAATGCATGGTTTGGCAAGGTGGAATAACTCTGGGTCACAGGAAGGCTGACGTTAGTTGACAATAAGGAAGAGCTTCTCCGTCTTCCAGTGGGCGGGGTGGCTCTACAGAACAGAGGCTGAGCCTTTCTCGCTCTAGGACAGATCCCGGCTTGGGGTTATAGGGTTGTAACCAAAAGTCTCTTCATGCACTCACAACCACATCTATCTTCTCCGTTCACTCTCTCTCCTGCCTCTGTTTCTTTCTCCAGAGTCGGTTGGTCCCAGAAGAAACAGAAGCCTGTCTCTGAGCCCCTGAAGCCGTTTCCAAACTCAAACAAAACGGCCACCCGCAGTGGGTGCTGCGGTACACTGCCCAGCTCCGCCTTCTGGCCAGAGGCTTTCAACTCCCCCTTCCCCACCAGCCGTGTGACAGCTGTATTGGTTTTCTCACGTTGCTGTAACAAATTATCACAAACTCAGAGGCTTGAAATAACACGAATTTATTCTCTTACAGTTCTGAAGTTCAAAATGGGTCTTGTTAAGTGCGGTCAAATCAACCTCAACTCATAGCAACCTCGTATGACAGAGTAGAACTGTCCCATTGAGTTTCCTAGGCTGTTATCATTACAGGAGCAAAGCATCGGGTCTTTTCTCCCTCAGAGAGCTGATGGGTTTGAATCGCCAACCTTTTGGTTAGCTGCTGAGCAACTTAACCATTCCCAAACCAAAGTCATTACCATCGAGTAGATTCCGACTCAAACCCAGTACCCAGTAAAAAAACCCAGTAGTGACCCTAAAAATGAGGAGTCCTTGGGTGGTAAAAATGGTTCACACACTAGATTGCTAACCAAAAAGCTGGAGGTTTGAGTCTACCCAGAGGCACCTCAGAAGAAAGGCCTGGCGAGCTACTTCAGAAGAATCAGGCATTGAAAACGCTATGGACCACAGTTTTACTCTGATACATGTGGGGTCACCATGAGTGGAAGTCTACTTAATGGCAACTGGTATTTTTGTGTGTGTGTGTGTTTTTTAGGGAGGAGGTCTAAAATCAAGGTGTTGGCAGGGCTGGCTACTTGTAGAGGCTCTAGGGGAGAATATGTTTTCTTGACAGAGGCTACCCCCATTCCTTGGCTCATAGCTCCTTCATTCACCATCAAAGCCAGCAGGGTAGCATCTTCAGATCTCTCTCTGACTCAGACCTCTGCTTCCATCCTCACATCTTCTCTGACCCTGACTCTCCTGTCTCCCTGGTTACAATGGGCCCAGCAAATAATCCAGGATAATCTCCTCACCTCAAATTCCTTAATTTAATCATATTTGCATAGTTCCTTTGGCCATGTAAGGTAACAGATTCATAGGTTCTGGGGACTAGGATGAGGACAATTCTGGGCAGCCATTGTTCCTCCTATCACAGTTCTGATGGCCAGGGGCCTAAATACCGAAAAGAGCCTAGGGCAATTAGTATTATATTGCTGAATGATCCCTCACAGCTGGTGGTGGAAAATGCAATTGCCAATAGAAACTGCTAATTGGAGCCTCGCCTCAAGTGGCACGCAGGGCAAGCACTGGATGCTTGATGCCCATGACACAGTGCTCTATCTACTCACCCCTCCCCCCCAGCCTTCATCAGATGGCACATAGCTGGGTTCACAGCTGACTTCCTCTCCAGAAATTGCCCTCGCAATTTCCTTCCAAGGAAGGAAGCTGCCTTGCTCAAGGTTTCATCCCTCCCCATGAGCATCCTCAATCCAGTGACTGATCTGTGCTGGAGGTGCAAAGACCCCTTGCCTCCACTGGGGATGTTTCTTCCCAACTCCAGAGCTCTCCGTGGGCTGAAGTCATTGTTGCAAGGGCATCACAGTTCAACATGTTCCTCTGCCCAATCCTGCTTCCCTCACTCCCTGAGATGTGTAGGTCTCCAGAACACTCTCCCAAAAACTACCTGCTTGCAAATCTGTGTCTCAGAGTCTGTTATCCAGGGAATCTGATCTGTGCACCACCTAAACCCTAGTTTTCTTGTGATTCTGAATTCCAGACCCACAGTCAACCTCCCTAAAGTTTCATGGCTCAGCTTTTAGTGTTCCCCACTCTCTTCAGTGTCTCCCTCATGAGAGTTCCATTTTGGAACTCCCAGATATCAAAATCTTCCTTCCTCTTTCACCATTGCCAGCTTTTTCCCTTCATGTATTTTCCAGGTAATAACTGCTCTGCGTGGTCACTGGGTGGACTGAACAGACCATGATAAATCAGCACTCACAGTACTCTGATTTGTATGGTATGTGGTTCACTGGTGTTTACACATTCACATGTATATGTTTGTATCCACACATCTGTCTGTCTATTGTAGCAACTTGGAAAAGAGTGCCCACATACACATGCTTTTGAATGAGGGTTATGGTGGAGGACGAAAAATGGGAAAAGGTTTCAGGGTGCCAACACAGAGTATTATCAAAGAGAAGTGAAAGGACTATTTTGTTTAAATGCTAAGGTTTATTATCATTATAAAAGTAGTCCTTTTTA
The DNA here is from genome assembly GCF_024166365.1 of Elephas maximus indicus. NCBI lineage: Eukaryota > Metazoa > Chordata > Mammalia > Proboscidea > Elephantidae > Elephas > Elephas maximus. The sequence goes on along the minus strand of NC_064819.1, from coordinate 172,614,653 downwards.
AAAAAACTTTTTAAAATTGTGCTTTAAGTGCAAATTTACAGTTCAAGTTAGTTTCTCATACAAAAATCTGTACACACATTGTTATGTGACCCTAGTTGCTCTCCTTATAATGTGAGAGCACACCTCTCCTTTCCACCCTGTGTTTCCCGTGTGCATTCAGCCAGCTCCTGTCCCTCTCTGACTTCTCGTCTTACCTCCAAACAGGAGCTGCCCATTTAGCCTCATGTATCTACTTGAGCTAAGAAGCACACTCTTCACAAGTATCATTTTATGTCTTATAGTCCAGTACAATCTTTGTCTGAAGAGTTGGCTTTGGGAATGGTTTTAGTTTTGGGCTAACAAAGTCCAGGGGCCATGTCTTCTGGGGTCCCTCCAGTCACTGTCAGACCATTAAGTCTGGTCTTTTTACTAGAATTTGAGTTCTGTAACCCACTTTTCTCCTGTTCCGTCAGGGACTCTCTGTTGTGTTCCCTGTCAGGGTGGTCGTTAGTGGTAACCAGGCACCATTTAGTTCTTATGGTCTCAGGCTAATTGAGTCTTTGGTTTATGTGGCCCTTTCTGTCTCTTGGGCTCTTATTTTCCTTGTGTTTTTGGTGTTCTTCATTCTCCTTTGCTCCTGGTGGGTTGGGACTAATTGATGCATCTTAGATGGCTGCTTGCCAGCTTTTAAGACCCCAGACGCCACTCAGCAAAGTGGGATGCAGAATATTTTCTTAATAAACTTAGTTATGCCAACTGACCTAGATGTCCTCTGAAACCATGGTCCCCAGACTCCCACCCCTGCTACTCTGTCCCTTGAAATGTTTGGCCGTATTCAGGAAACTTCTTAGCTTTTGATTTAGTCCAGTTGTGCTGACTTCCCTGATACTGTGTGTTGTCCTTTCCTTCACCTAAGATAATTCTCGTCTACTATGTGGTTGGAAACCCTGGTGGCATAATGGTTAAGAGCTATGGCTGCTAACCAAAAGATTGGCAGTTCAAATCCACCAGGCATTCTTTGGAAACCCTATGGGGCAGTTCTACTCTGTGCTATATAGTCACTATGAGTCAGAATCAACTCAACAGGTTTGGTTTTTTTTTAATCTAGTTAGTGAATATCCCTTTCCCTCTTTCCCCACCCTCAAAGAATGTTTTCTTCTATGTTTAAACCTTTTCTTGAGTTCTTATGATAGTGGTCTCATACAATATTTGTCCTTTTGCAACTGACTAATTTCACTCAGCATAATGCCTTCCAGATTCCTCCATGTTATGAGATGTTTTGCAAATTCATCGTGTTCTTTATTGTTGCGTAGTATTCCATTGTGTGAATATACCATGATTTGCTTATCCATTCATCCATTGATCAGTACCTAAGTTGTTTCCATCTTTTTGCTATTGTGAACAGTGCTGCAATGAACATGGGTGTGCATATGTCTATTCGCGTGAAGGCTCTTTTTTCTCTAGAATATATTCCAAGGAGTGGGATTGCTGGATCATATGGTAGTTCTATTTCTAGCTTTTTAAGGAAGCACCAAACCGGTTTCCAAAGTGGTTGTACTGTTTTACATTCCTACCAGCAGTGTAAAAGCATTCCAGTCTCTCCACAACCTCTCTAGCATTTATTATTTTGTGTTTTTTGGATTAATGCCAGCCTTGTTGGGGTGAGATGTTATCTCATTGTAGTTTTGATTTACATTTCTCTAATGGCTAATGATTATGAACATTTCCTCATGTATTTGTTAGCTGCCTGAATGTCTTCTTTGGTGAAGTGTCTGTTCACATCTGTGTCCATTTTTTAATTGGGTTATTTGTCTTTTTGTTGTTGAGGTTTTGCCATATATTATAGTTTTTAGAAATTAGATGCTGATTGGATTTGTCATAGTCAAAAATTTTTTCTCAGTCTGTAGGTTTTTTTTTACTCTTTTGGTGAAGTCTTTGGATGAGCATAAGTGTTTGAATTTTAGCAGCTTCCAGTTATCCAGGTTTTCTTCTGGTGTTTGTGCATTGTTAGTAACGTTTTATAGTCTGTTTATGCCACGTATTAGGGCTCCTAGTGTTGTCCCTATTTTTCTTCCATGATCTTTATTGTTTTAGATTTTATATTTAGGTCTTTGATCCATTTTGAGTTAGTTTCTGTGCATGGTCGAGGTATGGGTCTTGTTTCATTTTTTTGCAGATGGATATTCAGTTATACCAGCACCATTTGTTAAAGAGACTGTCTTTTCCCCGTTTAACAGACTTTGGGCCTTTGTTAAATATCAGCTGCTCATAGGTGGATGAATTTATCTCTGGATTTTCAATTCTGTTCCATTGGTCTACGTATCTGTTGTTGCAGCAATACCAGGGTGTTTTGACTACTGTGGCAGTATAATAGATTCTAAAATCAGGTAGTGTGAGGCCTCTCACTTTGTTTTTCTTTTCAGCAATGCTTTACTTATCCAGGGCCTCTTCCCTTTCCTTATGAAGTTGGTGATTTGTTTCTTCATCTCATTAAAAAAATTCCATCAGAATTTGGATTGGGATTGCACTGTATCTATAGATTGCTTTGGGTAGAATAGATGTCTTCACAATGTTGAGTCTTTCTATCGATGAGCAAGGTATGTTTTCTCACTTATATAGGTCTCTTTTGGTTTCTTGCAGTAGTGTCTTGTAGTTTTCTTTTCTTTGTATAGGTGTTTTATGTCACTGGTTAGATTTAAGTATTTTATCTTCTTGGGGGCTATTGTAAATGGTATTGATTTGGTGATTTCCTCTTTTTTTTTATTAACTTTTATTGAGCTTCAAGTGAACGTTTACAAATCAAGTCAGACTGTCACATATAAGTTTATATACACCTTACTCCGTACTCCCACTTGCTCTCCCCCTAATGAGTCAGCCCTTCCAGTCTCTCCTTTCGTGACAATTTTGCCAGCTTCCAACTCTCTCTATCCTCCCATCCCCCTCCAGACAGGAGATGCCAACACAGTCTCAAGTGTCCACCTGATATAATTAGCTCACTCTTCATCAGCATCTCTCTCCTACCCACTGTCCAGTCCCTTTCATGCCTGATGAGTGGTCTTCGGGGATGGTTCCTGTCCTGGGCCAACAGAAGGTTTGGGGACCATGACCGCCGGGATTCCTCTAGTCTCAGTCAGACCATTAAGTATTGTCTTTTTGTGAGAATTTGAGGTCTGCATCCCACTGACTTCCTGCTCCCTCAGGGGTTCTCTGTTGTGCTCCCTGTCAGGGCAGTCGTCGGTTGTGGCCGGGCACCAACTAGTTCTTCTGGTCTCAGGATGATGTAGGTCTCTGGGTCATGTGGCCCTTTCTGTCTCTTGGGCTCTTAGTTGTCGTGTGACCTTGGTGTTCTTCATTCTCCTTTGATCCAGGTGGGTTGAGACCAATTGATGCATCTTAGTTGGCCGCTTGTTAGCATTTAAGACCCCAGACGCCACATTTCACAGTGGGATGCAGAATGTTTTCATAATAGAATGATTTTGCCAATTGACTTAGAAGTCCCCTTAAACCATGGTCCCCAAACCCCCGCCCCTGCTCCGCTGACCTTTGAAGCATTCATTTTATCCCGGAAACTTCTTTGCTTTTGGTCCAGTCCAATTGAGCTGACCTTCCGTGTATTGAGTGTTGTCCTTCCCTTCACCTAAAGCAGTTCTTATCTACTAATTAATCAGTAAAAAACCCTCTCCCACCCTCCCTCCCTCCCCCCCTCATAACCACAAAAGTATGTGTTCTTCTCAGTTTATACTATTTCTCAAGATCTTATAATAGTGGTCTTATACAATATTTGTCCTTTTGCCTCTGACTAATTTCGCTCAGCATAATGCCTTCCAGGTTCCTCCATGTTATGAAATGTTTCACAGATTCGTCACTGTTCTTTATCGATGCGTAGTATTCCATTGTGTGAATATACCACAATTTATTTAACCATTCATCCTTTGATGGACACCTTGGTTGCTTCCAGCTTTTTGCTATTGTAAACAGAGCTGCAATAAACATGGGTGTGCATATATCTGTTTGTGTGAAGGCTCTTATTTCTCTAGGGTATATTTCAAGGAGTGGGATTTCTGGGTTGTATGGTAGTTCTATTTCTAACTTTTTAAGAAAATGCCAGATAGATTTCCAAAGTGGTTGTACCATTTTACATTCCCACCAGCAGTGTATGAGAGTTCCAATCTCTCCGCAGCCTCTCCAACATTTATTATTTTGTGTTTTTTGGATTAATGCCAGCCTTGTTGGAGTGAGATGGAATCTCATCGTAGTTTTAATTTGCATTTCTCTAATGGCTAATGATCGAGAGCATTTTCTCATGTATCTGTTAGCTGCCTGAATATCTTCTTTAGTGAAGTGTGTGTTCATATCCTTTGCCCACTTCTTGATTGGGTTGTTTGTCTTTTTGTGGTTGAGTTTTGACAGAATCATGTAGATTTTAGAGATCAGGCGCTGGTTGGAGATGTCATAGCTGAAAATTCTTTCCCAGTCTGTAGGTGGTCTTTTTACTCTTTTGGTGAAGTCTTTAGATGAGCATAGGTGTTTGATTTTTAGGAGCTCCCAGTTATCGGGTTTCTCTTCGTCATTTTTGGTAATGTTTTGTATTCTGTTTATGCCTTGTATTAGGGCTCCTAAGGTTGTCCCTATTTTTTCTTCCATGATCTTTAACGTTTTAGTCTTTATGTTTAGGTCTTTGATCCACTTGGAGTTAGTTTTTGTGCATGGTGTGAGGTATGGGTCCTGTTTCATTTTTTTGCAAATGGATATCCAGTTATGCCAGCACCATTTGTTAAAAAGACTATCTTTTCCCCAATTAACTGCCACTGGGCCTTTGTCAAATATCAGCTGCTCATATGTGGATGGATTTATATCTGGGTTCTCAATTCTGTTGCACTGGTCTATGTGCCTGTTGTTGTACGAATACCAGGCTGTTTTGACTACTGTGGCTGTATAATAGGTTCTGAAATCGGGTAGAGTGAGGCCTCCCACTTTCTTCTTCTTTTTCAGTAATGCTTTGCTTATCCGAGGCTTCTTTCCCTTCCATATGAAGTTGGTGATTTGTTTCTCTAGGTGATTTCCTCTTTGATGTTCTCTTAGTTGGTGTAGAGGAATCCAACTGATTTTTGTATGTTTATCTTGTATCCTGATACTTTGCTGAAATCTTCTATTAGTTCCAGTAGTTTTCTTGTGGATTCTTTGGGATTTTCTGTGTATAAAAGTAATTCTTATTCATTAAAAGAAATCTGGAAAACGGAAGACTAGATAGGAAAATAATTCTACCCCAAAATATAATCATTTTTTTAACATTTTTATATTTCTTTTTATTTTTTATTTCTACATAGCTGAGATCATCAATTTGTAGCTTTATCCCAAAAGCCTTGTTGACTTTAATGACTATATAATCCCCAGCAAATGGGTATGGTGCAAATTATGTAACCCTCACCAATTATTCAGTATTTAGGTTGTTTCTCTTCTTCACTATTATTAATGATGCTATTATGAAAATCAGTGGGCCTAAAACTTTTTCTACATTTAGAATTTCATTAAGATTGATGCCGAGAAATGTAAAAGGATTAAAAAAAACCTAAACAAGCCAGCTGCCATCAAGTTGATTCTGACTCATGGCAACCCCATGTGTGTCAGAGTAGGGTTTTCAATGGCTGATTTTTTGCAAGTAGATCTCCAGGCCTTTCTTCTGAGGTGCCTCTGGGTGAACTCAATCCTCCAACTTTTCAGTTAGTAGCTGAGTGTGTTAATAGCACCACCCAGGGACTCTCCATGTTATAAACTACGAACTTTTTTTTTCCCCAAAATAATGCTTTATGTCATTGTAAAATAATACATGATCATTATGAATATTGTGGGGGGGGAAAATGACTTTCTGTTCTCAGAATCTGCCAAGCTCCCACCTGCCTCGGGGCCTTTGCATTAACTGTCTCTCTGCTGGGAATGCTCTTCTCCTTGATATTTCTGTGGCTGGTTCCTTCTATTCTTTCAGACATAGTTGTCACTCCTTAGGGAGGTCTTCACTGACCCCCAATCCCGAGGAAACATGTCAAATCTCTATCAGATTATCCTGTTTCTTATAATAATCTGCATCTGAATTTTTCCCTGTTTGCCTATTTTCATTCTCTCCCCAAGATGACAGGAATCTGGTCTGTTTTGTCCAATGTGATAGCCTCAGTACCTGGCTACTATGTGCCTGGCACGTGGTAGATGCTGCATAAATATTTGCGGGATAAATAACCGCAGGTTATTGCCCAGGGGTTCTTTTTCCTTCCTTTCTTCCTTCTCAGTGAGCCTCGAAACAGTGACTGGTGTCAAGGAAGTAAGTCTTACCCCTTCATTTCCACCTTCTGTGAGTTTGCTTTGGCCACAGAGAGTCTGGCTCACTGTAGATATGGGAGGAAGAACATTGTATTTCTAGAATTTCACTTAGTGAAAAAGAAGTGTAGACCATGAGAAATTGTTCAAGGCATTCCATTCATGACAGCTTGCTGATGTACCCAGCATAGGTTTTAAGATTAATTAAAAGTTAATTTGTAAATTTAAAAATCAACTTGTTTAATTTGTAAATTTAAAAGATCAACTTGTTTCTTCCAACCAGGTTTGGAGTTGGTGGGGGTCATTAATAAACAAGCTTCCTGGTTCTTCTACAGGCTGGATCTACTTTGCTGAACTGCTTTGGTCTCACACTTTGCCAGTAGTGCAGAATAACTTAGGGTCAAATGGACTAAAAACAAGTTCTGAATTCTGTTATGACTATATTGTACCTGGTCTGCTCAAGGATAAATACTGAATGAGGTAAAGACTCAATTTTAACTGCTTAATAAATGTTTAAGCAGTGTAATAGTAGAACATTTACTGAAAGTGTCAAATATTGACTAAAGCTAAGGTAAATATTATTTGAATCAGTATAGCTAGGCAGTCATAGGAATTGAAGAAGACAGATGGTGGTTATGGAAAGTTTGAAGAGTGCATAAGAAGACATTTATAAAACCTCCACCCTGAGAATTGATATTTGTCAAAATTGATAGCCACTAATTTTTTTTGTGCGTCCTTTTGGAGGGCTAGATTTCATCCTAGTTTCCTTTACCAGAAAGAGGACCTCAGGAAGGCTCTAGTGAGGATGGATTTCCTTTAAAAATTCTCTAAATGATGGTATTAAATGTTTTACTTTTGTATGCTTAGTACCTGCACATTTATAAAAGTAAGTGAATTTGTTTTATACACATTGCTGGGTCCCCTTCATAACAGCTTTGTTTACTTATTCAAACTATTCGGAGTTTAGTACTAAGACATTGAAAGAAATCACTCAGCTGAAGTAAGTGAAGTAAGCGTTAACAGTACACAAATTGGAAAGTCAAATTGACTGCTGCTGTCATCACAGATGAAGCCTGGCTCAAGCCTCGGCATTTTGTTTATCTTGAGATTTCATGAATTTTGCCCACACTTGCCATAGGAGTCTCAAACATAACAAACCTTCAAGAGCACTGGTTTAGTGAATAAATGGCTTTCATATGTACTCTCTGTTTATCCCTTACTTGTGAAATCATGGAGCCCTGGTGCTGCAGTGGTTAAGAGTTTGGCTGCTAACCAAAAGGTTGGCAGTTTGAATCCACCAGCCGCTCCTTAGAAACCCTGTGGGTCCGTTCTATTCTGTCCTGTATGGTAGCTGCGTCCGAATCGACTCGACGGCAACAGGTTTGTGGAATCATGCCATATTTTCAGGTTTTCATTTTTATAATGCATTGCCCTACAAATTCTTCTCCACCAAATGCCTGCATTCAAGTCCTACTGGTCTACTCATTGTCCTCTGGACTCATGATGCACACTTGCTCTCCATGCCTTTGCTTGTGCTGGGTCTTCCTTCCAGAATCCTCTCCTCTCTGCCCACCCTAACCTTATCCATCTTTCAAGAATGGTAGGTCAAACCTGAGATCTTATGAATCCCTCCTCAGCCCACAGTGATTTATACTGCTTATGGTTTGCTATTGACTACTAACCTAAAAGGCTTACAGTTTGAACCCACCCAGTGGCACTATGGGAGAAAGGCATGGCAATCTGCTTCTGTAAAGATTACAGCCAAGAAAACTCTACGGAGCAATTCAGCACTGTAACATATGGGGTCATCATGGGTCAGAACAGACCATGGCAATGGGTTTGGTTTTTAGTTATCCCTACCTTCCCTTCTTTTACATTCCCTTGCTGGCCTCCCTGCATTGTTCAAAATCATGTACCATCAATATGTCAGCCAAGCTTCCAATCCACATATATGTCAATCTAGTGCACTTAGAAAAGAGTCCACACACACACACACACACGTATTGCTGAGTGAGGATTAAGGTAGTAGATGGGAAGGTGAAAAAGGTTTGGGTGTGCCAGCACAGAGCACAGCACGTGTTCTGTGCTCAGAGCCTCTGTGTCTTCTTTCCCAGGAGTATCGACAAAGAGTGGCCTATGCGAGAAGCAGCTCCATTGCTTCCTTGATGCATTGAAGTCTTTCCCTTCATGTCTTTTGGTTTCGGGTGCAAAGATAAAACCACTGTTGGTTTTTCTCTCAATGGCCTCTTAGAACTCGTGGCCTAGCCACCCTGATAGTGGTCACATGTTTCAGCTGCTTTAGAGGATAAAAACCTGAGGTGAGTTTCCTAGGACCCCAAAGTTATTTTGTGTGTACCTAAATAAAACAAGGGTATTAATAAAATTTTAGTATCTTAATTTTATTTATAAATATTAACTTATTTAGTCAATATTAATTGATAAGCTGTTGAAGACAAAAGTTAAGAGTGTGGGCTCTGGACCCAGATAGTCCGGGTTCAACTTACTAGGTAAGTAACCTCAGGCAATTCCTTGACGTCTTTGTGTTTCAATATCCTAATCTGTGCAATGGAGATAATAATGCCCCTAACCTCATACAATCAATGTGAAAACTAAAAGAGTGAATACATGTAAAGCTCATAGCACAGTGTCAGTCACACAGATAATAATAAACGGCAGCTGCTGGTATTGTCACCTTCCATGTGTCCCCCTCCTCCATGCTTGGTCATGAGTCTATGGAACTGAAGATACAGTCCCTGTCCTTTCAGAGCGTACAGTCTAAAGGAGAGAGCAAACTCAATTGTCACATGACAGAAACTGAATGTTCTAACTCCTCTCTTATGGGCACTTGCCGGTTTGTTTGAAGATGGCCTACTGCTGGGAAGAGCTGGGCAAAGGGCATCAGCTGGGACCCTGTCCAGATCTGGGAGCCCCATGGGAACTGAGTCATCATTGCCCACCAACTGTCCAGCCTCCCCTGGCCTGTGGCAGGGCTTCTGCCAATTGGTCCCCCTGTTGGTACCAGAGAGGACTCACCGGGCAGCATCTAGCACCTCATCCATTGCTGCCCGGTAGGATCGATGCCTGTCTGTGTCCAAGATGTAGTTTGGTGTTTGAGTGATTACCTTGGTTGGCATTCCCCTCACAGTGCTCACCCAGGACACCTAGAAGGTCTTCTCAAGCACAGTGAGGTCTTGTACACTTAGTGGGTTTCTGGTGGGGAATTTTGTTCATGTGATGTTGCTGATCTTGGACAGTGGCTACTGAAGCCTTCTCAGTAATTGCAGTGGCTATGAAGAGCTAGGACAAAGGCACGGCTCGGTACAAAGCTGGCCACAGAGAGGAAGTGAGCAAGGTGTTTGAGGACACTGGCACGGAAGGTGTCACCAGAGAAAGAGTTTCCTGATCTAGGCCTTAAAGAATGAATAGGCATTTTACACTACTCGTCTGTCAGTTTGTCATACTGTGGTGGCTTATGTGTTGCTGTGATGCTGGAAGTATGCCACTGGTATTTCAAATACTAGCAGAGTTACCACGGCAGACAGGCTTCAGTAGCACTTCCAGACTAAGACAGACTAGGAGAAAAGGCCTGGTGATCTACTTCCAAAAATTAGCCAATGAAACCCTAAGGATCACAACAGAATATTGTTACTTTGGACACATCATCCTAAAAGATCAATTGTTGGAAGGGGGACATCATGTTTGGCGAAGTGGAGGCCAATGAAAGTGAGGGAGGCCCTCAATGAGATGGATTAACATGGCGGGTGCAAAAATGGATCCAAACATGCTAACGGTCATGGGGATGACATGAGACTGAGCAGCATTTCATTCTGTTGTTTGCGGGACCTCCATGAGTCAGAGCTGACTCATGGCAAACTTCACTACCACCAAAGGCATTTGTCAGGCAAATAAAGGAGGAAAGGGCAGTGAGAACAGAGGTCTGATCTTAGGGGAACTGCAAGCAGCTCAGTATGGGTGAAGCATAGAGAAAAGAAAGCAGAGGTGAGGCTATATATGGACCACAGTATCAGGGCCTAGTGGGCTTTACTAGTAACTTTGTATTGTATTTACTAGGACTCACTGAAAAGATTTCTATGAGACAAGTGGTAAAAAATAATGTATTTTTGACAGATGATGCAGGCTTCTGGGTATTAGATAGATTGATTAGGGGGAGAGGTGGAGTGGGCAGAGCACAAAGCCAAAACTAGAGTTAAAGAGACCAATTAGGAGGGTCTTGTAACACCCAGATGTGAAATATTAAGAACCAGAAGTAAAGTGGTGCCACCGTAGGATTGGAGGGGAGGAAACCTATTTAAGAGAAATTTAAGGTGTAGCCTGGCAGGACTTGATGAACAATTGGATATAGAAGAAAAAAGAAAATTAAAATGCCTCCCAGATTTCTGGTTCCCAGATGGTGAAACATGTGGGTATGCCCACAGCCAGGATAAAGTATATGGGGAAGGAACCAATTTAGGGAACAGGAAGGGAGATAAGAATAAGCAGAGACAATGGGTCCTGTATCGGAGTTCTTGAAAGGCTCAAGGTATATCCAACTGGAGATGTCTAGGAGCAAGGTGATGTACAGGCTGGATTCAGGAGACAGCACTGGGTCAATGATGGTGTCATCTGTCCAGGGACAGTACGATGGACATGTGCTGGTTTTATCTGACCATCATCCCTTCTTTTGGAGAAATGCTTCTCCATCACCCCATGTGGTCTCAGTGAGACTGACAGTCATGGTGTCATTTTCCCCAGCTTGGAGACAGAGACCACCTGTAGCAGGAAAAGGATAAGGCCAACATTAAAAGAGAAAACAAAGGAAGCAGAGATAGGACATGGACAGAGAGAAAATGTCCTGGCAGTGTTGAGTCCTGAGTTCTAGTCCCTGAGGTCCAAATTCTTGCAGATTTTCAGTGAGCTACCCTAGCTCCTTTCCTATGTAAGGTAATAAGTTCTTTATTTGCTTCTGAGAGTTTGAGTTGTCACCTGCCTTCAAAAGAATACTGACCAATGAAAGTATTAATCAAAACTATGAGAGTGGAGGAGGCAGTATATGTTGAATGAGAAAATAACACGGCAAAGGCAGTGTTTTCTGGGAACCCTGGGGAAGAGAAGATTAAAAAAGATTGATAAGAGAGGTAGACTTATACAGACTATAAGGGAGAAGAGTGCTTCAAAATTCTAGAAGGGAATATATGAAAGAAAAAGATGTGTCATGAATAGCAGATGTTTACTCAAGTGAAGAATAAACACAGCTTTTGGGTCTGGCCTCTAGAAAGCTGTATTAGTTGTACATTACTGCATAACAAACTTCTTCCAAAATTTAACAGCTTAAAGCAACAAGTATTTATTATCTCACACAGTTTCTGAGCCTCAGGAGTCCAGAAGAGGCTTAGCTGGGTGGTTCTGGCTCAGGTTTTCTCACGAGTTTGCAAACAAGCTGTGTAAGTCAGGGCTGCAGTCTCTGAAGGTTTGACTGGGGCTGGAAGATCTACTTCCAAGATGGCTCACACACATGGTTGTAGGCAGGAGGCTTCAGTTCTTCCCTTGTGGGCTTTTCCAAGCGCTGCTCAGGATATAGCTTTCCCCATTGTGAGTGATCCATGACCAAACTGTTGTTGTTGTTGTGTGCTCTTAAGTCGATTCCAACTTCTAGAAACACAGTAGGACTGCCCCATAAGGTTTCCTAGGCTATAGTCTTTACTGGAGCAGATTGCCAGGCCTTTTCTTCTGTGGAGCTGCTGGTGGGTCTGAACTGCCAACATTTGGGTTAGCGGCTGAGCGCTTAACCATTGCATCACCAGTCTTTTTATAACCTAATCTTGGGAGTGATATTCCATCATTTGTGCCCTATTTTATTCACTAGAAGTGAGTCACTAAGCACAGCCCACTCTTGGGGGAGAATTATCAAAGAATTTGTGGATATATCTTTAAAACCATCACAAAAGCCTTGGGTGATTCCTGCCAGAGTCATGTCAGGGAAATGGTTGGAATGAAAACCTGACTGTGTGGGCTGAGGGAGGTGGAGGCAAGGGTAAATTCACCATTCTTGCTAGAAATTTGGCTATGAAGAAAGAGAGGCATAGCTTGGCTGTTGGAGGAGGAAGAACAGAGGAAGAAGTTTTTAACCTCCTAAAATATCTGTTTGTTAGCATAGAATATCTATTTATTGTACAAATCTTAAGTTGAATTCAATATGGGCTAAATACATTTGAAATTAGGAGTGCACTTTCCCACAGAAATGTCTTCCACAGGAAATGGGGAAAACCCCATAAGAACCTATTTAACCCATATTTTATCTATGGTATAAAAAATATAGAACTTCACCATAATGTGCAACCCACCAGTTTATAGAATCCTTCACTATGTGGAACTTATTTGTGTAGGACCAGCCATCATGTGGGACCATTACCCATTTCCACGAGAATCTTCAAGAGATCCCTTTACAGGTAGACCCACTCATTGTGTAGATCTCAGTGATCTCTCTATGAGAAAATGTCCCCTTGACATTCCAGCTTTTCATTGACTGGAACACCTCTCCATCTCCTGAGCTACAAGAGGCACTTCCCTGGGCTTAGGTACCTGGTAGGATTGTGCCTTCAAGTGAATGAGGAAGAGGAATGAGGGTGTGAGGTGAAAAGAAGGAAAGGGGATGATGGAAGCAGGACTGACATGAATTGAAAACTTTATGTGCCTGGCTCTTTGATTTTCAAATAATCCTGAGAGGTGTCTCTTATTTTACCCTTTCTAAAAATGAAGAAACTGAGACATGGCTAAAAAATATTGGCCATTTGGCTATAAAATATGGCTATAAAATATTGGCCAAGTAGAGCTACTTGCCAAAATAATAGTATAAGGAAAGTATTAGCATATTTTTACGCAAAAAAGTGCTACTTCTGCATTTGTCTGAGAGCCATGCCCTCCCCTGCAATGAGGTATTTTTGTAAGGGTGCTGTGCTATTTTTTTACAATAACGTGTGAAAGAGGATTGGCATGGTGGCTGTTGTGAGGGTACCTCACGGGGCAGGGGGAGGGAAGGGGAGCGCACACCCCACAAACAAATGTAGAAGGTTAGTGTTATTTGTGTAAAATATGGTACAGTTGGTGATGTGAGGCAGTCAGCTAGAACAGTTCACAAGGGCTGATTGTGCATATGTTTCTCAACTCTGTGTTCAGTGACATCATGTATGTAGATTGAAACCAGTCATAGTGGGAGTACTTACACTGTGGAAACCGACAAATATTTCGGAGGCTTTTTCCTCAGGGAGCCAGTTGTTAAACATTTACCAGCACACTAATGTTTACAGTCCAAATGTGGGATGAAATACCAATTAAACCTAACTGTTCATTGAAGAGAAGGGGGAGTTGGGGAGAGGTGCAGTGAGGGTGGTGTAGAATTTTAACATTGAATAAGGCAATGATATCTGAGCTCTTCAACAGCAACTGCTGGGGGTGTAATTTCCTCTTTCACCTCCACTTCCTGTCCACTTTCCCAACATGGAGGTCAGATTTAGGGGTGAGAGATGTGTGACTTCCTTACAGTGAGATTGAGGAAGTGGATTGTATGGGGAGAAGGCTGAGTGGCCTTTGTTTTAGAGGAGTTAAAGGAGAGCTTGCTTGGACATTGAGAGCTGTGGTATCCATTAGAAAGGAATGAGGACTTTGCCCCAGGAAGAGATGGTGAATAAGGAGTTATTGTCTCCTTATATGGGGTCTACCCCTACAAGGGTTTTTATCTCAGTTCTCTTACCAAAAACACCCACACCCCCCCCACACACCCCCCCCCCCACAACATTATTTATGTGTGTATAAGAAAACTGTAGGTCCTTGGACAAACTTCAGGCTCTCTTCTGTTGGATTCTAGACCCTGAGAAGTCTGTTGTTTTCTAGAAAGCGGGGAAGTGGATGATGATTTGTTCAGAGTCTTCTGCCTTCATCAACCCCTCTGCATTGTCCTGGTTTGATCCTAGGTGTTCAGGTCAGACTCAAATTACTTCAAGAACTGTCTGTCCAGCAGTTCTGAGATAAAGGCAGCCTGGGTTGAGCTAAGGGGAAGCTGTGGATTTCCATTACCAATAGTTTTCAGGTCCCTTGCTTAAGACTTGCTTCTACTTTGCTTTTCAAAGACTTTATTGTACTGCATATATTGCAAGTTACTCAAGAGTCTCTTCCTGCAATTACTGCTTACCCAGCAACCTCACTTACAGAGCTCGTTTTTTCATTCTGTGTGTGTATGCCTCCTATTTGTTGCTTTTGAAATAGGGAATTAGAATATGTTTTCAAATGCTAAAATTAACATTTTTGAGCAGATATAAAAGGAACTCTCAACAGTGGACACTTCTGGGGTGTAGAACTGGGGAACAAAATATATTTTATCTATTTAAACATTTTTAAATTACTGAAATATTTTTTCCCTTTTATTTCTTTGGTCATTTAGTTATTTCTAACACTGCAGTAAGTGCCTGTGAAGCCACCATCCAAAACCAAAGCTAAGACCTTTATAATAATTTACATTTTACTCTGTGTTGTACCTAGGGGTCACTATGAGTTGGAACTGACTCAATGGCGCCTAACAATAACAACATATAGTTTCCTCACTTCCATCTCATCCCACTGATACCCACCACCCATAATAAACTTCATCCTGAAATCCATCCTTGTCATTCACTTGCTTTCCTTTTTACAGCATTTTATTGCATCTATATACATTCTATATATATAATTTTTTATTGTTAGGTGACACTTAATTGGTTCTGACTCATAATGACTCTATATACAACAGAACAAAATGAAACACTGCCCAGTCCTACACCATCATCACCATCTTTGCTATGTTTGAGCCCATTTTTGCAGTCACTGTGTCAATCCATCTCTTTGAGAGTCTACCTCTTTTTTGCTGACCCTCTACTTTACCAAGCATGATGTCCTTCTCCAGGTCTCTCTCATGATAATATATCCAAAGTACACGAGATAAAGTCTCGCCATTCTCACTCTGAAGTAGCATTCTGGCTGTACTTCTTCCAAGACAGACTCGTTCTTTCTTCTGGCAGTCCGTGGTATATTCAAAGGCATCTATTTACCTTCTGTCTTCCTAATTCATTGTCTAGCTTTTGCATGCATATGAAGTGATTAAAGATACCATGACTTAGGTCAGGAGCACCTTAGTCATCAAAGTGACATCTCTACTTTTAAAGAGATCTTCAAAGAGATCTTTCGCAGCAGATTTGCCCTACATGACGTGTCATTTGATTTTTTAACTGCTGCTTCCATGGGCATTGATTGTGGATCCAAGTAAAATGGTAGCTGTCTTCCAAATTTCTTGACATAGATGACTGAGCACTTCCAGCACTGCATCCGGTTGTTGAAACATCTCATGTGGTATTTCGTCAATTCCTGGAGCCTTGTTTTTTGTCAATGCCTTCAGTGCAGCTTGGACTTCATCCTTCAGTAGCATTGGTTCCTGATCATATGCTACCTCCTGAAATGGTTGAATGTTGACCAATTCTTTTTGGTACAGTGACTCTTTGTATTCCTTCCATCTCCTTTTGATGCTTCCTGCACCATTTAATATTTTCCCCGTAGAATCCTTCAATGTTGCAACTCAAGGCCTAAACTTTTTCTTCAGTTCTTTCAGCTTGAGGATTGCTGAGCGTGTTCTTCCCTTTGGTTTTCTAACTCCAGGTGTTTGCACATGTCATTATAATACTATGTCTTCTTGAGCTGCCCTTTGAAATCTGCTGTTTAGCTCTTTTACGTCATCATTTTTTCTATTTGCTTTAGCTATTCTATGTTCAAGAGCAAGTTTCTGAGTCTCTTCTGACAACTATTTCGGTCTTTTCTTTCTTTCCTGCCTTTTTAATGACCTTTTGCTTTCTTCATGTATGATATCCTTGATGTCATCTCACAATTTGTCTGTTCTTCACTCATTAGTGTTCAATGAGTGAAACCTGTTCTTAAGATAGCTTCTAAATTCAGGTGGGATAGACCCAAAGTCATATTTTGGCTCTTGTGGACTTGCTTCAATTTCCTTCAGCTTCAACTTGAACTTGCATGTGAGCAATTGATGGTCTGTTCCACAGTTGGCCCCGGCCCTGTTCTGACTGATGATATTGAGCTTTTCCACTGTCTCTTTCCATAGATGTAATAGATTTGATTCTTGTGTTTTCCAACCAATGAGGTCCACGTGTATAGTTGGCATTTATGTCATTGAAAAAAGGTATTTGCAATGAATAAACCACTGGTTTTGCAAAATTATAACATGTGATCTTCAGCATCATTTCTGTCACCAAGGTGATATTTTCCAGCTACCAATCCTTTGTTTTTAACTTCGGCATTCCAATCACCAGTAATTATCAATGCATCTTGATTGCATGTTTGATCAATTTTAGCCTGCAGAAGTTGGTAAAAATCTTCAATTTCTTCATCTTTGGCATTAGTGGTTGGTGCGTAAAATTGCATACTAGTCATATTAACTGGTCTTCCTTGTAAGCGCACAGGTATTATTCAATCACTGACAGCACTGTACTTTAGGATAGATTTTGAAATGTTCTTTTTGATGTTGAGTGGGAAGCTATTCCTCTTTAATTTGTCGTTCCCGGCATAGTATACCATATGATTGTCCAATTCAAAATGGCCAATACCAGCCCATTTCAGCTCACTAATGCCTAGAATATCTACCTTTATGCATTCCATTTCATTTCTGATGACTTCTAATTTTCCTTTGTACATCCCACGTTCCTATTATTAATGGCTGTTTGCGGCTGTTTCTTCTCATTTTGAGTCACACTACATCAGCCAGCAAAGGTCCTGAAAGCTTTACCCTATCCTCGTCATTAAGGTCAACTCGAATATGAGGAGGAAACTCTTCCCCAACTGGATTTTGAGTGCCTTCCAACCTTAAAGGCTCATCCTCCCACACTATATCAGACAACGTTCCACTGCTATTCATAAGGTTTTTACTGGCCAGTTTTTTCAGACGTAGACCACCAGGTCCTTCTTTTTAGTCTGGAAGCTCTGCTGAAACCTGTCCACCATGGGTGACCCTGCTACTATTTGAATACTGGTGGCATAGCTTCCAGCATCACAGCAACAGCAAGCCACCACAGCCCAACAAACTGACAGACAAGTGGTGGATATATATATGGTTTTTATTTTATTGTGTTGTCTCGAGTTTGAAATATGAAATATGAAAAGGAGGGTAATGTTGTATTTATCTTTTGGAACCTATAGTTTTAGTTATTACTTACTAAATTTTTGAGATTCACCCCATTGCTTTGTTTACTCATTTTGCCTGCTGTCTGAACGTCTTACCAAGGATATTTCATACATTTTAATAACAACTAGTTTCAATATAAAAAATAAAATTTTTGAAAGGAATATCATGTGTGTTACCAGGTTAAAAAATAGTATTTATATAATCTCTCAGTTGGAAACAATATTGTCCCTCTCCTCCGAATAGACAGTCTTTCAGGTCCAGGGTTTTCTACGTCTAGTCTTAATGTCTTAATGTCTCCCTTCCCTCTATTTCTGCTTTGCAGTCAAGCATCCAAGCTTAAAGGAGGCATTATATCAAATGAAACATACCAGAAATAACTCGAAGGACAGTATAACAACCTTCAGCATGATTTGTATAAAGTTTACATTTTAAAGATACCAAGGAACCTTTCAACTTTCTACTTGCCTTTGCTTTGCAAAGCATTATATACCCTGGAGCTACTAAACATCTAGTATTTTCTCTCCCCTTAATTTTTTTTTTTTTTAATTTACCCTAGACTCCCCACACACCAAAAAAAAAAAAAAAAAAAAGTGTAGTAATACATTGTTCAGATCCTAAAAATTTCTGAATTATCTCAACTGTTTTATTCACAGTTTTTAACATGTGTGCTTGGCAAGGTATAGAGGAATGTTCTTCATTTGTAATTCAAAACAGCATTTGACAGAGCCTTGTGCTGAGGAAATTATCCCTGATATCTATGGCAACAGTGGGGAGAACCCTCTGGCAGGGCTCTCTAGGGCCTCTAGACTTTCTCCAGAAACCCACTTACTTTAGGCCTGCTTTCCTCATGCCCTTTGTCCAGGGATAGCTCTGAGGCCTCCATAGGCCCCAGAGTATTCAGCCCCCACCTGAGGCACCTCCATCCCCAAGGAGACCCACCTGTTCATGTGACATAAAGGCATTTTGGTAAGTGCTCAAAGGTGGGAGCCGGCTGTCTCCCCTTGGAGGTAGCACCCAGGGATGCCAACAGATAAGAAGTTTCTAGGAAAAAAAAAAAAGAATGAAAGCGGAACAGTGAGAATATGAAACACTTGCAATAAGAGAAATGAGGAAAGTATTATCTCCCAACATTGTGAGAAGGGGAAGAAATAAAAGGTAGCTTGCTTTGGGGCCAGAACAAAAATAACTGAGCAAAAAGAGATGAAACTTCTATGGTAAAGAGGGGTTTGAACAATGAGGGAAACCCTACGGGCAATCTGTGATATTGGTCTGAGGATGCGTAGAACGAGGCCTGCTGTAAGTGACTAGAAAAGACACCTTATTAGGATTTGAAGGTGGGATTTCGGGGGCCCCAGGAAACTCCTGACCCTCAAATGGCTCAATTGTTCAGTTCCTGACCTGCACAATGGCACACAACTGGGGGACAGCGGAGGCAGAAATCCAGCTTGTCCTCTACTGGCTAAGCTGCTCAAGGCTGCTTCCAGCTGAGGAGAAAGCAGCACATTCCAGGCACTGTGTGTGCCCAGAGGAGGCGTTTTTTTCTAATCCCTACGAAGCTCCACAAATCCCAAAAGACAATCTGTAAAGAAAGAATCCCACCCTGTATGGCACCTTTGTGCAAATTAGAAAGTGTACTTCTGCAGGGAGTATATTCTAGTTAGTACAACATAGAGATGAAATAGCCCTGAGGGCCTTGGCCTGGTGGGTGAGAGCAAATGGTTATCATGTTTGGCTACTAACTGAAAGGTTGGAGGTTCTCATCCACCCAGAGGCACCTTGGAAGAAAGGTCTAGTGACCTACTTCCAGAAAATTAGCCGTTGAAAACCTTATGGAGGGTAGTTCTACTCTGATAGAAACCCTGGTGATGTAGTAGTTAAGAGCTACAGCTGCTCACCAAAAGGACGGCAGTTCAAATCCACCAGGCGCTCTTTGGAAACCCTATGGGGCAGTTCTACTCTGTCCTATAAGGCCACTATGAGTCAGAATTGACTCGACTGCAAAGGGATTTTTTTTTTTTCCTGCTCCGACACACATGGGGTTGCCGTGAGTCCGAATCGACTTGGCAGCAACAGGTTTTTATTCCTCGCAGGAACACCTTTCTGCAGGACTTTCAGATTCCTTCTTGCAGTCTAGGCCTTTACTCTCTGCTTACCAAAAACTAAGCCTACTGATGTCGAGTTGATTTCAACTCATAGTGACTCTATAGGGCAGGGTAGAATTGCCCTACACAATTTCCAAGAAGCAGCTGATGGATTCAAACTGCAAGCCTTTTAGTTAGCAACCGTAGCTCTTAACCACTACACCACCAGTGCTCTACTCTCTGCTTAGAGTTGAGGAATTCAACTTGAAGCTACCAGTCATTTTTACCTCAGTGTGACCCATTTTGGCATCCATTCCGAATAAAGCCCTCGGGAAAGGACTGAGAAGAATCAGGAGACTGGGTCACTTGCTCTACTCCACAGTCTTGCTCAGAGAAGCCTGAACCTGGGGCAGGGAAATTAGAAAAGACAGTAGGGAGGGGAAGCCTGGAGGATGGGCAGGCCAGGTGGGGGCCTGCCAGGACTGAGCTGGAGATGCTCAAGGGTTGGTTTCCATCTGTGGAAAGACACAGCAAGTGGGGACGTTTGACTGTTTGACCATGGGACCACCACAGAACATGGACCAGACCAAGGCCTGGGAAGGAGTCGGCTGTGGGTAGATGGGGCCAGCACCTCCCAAGCCGGCCTGTCTGTACTTCTTGTTCTGTCTTTGTTTCCCTTTTGCTCTCCTAAAGTTTAGTAAAGTCTTCCCAAAGTTCCACTCAATTTCAGATTGCCAGAGCAGCATAGAGTAGAACGCTGGGTTGTAGTGAAGGCAAGGGAACACAGAAGATGAGTTGAGGCTCATCAGTTCCACTGGCTGTCCCTGCCTGCAGATGCTACTCTGGACACTACTTTTCTTAAGGGAGATGTTACTCCAGCTCACCTCTCAGCCTGGGGTGCGTCTCTTTCCAAGCTCCGTGGGGCTGTGCCATCCATACCTCAATCCCAGGGTAAGTATTGAGCATCAAGTTCCCTTGAAGCTTTTCTGGGGAAAAAAATTCATAATTTTTTAAAGCAAGTAGTTACACTGTGGAGTAGAATACAACATTCATATGAATTTTAAATATGCAACACAGATTTAAAAATGAATTTTTAGCTTCTGGAGGGCAGCCCTCACACCCACCCCTCTCCAGCCTGTCTCAGAATATTCAGTCCTTCAGTCTCTTCTGCTCTTGGAGTGTTTCCGCAGAAAAGTGTGAGAAACAGGACTTTAGTGGATCCTAATGAGATTTTTTTTTAATGAGATTATTAGGCAGTAAAAATCACCAAGTCGGATGTTCCCAAGCCCAGTTTGGATGTCAAGAAGGGGCCTCCCTCTGCCTGGGCCACTTACCCAGGTGTCTGCATATGCTCCTCACTGTATTTAGGTTCTGCTCAAAAGTCCTCTCATTAGGGAGGACTTTCTTGACCACGTGGTAAGAAACACCACCATTGCAATTGTAGTGGATTAAATGGCGGCCCCCGAAAAGATATATCTGTGTCCTAATTCCCAGAATCTGTGACTGTCACCTTATTTGGAAAAAGGCTTTTGGCAAATGTAATTAAGTCAAGAATCCTGAGATTGGGAGATCATCTAGAATTATCTACCAAAAACCAAATCAAACCCATTGCCACCGAGTCAATTCTGACTTATAGCGACCGTGTAGGACAGAGTAAAACTGCCTAATCGGGTTTCCAAGGAGCACCTGGTGGATTCAAACTGCTGACCTTTTGGTTAGCATCTGAACTCTTAACCACTATACCACCAGGATTTCCAGAATTATCTAGGTGGGCCCTAAATCCAATGGCCAGTGTCCTTATAAGAGAAAGGCAGAGAGAAATTTGAGACAGAGGGGAGGGCCATGAGAAGATGGAGTAGAAACAGATGTGTCCACAGTCACCAGAAGCTGGAAGAGACAAGGGATAGAATCTTCTCTAGAGCCTCAGGAGGGAACACTACTGGCATCTTGATTTTGTATTTCTGGTCTCCAGAAATTTATGAGAATGAATTTCTGTTGTTTTAAGTCACCAAGTTTGTGGTAATTTGTTACAGCAGCCACAGGAAACTAACACATAGCCCAACCTCTGCCACTGTCTATCCCCCGTGCTCTACCTGACCGATGATATACATTGATTGATTTGTTTATTCTCTATCTCAAATGAAAATCAAGAGCATTGTTTCTGTTCATTATTATATGCCAGCACCTAGAACAGTGCCTGGCAGATACCATATCATACCTGTTGCTGTCAAGTCGACTCTGACTCATGGTGACCTCATTTGTATAGAGTAGAACTGTGCTCCATAAGGTTTCAATAGCTGTTTTCTTCAGAAGTAGACCATCAAGCCTTTCTTCTGAGGTGCCTCTCAAACCTCCAATCTCTTGGTTAGCAGCTGAAGCGTTAGCAGGACTCCACTTTGCAAATAGCAGGTGCTCAACGGTTATTGAATAAATGAATGGTTGAGATGCTGAATTATTAGGCTCTCCAGACACGTGGAGTTACTTTTGCGTCCTGTGCATAACTGAGGAGACGATAGGATCCCAATTCTGTCAAAGCAGAGCTGGGTAATGGGGAGGTTCTGTAATGGAGACATCTGAGTTTAAATCAAGGCTCTGCCACCTATTGGAGTCCCTGAGTGGTGCAAATGGTTAATGTGCTTGGCTGTGAACCACAAGGTTGGAGGTTTGAGTTCACCCAGAGGCATCTCATGAGAAGACCTAGTGATCTACTACCAAAAAACAGGCATTGAAAACTCTATGGAACACAACTGTACTCTGACACACTTCGAGGTGTCATGTGTAGGAGTTGACTCATTGGCAACTGGCTCACTGGCGGCCACCTATTATCTGGTGACTTGGGCTCTGAACTTCAATTTCATTAGCAGCAAAATATGGTTATACTCATGCTTACTTTCCAGAGTTGCTGTAAGTGTTGAAGGGAATGATATTAACAGAGTGGCTGGTTAAGCACCTAGGGAGTGGGGCTCAGTGTGGTTCTCTTTTCTCTCCCATCCCGGTCCTAAGGCTCTTAGTAGAGCCTGGCAGGCTTTCTTTGGTATGACCATTTCCTCATGCATCAGATATGGTAGGGCCCTTAACATATCATATCCACTTAGGTCTAGACCCGACCATTCTTTTTAAGGGTAGGATTTGTTTAATTGAACATAGCAGGCCTGCTGATTGTCCATTGTGAAATGACGGGCTCCACAGCACCTTGAACACTAGCTCTTGTGCACTTGATTCTCAGCCTTTGTGCTGTAAAGGGAAACGTAGAGATCATTCTTGCACCTGCATCATTGTGGTGGTTGCTGGCATCCCTCAGTATTAGAGAGGAAGACAACAGCTTCTCACAGCTTGCCCTGAAGGGATAACCCTTTGCTGACTATAAATTGTAAAACTTCTATGTGGTAGAATCCCCATTTTGGGGGAAAAAAAGTTTTCATATATGCAGGTATGTATATATACACACGTCTCTTTCTCAAAACATAAGTATCGTTCTCAAAAATATTGATTGGAAACACCTAAAATAGTAGAAATATTAGCTGTTATTATGCCTGGGTTGGAGGATAAAGCATGAGCTTAATTTTCTTCTTGATGGTTTCCTTCTTTTTCCAAAATGTAAGTTGAAGATGTTTCTAATTCATTTTTCCGTCAGATGAAACCCCAGGCTCTGCCTTTGACATTTTATTCCTAGAACTGGTTCAGAATATAAATGCTAAGGTTAGCTTCAGTACCAGCAGCTGGGGATTTCCTCTAGTCTCCAGTTGTGTTTGTCATTTCTTTTCTTAAGTCTTTGTAACAGACACCAGCCTTTCATGGCAAAGAGAAACACCAGGACAGCTATTGTCTATCAATAATTTTAGCCTGTTATTTTACAAGATTTCCCCATTCTTCTCCTCATCATTGCAATTTCATTGGTACCTTTAATGAAAACTTTTTCTTGAGGACTTATGCAGACTTAAGAATTGGCCTCATCACATTTTTTAAACTTTTGGTTAAAAATAGAACATCTTCCATAATTCCCAAGGAAAGTCAGTTCTGTCAAATCTCATCCCTAATTCATAAAGGGCATCAGACTGTTCAAATAGAAGATTTGGGGAATTCAATGGCTATTTCCAAAGTTATCATTTCGTACAAGAATTTAGCATCCCATCTTTGCCAACTGCATGGACATGAACCATGTAAACTTAATCCAGAGGAGATAAATTTGATTTGGCATGAATTAGAAAAGCATTTGCAGAAAGCCCTTGACAGAATGTTTCATTTGTATTCAACTCCAGCACCTTTTGCTTTTCTTTTAAGGTGGGGAAGAAAGGGGTCTTATCCACACCTTGTAGGCAAATGTGTTATATGCTGTAACAGGAGGGAGCATAAGTTAATATGATAATGTTAATAACACTTTTTATGTACTACATTTTGGTTGACATTTAATTCTAATTGAGAAATTTCTGAAATTAATCTTTGTAAGAAACAAAACCAGAGTGGCTAATCAGGTTTGGAAGTGGGACTAATTGTACCATAATCAGATTGATGAGCTGGTAAATATCTGATGTGAAAACCACGTCATGAAATGATAAGAGAGAATTCGTGCAAAAGTCCTCTTAAATTTGCCCCTTGTCCTTTATTTTGTAGTTTGTTCAAAGGCTTATTACCTCAGCTTCAAAGAACAGATACAAGATTTTTAGCAGCTGGTAATTTTTTTCTTTTTTTTATCAGCTCAGTTTTCCTGAGAAAGACATAAAAGGAACCCCCTCCCCCCAAAACAAAACAAAAAAACATAATTCTTTACCACCTCCTGGTTCAGGGTAAAATGTTACCTATTTTATTTAGGTGAGTGGATGAGCCACGAGGCTGGTCTCCCAGGACTGTGATGCTGGGTTAGGGGGCTGAAGACCTTTTGACTCTGATGTTTGATAGTTAAATTTTAAGTCTGTTCATAGTTATATTGGTGCTTATATGGGTAGTAGCAGAGAAAGACAGGGCAGAATGGGGCCTGGGAACTTGGCAGGATGGGATAGGTTGGAGCCCCAACTCTTAGGCCTTTCACAAAGATTAAATCCATCCCATCACCCTTGGGCTGCACAGCGTCAAAGTCCTTGTCAGGGCACTTGATCCTCAAGATCCTCCAGCCCTGTAAGGGTTCATAGGGGGTGACTGCAAGATATGAAATCTAGTTCAACTTTTGCTTTTCTCTCTTAAGAGGCAGAAGTCAGACGTAGGTGTTCTACAGGACTCCTTATATCAGAGACTATCTAATAATCACCAAGACCACCCAAACTCAGGAAAAAAGATGATCAATATCATCAGTCTGACGACACTGATGAGGTCAATAGCCATGTGCTCACTGCCCGAAAATTTTTGGTTCACAACAGGTTGTTGAAGTAGACAGGTTGTAAACTTGGATTCAAGTTTTAAAACAATGCTGAGGTATTGAATATCCAGTTACAGAACTATCTAAAATATCCAGGGTCAATAGTCAGATATGGGATTTGGGGCTGAAGATGGACTTAGACAAGAAGCGGGATTGTAAAGGCAATAGACTCATGGAAAAGTCTAACCTGGAGGAGAATTCTTTATATGTTTGTATGTTTAAAATGTGTGGGCTGAAAATGTGCAAGGTTGTTCTTGGCATGACACCTGACCTTATTCTTATTTGGGGCAGGGGGGAAAGGCACAGGCTAATTATATGGGCTTTAAACCACATAAGCTGGACTGCCCTCTCCCCACTCATCAGGGGAAAAATTGTAGGAGGGCAGGCTTTCACCCAGCATTTTGAAAAGAGTTGTAAAGTACTGAAAGTAATATCCACACCCATTAGCTGCAGCAGGGCTCCTGAGGACACTGCTCAGTTGTCCACAGTCACTGAGGGGGAAGGTGTATGGAAATTTGTCTTGTTCTGTTTATCTTGATCCCCTCTCACCGTTCTGTGCTGGGGCTGTTGCTGTATGTTTTCTCATTATTTCTTTCTTAGTGAGACATCCAGTGCACCCTGAGCGTCTTTGGCCTCTTGGCCTGGGAAGCCTTAGCGCAGGGCTCCTCAGGGCTCCCGCCAGCCCACCCCCGGGTCTCACTCCCCCAGCCAGCCCCCACAGCCCACCTGCTAGTGGAGCATGTTTGGGGCCCACCTCCTTCCACCAGGCAGGGTTTTTTGCCTTGAAAGAGCCTAACTTTCTAGAGTCTGGTTGAAGATAGAAATGGAGAACTCCCAGCAAAGATGTGGGTATCTCCGGCTCTGCCCTCACCCCTGCACTTCCTGCCCAGCTTCCCAGGACCCTTCCGCCTGGCCTACTCACTCATGCCCCACCAGAAGGGCGGATCAGCAAAATAATTTTATTTATAAATCACCTCTATAGAAAGAGGGAAGAAGAGCTGGTGAGACAAAGCCATAGAGGTGGCCTTTAGCAAGGACCAGAAGCTCTGCTTAGACAATCTGAGACAATCAGCTGAAGGACAGTTATGGCCAGGCCCTCTTTCTCCATGCAGCCTCTCTGCACCTATTTATTTCATGGAGTACAATGACTCACTTAGGACCTTAAGAAATATTTTTAAAATATGCAAAAGAAATAAATACTTGTTTTAAAAAAATAAAAGGAGCCCTAGTGGTGCAGTGGTTAAGCACTCGGCTGCTGACAGAAGGGTCAGCAGTTCAAACCCACTAGCTGCTCCTTGGGAGAAAGATGTGGCAGTCTGCTTCTGTGAAGATTACAGCCTTGGAAACCCTGTGGGGCAGTTCTACTCTGTCCTACAGGGTCGCTATGAGTCGGAATCGACTTGACAAGCAAATCTATAAAAAAATAAAATATATAGAAGTAGATAAAATAAAAAGTGAAAGTTCTCCTGCACCTTCTCCCCTCCTTCCCAAAAGGAGCTGCTGTTAGCATTGGAAACAAGTCCTTCCAGGCCTTTTTCTGTGCAATATTAATGGATAGCAATTAGATTATATCCACGAATGTGGAATCCAGAAGCCTCTTGGAGAACCAGACTATGCCATCGGGTTACTAATACCTAGGCCTGTAGACACTGAAGCTCAGTTCTTTTATTTCTCCACTCTGTCTGAACACATAAAGTCCCAACGAATATGTCTAAAGAGAACCTTCACTTGCTTCAGCACTCATACACGTCAAAACTCATAATCTTTAATGCTCTCCAGTCCCCCTCCCCATGCAGCCTGAAACTGTGCAGCCTACAGTTTAAATGAATTCCGCTAGGATTCATTAAAGCAAGCCTCCAGGGCTCTCATCTCAGCCTGCCATGTGTGCTAAATATGTTCTCCTGGACACCTAGAAAACAATCCTAATTTTATTAAAAAAAAAAAAAAAAAGTAGTAACCTTTCTCATGTTCCAAATTCCCAAATCTTGTGAAATAACTGCTCTGGAAACCTCCTGATTTGGTTGCTTCAGGGTGGAAACAACTGTAACCTGGGCGATCTTCACTGGAAGTGGATTTTCTATATTCTGTGTCCTTTGCTTGGTCAAGCAGCCTGCACCTAAGGCCCCCAGAAGTGGACTCTTTCCATTACCAAGAGACTCAGCATTTCCTTTTTCTCAAGGTCAAATGCTCTCCAGGGGCCACACCTGCTCATATCTCTGTGTGTCTAGCCTCGTGGCCAAAAAGAGAGCTTTATTAATGGTCGGGATGGCTGTGTTAGTTACCTAGTGCTGCTGTAACAGAAACTTATCTTCTCACAGTTCAGGAAGCTAAAAGTCTAAATTCAAGGGTGTGGTTCTAGGAGGAAGTCCTCCTTTCTCTATTTCAAGCTCTAATATCCAGTCATCCTTGGAATTCCTGGGCTTGTAGATTCATCTGCCCCTGTTGTCATCAGGCAGTGTCCTTCCCCTGTGTCCCCGTGTTTATGCTGATCTTTATATATCTCAGAAGCGATTAGGTTTAGGGTCCACCCTACACTGGGATGACCTCAACCGATTGACTACATTGTGTTGGATTGCTTATGGTGGGTGCTTACATCACACTAGATTAGATTACCTATGCATTCATAGGTACAGGGGTGTTACAGATTGAACTGTTTCCTTAAAAATGTATGTTGTAAATCCTAACCCCTCTACCTGTGGTTATAATCCCATTTGGAAATGGGTTTTCTTTGTTATGTTAATGAGGCAGTATTAGTGTAGGGTTTGTTTTAAGCCAATCTTTTCCGATATATAAAAAGAGCAGATCAAACAAGGAAGCAAGCAAGCACAAACAAAGAAGAAACACGCTACATGATTGCCAAGGAACCTAGGAACAGGAGCTGAAAAGTGACAAGGACTTTCCCCCAGAGCCGACAGAGAGAAGATAGAGGCTTCCCCTAGAGCCAGCACCCTGAATTAGGACTTCTGGCCTCCTAAAGGGTTTTTTTTTTTAGCCTCCTAAACTCTGAGAAAATGAATTTGTGTTTGTTAAAGCCACCCACTTGTGGTATTTCTGGTAGAGGAGCATTAGATAACTAAGAGATTAGAGTTTCAACACATATTTGGGGCGGGGAGGGGTGCAATGCAATCCACAACCACCTTGGCAAGAGGCTCCAAGGCAGTTCTGGAAGCTCAAGTGTTATTTCTGAAGGAAACTCAGAGATTTTCTAGCATAACCTCCATATTCTATAGTTGAGAAAGAGAAGGCACTGAGGGAGAAGACTTGTTAAAGGCCACAGAGCTGGGACAAGAGGCCAGGGCTCCGGTTTTCCACCCAGGACACATTTTATTATATCTGCCTTTCTCTCTGTGTATGACGCCTCCAAATTCCTTTTCCTTTGCACTGTTGCTTCAAAATTGGTGAATAAAAGTGTATACATTGTTTTTCCTGCTTTACTCACCGTGCATATTTTTGAAGTGATGTTTTAGTTAAGCGTTTCATTTCTGGCTGCCAAATAGTACGTGAAGCCATCTTGGGCCGGTGTCGTGGACACCGGAGAAGGGGTGAGGAGGACAGCGCTAAATGGGCACATGCTCTGCAGTGGATGTGTCTCCCATTGAGAGCCATGCCCTCCGCTGCAGAATGCTCTTTCTCAAGTTTGGGGCCCCATTGTTGATGGCGTTTTGGAACTGTGGCAGCTGCTATCAAAACTTATCTCAAATTGGTGGGGAAAAGATGGATCCTTCAATAAATAGTGTTGGGTTAAAATGGCTAACCATTCCATTATAAAATGCATTGCTAATTTCTTGCTTCCTAGACCAAAATAAATTCCAGATGGACCGTAAACTTAAGTGTAAGAAAATGAAATCATAGAAATGTTAGAAATAAACATGAAAGAATTAAAAAATTTGGTTACCTCACACTGGGGACAAACTTCTAAGGCTAAGATGCAAAACCTAGAAGCCATAAAAGACCGGTAAGTTTGACTCTGTACAAAATTTAAATTTCTACATAGTTAAGAATTACTGTAAAGAAATTCAAAACACAAGTAATAAACCCAGGGAAAATATTCAAGAGGGGTATATGTGTGCATGCATGTGTATGTGTGTGTGTATGGCAAAGAGATAATTCAGTGGATGCATTTTTAAAAGTTTTACAACTCGATAGAAAAATGGAGAACGAACGGCTAGAAGCAGAGAAAAGAAATAGAAATGGTTTATAAACAAAGCAAAAATGACCAATCTCATGTATAATTAACTGCTAATTAAAGCTTAACAGCAATATAATATTTTTCACCTATCAGATTGTTGAAGATCAAAGTCAACGGGTTTACAGAGCCTGCAGGGAAAGGGGCACTCTTCTACACAGTTGGGGGACATGTGAATTGGTACACCCTCTTTGGAGAGAAAATCAACAATGTTGGCAAATATTTAAAATTCGAATGCCTTTTGACCTAGCAATTTCTCTGTAGGGAATTATACTAAGAGATTTACATACAAGGATGTTCATTACAGCACTGTTTATTAGACAGAAGGTATACACTTCCTCAGAATGGAATCCTGTGCAGGATAGAGACCCGGACTCCGCATGCATGAAAGGACATTTGACATGGTCATCAGAAACTTGTTTGCAAGTAGCAAATGATGGAAGGGATAACCCAAATGTCTTCAACAGGGGCCTGGTTAAACTGGCAGTGCAATGCCCTACGGGGATGGGAACCCATCTCCAAGATGCACAGCAGGTGTGCGGTGCATAGTAAGTTGATTCCGGCTCACAGCGACCCCATGTGTGCAGAAGTAGAACTGTGCTCCATAGGGTTTTCAAGGCTGTGGCCTTTCAGAAGCAGATCACCAGGCCTTTCTTCCGAGGCACCTCTGGATGGGTTGAACTGCCAGTCTTTGGTTAGCAGCCAAACACTTAACCATTTGCACCGCCTAGGGACTCCTGTAGAAAACAAAGTGACACATACATACTTGTATGCACTTTGGCTGTCTCAGGAAGAAATCACAGTAGAGTGATGACTGTGCCTGCCTCTGGGGAGAGGACCACAGCATCTGACAGGATGCTGACAGGTTTTGTGAGAGTTGGCTCTCAAGCAGAGGCTATTTGGAAATGGGACTTGGCCTGAAACTTTTGAGAGGCTCCACTTGGCAGCAGAGATAGTAGGTTAAAAAAAAAAAAAAGTTACTGTTGTGTCGCCCCTGACTCGTGGCAACCCCATGTGTGTCAGAGTAGGCATGTGCTTCACAGGGATTTCAATGACTGATTTTTTGAAAGCAGATCTCCAGGACTTTCTTCAGGGGCACATCTGGGTGGGCTTAAACTTCCAACTCTTCTGTTAGCAGCCAAGTGTGTTAATAGTTTGCACTACCCAGGGTCTCTGGATAGTAGGTAGAACTGAGGAAAAGCATCCCCCATTGTTAACAGAAGGGGCAGTGCCTGTCACAGGGCACAGAGGTGGGGTCAGTGAGAGCCCAGCCAGCTCATTCAGCCTCTTGCCTCTCATCTACCTTCAGCATCACAATTTCCACTGTAAGTTGGCAGCATTATAGCTGGGGGGAGAAGGAAGTGTCCCCAGAGGTTTAGGCTGAGATTGGAGGGGTGAGACCCTGTAGAGGTGGGCTAGAGAGAAGTCTCTCTTTGATTGAGTTTTACTTTGGGTACTTTGCATGCATTAACTGACTTAAAGCTAACAAACGTACTGTGAGGTAGCTATTATTATCCACATTTTACAGATGAAGTCAACTGAGGCTCTGAGAGGTTAGTTCGGCTGCCCAGGGTTACACAGCTAGTACATTGTGGAGCCACTCTCTGTTCCGTCTGACTCAAAGCCCAGAGCCTTAATCACTAAGCAATAGTGCCAAACCCTTTCCTTCTTCCTGCCTTCTAGTTTCTCTCTACCTTCTAGTTTCGTTTCCTTGACCTACCCAGTTTTGGAAGGAACCATCCAGAAACACCTTATCTCCTGCGAGATTTAACAGGTTAAAAAAAAAAAAGATGGGGCAGGAGAGAAGACACACACCTTTGAATTCTTGATGATATTTTATTTGCAGGTACTTTTCTACACAATGGATCAGACACAGTACCACCACTTCCATCATCATCTCTGGGGACTCAGGAGAACTCATAAAGATTTCCTAGCAGACGTGGATATGATGTTGAGATCAGAGAAGTGACTGATCTTGGGGCCTCTGGGGCCATGTTTTGGTTCTAACTTGCTGTGTGACCTCAGCAAGCCACTTATTCTCTCTGAACTTTAGCTGATTCATCCGTAAAAAGGTATGAACTAAGAGTTTTTTTCTGTTGTATCAAAAATATACCCTGGTTAATTCCAAATTATAGCTCATCCCTGCTCCTTGCTCCAGGCTCTCACCTGTCTCAGATTGTGTTTTGGGCATGAGGGCCACCCCTTCACTTTCTTCCTGCCTTATATACCTCCCTTCCTTGGCGTTTCTGGGTCAGACTACAGAGGCAAAGTCATGTCTCGGCTGGTACAGCCAATGTGCTGGGCTCTTCCCTGGGCTGTGGCACCACTGTGTCTCTAGAAACTGACATGAGCCATTTTCTGGCACCAATTGCCTGGCAGAGAGTAGTGGGGGGTGGAATATAGGACAGGTTCATTTCAGAGAGAAAATGATATTCTGGGGAGGGGGGGCCTCATTCATTGCAGATCCTGAAGCAGGAAGTTGAGGTGCCAAGAAAAGACCCTGAGAGTTGGGGCAGAACTGGAGAAAGAACCTATAGAGAGAGGTGGAAGAGCCGCTGGGCCAGCCAGAGGGTCCAGTGAAGTGATGGGGGTCAGGAGACCCTCCAGAGGCTGCCTGCCCAGGGAATTCCTCCTCTCTTCTGAGTGGATGGTAAGGTGGGACTCATTGAAGGATTGCGTCATTGATCCAGTCACTCCCTGCTTCAGTCAACAGATAGTTACCAGCAGGGGCGGATTAGGATTAATCAGCAAGCACAGTACATACCGGTTTACAGTTAAAAAGGTACACATGAGCTTAATTGTGTTTCCTTACCAATCTGTAGTACACAATTTCACATGGGATTCAAAGGCGTGGTGAAAAACAGGTGAAATTAGGCACTGTGTATTAGTAAGTAAGCACAATTAAACCCGTGTCTATCTTGCATGCTGGGTAATCTGTCCTCAGATAAAGTCCTCTGGGCATCATATAATGGGCAGAGCTTGGCTGTGGGAGGCAGGCTGTTGTTTTTGTTGTGGTTAGTTGCCGTGGAGTCGATTCTGACTTATGGCGACCCCATGTGTGCAGAGTAGAACTGCTCCATAGGATTTCCAAGGAAACTCTGGGAGTCGGGCAGACCTGATGAAACACTGGATCATAAGCTCGCCAGTCGTGACCTGTGGGCCTCAATTAAACCCGTGTGTATCTTGCATGGGCCCTAATTATTACCTGATAGTGGGGCTTTAAAAATAAATGAGATATAGAAGGCCCTCATTATCCGGGATGATTGGTTCTGGGAGACGGCTATTCAAAGCAAATTATCGTAAAATGGGGACATGTTTCAGGAACCAGAGAGGAAAGGTTTCATTGGGACTTTATTGTGAAAAATAAAACTAGTTTCATTTCATGTATGAAAGTGAGTTTATTTTTATCTATTATTAAACTCAAATTAAGTTAGAAGTCTTTGGGTGGTGCAAACGGTTAATACACTCAGCGGCTATCAAAAGATTGGAGGTTCCAGTCCACTCAGAGGTGCCATGGGAGAAATGCCTGGCAATCTACTTCTGGAAAATCACCCATTGAAAACACTACGGAGCACAGTTCTACTCTAACGCACAGGGAGTTGGTATTGACTTGACAGCAACTGGTATGGTAAATTAAGGCACAATCAGAACTTGCCCTGATTCTTAGAACAAACTGTCTTTGTTGTCTAGAGCAGCTGTAACAGAAATACCACAAGTGAATGGCTGTAACAAACAGAGATTTATTCTCTCAGAGTTTAGGAGGCTAGAAGTCCAAATTCAGGGTGCCAGCTTCAGGGAAAGTCTTCTTTTCTGTCAGCTCTGGGGGAAGGTCCTTGTCATCAGACTTCCCTTTGTCTAGGAACTTCTCAGCACAGGGACCGCAGGTCCAAAGGATGCACTCCACTCCCAGCTCTTCTTTCTTGGTGGTGATGAAACCCTTTTCCTCTCTGCCCGATTCTGTCTTTTACATTTCAAAAGAGATCGACTCAAGATACAAACTAATCCTGTAGATTGAGTACTGCCTCATTAACATGACTGCCTCTAATCCTGCCTCATTAACATAATAGATATTAGGATTTACAACACATAGGATAATCACATCAGATCACAAAATGGTGGACAACTATACAATACTGGTAATCACGGCCTAGCCAAGTTGACAGTCATTTTTGGGTGACACAATTCAATTCATAACATAAGCCAAAGATGATGACTGTTGGGGTGTTGATTCTTTTTTTCCAGCATGATCATTTTCAGACACGCTTGTACAAAGGCAGGCTACAGTCCTTTGGTTTGTGTTTGGTTTTCACAATATACTCATGAACAAGGCCTTTTTTTTGCAAAAATATTCCAGGGCTTCATCAGTTTTCCCCAGGGCTTCAGCTCAATTCTTTGATATTAAAATGACCTCTTTTGAAGCACCTATCTTGTCATCACCCTTGGATTTTCTCTGCTTCAATTGTTAACTGGTGTAACTTTCTCAAATTCTCATTTGTTAATGGCTTCATGTCTGATTTGAGCAGCTTGCCCACAGCACTTTTTTTTATATTTCCCAAAATTTACCATCTCTTTACACTGTACAAAATGGTCAACAAAAAGTATGGTTCATGGATGGCTGAGGAGGAATTAAATATAAAATGGTCAGTTCTTTTAGTGAATATTTTTGTGTTATGCTGATATTTGCTTGCTCTGTGAAGCCTCATAACTTCAGGAACTTGGATAATAGATACCAAATAACAAGGACTACAGGAAAGTGCCCAACCCAGTATTTAGACAAAACCAAAACCAAACCTGTTGCCATCGAGTTGATTCTACCTCATAGCAATCCTATAGGACAGAGTAGAACTGCCCCATAGAGCTTCCAAGGAGCGGCTGATGGATTTGAACAGCCAGTATTTTGGTTAGCAGCCTGAGCTCTTAACCACTGTATCACCAGGGCTCCATATTTAGACAAGGAAGAGCAAATAGATTTTACCCAATGTGCAACTCTGATCTAGGCATTTTGAAAGGCTGTCTACCCAGAAAATGCCAAAACTCCTTAGCAATTTTGTAAATGAATCCATCAATTCTTGGCTAGGGAGACTGGGGCTAGAGGGGTCATCCCAATTTATTTACATATGTTGAAGTGGACCAAGGAATTTTGAAGGGCAAAAGATAACTAATTTCTTTCCCTTTTACTGTTCTGGAACTGCTACTTTTACTTTAAGACAAAACTATCTTTTTTCTTTAAATAAAACACATTTCATATAATGTCTAGCTTAAGTTACTTAGAAAGGCGTTGTTTTTATGATTTACTTAAACAAAGTTTTTCCATATAGTTACTAAAAATCTGAAGCATAACACAGACAC
The DNA here is from genome assembly GCF_024166365.1 of Elephas maximus indicus. Taxonomy (NCBI): domain Eukaryota; kingdom Metazoa; phylum Chordata; class Mammalia; order Proboscidea; family Elephantidae; genus Elephas; species Elephas maximus. Next base: position 172,580,187 of record NC_064819.1, on the reverse strand, counting down.
AAGACACATTTATAAGACAGAAACTTAGACACAACACTCTAGACCAGAAGCAAGCTCTCAGAATAAAAGGAAACAGAAAGACCACATAAACTCACCGACTAATACCACACAAAACAAGGACATGTGTATGGCAATTTTGGGTAAGACTGACTCAACTCAATAGAAAAAAAAAAAAAAGGTTCTAGATAAAACTTACTAATTTGCCAGAGCCTCAGATGGAGGAATATTGGACCTTTTGACAAAACCTGAGCATCAAGCAAAGTTCCCCAAAGAGGAAGAAACAACACAACTGAAAGCTCATTTTCCCAAAGTAGTCACTGAAATTCCAAATTACTTCTAGTGTACTCGGTTTACAGTGTTTTTAAATATGAAGCCCCAACCAGAGTCTTGGTAAAACAGGGGGGAAAATCCAGGCTCATTTATCAAGGTATTAAGCTCTAAGGTTCAAGCTTTTGGTTTCCTTCTTTTTGAACTTTATTCATTCTGATGGCTAGAGACCTAGTCTCTTATTCTATACCTCAAATATGCTAGTTCCTCCAATTGAAAGGTAAAGTATCTACTGATTATTTTAATTTTAACACTGTGATTACTGAGAAACGATATCATAAAACAGGTTGGAACTACCACTTCTCCCTGAGAATTTGGCGAAACAGAGCGCTGTTTTCCAGGTTTTCTCTGAGCCACAAGAAGAAACATAACGAGGAACCCTGGGAGTTTTGGACAGTGTTTCGCTTAGTCCAAGGCTGGGTGAGCAGTCTGGGTAGCAGTAAGCATCGACTGACTCCATTTCCTTGTACAATGAAATAAAGGTGTCCCTTTGTTTTCCCACTTTGGTCTCTTGTTTATTGGCCAAGAGGAGTCATGCCGAGTAAGAACCTGGGGTTTCCACCAGGTAACGATGTGACAGAGTAGAACTGCCTCATAGGGTTTGTTGGCTGTAACCTTCACAGAAGCAGATCATTAGTTCGTTCTCCTACCGAGTTCCTGACTGGGTTCAAACTGCCAACCTTTCCTTAGCAGCCAAGTACGTAACCATTTGCACCACCAGGGCTCCTACATAGCTGACATACCAAAAAAACAAACGAAAAAAGAACCCACTGCCATCAAGTCGACTCCAACTCATAGGGACTCTGTAGGACAGAGTAGAATTGCCCACAGGGTTTCCAAGGCTGTAAATCTTTGTGGAAGCAGGCTGCCAACATCGCCCATAGTAAATACTTGGCAAATATCAATTCTTCTTCCTTATAATGTGACATTGTTGTGAGGGATATATGAATAAAAAATATACAATCATTGAGCAGAGGCGTTCACCGTCTGATGAGAAAAAGTGGGAAGAAACTAGAGTTCATTGAATTTTTACTTGGGTGCCATTTGGCTAGCCTGATGGCCAGAAATAACCTGGTGTTATCGGGAAGACACATGATATTTTTACTGTGGTGATTTTTGCTCCTTTGCTTCCTCATAATCATAGAAATTTAGCTTAAAACAAGGAAGTAAGATAAGGTAGGTGAGCACTCAAGGAATGTTACCTCATGTTATAGCTCAGGCTTTATAATTGGATTTAGGCTTATTGCATGACATTGGGCAAGTTACTAAGTCTTTCTAGAGCTCAGTTTCCTCATGCGAATAATAATGGTAGCTTTCACGTTGGATCACTATGAGGACTGTGTGTGCAGCAATTTTCCTCTTGCTGAAATCCAAAAAAACAAAAACCAAACCCTTTGCCATTGAGTCAATTCCGGCTCATAGTGACCCTATAGGGCAGAGTAGAACTGCCCCATAGAGTTTCCAGGGATCACCTGGTTGATTCAAACTGCCAATCTTTTGGTTAGCAGCCATAGCTCTTAACTACTACAGGGTTTCCCTTCCTGAAATGGAGATAGCAAGTTGCTCTCCCAGCAAAAGGGTATGAAGCGTAAGTAAGGGTAATGCATGCAAAATGCTAGGAGTTTGAGTGCTACCGAATCCACACATCAAAGTCTTGCCTCTGGGGTCACCTAGGCCAGAGAGGCCAGTGAGCCAGCAAGTTAATGCTCAGGATTCTCAACTCCGTCCTTTCTGCTTTTCCTCCAGGAATGTAGTTATTGCTCAAGCTACACTCCATCTCCATTAATTATCTTAAAAGCGAATCAGGAGATATGAGGAAATGCGGCATTCTCAGCGCGCCTAACCTTTGCTGAACTCTCTCAAACGCTTTTGTTTGAGAGAAAGTTGTTTGAATTCAAATCGATTCAATCGTTCAGTTTCAACCTTCTCTGTTTCACCCAAGCTCAGGGTACCCTTACTCTCCAGCCTGGGAGGGAGTCCCAAGCGCAGTTTCGTTTGCCCTAAAAAAGAAAAGAAGGCGTGGGAGAAGGACGAAGGAAGTTATTTTGTAGTCTGAGCGTCAGTGGGATGTTTGTTTTAGCATCTCATTTTGAGATTTTTCTTGTTGACATGAAGTTAGATTTTGGGGGGCAGGGAAGGGAAGGTGAAACTCATGATTTAGAAGCAAAGAAGTACAAAGATTAAACAGGTCACATTTAAAAAAGTAAATAACGATTTTTGTAGTCAGGCAGAGTAAGATAAATTGTGTGAACACTGATTACTCACTCAGCGTAAGCTGTAGATGAGTGCCGTTTGTAAATCTTGTTCATGTGTAATTCTGTCTTAAATTGTGAGAGCATCAATTTTGAGGTAGAATGGAAGGAGGCGGAAGGGGGTGCCTTCAGCACATCTAGGTGATGATGTTAGATTTAACCATCTTCTGTGCTCATGAGAGGAGCCCAAGTGGCAAGGTGGTTAAGAGCTTGGCTGCTGACCAAAAAGTCGGCAGTTTGGATCCATCAGTGCTCTTTGGAAACCTTATGGGGCAGTTCTACTCGGTCCTATAGGGTTGCTATGAGTCAGAATTGACTCGACGGCAACAGGTTTGGTATTTTTTGGTTCTGGGCTCATGAGATAGACAGACCTGGTATCTACCATACCTGTCTGGGCTTTGCCACTTTCTAGCTGTATGACACTGAGCCATACCTCTCAAAGCTTTAGTCTCCTTGACTGTAACACAGGGAAAATAGTGGCAACATTATTAGTCAGGCTAGGCTGAGCTGTGCTGCCATACTACCGCTCAAAGAAGAATAACTGTGACCCCAATATCCCCCCTTATGTTTTCTCCTTTTTCAAAACGGGCAACTGAGAGCTTAACATAACTAAACCAAAAAACAAAAAACAAAAACAGTGCTGTCGAGTCAATTCTGACTCATAGCGACCCTATAGGACAGAGTAGAACTGCCCCATAGAGTTCCCAAGGAGCACCTGGCAGATTTGAGCTGCCAACCCTTTGGTTAGGAGCCTAGCACTTAACCAGTATGCCACCAGGGTTTCCTAACATAACTAAGGCCATGATAAACCTATAAGTTGTTCTTCCACTGCCTGCCTCCTTCACAGACCTCTGTTAATGACTTTGTTTTGACCAAATGTTAATGACTTTGCTCTTTGTTTTAAAACTGATGCAAATAACCTTTTGTTCTGTCTGGACTACCTGTGGCATACAACTCCCACAGGAAAGTTGGAGCCAAGGTATCAGATATGTGTATCTTTAGCCTAATTAAGAAATGTCTGGCAGGGCAACTACAAAGACACTTGTAACCCTTGTAAGATTCTATATAAGCTCTAATGTAAAACTGCTCTTTGGTACTTCCGTAGAGACAGCCTGTGTTGCTGCCGGGTCTCCTTAATAAACTTTATCACTCTTTCTGACTTGGAGTATGTTTCATTGGCTTGGCTGCTTCAGGGCACGGACACTAATCAGGTAACAATAACTATAATTAACATTCCACCTTTTGTCATTCCTGAGGTCCCCGGGTGTTGCCAAGGGTTTGCACTCAACTAGTAAAGTCAGGCGGTTCAAACCTACCCAGTGGCACTGTGGAAGAAAGACCTGGTTATCTGCTTCTGTAAAGATTATTATTGTTATTACATGCCCTCAAGTGGATTTTCCACTCATAATGACCCTATGTGACAGAGTAGAACTGCCCCATAGCATTTTCTTGGCTGTAATCTTTTACGACAGCACTGGGTTTTTAATCTTTACGGAAGCAGATTGCCAGATCTTTTTCCCCCCCGCAAAGTTGCTGGGTAGGTTCAAACCTACCCAGCTGAGCACTTAACTGTTGCACTACTAGGGCTTCTTTCCACAAAGATTAAACCAAACCAAAAACCAAACCCGTTGCCATTGAGTCAATTCTGACCCATATTGACCTGTAGGACAGAGTGGAACTGCCCCATAGGGCTTCCAAGGAGCAGTTAGTAGGTGGATTCAAACTGCCGACCCTTTGGTTAGGAGCCAAACCACTGTACCACCAAAACCAAGAAAACCAAACTCATTGCTGTTGAATTGATTCGGACTCATAGCAACCCTACAGGACAGAGTAGAACTGCCCCATAGGGTTTCTAAGGACCTCCTAGTGGATTCGAACTGTTGACCTTTTGGTTAGCAGCTGTAGCTCTTAACCACTACACCACCAGGATCTACTGTGCCACCAGGGCTCCCTATAAAGATTATAGCCAAGAAAATCCTAGGAAGCAGTTCTACTCTGTAACGCATGAGGTCACAATGAATCGGAATTGGTTCCATGGCAACAGGTTTGGTTTTCGGTATCCCCATTTCAAGAGATAAGGCGCTTGCCCAGGGTCACATGGCCACTAGAAGAGCCAGGATTCAGCACAGCTTTATCTACTCAAATCCATTTTTTGGTTCAGTTCATCTCACTGATCTAATGGGTGGGAGTTGTAGATAGCATGGACAGTTTCTGCTCAACTAGACCAAAAGCAAAGTAATTATCTTGGATAGTCCTGATGCATCCTCTTCGGAAAAGCAAACAAAACAAAAATTACCTATGTGGCCTATAGTACCAAGCAAAATTTTTAGAAGGTGCCCATTAACACCCGGTGCCGTTGAGTTGACTCCAACTCATAGTAATCCTAGAGGACATAGTAGAACTGCCCCATAGGGTTTCCAAGGCTGTAATCTTTGCAGAAGCAGACTGCCACATCTTTCTCCCACAGAGCAGCTGGTGGGTTCGAACCACCTACCTTTCAGTTAGCACCCTAGCGCTTAACCACTGTACCACTAGGGCTCCTCAGGTGCCCATTACCTCCCTCGCCCCTTTTTCATTGTGTTGCGTCCCTTTGTGTGATCTATATTCACACGGGCATTGGCCTTCTATGGATAAAGGCAGAGGATGTATGGCAGCAGAGAAGGAAGGCTATGTTGTCCTTTAGGTCATGAAGTTGAGACCAGCCTCTGTCATCTGCATCCTCCATTACTGCCTCAACCATCTTCCTGTGGCCCAAGGCCCTTTCCTAGTTCTTCCTGCCCATTAAGTAGAAGGGGGCATTAAGCTGACTGTAGCATAACTCCTCACTTAAAGCAAGCCAGCTCTTAGCTACTCAACCCTTCTTGGCTCTTCTTTTTGCCTAACTTGCTCTAAATCAGTGCTTTTTCAATTCTAACCTGCATGCAAAGCCTCCAGCGATCTTGTTCAAGTACAGATTCTGATTTAGTAGGTCTGGGATGGGGCCTCAGATTTTGCAATTTCATCAGGCTTCTGGGGGGATGCCAATATAGCTGGTCCTCAGACCACAGTCTGATGACAAAAATAACATTTACTAGTTTTTCCAGCCAGGGCAAAATATAGCATCTTGAAGCCATATATTTCTAAAAAAGAATAAAACAATAAAATAAAATAATAAACTTTGCCAGCTATGCACACAACAGTTTACTAAAATGACCTCCTCTTTAAAGTTGAGTCAACCCGGAGGCACCTTGGGAGAAAGGCCTGGAGATCTACTTCTGAAAAGTCAGCCACTGAAAACCCTGTGGAGCACAGATCTACTCCAACACACACGGAGTCACCATGAGTCAGAATTGACTCGATGGCAACCGGTTTGGTTTTTTGGTTTGCCATGCCAGGGTTTTTGCTGGAGTCCCTCATTCTATGTTTTATTTCCATGTGTGCTTCTATTAGCTTTTACCTAGTGCTTCAGATGTGGGTCACTCAGAGAGCAGTGGCTCTGATTTTATCTCCAAGTTAATCATCAGCCGCCGATGGATGGAAAATGGGCCCGGTGGAGCACTATGTCTTTGCCTTGGAGCCCTGGTGGCACAGTGGTTACGAGTTTGGGTGCTAACCAGAAGGTCGACAGTTTGAATCCACCAGGTACTCCCTGGAAACTCTATGGGGCAGTTCTACTCTGTCCTATAGGGTCACTATGAGTTGGAATCGACTCAATGGCAACAGAGAGTAGTGGTAGTAGTCTTTGTCTTACCATGAGCTCTGGCCTTGGCAGCTGGCTGCCCACCTTCAATCAGCACCTGAGAGTCTAGAGTCTACTATCTGGTTGTTTCTGTGAGTTGACAGGCTTTGGCTGTCCTCAGGCCCTCTGGAAATTGCCAGGTCTTTCTCCTGTGGAGCCACTGGGGGAGTTGGAACCGCCGACCTTCCGGTTAGCAGCTTAAATGTTGTGTCACCAGGGCTTCTTTCTGAAATTTTAGCCCCAGTGTTTTCATATTTTCTTTCCTTCTTAGCAAATCTAAGCAACTACTGGCCTGCTTCTGCCCTTCTAGGGTTTTCTAGGGAAAAGTATGGGCAGTTTGGTTACTTTGATAATTTCTGTTACTTGCATTCCCTTCTGCCACCCTGGCTGTGAACAGCTGAAAAAGGCAGCAAGATGCTAGAAGACCCTCAGAGAGAAAGCTGCAATAAGCCTTCATGGACATTATCCAGGTATTTCTTTTTTTAACGTGTCTCAAAGCCATAATCAAATGTATCCCCACCCCTGTTCTGATAACACACCTGATGTCCAGATCTGGGAAGCTTTGTTGGTCTCAGCACTCCACAGCATGCGATGGAGCGGGAAGGCTGTGAGTTGAACGTCTGTTTGGTCTTTGTTCCCCTCCCACAAAGTGGGGCGCCATGGCAACCACCTGACACAGGAGAGGGGTCCATTAAGTTCATTCCTGTAGGTGGGCAACATCACCAATGGGCCACCACAGGGACGAGATCATTAAAAAGAGTTCCCTGTCAATCACTACGACTTGCCACTTTATTCTTCAAAATGCTGTCCATGTGTAGCCTGTGCCTTCTATTCCCACCGCCTGCTCCCACCTCAGTACAGCCTTCCTCCTGCACCCCCTTCTGTGGCTTGAGGCCTGCAACCCTTCAGCATAACTTTGCAAGAAAAATCTCCCAGAAATTCTGCTCCCCTTACCCCATTCTTCTGCTTTGTTGTTGTTGTTAGCTACCATTGAGTTGGTCTCCAACTCATGGTGACCTTGTGCACAATGGAATGAAACACCGCACCATCCCCATGATCCGAATTGGACCATTGTGACCCATAGGGTTTTCACTGGCTGGTTTTCAGAATTATATTGTCAGGCCTTTCTTCCTAGTCCGTCTTGGTCCAGAAGCTCCACTGAAACCTGTGGAGCATCACGGCAACATGCAAGCTTCCACTGATAGACAAGTGGCAGCTGTGCATGAGGTACATTGGCTGGGAGTCAAACCTGGTTCTCCCACATGGAAGGCAAGAATTCTACCACTGATCCACCACTGCCGCCATTCCTTCATTTAAACCTAAAATAGCTCCTCATTTCCTTAATCTCAAGCATGAACACTTCTGTCCATTTCAAGTCTCCCTGCAATATGGTGTTCCCTAGTTTGTCAGCCTTATCCCTTATTTCCCACCACTCCACAGTGGGGCTCAGGTCAACATCCTCTCCATGCTCTCCCCTCTGAGACCAGTCCTCAGGTCTCAGGGGTGCTCCCCCTGCCCGTGTCATTCTTAGGATGCTCTCAAAGCACCTTGCCCTCCTCCTTCCTAGTACCCAGCACAGTTGTCTTTAACACGTCTCATGTGTCATTTTTGTTTGCTGTCTGTCTCAAGCCCTAGGAGGGCAGGGACACTGTTCTTCTCTCTCACCAGTGTCTCCCCAGCACCTACCACCTTGTCTGATGGAAGGTAACTCAGCTAACTCATTGCCGTTGAGTGGATTGCGACTCATAATGACCCTACAGGACAGTGTAGAACTGCCCCATAGTGTTCCCAAGGCTGTAATCTTTTTTTTTTTTTTTAATTGTGCTTTAGATGGTTTATACAGCTAATTAATTTTTCATTAAACAATTTATATACATATTGTTTTGTGACATTGGTTGCCAACCCCTCACTGTGTCAACACTCTCTCCTTCTCGACCTTGGATTCCCCATGCCATTCGCCCAGTTTCCTGTACCCTCCTGCCTTCTTGTCCTTGCCGCTAGGCTGGTGTCCCCATTTAGTCTCGTATACGCGGTTGAGATACGTGTATTATTGTTTGTTTTATGGGCCTGTCTAATCTTTGGATGAAGGGTAAACCTCAAGAGTGACTTAAGTACTGAGCTAAAAGGGTGTCAGGGCCATAGCCTTGGGGTTTCCCCAGTCTCTGTCAGACCAGTAAGTCTGGTCTTTTTTGTCTGTGAGTTTGAATTTTGTTCTACATTTTTCTCTAGCTCTGTCTGGGACCCCCTATTGCGATCCCTGTCAGAGCAGTCAGTGGTGGTAACTGGGCACCATCTAGTTGTGTTGGACTCAGTCTGGTGGAGGCTGTGGAAGTTGTGGTCCATTAGTCCTTTGGACTAATCTTTCCCTTGTGTGTTTGGTTTTCTTCATTCCCCCTTGCTCCAAATGGGGTGAGACCAGTGGAGTATCTTAAATGGCTGCTCACAAGCTTTTAAGATCCCAGACAGTACTCACCAAAATAGAATGTAGAACATTTTCTTTATAAACTATATTACACCATTTGAGCTAAATGTTCCCCAAGACCATGGTCCTCAGCCCTTCACCCAGTAATTTGGTGCCTCAGAAAGTTTGGATGTGTCTGTGAATCTTCTATGACCTTGCCTTGGTCAAGTTATGCTGGCTTCCTCCATATCGTGTATGATATTACCCTTCACCGAAGTTACCACTTATCTATTGTTTAGTGTTTTTCCCTCTCCACCCCTCCCCTCCCTCGTAACTATCAAAGATTGTTTCTTTTTGTGTAATCCTCTTAATGAGTTTTATAATAGTGGTCTCATACATTATTTGTTCTTTCGTGATTGACTTATTTCATTCAGCGTAATGCCCTCCAGAATTCATCCATGTTGTGAGATGCTTTGCAGGTTCATCATTTCTGTTTGTCGTTGCGTAGTACTCCGTTGTGTGTGTGTACCATAGTTTATTCATTCATCTGTTGATGGGCACTTCAGTTGTTTCCATCTTTTTGCTATGGTGAATAATGCTGCAATGAACATGGGTGTGCATATGTCTATTGGTGTGATGGCTCTTATTTCTCTAGGATATATTGCTAGGATTGGGATAGCTGGATTGTATGGGTATTTCTATTTCTAGCTTTTTAAGGAAGCACCATATCATTTTCAAAAATGGTTGCGCCATTACGCATTCCCACCGGCAGCGCATAAGAGTTCCACTCTCCCCGAGACCTTTCCAACATTTGTTATTTTCTTTTTTTAAATTCATGCCACTAATATCTGGGTGAGATGGTATCTCATTGTAGCTTCGATTTGCATTTCTTTAATGGCTAGTGTTAGCGACCATTTCCTCACATGTCTGTTAGCAGCCTGAATGTCTTCTTTGGTGAAGTGTTTGCTCATATCCTTTGCCCATTTTTTAACTGTTGTCTTTTTGTTGTAGAGGTATTGGATTTTCCTAGAGATTAGTCCTTTGTTGGATATGTCATAGCCCGAATTTTTCTCTTTCCCAGTTGGTAGGTTCCCTTTTTACACTTTTGGTGAAGTTTTTTGATGAGCATAAGTGTTTAATTTTTAGAAGATCCCAGTTATCTAGCTTATCTTCTGCTGTTTGTCTGTTGTTAGTTATGGTTTGTACCCTATTTATGCTGAGGCTATAATATTTCAGGAAGCAGACTGCCACATCTTTCTCCCGAGGAACAGCTGGTGAATTTGAACTGGTGACCTTTCAGTAAGCAGCTGAGTGCTTAACCACTGCACCACCAGGGCTTCTTACATGGGAGATAAGTCTCAGCTAATATTTGTTGCTGGAATAATTGTGTAAAAGAAGCTACTGTCTCTCCCTGAGGTGGCCTGCCCCTCACTCACCTATCATTTGAGGCCCAGGAGACAAGCCTTACCTAAGAAGCCTTCTCAAGCCCTGGCTGACTCTTTTTTCTGAACTTCTCTGGTGTACACTATGCAGTCTCATACTGTTGGCTGATTCAGAGTTTTAGCCTTGACCCCTTAACTAGAGTAGAATATTACTGGGGCTGCACCTCCCACAAATCAGGCATGAAGAGGGTGCTTGTTAAGGATTGAATTTTGTCTCCCCAAAATATGTGTTGTAAATCTCTCACCCCTATATCTGTGTATGTAGTTTCATTTGGGAATAGGGTTTTCTTTGTTATGTTAATAAGGCCATATCAGTGTAGGGTGTGTCTTAAACCTAACCACTTTTGAGTTACAAAAGGAGTAAATTAGGCACAGAGAAGCAAGCAGAAATGGAGGGGAACGTACACACCCCTTGGAGATGGCCAAGGAATCAAGGAATACCAGGTCTATGGAAAGTGAAAGAGACCTTTCCTCAGAGACGACAGAGAGAGAGCGTTTCCCTAGAGCTGGTGTCCTGAAATCGGACGTACGGTCTCCTAAACTCTGAGAAAATAAATTAACTTTTTTTTTTAAAAGCAGTTGTGCTCTTTCCGTTACAGCAGTACTAAGAAACTAAGACACTGCTCTAAAACAAACAACTCTTCCCCCTTCTACCAACCCCCCGAACAAAGAATAAAAAATGAATGTGTTGTTGATTTTTCCCTTAGGAAGGATCTGGATACACCATGATCAAAATCTCCATCGAGGAGGTCTTTGAGGAAGCTCCAGCCAGATCAGCTGCCCTCAAAAACCACCCGGCCCTTGAGAGCTGAGCTGGAATAGAAGCTGTGTGTTTAACCGACTTATCCACTAAGTCATGTTTCTTTTGTTCGGGAGATCATCACACTTCAAGATAGAAAAAAAAAAAAAAAAACTACTCCTCAGCCTTTCCTAAATAATGGATTTACACGTTCTAATCTTTTGAAGCATTTCAAATCTGTGTGGATTTTGTTTTGCTTTCAACCATTATTCTCTTGCCAGCTCGAGGAGCATGTCTTCTGAGATTTAAAGAGTTAAGGCTGGCTATTTTTTATGTACTGGGTACTGGGTACGTACTGTACACATTCCCAGTCAACTTAATTATTGACCTGGCTTGTAAATCATTCATGGCTTTCCAGAGGTATCCATATACTTCTGCTGGCAGCAAACAGAACCTGGGCTATTTGTGGAATGGAGGTTGGGGTCAGGGAGAGTTGGAAAAACTAGGAATAACAACACTTCCTTTCCTCCCTGAACTTTAATTGCCCTTTAAATAAAGCCAAGGCTTTCTTCTTTGGCCACCTGCTCAGAGCCGCTCAGTTAAGTGTCAAAGCTTTCGTTTTACTAGCCGTTGTCCGTGCCACTCCACCCCAAGGATACCAGGTGTCTTTGATGTCCCCTGGGAGTGAAATAGCTGGGACCAGCCATTTTGTCTGGAGTCCCTCTGGGGGACAGCCAGGGCTGTTAGAATGCAACATTTTAGCATTTTAAGTAACTCTTCTAATCCTATCCCTTAAGGGCTGGGTAAGAAGCAACATCATGTTTCAGCTGCCTGCTGGTGAGCCGTTTAGGCAGGTTTGTGGTTAACCAAGGCCATTCACCCGGTAGGCTACAAGACTGTTTAATTGTAGCAGCGTTTGGTGGAAGGCGGCACCTCTGTGGTGTCTGGTATCAGCCTGGCCTGCCTAGCTTTAAATGAGAGGAGAGCTCCAGTCAGGTCTCACAGGCTGCAGAGTTCAGCTTCAGTGCCTGTGAAAACAGACATCAAAGTCCTTAATCAAAGAGCTGCATTCCCGTTGTCTAAATGGCGACCAATCCCCACTCTTTTGAAGGAGCAGAAACCGCAGGTGACAATCAAGCCCTTAGTAGAACCAGCCATCTGGTTTGTTTATCCTCAAGTCCTGGTACTTATCACAACTGAAAAGAACCGTTAATATGTCTCAGTCCATTTCACAGACAAGGAAATGGAGGCCAGGAAAGTTTTCATGAATATTGGCTGCTGTCGAGCCGACTTCGACTCATGGCGAGCTCATGTGTGTCAGAGGAGAACTGTCCTCCAAAGGGTTTTCAGGGTCTGACTTTTTCAAAAGTAGATTGCCAGGCCTTTCTTCTAAGGTGTCTCTGGGTGGACTCAAACCTCCAAACTTTCAATTAGCAGTCAAGTGAGTTAACCATTTGCACCACCGAGGAACTCCTTTTCATCATAGATAGTGTCTGGTTTCATCACTAATCATCGACCTAGAATCCAGTACTCCTGTTTTCCAGGCTCGTGTTTTCTGTCCATCATACCATGAGTTGTTTTGGTCGAATTGACTATACAGTGAAACCTGAGGAAGCCCGTATCTGTGTCAGGCAGAAACCTGTCAGAAAAGAAAAACTCAAGTATCTTCCACCAAAAAGAGAGATAGAAAAGTGTTAAGACTGCACCCTGTCAAACGTGGAAAAGTGTGAGACCGGAAAAACAAGGCAGTCCCACTGAGTTTCGGCTCTCACAGATTTCACTGGAAATAAGTCTTCTTTATATACTCAAGGTTTAAATTAATATAAGCTGGAAATAAGCCTATTTCTTTCCACCTAGAAAAAAAAAATAATGGGAAGAGGCTCTTTAAGGTAAATTACTGAATATTTAAAAGGCCAAAAGATGATGTCATAGTTTACCAGAGCTGGAGGCAAATCATTCTCAATTTGTTCAGTCGACATAGCCTGGTTCCCAGACAGTTCCAGGTGAGTGTCTGGAAGCACATTTTCCCCCCTGGGGAAAACTACTGGAAGAGCCAGGAAGCTTTTTGGGCTTTAGAATTGTCTCTTTGTTTCCCTTGGATGCGTGGTAGCTCATTGGTGTGGAATGGGGAGAATCCAGATGAGACCTACAGGTGAGTTTTTAATAAGCTCTGAGTGTTATTTTACAAAGATTACTATTTTACAATCCTTGCAGACTGCACTACAAGACATGGCACTGTGGTCACTTGAACACTTACAGAGGCTTCGAAGGGCCTGAGATTTCAAAGTCAAACTACGCAGGAGGGTGACCCTCAAGGCCTGACATCAACCAGCCACTGTCTTTCTCACCAACTTCATTTTCCACCTTTGGTGAACATCTGTGAGTCAAACAGATTCTGTTTCTAAATTCTACTGTCACTTATCAGCACTTTGGGCCAGTTGTGCATAGGAAACACTTCATTATATATATTTTTAATTTATTTATCTAGTTAAAATAAATATAATTATTTAATTATATTTCATTTAATCATCATGAAAATCCTACAAGGTAGATGTTATCATCTCTAACTTTCAGGTGAGGAAACTGAAGTTCTGAGCCAGTAAATGGCTTTCTCAAGTTCACATAATTAGTAGCATCTCTGGGGCTGTCTTTGTTCTACAATGCCTCTCTAGCAAAGCCTACTTAGTATCTAATAACTAAAAAAAAAAAAATAAAACAAACTCAGCTTAGAGCATGTGACCAGAGAATGTTGCTGTCAAGAGAATTTCCTATCATGTGATTTTAGAGTTTTGCCTGTAAACTATTATACACACACGTATAGTTGTTAATTTTTCTCCTTCTCATCACTTCATCACCAGGATGAACTTCTTATCTGGCTTGATTCGTGAAATCTCTGCCCACCAGCTGCAGAGCTTTGTCACCTGAGTTGCTGGGCAGGGCTCTGGGCCTCTGAGGCATAACTCTGTGTGTCATTTTACTGCCTCTGTGTGACTGAGTCAGGGGTGGGTGGTGGTGGGGCCACCTTGTTTACTCCTGAGGCTGTGCATGTTTTTCAGGACTATCCGTTCACTGGGGAAGGTATGACCTTTGTGTAAGGGAGGAGTTTAAGGAAATAGAGACCAGAAAAACTGCCTGAATGCCCACCAGAAATGCCACGTCAGACTGTCAGATTCCTGTTGGCCTCTCTCTCCACACCTGTTTTGTTTAAGTAATTTGAGGAGGCTCCAAACCCTAGTTCTTACCAGTTCTCTCTCCTCCATCAGTTTCAGTTTCGCTGCTTCTGCCAAGTTGAGTAGATGAGCCCAGCAACCCTGATTCCTCAAGGGGTCCTGTGCCATCCCAGCCCCCTGGGTCAGGAAAGTAAAAACCCACCCTAGAGTATACATATGAGAACATGATTTACCGGACATTTTGGTTTAAAACACACACACACACACACATATGTATATGTGTATGTATGTATGTCTATATCTATCTATCTATATGGAGTCCCTGGGTAGTTAATATATTCAGCTGCTAACTGAAAGGTTGGGGGTCTGTGTCTACCCAGAGGCACCTCAGAAGAAAGGCCTGGTGATTACTTCTGAAAAATCAGCCGTTGAAAACTCTATGGAGCACAGTTCTACTCTGACACACAAGGGGTTGCCATGAGTCAAAATCGGCTTGACAGAAAATGGTAGGTTTTGCTGCTGTTAGGTGCCATCAATTTGATTCTGGCTAATTATTGACTCCATGTGACAAAATAGGACTGCCCCATATGGTTTTGCAGGCTGTAATCTTTACCGGAGAGACCACTAGCTCTTTCTCCTGTGGAGCAGCCGGGTGACTTCAAATTGCCAACCTTTTGCCAACCAGCTGAGTGCTTAACTGTTGCACTACCAGGGTCCTTAACTGGTAGGTAGGTATACACACACACACACACACATATATATATGAGCGTGTATATATGTATATACAAATTTGATAATATTGGGCCATTGTGTCTCTAAGAGCTGGCATAGCTCCTGGGGTTATATAGTTTATAGTATGTATAGTTATATTGTTATACAGTTAGTTCATCTTTAGAAAAAAAAAAATTTTTTTTTTTTTTTAACAACTTTAGGCATAGTTATATAGTTACATGGCTATATAGTATACCAGTTATGGAGTATTTTTCCAT
Source organism: Elephas maximus indicus (assembly GCF_024166365.1). Classification (NCBI taxonomy): domain Eukaryota; kingdom Metazoa; phylum Chordata; class Mammalia; order Proboscidea; family Elephantidae; genus Elephas; species Elephas maximus. The sequence goes on along the minus strand of NC_064819.1, from coordinate 172,565,149 downwards.
GCTGGAGTTAAGGCGTAGCCTTTATATTGGGGAAAACATTCTTTTATCTGACCCTCCTGCAAATTAGCTGACATTAAGTCTCTATTATTTTCACTTACTCTACACTGTTAAAATTAAGAACTATAATTGTATATACATCCAAAAACCAAACCTGTTGCTGTCGAATCAATTCCAACTTATAGTGACCCTATGGGAAAGAGTAGAACTGCCCCATAGGGCTTCCAAGGAGTGGCTGGTGAATTCGAACTACTACCTTTTTGGTTAGCAGCCCAGCTCTGAACCACTTTGCCACCAGGGCTCCGTATATACATCAGGATTTATAATTTATCATTTTATCTCTATCTTTATTTGTCACATTTATTAAATCAACTTTTATATTGCCTCATCTTAATTTTAAAAGCATCTACCTTATATTTACTCTCTTACAATAAAGAAATAAAACAACAACCAACCAACAAAAGATGTTTGAAAGATGGCGTTTTAGAAATGTGTGGCCCTGGATTCATTTCTGCCTCTGAATTGGGTTTCTTATCCCTGGTCTTGGTATGAATTAAGTTCCCTTATACAGGGTTGCTATGAGTTGGAATAGACTCGAGGGCACTGGGTTTGGCTTTTTTTTTTTTTGGTTTTATCTCTATCTGGCAGAGAGGGTGCTCAGTGGAATCAAGATTGTTACCGTGGGAATATCTGCAGCCTTCCTCCCTTCCCAGCCAACCAAAAGTAATGCTGTAATAGTTAGCCCCATTTCCTCTCTCTTCCCCCCCCACCGCCCCCCCCCCTCCCCCCCCCCCCCCGCCGAAAAGGAAATGTTTTCATTCCTTTTAATCATTGGGGGAGTGGCTGTATTAATGTGCATAATAAAGGGATAGAAAAGAGGAGGGAAAGAGGAAAAACACATTGGTGGGGCTCAGTTTAGAGAAAGGCTTGGGGGAATTATGCAGAGATGCTTCAGAACAGTGCAGCAGAAGTGAGTAAAATGACTGGAGGAGAAATGAGAGTTTCTCATTTCTCTCTGTTGCTGTGTACCATAAAGGGGTCCCTCGGTGGTGGTTTGCACTCAACTACTAATCTAAAAATTTGCTGTTCCAACCCACATAGTGGCACCATGAAAGAAAGGCCTGGCAATCTGCTTCTATAAAGATTACAGCTAAGAAAACCCTGTGGAGCACAGTTCTACTCTGTGAACAAATGGCATCACCACAAATCAGGATTGACTCAACAGGTGCACCTATATTTACCTTCTCTTCATGATGTTCAAGGACCTCAGACAAAGGATTGGAGTCTTTAAAATTCCTTTTATTGCTGGACTGTATTTCTTTGACCACCACACCGCCCTGAGAATGAACCATGTAGATCCTGTTTATACAGGTTATACCTGAACAATATTTCTGTGTCCCCTGCATTTCTGGGGGCTTCTACTACTTTGTTCCAATTCATAGGCACAATGTGATGCTCACACAGCATCATATTTAGCTATCTAAGGTGGGGCACAGTAGTTTGAATGGGTCTATATATATATATTTTTTATAGTAAATCTAGACTTAATTCACCTCTAGTTTACTCAGTTTCACAAAAACAAAAGGAGCTATTTTTTTAGCACGAATGAGAAACATTCCAACTAGAGTTCATTTAAATAGTGGGTGGGGGAGGGACCCAAACCCATTGCTATAAGATTCGATTGACTCATGGAAACTCCATATGTTACAGAGTAGAACTGTGTTCCTTAGGGTTTTCCTGGCTGTCATCTTTACAGAAGCAGATCATGGTGCTGCTGGATAGGTTTGAACCAACAACTCTTAGGTTAATAGTTGAGTGTAAACTATTTGCACCACCCAGGGACCTTAACAGTGAAGACTTCCTCCAATCGTATTGACTAGAGTAATATGTGTTAGGTGAACCTCAATATATTTCAGGTTTGTTCCATCTGCTTGTCTGGAGGAACAAGCTTGTCTTATAGAAATGTAGTCAGATATGTATACATAGAAATGTAGTCAGAACAATTTTTTAGATGGAATAGAGATTTTGCTGGTGTCCTTTCAAATGGTATTTTTAATTAGAACAATCTCCACTGTGATAAGTTGTCAGAAGGATGTGGTGCTTTATTTATTTGTAACAGAAGTATCTTTAGTATTTTTTCCCATGTATTTTGCTAGAGAAGTTGTTTAGATTGTCAGGTTTAAAATGCATTCTCAAACAATGTTCACAGCTCAGCCTGTCAAGGGCTGTCATGGAGGCCAGGAGATGCATTGCTATTCTTCCCTGAACTGCTAATGCCTTAGAGTTGGGACTTCTCTCTCATCCTTGGGGAAATGGTGTACTCTTAACTTTGGGGCAGCAGACTAATCACTTTTCGTTCATCCAGTTTTTCCTCTCAGGTGTCTTAAGTTTGTAAAAGAGAAGTTTTAAGTGATTAACAAACTGGGGGCTAATTTGTGGTGGTCATAGTCTCCCTAGATCTTTTTAGAACAGAAAATGGAAACTTATCTGTATATCCTAGATTTTTCTCTGCACTATTTCAGTCATTTAACTGATTTTTGTCTATGCAAGACCTAACGCTCTGGTTCTCTGACTTTCTCCATTATCTAAGCATTTTTTCCTCTCCTACCTTCCCATCTCATCTCCTGGGCCTTGACTTATAGCTCTGGCTACGCTAAAATTTCCCCAGGCCTTCCAAAGTCACCTAATCCAGGAAGACTCCCCTGATTACCTTGGGTGGAAGGGATCATGCTTTTCTCAAAATTTCATAGATGCTTATTTTGTATTATTACATGGCTTGGCTCCCCCACTAGGTTGTTGACTCATGAGTGTAGTAATGTCATATTGATAGTGTCCAATGTCAATTACCCCCCCCCCAACTTTTTACAGGGAAGCGCCATCCAAGTAGTCAAAGGCAGAAGTTGTCTTTGGTGGGAGCTGGAGCTGCAACCTCCTGCCAAGATTATGGAGGTTCCAGGACCTGAGGACCAAGCCAAGCCAGAGTTCACAGGAGGACTGAAGTCCAAATAACATTGCACACACAAGTGAACATGAAATCCAAGGGGTCCAAAAGCAGGGATCTGAGTCAGGTCTTCAGAATCTAGAGTTTGAAATTTGCAAGTAAAAATTAAAGGATGATTGGGGTCAAGGCTGGGGTCAGAAGAAGGAACATGCTTAATAACATTCGTGAATAGAGACTAGTTATATTTGAGGCCAGTCAGGGAATAGTCAGGCAGACATATATGAGACACAAACGGTACATAGTGGTCAAATACATGAATGATGGTAGGGGAATAAGACAGGATAATTATCTTTTATAGGCAATCAAACATTTTTGACTGAAGCTAGACTCAGTAAAACATTTTGTTTTAATGATATTATGGGCATACAAAACTGATGACTTATTTCCTGGGCTTAAATTGGTTATTTCATCTTTTTTAAAAAATATGATCCCATTTATCCTGAGAAGGATTCCTGGGTCATGTGGTAATTCTATGTTCAACTTTTTGAGGAACCACCAAACTTGTACCATTTTACAGTCCTACCAGCAATAGATAAAAAAAAAAAAAAAAAAGATAAGTATTGAAAAATTATGTTTTGAAAGAATAATAGCATGGAAAATTCTCATTATATAATATTCAGCAAAAAATGGGTTATAAAACTACGTATTCAGTATGATTCCATTTTGCTAAAAATTTTTTAAAAGGACCAGATTGTGATAAATCAAAATGTTAATAGTGAGTATCTTTAGATGTTGGGATTATAGGTAGTTTTTGTTTCCTTCTTTATTTTAAAATGTTGGTAATAAACAAGATGACTTTTATCATTGTTGTTGTTATGAGCTTATAAGTGACATAATAGTAATAGTGATGTAATAGTGACTCAGTGTACAATAGAACGAAACACTGGCCAGTCTTGCACCATCCTCAAAATTGTTGTTATGTTAAGTCCATTGTTGCAGCCACTGTGTCAATCCATCTCATTGAGGGTCTTCTTTTTCGCTGACCCTCTTCTTTACCAAGCATGATGTCCTTCTCCAGGGACTGATCCCTCCTGATTACATGTCCAAAGTTTGTGAGACGTGGTATTACCATCCTTGCTTCTTAGAAATAAATAAATGTTATTCATTTTTAAATATGCCAAGAAATGGCAGAGTACCGAAATATGGGGATAACTAAATTATTCCCCCGCGTGTCTGTCAGTTTGTCATACTGTGGGAGCTTGTGTGTTCCTGTGATGCTGGAAGCTATGCCACCGGTATTCAGATGCCAGCAGGGTCACCAAGGAGGACAGGTTTCAGCTGAGCTTCCAGACTAAGACAGACAACGGAAGAAGGACCTGGCAGTCTACTTCTGAAAAGCATTTGCCAGTGAAAACCTTATGAATAGCAGCGGAACATTGTCTGATATAGTGCTGGAAGATGAGCCCCCCAGGTTGGAAGGCACTCGAAAGATGACTAGGGAAAAGCTGCCTCCTCAAAGTAGAAAAAAAATAGAGTCGACCTTAATGACGTGGTTGGAGAAAAGCTTCCGGGACTTTCATTTGCTGATGTGGCACGACTCAAAATGAGAAGAAACACCTGTAAACATCCATTAATAATCAGAACCTGGAATGTACGAAGTATGAATCTAGGAAAATTGAAAATCGTCAAAAATGAAATGGAACACATAAACATCAATATCCTAGGCATTAGTGAGCTGAAATGGACTGGTATTGGCCATTTCGAATTGGAAAATCATATAGTCTACTATGCTGGGAATGACAACTTGAAGAGGAATGGTGTTGCATTCATCGTCAAAAAGAACGTTTCAAAATCTATCCTGAAGTACAACGCTGTCAGTGATAGGATAATATCCATACGTCTACAAGGAAGACCAGTTAATACGACTATTATTCAAATTTACGCACCAACCACTAGGGCCAAAGATGAAGAAATAGAAGATTTTTATCAGCTGCTACAGCCTGAAATTGATCGAATATGCAATCAAGATGCATTGATAATTACTGGCGATTGGAATGCAAAAGTTGGCAACAAAGAAGGATCAGTAGTTGGAAAATATGGCCTTGGTGATAGAAACAATGCTGAAGATCAAATGATAGAGTTTTGCAAGACCAACGACTTCTTCATTGCAAATACCTTCTTTCACCAACATAAACGGCGACTATACACATGGACCTCGCCAGATGGAACGCACAGAAATCCAACTGACTACATCTGTGGAAGGAGATGATGGAAAAGCTCAATATCATCAGTCAGAACAAGGGCAGAGGCTAACTGTGGAACAGATCATCAATTGCTCATATGCAAGTTCAAGCTGAAATTGAAGAAAATCAGGGTAAGTCCACGAGTGCCAAAACATGACCTTGAGTATATCCCACCTGAATTTAGAGACCATCTGAAGAATAGATTTGATGCATTGAACACTAGTGACCGAAGACAGGATGAGTTGTGGCATGGCATCCAGGACATCATACATGAAGAAGGCAAGAGGTCATTGAAAAGACAGGAAAGAAAGAAAAGACCAAGATGGATGTCAGAGGAGACTCTGAAACTTGCTCTCAAATGTTGGGCAGCTAAAGCAAAAGGAAGAATTGATGAAGTAAAAGAACTGAACAGAAGATTTCAAAGGGCCTCTCGAGAAGACAAAGTAAAGTATTATAATGACATGTGCAAAGAGCTGGAGATGGAAAACCAAAAGGGAAGAACACACTCGGCATTTCTCAAGCTGAAAGAACTGAAGAAAAAATTCAAGCCTCGAGTTGCAACAGTGAAGGATTCTATGGGGAAAATGTTAAATGACGTGGGAAGCGTCAAAAGGAGATGGAAGGAATATACAGAGTCCTTATACCAAAAAGAATTAGTCAATGTTTAACCATTTCAAGAGGTGGCATATGTTCAGGAACCGATGGTACTGAAGGAAGAAGTCCAAGCTGCTCTGAAGGCATTGATGAAAAACAAGGCTCCAGGAATTGATGGAATAACAATTGAGATGTTTCAACAAACAGATGCAGCGCTGGAGGGATGACAGTTTCCTGGACAACTGACTGGAAGAGATCCATATTTATGCCTATTCCCAAGAAAGGTGATCCAACTGAATGTGGAAATTATGGAAAAATATCATTAATATCACACGCAAGCAAAATTTTGCTGAAGATCCTTCAAAAACGGCTGCAGCAGTATATCCACAGGGAACTGCCAGAAATTCAGGTCAGTTTCAGAAGAGGATGTGGAACCAGGGATATCATTGCTGATGTCAGATGGATCCTGGCTGAAAGCAGAGAATACCAGAAGGATGTTTACCTGTGTTTTATTGACTACGCAAAGGCATTCGACTGTGTGGATCATAACAAACTATGCATAACACTGCGAAGAATGGGAATTCCAGAACACTTAATTGTGCTCATGAGGGACCTTTACATAGATCAAGAGGCAGTTGTTCGGACAGAACAAGGGGATACTGAATGGTTTACAGTCAGGAAATGTGTGCGTCAGGGTTGTATTCTTTCACCATACCTATTTAATCTGTACGCTGAACAAATAATCTGAGAAGCTGGACTATATGAAGAAGAGTGGGGCATCAAGATTGGAGGAAGACTCATTAACAACCTGCGTTATGCAGATGAGACAACCTTGCGTGCTGAAAGTGAAGAGGACTTGAAGCACTTACTAATGAAGATCAAAGACCACAGCCTTCAGTATGGATTACACCTCAACATAAAGAAAACAAAAATCTTCACAGCTGGACCAATGAGCAACATCATGATAAACGGAGAAGTTGTCAAGGATTTCATTTTACTTGGATCCGCAATCAACAGCCATGGAAGCAGCAGTCAAGAAATCAAAAGATGCATTGCATTGGGCAAATCTGCTGCAAAGGACCTCTTCAAAGTGTTGAAGAGCAAAGATGTCACCCTGAAGACTAAGGTGCACCTGACCCAAGACATGGTATTTTCAATCGCATCCTATGCATGTGAAAGCGGGACGATGAATAAGGAAGACTGAAGAAGAGTTGACGCCTTTGAGTTGTGGTGTTGGCGAAGAATATTGAATATACCACGGACTGCCAAAAGAACGAACAAATCTGTCTTGAAGAAGTGCGGCCAGAATGCTACTTAGAGGCAAGGATGGCGAGACTGCGGCTTACATACTTTGGACATGTTGTCAGGAGGGATGAGTCCCTGGAGAAGGACATCATGCTTGGCAGAGTACAGGGTCAGCGGAAAAGAGCAAGACCCTCAACAAAGTGGATTGACAGAGTGGCTGCAACAATGAGCTCAAGCATAACAACGATTGTAAGGATGGCGCAGGACCGGGCAGTATTTCGTTCTGTTGTGCATAGGGTCGCTATGAGTCAGAACCGACTCGATGGCACCTAAAAACAACAACAACAAAATTATAGTTGGTTTTTATTGTTATGCCTTGAGGCTATCAAAGTATTTAAGTAATGGGTAATAAAATTAGTTGGAAACACTACTCAACAATTTAAATCTATATTTTATAAGTGATAGCAACAGAGATAATAATCTCTTTGGATTTTTTTTCCCCCAAATCCATATACTTTATTGTGATACCTTTAATAGCTATGGATTGCATAGCACTACTTACTTTGAAGTTTCTCCTCCGTGTTTCTAGAATTTAAGGAAAATATTCTACATCCAATAAGTCATGCAAAACAATAATAGTGATATGGCTAATTTGATTTGCAAGCTTAGTATATACTAGATATTTTACTTTTTAAAAAAATCTTTGCAACAGCTGTATGAAATAGGTATTATTATCCCCATTTTACAGATAGAGAAAGTGAGTTCCAGTGAAGTGAAGATCACACAACTAGGCTGTTTGACTTCAGAGCCAGGAATCCTAACACGGCACTCCTCAAAGAAAGAATTTTAGATTGCAGTGGGGGAAAAAATGAGATAGAATCTAACATTCAGCATAAAGAAGGACTTCCAACCAAGGTCTGTGCTGGAATGGACTCTGGCGCCAGATTGAGGTTGTCATGTGAGGGCAGCTTTAGAACAGGGTGGGACAGATACTGCCTGTGGCATGGCCTCATCCTTTGGTTGCAGATGGCCTCCATTCCTTAAATGGCTGCACAAATGGGAAAATAAGTTATCTCACAGGGTAGCAATTAGAACCAGGTGTAACAGAAAATTCCCAAGTCCTTCAGCCTTCTGGAACTCACACTTTTCTTTCACATCCAAATCAAATGGCTCAAGCCTCCATCCTCTATTACATGGAAATCTAGCTTCCTCCCCACGATTTTTAAAGATTTCCAGGGCCACCCTGACCACTTTCCTCTCCCAGTTCCTGCTCTGGTTAAATTCTGGAATGGCCCGGTGTTGCCTTGCCTGTGCAGCCACTTCTTTCTCCACATGCTTCCTCCCTGCCAGGCCTTGCTCCCTTCTTTTATTCTCGAAACAACACCTACATTTACTTATTAATACCATGGTAGGTGGTATTAGGAGTCCCTAGGTGGGGGAAATGGTTAACATGCTCAGTTGCTAACTGAAAGGTTGGAGGTTTGAGTCCACACAGAGGCACCTCAGAAGAAAGTCCTGTGACCTACTTCTGAAAAATCAGCCTTTGAAAACCCTATGGAGCACAGTTCTATTCTGACACACAGGGGGTCGCCACGAGTTAGAATCAACTCAACGGCAACTGGACTGCTTTAGGTGGCGTTAACACATCTATCCAACTTTTCGTTAAGGTTTGGGGTAGCAAAAGGGAGTTACAGAACCACCTAAAACACCAAGTCAACATCAAACAAGTTCTTACAAGTTTCTAACGGGTTGTCTTAAGTCTCAATCCTTGCTCTGCCTTCTAAATCACTGGGTACTGCTTCTGTCTTCCTTGGAAATCCCCCTCCCTCTTCATCCGCTGTCCTCTGTCTTGAAGTTCTAGGGCCAGTCTGGCAAACCCGAATTATTGTATTATGCTGAGCAATCCAGCTCTTTTGTCTCCTTCCTTTCTTCCAGACCAGACCCAGTAAACTGTCCTGCCTAACCCTTTCATGACAACTGGGATGTGTAAGTCACAGTTACATTTTTGCCTCATTGGCTTCTTGGAGTGTTAGTGTCCCACTTAGAATATGTGCTGCCTCTAACAGGAACGCATATAACTAGTTAAAACTGAAGAAGCATTCGTTGGTGCCAAAACACTGTGTTTAGGTTATTGCATGAGGTGGTAATCCTGGAGGTGTGATTCTGTAAAACTTTTGTCTCTTTTGGCTTTTGAACACTGAGATAAACCTTGTAAGTATACATCTACTCTTGACTTACCGAGCATTTTATTATCTGACATTTCACATTTACAACAACAGTAAAAAAAACATATTATTCGACTATTTTGCATTAGTGGCCCCACCGACCACATCCTCGCCACACAGCTCGTCTAGGGCACGTGGAAGGAAGAGTGGCGCCGCACCAGGGATCTTAACCCTAGTCTGGAACCTGCGGGGTGCCCGTGTTCCAGCTCCTCCTGGCTCACGCTTCCCCATCCTCATCCCGGTTCTCTCCTGGCACCCGCTACCTTCTGCCCTCTGCTTGCCTCACACAAAGGCACCAGCTAGGGGATCCCAGGAGTGGAGCATGGGTGGTGGGTGGTGCTTGCTTCTGCAGAGTTGCCCGCTGGCCGAGATTGCCACGCACCACCCGGCCCACGTCACTGCGCTTCCTGTACCAAGTGCTCTGCAGAGCCTGAGCTAGGATGCTGGGCAGCTACGGACACCTGGCCTGCAGGCTGCAGCATGGGTTCAGATTCTGATTAGCAGAGCGAGGGCGAGTCCATGACCACTGCAGGTACAGAGGGATCACCGCCACCAAGCTGGGAGGACTGGGACCAGGAAGGAGGGGCATAACACCAATTTTTGCACAACAACCTGGTCTTTGGAACCTAACTATGTCGGTAAGTGAAGAGTGGCTGTATTTACTGTTTGCTGTCTGTTATTTGGAAGTTGTGTTTTTCATAGTAATGTAATGTTCCAGTGAATAACTTATTTTCAGGTGCACTACATTATAAGCACCCGTCGTAGTGTCCTTGACATACCGTATACACGTTTCTTGCAATCGTCAAGGACTTCTCTTCCGGTTTATGAACTGTAAGTAGTTCTTTTGTGATAAAAACTGGTCATTGTAGTAGTAGTTTTCCCAAGACACCAAATTCTTTTGTTCTTTTTATGTGAACAGGAGGCTGGAAATAGGCAACTTCTCCCCTTGCGCATTCTTATATTGGTTTGGAGATATGGTATTGGTATTATCCTGCTTTTACAGAACCCAGAATAATTTTTTTCTGAAAAATTCCTCTTTTTTAAAAATGGACTCTTTGAAGGACAGAGGAATTCTAGACAATTTCTTTTCTTTATCTGACAATCAGGATGATTCTGAGGAGGAGTGTGATGAAGATGCCTCGGACAAGCTTCCCCGTCTCGTGGAATCTAAAGCTCTTTTTGATGACAACAACAAGGACGCTGACATGGTATTAGAGGATGACGAAGCAGTTGTTGTTACAGAAGAGAGGACTGAACCACATGATGATGCCTGTGATGACAGTGAAGAAAATGAAGGTGAATGGGGCAAAGATGTCTACTACTTCGAAAATATAATGAACTCGCTTCAACAATATGCCAATGTTTACCCCGTCTTGATCCATGAAGATACAGAAGTAGATTATTTCTTATCTGTATTTACCAAAGAGATTTTGGAAATTATAAAGGACCAAACCAATCTTTATGTGACCCAGGAGTACACAACACAATACAGAGGGCAGGAAACTAGAATGCCATCTAAAAACTGGCAGCCTACAACTGTAAAGGAAATAAAGACATTCATTGGTGTGCATATACTGATGGGTATACACTTCTTGCCAGAGCTCAGACATTACTGGTCCAGTGACCCCTTCTTAGGTGTTACTCCTGTTGCAGAACTTACGACTAAAGCAAAAGTCAAGGATCTGACCGAGAACATACACAGCAATGACAATTCCAAAGCCATGAACCAAACGGAACCTGGCTATGACCGGCTTCACAAACTGCCTCCAATTTTCCATGCCCTCAATAGCCACCTAAGAGAAGCATATGTGCCATCAAGTGTCATGGTAGTTGAAAACATGGTGCCATTCAAGGGCCGTTCATCAATAAAATAATACATGCCAATGAAGCCCGTCAAATGAGGGTACAAATTTCGGTGCTTGGCTGACTCAAGAACTGGCTTTGTAAGTCAGTTTGCTATCTACCCCAGAAAAAAAGGCATAGATAATGACTCATCTCTGTCCCTTGGTGAGAGCGTTTTACTTGGACTGTGTCATTCATGTAACCATTCTCATAGGCTCATTGCCTTTGACAATTTTTTTCTTCCTACCATTTCAGGAAAAGGGTGATCAAAAGGCACAGTGTGAGCAAATAGAAAGGGGCTACCAGAAATGATGAAGAGGAAAGAAATTACAGCAGGGAGAATTTCTGTTTCATACTAAAGGAAGTGTGTTAGCAGTAAAGTGGCAGGACAATAAACCGGTGACAGTTTTGTCAATGTTGCACAAGCCAAAGGACATCACTAGTGTCAAAAGAAAGAACAAGATGATTCCTCCTCAACAATCCCTTGCCCAAGAACAGTTGCACATTACAATGCAATTATGGGAGGAGGACACCACTTCAGCCGGAGATGTGAGAGGTACAAAATTGGAAGGTGCTTTTTCAAATGGTGGCATCGATTGCTATATTTCCTTGTAAAGCTGTTTGGCATTGCAAACAGCTTTACAACATGGAACTGTAACAACAGGGGCAGATGTGACTAACTTTCCTTCAGGCTCATGCTTATTAGGAAGCTTACTGTGGACTGCGAAATCAAAAGAAGAGGAAGACCCTCCTTTCTTGTGAAGAACAAGCCAGGAGTAAGTGGGGTGCCAAATGACGTATTACTCTGACAGGTTGGAAAGCTTTTACCTGTCAAGGGATCTAGAAGGTAATGCAGAGAATACAGCACTAAGAAGAAGAAGACTCAAATAACATGTATATACAGCCATTGCAGGATGTTACCCCATGTTTCCAAACGTTTCACACAATACAATAAAATTGCTAAGATCAAACAATCTTTTTTTCAAGCCTCATCCCACCTATCCTACCACCACAGTCCACTAGGACATATGTGTCACACGTAATATTTATCAAAATCCATCTTACCTACCAAAAATTTAAAGAGACTCCATGATTTAGCATGCATTCCATTACTGAAAAAACATTATATAAAAAAAAATCTTACAAATAAAAAATAGTTTGGTCATGAAAGGGCTAAAGTACAAGTGGAGGAGGAGAACCCAGTCACTTTTGTCTCCAGTCCGACCTGCGTGACCATGGGTGAGTCATGTAGCCACTCTGAGCCTTGATTTACTTGTTTGCATGGAAGGGGATGGGAATAGTAGCATTTATCCCCAGGATTATAGTGAAGGGTCAGTGAACATAATTCACTTAGCACAGGAGTCAGGGCTCAATGACTGTCAGTATTATTTCTCTGAGTACTGCCCTACTGACTTTTTCTATACAACTCCCAGGGACCTTCAGTTTAATTTCCTTGCCTGCCAGGTAATGAGTCCTGCTGCTTACCTCCTCCTATCTGCCAGAGGGAGGTGAGGCCTGTCCATCAGAGACTCCCGAGGCACATTCTGAGGCCTTTACTCATCCTGTGAGTGGCCTTTTTTTTTTTTTTCGATGTAGATGAAGGTAAAGAATCTGAGTGCCCTGAAAGCAGCCAGGCCTGCCCCCACCCCAGGGACAAGCTGCTGTGCTCTGTTGCTCAAGTGTTTGAAATGTACAATGAACCACAGGAGATGAGATCACAGACAGTCACGTGGCCCTGAAGCCTTGAAGTAAGGGCTGCTGAGGGTGACTCAAATGTTAGAAGCAGGGTTTCCTTTGGAAAGATTGGGAGTGGGTGGGAAGGTACGGGATGACGGATATAGGATGGAAAATAGAATTTTAGCAGTGAAATTTTTAAAGTGCCTGTAGCTAACTACTGATGAGGTATTGGTGGTCCAGTGGTAGAATTCTTGCTTTCCACGTGGGAGACTCAGGTTTGATTCTCAGCCACTGCACCACATGCATAGCCACCACCTGGCTGCCAGTGGAGGCTTATGTGTTGCTATGATGTTGAACAGGTTTTAGTGGAGCTTCCAGACTAAAGATGAACTAGGAAGAAAAGCCTGAGGGTATACTTCTCAAAATCAGCCAATGAAAACCTTGTGGATCATAATGATCTGACTTGCAACCAATCATGGGGATGGTGCAGGACTGGGCTGCACCTAGGGTCAGTTCCTGCCCTTCTCCCGCTCCACTGGTGTCTGTGCTTCTCAATGGCAGGAGCTTGACATTGGTTATCTGTGTTCAACAAATGCTTTGCAGAGTGCCTGGCACAAAAGACCTGCCCGTGTGCTGGAGTGGAATGAAGGGACTCTCAGGGGCACCCTCTATAAGCCGGAGAACATGGGTTTTCCTTATGTTATGGTGCTAATGGCCATCTGTGTTCCTGGGAAGAAGAGAGTTCCAGGTGCTGGGGCCCCCATCTGGAGTGGAGCTCAGAAACCAGGCTGGGTGGCTGTAACAAGAGAAGAAAGAGATCCCTGCCTTCTCTCTGTGGATGGGGAGTCTGGGGGTCTGGGTGCTCCCAAGCAACCAGTGGGAGAAGGGAAAATGCTGCAGAGAGGACATTGCCCCTGAACAGGCACTGTGACCCAACATCCTATCTGACTCAGGGAAGGAAGGTGGGAGAAGAAAGAAAGGAAGAAGAGGAGGAAAGAAGCTGTTGACCACCTGCTCTGAGCCGGCACCAAGCTGGGCTTCAAGAAAATGTGTGTAAAACACTTGCACAGCACCTGGCACATGGAAGTCCCTGGGTCATTGAGGTGATTCTCATTATTACTGTTAGAGCTCATTATTACTGATAGAGCTGTTTAATCCTCACAACAAACTATCAGATAGGGATTTTTATGCCACTTATAAATAACAAAATTGAGGTTCAGAAAAAACAAATAAGTGGTGTAAAGTGGAATCAAATTTACACACAGCCTGTTTGATTCTAAAACTTGTGCTGGACAATGAATAAGGAAGATCAAAGAAGAATTGATGTGTTTTAATTATGGTGTTGGCAAAGAATATTGAAGAAGGAACAAATCTGTCTTGGAAGAAGTACGCCAGAATACTCCTTAGAAATGAGGATGGTGAGACTTGACTCATGTACTTTGCACATGTTATCAGGAGGGACCAGTCCCTGGAGAAGGACATTATGCTTGGTAAAGTGGAAGGTCAGTGAAAAAAAGGAAGACTCTCAACGAGATGGATTGACACAGTGGCTGCAACAATTCACTCAAACAGCAACGATCGTAAGGATGGCACAGGGCTGGGCAGTGTTTCATTCTGTTGTACACAGAGTCACTATGAGTTTGAACCAACTTATCGGCACCTAGCAACAACAACAACATATATATTTGGCCCGGTTGCCTCATGAAAGAGATCAAGGGAAGTCAAAGGCAGGACTCTTCCTCCACTCTCAACTGCCCCACAGGCTTAGAGCTGGGAGTCAGTCATGGGGCCCCCCTGCTGAAGGAGCAGGCCTTGGAATCATCGGGAAACATCAGCCATTACGAGAAAGGGAAGTAGCCTCAGCACCTGGCTGGGGCAGTGCCTGGAAGTGGCCACAACAGTCACAGCCTTGAGTCCTCATTGAGCTATCTCAGAAACTGTCAGGAGTGAGGTGGGGCTTGGCTCCCAGTTATTATGTCATGAGTGTAATGGTTAAACATTCGTCTGCTAACTGAAAGGTTGGTGGTATGAACTCATCCGATGGCTCTGTGAGAGAGAGACCTGGCGATCTGCTCCAGTAAAGATTACAGCCTAGGAAATCTTATGGGGCAGTTCTACTCTGTCACATGGGGTTGCTGTGAGTTGAAAATAGGCTGTATAGCACCCAACAACCAACAGCTCAGTCAGAGGGAGTCCCTGAATGGTGCAAATTGTTAAGGTGCTCACCTGCTCACTGTGGAGGTTTCAGTCCTCCCGGAGGTGCCTCAAAAGAAAGACTTGGAGATATACTGAAAAATCAGCCACTTCAGTGGAGCACAATTCTCCTCTGACACGCATGGGGTCATCGTGAATCAGAATCGGCTCCACAGCACCTGGTTGACTCAGCCAGAGACTGTGTCTGTATTCGTCCTCGTTATTGCCAACGTTATGGTAATCGCATTCTTTGACTTTTATTCCTTTAAGCTAAAGAGGCCAAGAGGAACACACGAATCAAAGCAAAAACGGATTTATCTCTCTAGGTCAAAGAGTTAAAGTGTCAAAGCTCTCAGGCAGTATCTGCCAGTGATGTCAATGACCACATGCCTCTATTGAAATTCCTCTTTGCAAGGAAAGTGGTGTGCGTTGTTTTTTCCAAGAGTGGAAATACAAATGATTCACTATGGAAACCTGAGCTATTTTACTGATAACTAATTTGTTTGCTGATAAATGATTACCCAGGGTCGGGGTTGGGGCCCCAAATAGCAAAGTACAAAAATTATTACATTTCCTCTGTGTGCAGACCATTGTGCTCTGTGGTTTGGGTGCTACAAAGGATGTGGGGGTTCAGACCTTGTCTGGGGCATTTATAGGTTAATGGGAAGACAGGAAAGAGCAAGATGAACACATATAACCATGTCACAAACAGGGTCTATGCTATTCGCACTACCCACAGTGTGATTAGAAAAGAGTAAGGGAAGTTGAGGAAGACTTCTTGAAGGAAATGCCTCAAGCCACGTTTTGGAAAAGAGAACCAAAGGGTCTGGCAGGTGTTCTTAGTTGGCAGGGAAACGCCAGGATGCCTTGGAGGAGAGCAGGGCAATAATGAAACTGCCCTCATAGTTATTTATTTTATTTTAGTAAAGTATACATAACAAAAATTTACTAGTTAGACCATTTTTAAGTGTACAACTCAGTGACATTAATTACTTTCACTATGTTGTGCAACAATCACCTGTCCAGTTCCAAAAGTTTTATATCACCTCAAACAGAAACTCAGGACCACTTGAGCAATGACTTCCATTCCCTCTTCCCTCTTGCCCCTGTTGTTGTTAGGTGACACTGAGTCAATTCCGACTCACAGCGACCCTATGAACAACAGAAGGAAGCACTGCCCAGTCCTGCACCATTCTCACAATCATTGTTAGGCTTGAGCTCATTGTTGCAGCCACTGTGTCAATCCAGCTCATCGAGGGTCTTCTTTTTCGCTGACCCTGTACTTTATCAAACATCATGTCCTTTTCCGGAGACCGGTCCCTCCGGATAATAAAGTCTTGCCACCCTTACATCTAATGAGCACTCTGGCTGTTCTTCCAAGACAAATTTGTTTGTTCTTTTGGCAGTCCATAGTATATTCAATATTCTTCACCAACACCATAATTAAAATGCATCATTCCTTCTTCGGTCTTCCTTATTCACTGCCCAGCTTTCACATGCATATGAGGCAATTGAAAATACCATGGCCTGGGTCAGGGGCGTCTTAGTCCTTAAGTGACATCTTTGCTTTTTAACATTTTAAAAAGGTTTTTAGCAGCAGTTTGCCCAATGCAATGTGTTATTTGATTTCTTGACTGCTGCTTTCATGGGCGTTGATTGTGGATCCAATAAAATGAAATCCTCGACGACGTCAATCTTTTCTCCACTCATCAAGATGTCGCTTATTGGTCCAGTTGTGAGGATTTCTGTTTTCTTTATGTGGAGGTGTAATCCATACCGAAGACTGGTTTTTGATCATCAGTAAGAGCTTCAAGTTCTCTTCACTTTCAGCAAGCAAGGTTGTGTCATCTGCATAACACATGTTGTTAATGAGTCTTTCTCCAATGCTGATGCCACGTTCTTCTTCATATAATCCAGATTCTTGGATTATTTTCTCAGTATACAGATTGAATACATATGGTGAAAGGATACAACCCTGATGCACATCTTTCCTGATTTTAAACTACGCAATATGCCCTTGTTCTGTTCGAACAGCTGCCTCTTGGTTTAAGTGTAGGTTCTTCATGAGCACAATTAAGTGTTCTGGAATTTCCATTCTTCGAAATGTTATCCATAACTTGTTATGATTCACACAGTTGAATGCCTTTGCATAGTCAGTAAAACACATGTAAACAAATTTCTGGTATTCTCTGCTCTCAGCCAAGATCCATCTGACATCAGCAGTGATATCCCTGGTTCCACATCCTCTTCTGAATCCAGCTTGAATTTCTGGCAGTTCCCTGTCTACATACTGCTGCAACTGCTTTTGAGTGATCTTCATCAAAATTTCACTTGCGTGTGATATTAATGGTATTGTTCGATAATTTCTTGCCCCTGGTAACTGCTAATAAACTTTGGTCTCTATGCATTTGCCTATTTTAGGTATTTCATATAAGTGGGATCATAAAATATTTGTACTTTTGTGTCTGATTTATTTAACCCAGCATAATGCTTTCAAGGTTTATCCATGTTGCAGTATTATCAGAATTTCATTTCTCTTTATGGCTGAATTATCTCATGGTTATTTTAAACATTATGCTTGTTCTAACTGAACCAATTCAGAGCATTCATAGTTTCAGAGGGATAAAGATATTTGATTTTAAAAAATGAAAGAGGAACTTCTCTAATGAGGTCAGAATTTTGTTGGAGTAGGGGTCACGACAGGGTTTTAGAAATGTTTGGGAATTGTTAGTTGTGTTCCCAGAAGTGGTCTGATATTCCATGTGACTATTTGCTTTCTCTGCCCACGGAAATAGTAGATCTCCCAGCCAAATAGCTCAGTGGCCCCAGCACCTCACTTCTCCAGTGGAAGAGGATATTGTACTGCCATTGTAGGCAATATGGGACCATTGGGGGCTTTTAAGCAGAGCAATTAGACAATATATCTGTGTTTTAGAAAGTTAATTCTATCAGCAGGCTATATGGAGGCATATTTAAAACTCTGCTAGTATTTTGGTGAGGTATTTTTGAACTATTATATAGTTTTTCTCCTCCCAATATTTTTTTCTTAAGCCTCTTGCCCATCTCTTATCTCCTTGGCCTTTCAAGCAAGAGCGGTCTGTGCTGATTGCCTCAGTGAAGGGATGCCCAACAGAGAACGGATATAAAAGCCTGTCTTCCTGGCTTTGGAGTTTCTAAGGTCTAAACCTTATAAGTAAAGGAAGGACTCTGACATAGCCAAGTGATTTAGGAGAATGCTTGGTGTACCACTTAAGGTTTCCTGCTCCCCAATCTCTGGGGTTTGGGAGGGAGGTGAGTCAGAAAGTAAGAACTGCATAGTAATTAGGGGGTTCTTAAAAGTGGGATTGTGTGTCCCACGTAGATGGGAATGGAACTTGATGATAAAACCAATAGATTAGCTTGTGAGACTGGAAAGAGGGATGTGTGTCTTTCTTCCAGGGCAGAACATCAGGAAGTTGGCAATACCCTAGTGAAATGAATTCTAGGTAAACAGGGCTCTAGATACAGCCTCACGAAGTTCCCCATGCATGGGATTGTGAGCAAAAGAATGACTCTCAAGCTGTCTAGAGGGGCAGGAAAAGAGTGGTTGGCCTTTAATTGGCCTATTGGATGGGAATGAGGAACAATTCAGCTGCCATTTGCAGGGACTGATGACCAAGGTCAGATGAGGCAGTGGTAGTTTCAGTAGATTCTAATGTGAACAGATGACTCTGAGGGCTAGATGCCCTCAAAATCACACACACACATGCGCATGCACACATACACCCTATCCTTCTTAGTGCCCCACAACAAAGATATAATCTTGAATTGATTGAAATGAAGTTTTTACCCCTCTGGTGAAATGAAGGCTCAAAATAGAAACTGAGTTATAGAAACATAAAGAAAATTTTGCCTATCTATAGACTAAGATTTTTACCTGCTACTGTCAATTGCTAAATGATTAAGATTTTATTCCAGTTAATTTACCTGTTCATAATTTACCTTGTCAAAGATTCAGTGTAGTAGGGCTTCTGATTGACTTTCTAGGGGATTTTGGATGGAATGCTCAGATTTTAACATCATAGGCTTTAGTTCTGATCCTGTCTTTAAGTTCAATATTGCATTTCCATAACTTCCCAGAATGCTGAGAAACAATTAGTAGAGTAATCCAAGTTTA
The DNA here is from genome assembly GCF_024166365.1 of Elephas maximus indicus. Taxonomy (NCBI): domain Eukaryota; kingdom Metazoa; phylum Chordata; class Mammalia; order Proboscidea; family Elephantidae; genus Elephas; species Elephas maximus. Next base: position 172,546,036 of record NC_064819.1, on the reverse strand, counting down.
TGTGAAGAGTAACCACAGCAATGAGTTGGAAAATCAGCATCCAACATGTGGTGGATCATGGCCAGACCTACCCGTGGAAAGCCCCTTGTTGCTGTTAGTTGCTGTCGAGTTGACTCTGAGTCATGGCGACCCCCTGTGTGTGGAGTTGAGCTGCTGCATAGGGTTTTTAAGTCTGTCAGCTTCCAGAAGCAGATTGCCAGGACTGTCTTTTGAGGAGCCTCTTGGAGGGTTCAAGCTGCCAACCTTTCAGCTAGTAGTCAAGAGCTTAATCATTGTACAACCACTCCTTGGAAAGCCGCTAAGTGGATGTAAATAAAAAAACTTTGGTCCTGTAACACAAGAGCAGGTAAAGGGAAGTTGCTAACATGTGGCACTGGCACAGAAAAAAAAAAAAAAAAGAGATTGTACAAATACTGTGCAGTATTTTAGAACCCCAAACCTAGATATTAGGCCAGGCAGAAATGACTTGCTGAGCAGCAGAATTATTGCCTGACAAAGTGGTATAAACTGTCACTGGAGACTGGTGTGGCCCTGTGGAGGGGAGAGGATAAAAACAGGCAGTAACTTTGTTTGCAACTGGAGCCTAGTAGCTTCCTCACCCTGTGGGCTTCTGCCCACAGCCACCACCCTGGTATATCCACTTGAGAAACAAAAGTGGGGCCCTGGGAGGCTGATTATTCTGCTGTATTTGTGGTCATTTATTTTTAAATACTCTGCATGAATAATGTGATATGTGTGTGAACACATTAATCTTAATCTTCTTTAACCAGTTGCTGTCAAGTTGACTCTGACTCATGGTGAAACCATGTGCTTTAAAGTAGGACTATGCTCCATAGAGTTTTCAATGGCTGATATTTCGGAAGTAGATCACCAAGATTTTCTTCCTAAGAGCCTCTTAAAAAAAAAACCAAAACCAAATCCATTGCCATCAAGTCAATTCTGACTCATAGCAACCCTATAGGACAGATTAGAACTGCCCCATAGAGTTTCCAAGGAGCACGTGGTGGATTCGAACTGCCCACCTTTTGGTTAACAGCTGTAGCTCTTAACCACTATACCACCAGGGTTTCCAAGAGCCTCTTTGGTGGACTCAGGTCTTCAACCTTTTGATTAGCAACTGAGCGTATTAACTGTTTGCCCCACTCAGAGACTCCTTTTAACTTTTTGTGTCCTTGTTGTTGTTAGGTGCCATTGAGTCAGCTCCAGCTCATAGTGACCCTATGCACAACAGAACGAAACACTGCCCAGTCCTGAGCCATCCTTACAATCATTGTTATGCTTGAGCTCTTTGTTGCAGCCACTGTGTCAGTCCACCTTGTTAAGGGCCTTCCTCTATTCTGCTGACCCTGTACTCTGCCAAGCATGATGTCCTTCTCCAAGGACTCATCCCTTCTGACAACATGTCCAAAGTATGTAAGATGCAGTCTCGCCATCCTTGCCTCTAAGGAGCATCCTGGCTATACTTCTCCTAAGACAGATTTGTTCGTTCTTTTGGCAGACAGTGGTATATTCAATATTCTTCGCCAACACCACAATTCAAAGGCGTCAACTCTTCTTCGGTCTTCCTTATTCATTGTCCAGCTTGCACATGCATATGATGCGATTGAAAATACCATGGCTTGGGTCAGGCACACCTTATTCTTCAGGGTGACTTTGCTCTTGAACACTTTAAAGAGGCCCTTTGTAGCAGATTTACCCAATGCAATGCATGTTTTGATTTCTTGACTGCTGCTTCCATGGCTGTTGATTGTGGATCCAAGTAAAATGAAATCCTTGACAACTTCGATCTTTTTTCCGTTTATGATGATGTTGCTCATTGGTCCAGTTGTGAAGATTTTTGTCTTCTTTATGTTGAGGTGCAGTCCATACTGAAGGCTGTGGTCTTTGATCTTGACAGTGCTTCAAGTCCTCTTCACTTTCAGCAAGCAAGGTTGTGTTGTCTGCATAACGCAGGTTGTTAATGAGTCTTCCTCCAATCCTGATGCCCCATTCTTCTTCATATAGTCCAGCTTCTCAGATTATTTGCTCAGCATACAGATTGACTACGTATGGTGAAAGAATACAACCCTGCCGCACACATTTCCTGACTTTAAACCAGTCAGTATCCCTTTGCTCTGTCTGAACAACTGCCTCTTGATCTATGTAAAGGCACAATTAAGTGTTCTGGAATTCCCATTCTTCACAATGTTATCCATAGTCTGTTATGATCCACACAGTCGAATGCCTTTGCATAGTCAATAAAACACAGGTAAACATCCTTCTGGTATTCTCTGCTTTCAGCCAGGATCCATCTGACATCAGCAATGATATCCCTGGTTCCACGTCCTCTTCTGAAACTGACCTGAATTTCTGGCAGTTCCCTGTCGATGTACTGCTACAGCCATTTTTGAAGGATCTTCAGCAAAATTTTGCTTGCGTGTGATATTAATGATATTTTTCCATATTTTCCACATTCGGTTGGATCACCTTTCTTGGGAATAGACATAAATATGGATCTCCTCCAGTCAGTTGACCAGGAAACTGTCATCCATATTTCTTGGCATAGATGAGTGAGCACCTCCAGTGCTATATCTGTTTGTTGAAACGTCTCAATTGTTATTCCATCAATTCCTGGAGCCTTGTTTTTCATCAATGCCTTCAGGGCAGCTTGGACTTCTTCCTTCAGTACCATCGGTTCCTGAACATATGCCACCTCTTGAAATGGTTGAACATTGACTAATTCTTTTTGGTATAAGGACTCTGTGTATTCCTTCCATCTTCTTTTGATGCTGCCTGCGTCATTTAACATTTTCCCCATAGAATCCTTCACTATTGCAACTCGAGGCTTGAATTTTTTCTTCAGTTCTTTTAGCTTGAGAAATGCCGAGTGTGTTCTTCCCTTTTGGTTTTCCATCTCCAGCTCTTTGCACATGTCATTATAATACTTTACTTTGTCTTCTCGAGAGGCCCTTTGAAATCTTCTGTTCAGTTCTTTTACTTCATCAATTCTTCCTTTTGCTTTAGCTGCCCAACATTCAAGAGCAAGTTTCAGAGTCTCCTCTGACATCCATCTTGGTCTTTTCTTTCTTTCCTGTCTTTTCAATGACCTCTTGCTTTCTTCATGTATGATGTCCTGGATGTCATGCCACAACTCATCCCGTCTTCAGTCACTAGTGTTCAATGCATCAAATCTATTCTTCAGATGGTCTCTAAATTCAGGTGGGATATACTCAAGGTCATGTTTTGGCACTCGTGGACTTACCCTGATTTTCTTCAATTTCAGCTTGAACTTGCATATGAGCAATTGATGGTCTGTTCCACAGTCAGCCTCTGCCCTTGTTCTGACTGATGATATTGAGGTTTTCCATCATCTCTTTCCACAGATGTAGTCAGTTTGATTTCTGTGTGTTCCATCTGGCAAGGTCCATGTGTATAGTTGCCATTTATGTTGGTGAAAGAAGGTATTTGCAATGAAGAAGTCGTTGGTCTTACAAAACTCTATCATTTGATCTTCAGCATTGTTTCTATCACCAAGGCCATATTTTCCAACTACTGACCCTTCTTCTTTGTTTTCAACTTTTGCATTCCAATTGCCAGTAATTATCAATGCGTCTTGATTGCATGCTCCATCAATTTCAGACTGTAGCAGCTGATAAAAATCTTCTACTTCTTCATCTTTGGCCCTAGTGTTTGGTGAGTAAATGTCAACTTTTTAGGGTAGGTTAATTAGTGTGTAAAATCCACAAGTAAGTTCTATTCTGTGTCAACAGTATAGGTTGCTTTGTTTGTATAAGAAGTGTTAGAAGTAGTTTTTGGCTTAGTGGAACCTACAGATGTTTTGGTGTATGATTGACTAGGAGTAAAATATAATAGGACTAATTACCTTCTGGTAAAAGGGGCAAAAATTGGAAAGCCCAGTAATTATGCCATCAGTGTACTGCTTGGGGTCTAGAGCTCACTGGTGTGATGTCTCCAGGGATAGGTCTATTCACCTCTCTCTTCCCTCTCCCGTGCAACCATAAGAAGACAATCTTTGTGTTGGCTTCAGAGCAAGTCTGTCCTGCAGGAGCCCCATCAAAAAGACTGCACCTCACATGTGCAGACTTAGGCAAGAGTACATATGTCTAAGCACTTAAAAGCTGGAAATTCAGCTAACGAGCTGTGATATAGACTATGTTCTATTCCCTGCCTTGATAAATATATCTTCAGAAGGACCTAGAATGCCAGGTTCGAGTATAGAATTCTTGGATTCCTCAGTGTCCCACCTGCTCCCCTTCTGCCCCATCTCCCCACAGACTCACTCCCAGCTCTACTTCACAGTTTAAAGACACCTCTGTCTCTATATCCCACGCCTATGAACAGCTCTGCTCTGGCCATCTCTCAGGCCTTGCGAATATCACAGCTGTGGGGAAGCCCACCCTCAGGGGCACATGCTTGTGCAGGTCCTGAAAGTGAGCTTGGGGCTGGTGGGCAGGGAAATCCAGGATCTAGAATGTGGGGTATGCTTTGGATGGACACATCTCCTGGGCCCTGCAGACTCATTGTCCTGTGGGGAAGGGGCACCCAAGGAGGGCCAAAGTGGGACCTTCTAAAGGACAAGGCCCAAGAGAGCCACCCCTTTTGCCTGGGTCTGAGTGTGGTTCTGTTCTTTTTAGTTGTTGGTGGGGTGCAGGTAGAAGAGAAGGAAATATCTTCTAAACCATAAATGAATTTTGGGGGGCCATTTTCATCTGGTATCTAACAAAGATCTGTGCCTTTGATGGAAGTTACTCTGAGCTGAGATTTGCTTTTATTGCAGCAGCTCCATTTGGTAGCAAACTTGTAGGAGTGGGACATACAGCCCCTATTTGAGTCCAACGATTGATTGGTGTTGTTGTTAGGTGTCCTCATAGGCATCCCATGTGCAACAGAATGAAAAACTGTCTGGTCCCGCACCATCCTCACAATCATTGCTATGTTTGAGCCCATTGTTGCAGCCACTGTGTCAGTCTATCTTATTGAGGGTTGTCCTCTTTTTCACTGACCCTCTACTTTACCAAGCGTGATGTCCTTCTCTAGGAACTGGTCCCTCCTCAGAACATGTCCAAAGTACATGAAACGAAGTCTTGCCTTGCTTACTTTTAAGGAGCATTCTGGCTGTACTTCTGTCAAGGCAGATTTGTTTCTTCTTCTAGCAGTCCGTAGCGCATTCATTATTCTTTGCTAACACCTTAATTCAAATACATCAATTCTTCTCTGGTTTTCCGTATACTTTGTCCAGCTTTTGCATGCATATGAGGCAATTGAAGATATCGTGGCTTGGATCAGGCATGCCTTATCCTCAAAGTGAACATCTTTGCTTTTTAACACTTTAAAGAGGCCTTTTGCAGGAGATTTGCCCAATGCAATATGTCGTTTGATTTCTTGACTGCTGCTCCTGTGGGCATCGATTGTGGATCCAAGTAAAATGAAATCCTTGATATCTTCAGCGTTTTCTCAGTTTATCATGATGTTTATTGGTCCAGTTGTGATGATTTTTGTTTTCTTTATGTTGAGGTGTGATCCATACTGAAGGTTGTAGTCTTTGATCTTTATCAGTAAGTGCTTCAAGTTCTCTTCACTTTCAGCAAGCAAGGTTGTGTTATCTGCATATCAGAGGTTGTTAATGAGTCTTCCTCCAATCCTGATGTCATGTTCTTCATATAGTCCACCTTCTTGGATTATTTTTTCAGCATACAGATTGAATAAATATGGTGAAGGTACAACCCTGGTGCACAGTTTCTCTGATTTTAAACCATGTAGTATCCCCTTGTTCTGTTTGAATGACTGATTGCCTCTTGGTCTATGTACAGTTTCCTCAGGAGCACAATTAAGTGTTCTGGAATTCTATTCTTTTCAGTGTTAGTCATAATTTGTTATGATCCACACAGTCAAATGCCTTTGCATAGTCAATAAAACACAGGTAAACATCTTTCTGGTATTTTCTGCCTTCAACCAAGATCCATCAGACATCAGCAACGATATCCTTCCTTCCACCTCCTCTTTGGAACCCAGCTTGAATTTCTGGCAGTTCCGTGTCCGCGTACTGCTGTAACCACTTTTTAAAGATTTTCAGCAAAATTTCACTTACGTGTGATATTAATGATATTGTTCGATAATTTCCACATTCTGTTGGTTTATCTTTCTTTGGAATGGGCATTATATGAATCTATTCTAGTTGATTGGACAGGTAGCTATGCCAAATTTCTTGTCATAGATGAATGAGCACTTCCAGTGTTGCATCCATTTGTTGAAACATCTCAATTGGTATTCTGTCAACTTCTGGAGCCTTGTTTTTTGCCAACACGTTTAGCCAACCACTGGAGCCTACTGATATTTTCTATGGTGGAATCCTAACTTCCTGATGCAGAACCTAGTCATGGCCTGAGAGTTCCATTTGCACCTGCTCAAGCCCATGTGAGACTTGGCTTGGGCTGAATGATTAGTTGGCTCTAGTAAGAACTTCTTTTTTTCCCTCCAAACTTGAAAATGGAGTTCTCAAGGGGGTGATATAAATTCATCAACCTAAGGCTGCTCTTTCCCAGGCCTCTTGTTCCATTGGTCTTTGAGCCTCAAAGGCAGCCTAGACGGTAACTTCATCCAGCCCCAGCTGGTGACAGAAGGTAGTAAGAATAGGTGAACACAAGCTCTGATGGCTTGAGGGCTTTCAGAAGATCCAACAAGCCAGGAAAGCTACCATGTTCTCCTGGGAGGCAGCAGAGGGAAGGAAGTCACCTGGATTCTAGACTCAACTCTGCCAAGAACTTGCCATGAATTTGTACAAATCTCTTTCTCTTTCTGGAAAGGGAAGTTTCCCTAGCTACAAAATGATGAATGTGGATTCAATGACATAAACTCCCTTCCAGTGCCAAAACTATGCTGCTGTCATTGGTTAAAGTGCCTCCTAACGTAAGGAAAACTAAAATTCCTTTTTCTCCTTCAGCACAAATGGACTTCATTCTCAAAACTGAACCAGAGCTTGTGTCCTGGAGCGTGCTAGGAAAGGAGCTAAGCCCATCTGATGTGAGTCGACAGGAATAGGAGCCCTTCTTCCTGTCTCTACCTGGTGGTCTGGACTGCCCTGCCCCGCCAGGCAGCATTCCTGCAGTGCAACGGAACAATTTCCCTTAACCTCACAATAGTCTAACTGAGCATTCAGTCTGTGTCTGCATGTTAGTTGATATCTAGTAGACCATGTGGTTCATAGATGTATGTTGCTGTTGTTGTTAGGTGCCATGGAGTCAGTTCTGACTCATTTCAGCCCTCTGTACAACAGAATGAAACACTGCCTGGTACTGTACCATCCTCACAAGCGTTGCTATGTTTTTGCCCATTGTTGGAGCCACTGTGTCAATCCATCTCATTGAGGGTCTTTCTCCTTTTCGCTGACCCTTTGCTTTACCAGGAAACCCTGGTGGCATAGTGATTAAGTGCTATGGCTGCTAACCAAAAGGTTGGCAGTTCAAATCCAACAGGCACTCCTTGGAAACTCTATGGGGCAGTTCTACTCTGTCCTATAAGGTTGCTATGAGTTGGAACCGACTTGATGGAAACAGTTGGGTTGGGTTTGGTTTGGTTGCTTTACCAAGCATGATGTCCTTGTCCAGGGACTGGTCCCTCCTGATAACATATGCAAAGTATGTGAGACAAAGTCTTACTATCCTTGCTTCTAAGGAGCATTCTGGCAGTATTTCTTCCAAGGCGCATTTGTTTGCTCTTCCAGCAGTCCAAAGATGTATACATATAATTTATATCTGGAACTCCTTTTCTCTACCCTCAGTAGCCTCTTCTCACCTCCCTCACTTCTCAGGAAAATTGATTAGATGTAAAAGAAAACACAGCATGAGGGAAGTTGCTGGATCAAGTGCATCCAGTCTTTAATGTCCAAGCAGATATAAAATATGTGCCCTCATCTTAGAGATTGTTCCAGATCTTAGATAGTCACTATGCCCAGAGGTGCATATAGCCTAGGCAGCAGGCTAAATCCTCTGGTTGTCTTGCTGCTTTCCTTGAGTGTGGGTGCCACAAGATTCCAGGTTGTTAGGGAGACTGTCTTAATTGCTGGGGAAAAAATGAGTTTCCTCAGCCTTGTTTAGTGTCTCAAACTGGCAGTCATGACTCGTGGATGACTGAGAGGAGATTATGAGGGGTTTGTGACGCTAGAGTGGTTGAGCCTGAGCAGCTGGTAGTAGCAGAGACAAGCCTGGAATACTATGGACCCTTGCTCTTCCTGGGCTCACCCAGCCATTCTCTTTTCCTAGTGTCCACATCAGTTATTCTGTCTGACCCTCTTTCCCTCCCCTACCCACCTTGGTCAGCTGAAGCCCCAAAGCACTTCTCATCCTGATGCATTTCTTTCCTGGGACCCACAATAGGCTGGCTTGTGAGTAAATCAGGAAGCTGTTTGCAGAAGGACTGTGGAATGAAGATGCCTGAGGGCCTCTGACCTGAAGATAAGAGGTGATAGGAATCCAGAAGAATCCAGTTTTTCAGGAAGAGGGTTTGGTGGCAGCCTCCTGACAAAGTTATGAAGAAGGTCAAGCTGTACTTCAGCCCCCAGCTTCCCTTCTGAAACATCTTTCTCTGCTCCAACCCCCTCATCCCCACCCCCTGCACCTTTTTCCTATGAAAATCTCCTCCCATGAAATTCTCCCTCATCATTTCTTTATCTTAGAGCTAGTGCTTTACCTTTCTCAGGGATATGTATTTTAAGCTTCACCACAAATTGTGGAGTGAGTGAAAGGCTCCATCCCTTATTAAAGGAATTTCAGGGATATTCCACCTGGTGGGGAGAATTCTGGGATACGGGGAGCTCCTGCTATTACCTCTCAGAGCACACCTGACATCAAGCTTACTGTGCTCGAAAGGTCATTTCGGAGTTTGCTGATTGGTCAGAAATTTTTTTTCTGGACCAAGGATTTTTTTTTAAGTTTTTTTTTTTTAATTGTGGTGAATTTATATATAACAAATAAAAAAATAGCCATTTCAACGTTCTTTACATGCACGAGCCAGTGACATAAATTTTGTTCATCCCATTGTGCAACCATGACCATTGTCCGTTTCCAAATTTTTTCATCACCCTTAACAGAAGCTCAGTTCTCTTAAGTAATGACTCCCTGTTTCCCCCTCCCTCCCACCCCTGCTAACCACTATTTTTTCTAATCTAAGGATTTTTGTAAACTGCTTTTCAACACTGTACTCAGGTATGCTAACTTGAGGGGAATAAGTCCTTCAGAGATTATTTTAAAGTATTACTTATAATTTATAAACAAAAGGAAAAATTCCATACTCTACCATGGTGATTTAACTTACACACGCTGTTTTATACTAAATGCACACCATTTTTAATGGATCGTCATGTAGAACATTAAAAAAACACCAAAATCAAACCTGTTGCCGTCGAGCCAATTCCGACTCATAGCAACCCTATAGGACAGAGTAGAACTGCCCCCATAGGGTTTTCCAAGGAGCAGCTGATGGATTTGAACTGCCGACTTTTTGGTTAGCAGCCGTAGCTCTTAACCACTACAGCACCAGGGTTTCCCATGTAGAACATTACTCACTAGTTATTGATGCATATATATGGAGAATATTTGTCTGAAACAGACTTGTAAAATTCTTTATTCCCTGGCTTCTCAAATCGTGGTTCATGGATCAGCAGAGTCAAAATCATCTGGGAGCTTGTTAGAAATGCGGATTCTCGGGCTTCACTCCAGACGTGATAAATCAAAATCTGTGCCTTAACAAGCTCTCTGGTTGATTCGTATGCACATTCAAGTTTGAGAAGAAACCTGGCCATCTATCAGAATTACCTGATATGCTTTAAAATCTATAGATACCAGGGCCCCGCCCCCAAAAGTCTGTTTCAACAGGCCTGGAGTGGAGCCCAGTAAACTATGTATTTTTTTCAGTCTTTCCAGGAATAGCCAAATATAAGAACCATCAATCTAGTCCGTCCTCTCTGTTCTAGAGATGAGGCCCAGAGTGGTGAAATGACCTACCCAAATTATAGGCAGATTAAAACCCAGATTTCCTGATTACCACACACACACAAAATCTAGCCTACTCCCCCTAAAATGCATTACCATATCATATTGAAAAGACTATACACTTGTGGAATTTGTCCCAAGAAATAAAATAAATTTTGCTTGACACAAAATTAATACTTAGCAGTAATACAAAGCAACTAGAGGACTTGAGACTGGCTCTTAAGAATCCTACCATTTGACGGAGCTGAGAAGTTGGTGGCCAACCCAACAAACAAAAACAAAGAAAAGGAAAGGAACCTATGAATTCATTTGCCACTCCAGACGTGTACGTGTTTGACTGTGTAAGAATTAATTGTTTCCTTCTCCATAATCCCATAGCATTTTGATTTGGTTTCCCTAGTAGACCTTTTCTAGACTCTACTGTATTATTAGATTTCCTTATGTGTTGAACTTCATGCCTGGTCCAGGAGTTTAATGACCTATGCAGCTGACCTGACATACAGTAGGTCAATAGCATGTGAAGAGTGGAATGCAGAGGGGGGTAGTACTCCAAGTAGTCATGTGATCAATCATTTAATACCCATACATGCATTGCACTTAACTAAGTGGTAAATAGAATACCAAGTTTGTAAAACATAGCCCCTCCCTAAGGATGTTTATAGTCTAGTAAGGGAGACCATGCATAGTCTCTTAAAAAATATAACCAGGCTTGTAGGACCACATGCAGTTAAGGGTCAATTGAAGGATACAGGTACCCAATCCTCTCAGACCCAGTGTCCTCTGCTTGTAACAAATAGTTTTAAATGGCCCCTTTATTTTCCTAAAATAGAATGCATAGATGATAGAATTAACTCATCCATACAAATCTTAAAAAAACAAGTATGATGGGTTCCTTTACTGGAATATGAAGGAGAAATACGATAAAAGTATTTTTTAATAAAACAAAATGTATTTTAATATATAAATGCTTAGGCACAGCTACACTAAAAAAGAAAAAAAAACTCACACAGTGAAGTAGTCAGATGTAAAATCAATGTTATTGGGACAGCTACAAATACAGACAAGTACAGCTATCTTGTCCTGGAGAGTGAAATACTATGAGCAGCATTACTGTGGATAATTCGTATTTCCAAAGGGGTGAATAGCTCTTGGTAAGGTTCTGAACAGAACAAGATATAGCCTTCCTTGAGTTTTTCCAGAGGTTGAATTCTGAGAAAATCACCGTATATTAAAACTGTTCCAGCAATACTTTGTATCTGTATATAAAAAAGGAACTGAGTTCTAGGCTCAGATAATGTGAACAGGTTTTTCACCTACCTGAGTGCCTGCCAACACTTTAGAAAGACATGTGACATGTGAATCCACTCTCCCTTATGTGCAATTGTCCTATGCACTGCAGCCTGTCCAGCCTCCTAGGTCCCAGCCTCCTGAGATACCAGTAGTGCCCCTGCCCAGCATCCATCACTGTGAAGACTAAAATAATTCCCTCGATGTTATATTATGGTTAGCTGCCGTCAAGTCAGCCTCCAACTCATGGTGACCCCATGCACAATGTGTGATCCATAGTGTTTTCATTGACTGATTTTTGGGGTAAATCACCAGGCCTTTCTTCCTAATCTGTCTTAGTCTGGAAGCGCCACTGAAACCTGTTCAGCATCATAGCAACACACAAGCCTCCACTGACAGACAGTTGTAGGTTCCTCAGGAGGTACATTGCTCAGGAATCAAACCCAGGTCTCCCACGTGGGAAAGGTGAGAATTCTACCACTGAACCATTACTCAAGCAATCCCCTAGACATTTCCAAAACACCCAGAGCGGGTAATGTGGTCTGAATCGGAGACAGCAGAGGTCGAGTGGAGTAGAACGGTGCTTCTCACACTTCAGTATGCACACAAATAGCCTGGGGATCTTGTTAAAGTGCAGATTCAGATTCCCAAGTCTGGGGTGGGGCCCGAGAGCCTGCATTTCTGACATACTCCCAAGGGATGCCCAGGCCACCTACCCCTGCACCAAGACTGGAGAGACCAGAGGGGGAAGAAATGGCCTTGGATTTAGGTAGCAAAGACTTCACAGAAAAGGAGGGAGCACAAACAGGATGTTGAAGAATGAATGGATTTGGGGCTGATTACATCCCATGAGACCTGCTGTGGGGAGGCAGGCACAGGGGACCAGCAGAAAGGTAACAGTTGCAAATGGTGCCCACAGCCAGCAAACAGCCTTGAGCCAACAGCGGCAACAGTACTTGACAGGCAGGGTAAAAATAACACTCCCTGCTGGGGTTGGCTCTGCCAGGACCCGGTGAAGTTCATTTCTTTCAATAAATCCAGCAGCTTCCCCTTTGATAAATACTGTCAAGGCTGGAACATGTGGTGCTAACAAAATATGGTTTTAATTTGGGGCCCGCTGCACTCGTGGTTAAATACTGTGTGTGAGTGTATACAAAAGCAGACCTGCAGTGAGCCAAGTTAATATGCCTGGGCTGAAAATGGCTAAACCCCTGAGGATTCAGTTATACAGATTTCACTGCTCCGAAAGGCAACCTAATCACCATCATCAATTTTAATGCTCCAAGACTTCTCACAAAGATGGAAGCTTTTAAAGTTCAGCCATTTGTGCGTTTGCATCTAGCCAGCGCAGAGGCAGCTTCGCATTTGTTTTCCTGATATTTTATGCCTGTTTATTGTCATGTGTTGTTTGACATTCAGAAATAACACGCTGTTTTAATCAACAGCTCAACACTGCATTAAAACTTGATGGTCCATAGCTTTGTAGCAAATGGAGGTGGGGGCGGAGAGGTAGGGAGAGGAAATGAGAATAGTAGTTTAGCAACAGACTGAGACTTGTTCTGGTGGGATTTGTTCCTGGGAACACAGAGCCTCCCAGTGTTTTTGTCAATATGAGTGTGTCAGTCTTGGAACAGCCTGGGGACAGAAGGAAACAGGCTAAACAAGTTTCTGTCTAGCCTCAGAGGTGGACACTGTGGGTAACTGGACCTCCAGCCTGACATGAATAATGAAGTCTGCTTCTTCCAAAGTGTAGGTCACAAGAACTGCACCGAGGCAATTGCCCAGCAAACCAAAGATTACAGCACCTGGCTAGTAATCATATAGGGGAAACAAACAAAGCTGAGAATGAGGTCACTGGCAGGCGTCCTCAGAACAGTGGGATGGAAAAGAAAGTGAAGAGGCGGATAGGTGGCGAGAGGGGAGGAAGGAGGGAAAATCTAAGCTGAATATCTTGAGTGAGGATGAGGAGCGGTTGGTTGGTCGGACCTTCAAAGGACCAGCTCGCCAAGAAGGTGAAACCGAAGGAAGTGAACTGGACTCTCTCATAAAACAAGCAAAGAATGGACTGATTTCCTGAAAGGAGTGTGAGAGTGCCACAAAGGGAATATGGGAATGAAAGAAACAGAAATTTTTCCTTCCAGGAGGCACCTGCCATGTTGCATTTTTATAATTTGTCAAAAATGTTTTTCTCTTTTTATTATTACGTAATCATAAAAAATAATAATAATAATAACTAACCAGTTGCTATGGAGTTAGTTCTGACTCATGGCGATACCATGTGTGTCAGAATTTAGGTAGCTGTGCTCCACAGGATCTTCGATGGCTGGTGTTTTGGAAGTACCTCATCAGGCCTCTCTTCTGAGGCACCTCTGGGAGGACTTAAACCGCTAACCTCTCAGCTAGTAGCTGAGCACGTAACCATTCGTGCCGCACAGGGTCTATGTAATCATAGTGATGGGAAAAGCCTGAAATCCTGTGAGTAGCAGCTTCAATCATTGTCAGTGAGGAACTCGCTAAGGAAAAAAAGTTTTGTGGAAATCCTTAAAGTTTAGATACCCAAAATTGTTTCATTTTTTATAACAAAATTTAGGCATGCTGATTGTAGAAAATGTAAGATATCAAAAAGTGGGAACATTTTTTTTAAAAATTCAGGGGCAAACCTTAACTATTGAACAGGGCTTTGAGCTAGTTGGTTCCAGTTCAAATCCCTGCTGAGAATTTGCATTTCCACCCCAAGTATACTGAATTTGCATTTCTAACAAGTTCCTGGAAGTTATTGATAAGAACCACCTGGGAATATTGTTAAACTATAGATTCTGATTCAGTATATCTGTGGTGGAAATGCAAATTCTCAGCAGTGAACTTGTTAGAAATGCTAGAATTTTGGAAATTCTCAGCAGAGGTTCAAACCTAAACCAGATGGTTTCAAACCCTGTTATTAAAGGAAGTCTTTCACTGGGCTATCTTAAAACTATCAGGTTCAAGTTAAAAGGTGCTTAGGAGAAACCAACTAGGATTGAATAGATTGGGAGACCCCCACAGAATTTACCAGTGGTCTCTGGGGTCTTCTATGCTTTCTCTGGTTTTATGGAGGGAGAAGAAAAAGGCAGCCCCTATCTCCCCCAAATGCTGCCAGATGCGGGTTGCTGGTCAGGTGTTGTCCAAGCCGAGTTAAAATTTGGGGACATTTGTTGCATCTGGCACTGGCTTCTGTTTTTCCTTGGATTGCTTCCTCGCTAATGGAAGGAATTGGGAGGAAGGCTTGGCAATTTATCTGGAAAAATAAGTCAGACCTTTAAGGGTATAGAGATTGTGTACCATTAGACAGGGTGGGGGAGGAGAAGGATTTGCTCCCACTGTTTCCAACACAGCGATGAAATGCTATAGGTACAAGAGGTCAGTGTTCATTTAACCCAAACCAAATTTAGCAAGTGGAACAAGTCTCTAATTGGAGCTCTGGATTCCACATTAAAAGCCATTCTCCATCTGATACCTTTTCAAGATACCGCTGTGGTATCTAAATTTCATGGATTTCACTCATTGTAGGTCCCTGAGCACGCTAACCATGAAGCAAAGAGACGACACAGCACCTGCTTCCAGCAGCCCTGAGCAGAGGGTCTCAGTGGAAAAAGAGGCAGTGTTTCTCTTTTAGGCTCCTTACCTCTCTTGTTCGTAACCTTTAAACCCCCTTCAGGCATTTTAGTGAGCCTTGTAGTTTTTGCCGCAGCATGTCTCTGCCCTCCTCCTAGTAACTAAGAACCCAGATTTTAATCAGGGAAACTGCCTCTCCCTCACTTTCAGTCCATGTGGTTTTGGTGAATCTGACACCCATTCAACTGTGGGGTGGACCATGTGAGCCAGTTTAGGCTAATAATGTCATCCTATTTCATGGTCGTGCAATTGGTTCTGGGATGGGCACGTGATCCAAGCAGAACCTATGAGAAGCAGTGAGGTTTTCACTGGTTCTTCTGGGAAAGAGTCTCTCACATTTTTCCTCTGTACTGGACACCAGGGAGGATAAAGGCTGAAGCTGCTACCATTGTCTTGTAGCCACAGGAAGCTGCGATTAAGTCTAATCATGCAATAGGCAGATCTGAAAAGAAAAATAAAAAACCTATGCTCTGTGCCACTGTGTGAGACATAAGTCCAGCTTTGCCTGAAGCCAGCCCTACCATGGATTTTTGCCTAGATTAATCAATAAATTATCCTTTTGCTTAAGCTAAAATTATAGCAGATTTTCTGCCACTTGCAATCAGAAGATAGATATACTCAGGAACCTCCTGTTCTTTCTCTTTAACCAGTTATTACGGAGTTGATTCCAACTCATGGAGACCCCATGTGTGCCAGAGTAGAACTGTGCTCCACAGGGTTTTCAATGGCTGATTTTTTCACAAGTAGATCACCATGCCTTTCTTCTGAGGTGCCTCTGGATGGACTCAAACCTCTAACCTATTAGTTAGCAGCCAAGCTTGTTAACTCTGTACCACCTAAGGACTCCCCTTTCTCATTAACCCATATCAAAACCTGCTTTCAGGACAAGATTGGCCATTCTAAGTTATGAACAACTGATAATGCTTCAAAGTATGACTACTTCAAAGGAACTTTCAGTTTCCAGCATTCACTCAGCAAGTATTTACCGAGCCCCTTCTGATGCAAAGAGATATGAAAAATGTATGCCAAGAGCTGAGGATACAGTCTTGAAAATGACAGTTGCAATGTCTTTCCTTCTTAGAGTTGATAGGAACTCACTCTCAGGAAAGGGTAGCCAAGCTTTCCCACCAAACTCAGTATTTTAGTGTCTGATTTTGGCCATTCAGATCAGTCCCAACTTTGATAATGAAAGAGTAACTTGTGCCTGACTAACCCTCCTAAAAAAAAAAAAAAATTATAAGGTATAAAAACAACAGTAACAAAACTGTTTTGAAGTCCTGGAGAGCAACCAAAATGGTTTAGTTTTGCACACCAAAACTGGAGAAGATATAACCGTTGAAAAAAAGGGAATCACCCTGGGTGAGACTCACATTTATCAGGCCTTTCCTCTGATGGCCCTCTCCACTTTCCATGGCACATGAAGATAGATTCAAGCAGAAAGTGGCAAGCTTATTGAGCTAAGGAGTCGCAGGTTGGAGTCTGGGGCTTCCAGAGCAGCTAGAAATTGATGGGGTGAAGCTTCAGAGGTGGAGCTCCCATATCTATAACAATAACAAATTTCCTCAAATCTTTTGCTGACTCCTGAACTGTGCATCTGCAGGTGAGGCACAAGGAGCCCAGGGAAAAATAAAAGTGAGAAGCCTGAAAGAGCTGCTGTCTTGTGCTGGAGATATAGAACTTGAAGTTCAATTCCCACCAAGTTAGAGGGGCTTGGTAAATACCTAAGGCTTCCACTGAGATCACAGCAGGGCACATTTTAGGAGTAGGGACCAGTCCCAGGACTAAAGGCTATGCCCTAGGAGTTAGGGCAAAACCCAAATAGACCCAGCCAAACAAAGCCTAAAACCGAGTTTCCATAGCTGTGCCATTCAATACGGTAGCCACTAGGTACATGACTATCTTAAGTTTAATTTTAACTAAGATGAAATAAAATTTAAAATGTACTTTCTCATTCATACTAGCTACATTTCAAATGCTTATAGCCACATGTTGTTAGTGGCTATTGTACTGGACAACACAGGTTATAGAATAGTTTTATCATCACAAAAAGAAGTACTATTGATGGTACTGTTCCATAGAATCAAGGTGGTATACTAATAATTTAACTGCTTGCTAGAACAAGTTTCAACTTTCTTCTGAGGAGGGTAGAAAAATCCCAAGTCTCTTTATCATCCATAAGGTTTGGGATACAATTTTTGAAAATTACTAAATGTGCAAAGAAGCAAGAAAATATAACCCATTGAGAAGAGAAACAATAGTCAATAAACACAGATCCACGGATGACCCAGATGTTAGAATTAACAGGCAAGGACTAAATAACTAGGATAAATATGTTAAAGAATCCATAGGAAAAGATGCATATCGTAGGTAAAGAAATGGGAAACCTTAAGAGAGACATGAAAACTTTAAAAAAGAACCAAGTGAGGGTCATGGTTTCATGGGACATGCCGGTTAATTAGTCTAATTAGTTTAGTGCTTAGTGTTTCCGCTCCACCTCCTGCTTTGTTGCCTAGTGCCTGGGGTCTTAAAAGCTTGCAAGTGGCCATCCAACATGTGACAATTAGTTTGTATTTTCGTGGAGCAACAGAGGAAGAAGGAAAGTCAGGAATAGCAGGAGGAAATAGAATGTTTGGCTAATTGCTTCCATGACCAACTGCCCCCTTTGCCTGGAGACCAGAAGAACTGAATGGTACCTGGCTGCTATCACTGAACATTTTGATTAAAGATTTTATAGAAAAATCCTGTCAAAAGGGAGAAAACGTAGAACAGAATTTAAAATTCTTATGGACTCCAGACTTTCTGAAGCCATGGAGGCTGGATGAGCCCCTGAAACTAGTGCCCTGAGATAATCCTTGAGCCTTACACCAGAAATATTCCCTGAAGTCTTCTTAAAACCAAACAATAGCTTTACTAGTAAAAAACGCCTGTCTTGAGTGTTAGACTCTTTTAAGAACTATCTATATAGGATCAAATTGACAACAGCAACTTGAAAGATCAGATAGAAACCTTAGGGGGCAGTGAGTTTATGTTAATGGAGGACGAACAACTCAGAAAAAGATGGTTACGATGGTTGCACAATTTGAAGAATGTAATCAATGTCTCTGATTGTACATGGAGAAACTGTTGAATTGGTGTATGTTTTGCTGTGCCTATTCTCAACAACAACAAAACAAATAATTTTTTAGAAAAAGAACCACATGAAAATTCTAGAACTGAAAATTATATCTGAAATTGAAAATTTATTGAATGGGAACATCGTATGAAATAATGAGTGAACTTGAAGACAGGTTAATGGATGTTACCCAAAAGACAGACAGGAAAAAAAAGAAAAAAAAAAAATCTCTATAACCCGTGGGAAAGTATCAAACAATCTAACATACATGTAATTCGAGTCTCTAAAGGAGAGGAGAGGGAGAGAACGGAGTAGAAAAAACATTTGAAGAAATTTTGGCTGCAAATGTTCTACATTGATCAAAAACAGGAATTTCACCAAACCTTAAGCAGGGTATTTCAGTCATTTAGATGTCACTGACCCAAAACTCAGGTTCACCCACTCACTCACAAGTTATAGGGTAGTATGTGGACCAAGAACTTCTGTAAGTATATTAAGGTCTGAGGCTTGGGTACAAATATTCAGAGGCAGTGTTGACAAAATTCCAGAGGCCTTGTTTCAGAATTGTCTGACTCCAGAATATAACTCAAGAGTTCACCTTTCTTACCTAATGATCTAACATTCCTTCTTCAGACCACTCTGAGATGGAATTTCTACACATTTTGAAAGTATTAGGTTGAGCTGACTCCAGCTTAAATTGAGCTTGAAGGAAAGGTTATAATTTGGATGAAGAATAACAGAGATTTATGACAGCTAGAAAAAATAGGAAGAGAAATGAAAAAGGAAGAATAAAAGGAAGAAAGGAAGGAAGGAAGAAAAGCTAACTGAAGTAAAGCACAAATAGCCCCATATCAGGGGAGAAGTCAGTGGAATAAAGAAGATTTTGGGAGGCATTATCCTCAATTATTAACATATTCCTGCTGGGCCCTCCTTAGTCCACAGATGTACAGGTGGCACTCGGAATCCTTTCCATTGCAAGAAATGAAAAAAACAACAACAACAACAAAAAAAAACTACATGGGTCATCACACTGACTAATCATAAGAAAATTTGTTATCTCACAAAACTGAAATTTCAGAGGTATGGTAGGCTCCAGGGTGGTTGATTCAGCAGCTCAGCAGAGACCCATGTTCTTTCCATTGCTGCTGTGTTCTTCTTGGCAAAAGTTTTCATCTTAAGTTTAGTTCCCTTTGGGTTTAAAGATGGCTGCTGAGTCAATGGGGCTACTGGGGTTACACATGTATACTTGTTCACATCCAGCAGGATAGAGAGAAAGCAAGAAAACTCTGTCCTCCAGCAAGGAATACATGTCATTCACTTTATCTAATTTGACCACCTTAAATTGTGCTTATCTAGCAATAAGAGTTTAGAAGAGAAATGGGTAGGTACCTTTAAGTTTGAATTTCTACCCAGATTCCTAAGATGGACCTATGATATCAGGGAGATCTGGAGTTACATATCTTAATAGTTTAGAAGTAAATCTACCTTAAACCCATTGCTGTCATAGAGACTCATAGAGACCCTATAGGACAGAATAGAACTGCCCCATAGGATTTCCAAGGCTGTAAATCTTATGGAAGCATACTGTCACATCTTTCTCCCTCAGAGTGGCTGTTGAGTTTGAACCGCCAACCTTTAGGTTAGCAGCTGAGAGCTTAACCACTGCACCACCAGGGCTCCTAAATCTACTTCAGCAACAGTGAATTAGGGCTTCATTAATTTTGTTACTAAAGAACAAACTGAAGAGCCCACGGAGTTGCTATTGAAACTTTGATTGCCTGCACCACAGAGCTTTCTCTAGTGTCACACACTGCTCTGCCCTCAAGTTCTGATAAGAGCTCTGGTGGCATAGTGGTTATGAGTTCAACTGCTAACCAAAAGGTTGGCCATTCAAATCCACCAGCCGCTCCTGGGAAACCCTACGGGGCTGTTCTACTCTGTCCTATATGGTTGCTATGAGTCAGAATTGACTCAATGGCAATGGGTTTGGAAGGTCTGATAGGCAGCAATTTTGTGTGTGTGAGACACTTTGTAAGCACTTTAAGTGATTGTTGTTGTTGTTGTTGCTAATTGCTATATAAAAAAAAAATTGCTATAGCGGCTAAAAAACCCATAGAGTTATCTCCAACTCACTGAGATCTTATGTATAACAAAATGAAATGTTGCCCTGTCCTGTGCCATCTCCATGGTGTTTGACATGTTTGAGCCCTTTGTTGAGGCTATTGTGTCAATCCGTCTCATTGAAGATTTTCCTGGTTTTCACCAACCCTCTACTTTGTCAAACATGATGTCCTTTTCTAGTGATTGGTCTTGTCTGATGATGTGCCCAAAGTAAATAAGACAAAGTCTCACCATCCTCGCTTCTGAGGAGCATTCTGGTTGTGTTTCCTCTAAGGCTAATTTGTTCTTTCTTCTAGCAGTCCACAATATATTCAATATTCATTGTCAACACCACAATTCAAATGCATCAGTTCATCTTCTGCCTTCTTTTTTAATTGTCTAGTGTTCTCTGCATATGTGGCGATTAAAAAGACCATGGCTTGGGTCAGGCAAACCTTAGTCAGCATCATGGATTGAATTGTGTCCCCCCAAAAATAGGTGTCAACTTGGTGACGCCATGATTCCCAGTATTGTGTGGTTGCCCTCCATTTTGTGATTTTCCTATGTGTTATAAATCATAATCTCTGCCTGTGATTAAAGAGGATTACGATGGGATGTAACACCCTTGCTCAGGTCACATCTCTGATCCAATGGTAAAGGGAGTTTCCCTGGAGTGTGGCCTGCACCACCTTTTATCTTACAAGAGGTAAAAGGAATGGGAATCAAGCAGAGAGTTGGGAATCTCACACCACTAAGAAAGCAGTGTTGGGAGCAGAGTGCATCCTTTGGACCCAGGGTTTCTGGTGGAGAAGCTCCTAGTTCAAGGGAATATTGATGACAGGGACCTTCCTCCAGAGTTGACAGAGAGAAAAGGACTTCCTCTGGAGCTGACACCCTGAATTTGGACTTCTAGCCTACTAGACTGTGAGAAAATAAATTTCTCTTTGTTAAAGCCATCCACTTGTGGTATTTCTGTTATAGCAGCACTACGTGACTGAGACAGTCAGTGACAGATGAAAATAAACACAGTTGCAAGAATACAGTCAATCCACTCATGGCACCACTCAGGAAAAACTCCAGGGCTCTAACAAAAGCAACAACAAAATCCAAAACAAAATGAAAGAGAGAATATGCATTTGATGAATTGGAAATCATGGGGAGTTTTGATTGAAAACATCCATATTGCATTGGCTTCTTGGGTGACTACTTTAAGTCATTCTGTTGAATAATGAAGTCGGTTTGTCAGGTGTGTTATTCACATGTAATTGGATTTACGTTCTAAGATGGCCTAGTCACTACAGGTGTAAGTATAATTTGCAGGGGATGGGAAAAATAACAGTAACAAACACTTGTGATCTCTTTGTAAAATCAGGACACAGGCTGCATTCTAAGAATTGGTATTAAAGTCACAATGAAAGAAAAAAAAAAGACCTGGGAATGTGAAGGAAAAACTTTGTAAATTGAGTTTTGTTGTTCTTAGTTATCATTGAGTTGGCCCCAACTCATGGTGACCCTGTGCACAACGGAACAAAACGCTGCCCAGTACTGTGCCATGCCTGTGATTGACAGGGTTTTCATTGGCTAATTTTTGGAAGCAGTTTGCCAGGCCTCTCTTCCCTGCTTGTTTCAGTCTGAAAGCTCTGCTGAAATTTGTTCAGCTATATAACAACATGTAAGACACTATTGACAGACAGGTGGTAGGTAGCTGCACATAAGTTTTTCTGTTTACAAATTGACTCGTGTTTTACTTAATGATACCTGCAGAATTTGTTTAGCCATTCGAGGTGCAACTAAAAAGTCCTGAAATCTTAGGTCCATTTTATCTCTCATATTAATGACAGACATTCGCTTAAACTGCCATGCACCTGGTGACCTTGAAGGCACCCTGGCAGCACAAAAACTCCATTTGTTGCTCCAGATCTGCTGACAATGGATGAAGCAACTCTGAAGCAGGAGGAGACCATAACAGAGCAAATTACTGGAGGACAATACTCAGTAGAAGGTCAAATAATTCGGTGAAAGGCAAACATATAAAAAACCATCCAGAGAATGCTGGCCTAAAGCAATCCACTGTAGGGGATTCTTTTAAAACCACAATGTTTGGCAAACTAGGAAATAAAGAGACAAAGGTGAGTATCATGCCACACTCAGCAAACAGCAACTGGAATCAAAGAAGCCCAAGGTCAGCCCTGAGAATAGAGAAAATACTGCTGGTCAGGCATTGTTCTCTAGAGCTAGGTTGCACACACAGAGGGTCACCACTGAAAGTGAAGGACAATTAGAGTTAGAGTATGTGTATGTCTTTGAAAAACAGAAACAGTGCTCTCTGGACACGAACACTTATTTCAAAACCTTTCTAAAGGCAAGTCTTTTCACAAACTGTGATGCAAACATCCTCAAGTTGGACCCCCCCCCCCGCCCCTCTTTATTCTTAGTGACTTCTGCTGCCTCTGCTTACGTCAGAGAGCCTTGCTACCTCAGCTCTGACATTTTCTCCTCTTTGGGCACCTCTCTTGCATGTAGAACCTTTATCTCCTTGCCTGAGCTGAAACCTGCCTCTACCCAGAGAGCATTGCTTCTCTTGCAGCCCTCTTAAGTATTCCTGCATAACCTACAGACCCAAGATATGCGGAGGGGTGGGGGTAGCCTCTTTCTCATACCATGGTGCTGCATCCAAACATTCCTGTAAACGTGGATGTTCCTGTGAAGTCTAGCCCTTCTTGTTGTCCACTGGCCTCCTGGATACTCCTTTTCATTCACTGAGGACTCTACCTCCTAGCTTGCAATATTCCCCCTGCACCTCAATCCTACCATCGTCCTAGGAAATATTACTCTGGTCTCTCATTTCCTTGATATACTCCACCACCTCCAGCACCTACTTCCTCAGCCACACTCTGGGCATTGTCATCTCTCAAATCTCCCACTCTGACTACAACTCCCTCTCACTGCATTTTGCTTGCTTACCTACCCTGTACCTCAACCTCATTGAGGCCCGTGGTCCCCTGACCTCTATTCCTTATCCACCAGTTCACTCCTGTCTTTGTTTCCCTTTGAAGGCATATTAAATTCCATGGTCCACGATTTCAGTCACTATTTTGCAAATGCCCTAAACTTACTGGCCAATTTTGTCCTTTTATCTTACCCATCTGGGAAAAAACCCAATCCTAGAAGAGGTCAACTGTATACTTTCCTCATGTGTTTTGCCTGCCACCAAAACACAAATGGGATAACCCCTCCCCAAACTAGCAGAGTCTTCCCATGGTCATCACCTCCACTGACCACCCCCACTCTCCAGAGTCCCACTCTCCTCTTGTCCACTCACTCTTCAGTCCCTGAAAGACCATCTCAAACTTTCCCTGGTATCGAAACTTTAAGCCTACATCTCATCATCACTGTTGTAGATGTCTTTGCCTCCTCTTTCAAAAAGGAATTAGAAGCTCTCAGGTGGGAATAACCTCACTTCCTGCCACCTATTTTACCAATCTGCTCCTGTACCTGTACCTCCATCCATCCTTTGCTCTCCCCTTCTGACAAAACAGAAGAAAAGTCCCTTCACTTGGAATGGTAAACTCTCTTTCCCATGTCCTGGATCCCAATCTTCATGAAAATCTATGCTATCAATGATCCCTCTTTTCTATCTTTGACCTGTTCCTCTCTAATGGGTTTTTTTTTTCATCAGCATCTAAACTTGCTGTAGACACTCTCATTCTAAAAAATCCCATCCCTAGACTACACACTTTCTTCTAGGTTCCACTTGCTTTCTCTCCTCCCCTTCACAACCAAACTGATTGGAAATCATAGTCATTGTTGGCCCTTATTCAATACTTATTTGCTGGTCAGCCTGCTCCCAACTGGCTGTCTCTCCTACTCCTCTATTAAAACTCCTCTTACTGAAGCATCTGGTGGCCTCCATGTCCCTAAATCTCATGGACAGTCCTCAGCCTTCAGTCTTCATATTATGCAACCTCTAAGTAGACTTCAACAATGTCAACACTTCCCTCCTTTTGGAAAAACCACTTTCCTTTTATTTTTTTAATTAACATAGCTTTATTATCTTTCTTTTTATTGTACTTTAGATAAAAGTTTACAGAACAAACTAGTTTCTCATTAAACAGCTAGTACACATATTGTTTTATGACATTGGTTAACAACCCCATGACATGTTGACACTCTCCCTTTTCAACCTTGGGTTTCCTATTACCAGCTTTCCTGTCCCCCGCCTGCCTTCTAGTCCTTGCCCCTGGGATGTTGTGCCCCTTTAGTCTCATTTTGTTTTATGGGTCTGTCTAATCTTTGGCTCAATGGTGAACCTTGGGAGTGACTTTATTACTGAGCTAAAAGGGTGTCTGGTGGCCATACTCTTGGGGTTTTTCCAGTCTCTGTCAGGCCAGTAAGTCTGGTCTTTTTTGTGAGTTAGAATTTTGTTCTACATTTTTCTCCAGCTCTGTCAGGACCCTCTATTTTGATCCATGTCAGAGCAGTCAGTGGTGGTAGCCAGGCACCATCTAGTTGTATTGGACCCAGTTTGGTGGAGGCCGTGGTAGATGTGGTCCATCAGTCCTTTGGACAAATCTTTCAAGGCTCATTTTCTTGATAGCCAAAGTACCACATTTTCCTTGTTTTTCTCAGGACTCTCTGGCTGTCTGTCCCTGTCTGCTTTGTCGGATTTTCCTCTTTTACCCAAACTGTAAATATTGGGATTCCTCAGCTTCAACTTTAGATCTTCTTTTCTCACACTACACTTTCTCCCTAAGTCATCTCATCCACTTTTGTGGCTGCATCTCTATGCTGAGAGCTCTCAAATTTGTACAACAGCCCAGATTCTTCTCCAGTTTCCCAACTACCTTCTTAACATCTCCAGTTGGATGCCTCACAGGCTCATCATACTCAGTTTGTTTAGAACTAAACTTGTGGCCTTTCCTCTATGCTGGAGACCTTGGATCTTCTCTTCTAGATCTGCTCTCCACCCAGGAGGCTGACTTAGTTGACTATATCCATTCTCTCATTGTCTGGCTTCTGATTGGGTTTTAGCGTTCGAGATCCTAGGAAGGAGATTGGAAATATGGGAAAGAGTGAGGTCATGTTACTTATTCCCTTAGCTCCCTCTCTTTGAGGCTGCCTCACTTGCTGGAGCCTTCTCCACATGACTGTCTCTCCTTATAATTAGAGTGGTAATACTCAACTACCACTGTTGCTGTTGTTTTTAGGTGCTTTGAGTTGGCTCTGACTCATGGCAACCTTATGTATAACAGAAGGGAACATTGTCTGGTTTTGGGCAATCCTCATAATCATTGCTATGTTTGAGCCCAGTGTTACAGCCGCTGTGTCAGTCCATCTTGTTGAGGGTCTCACTCTTTTTTGCTGATCCTCTGCATTACCAAGCATGATGTCCTTCTCCAGGAACTCTTCCCCCCAATAACATCCAAAGTAAGTGAGATGAAGTCTCACTATCCTTGCTTTTAAAAAGCATTCTGGCTGTACTTCCTTCAACACAGATTTGTTTGTTCTTCTGGCACTCCATGACATATTCAATATTCTTCACCAATGCCACAATTGAAATGCATCAATTCTTCTTTGGTCTTCCTGTTTCATTGTCATGCTTTCACATGCGTATGAGGTGATTGAAAATACAATGGCTGGGTTAGGTGTACCTTGGTCATCAAATGACATCATTGCTTTTTAAAGATTTTAAAGAAGTATTTTGCAGCAGATTTGCCCAATATAATGCGTCTTTTGATTTCTCGACTGCTGTTTCCACGGACATTGATTGTCGAGCCAAGTAAAATGAAATCCTTGACAACTTCAGTTTCTTCACCATTTATTATGATGTTATTTACGGACCCAGTTGTAAGGATTTTTGTTTCTGTCATGTTCAGGTATAATCCATACTGAAGACTGTAGTCTTTCACCTTCATCAGTAAGTGCTTCAAGTTGTCTTCATTTTCAGCAAGCAAGTTTGCATGATCGGCATATCACAGGTTGTTAATGAGTCTTCCACCAATCCTGATGCCATGTTCTTCTTCATATAGTCCAGTTTCTTGGATTATTTGCTTAATATACTAGCTTCAGATTATTGCCCTTTCTCTTGTGATTTCCTTATATCTCACTGTATTAGTCTGGGCTCCCCAGAGAAACAGAGCCAATGGAATGTATATATACACACACACATATACACATTCATGTGTGTGGAGAGAGATTTTAAGGAATTGACTCCCACAGTCATGAGGCCAGGCATGTCTGAAATCTGTAGGGCAGGTGGCTGGTTGTCTGGAAACTGAGGCAGGAGTTAATGTAATCTTGAGATGTTGAGGCAGGATACCTTCTTCTCCAGAAAACCTGTTTTTGCTCTTAAGAACTTCAACTGATTGGGTGTGGCCTACCAACATCATTGAGGGTAATCTTCTTAAAGTCAATTGATTGTAGATGTTAATCACGTCTACAAAATATTTTCATAGCAACACTGAGATTAGTATTTGATTAAATAATTGGGTACAAGAACCCAGCCAAGCTGACACATAGACTAACCATCACACCAACCTACAGCTCCCTCCTCACATTATCCTAATTTGAGCATAACATCTATTTCTTGCTGGTACTCTTACTGATAAAACCGTAGTTGATATTGGAAGTGGCACCAAAAATAGACCCTCAAAATGGGATTCTAGGATTGGGTTTGAGGACCTGAGGGATAACCTCCTTGTAAGGGATGGAAGGTTTAGAGAATGGAAATGGGACACTAGTTGTCTATGCATGCAGTAGTATCACAATTATTGAAATGATCAGTGGTTGTAGTATGGGATGAAGAACAGGTAAAGGGCAAGACAGTGGGAGATCAAGTGGCTGTGGCAATCAGTCATTCTGTCAAAAGTAATGATTTTCAAGATTGTGGACTCACGCAGCTTCTTACGGCTCCGGAGAGCTTACACAGACAAAAAGAGAAATTAAGAGCTATGAGTATATATGTACGAACACATGTGAAAATGAAGCCACCACGGCAACTTTGAAGGGATCTCTTGTCCTAGAGTTGTTACAGTTAGCAACAAAGCACTGGATCTCATTGTAACAGTTGCAGAGTTGTGCCAATTAAAAGTTCCACTTTTGCCAGGTCTCTAATGCTAATGAAAGGCACTAGTGGGACATGGGCAGGGCTGAGAACTTTGAACTCCAAACTCCCCTGAGCCCTCCTTCTGCAAAAAAAGATTTTTCGGTGACAATACCTGCAGTAGTTGTCTAAGAGAGGGTACCTTTTCTCCTCAGACCCACTATCTCTCTTTTCTTTTCGTCCAGCCACAAAGCAAGAGTTAGATACCAACATAGCCTAGAAAGAGAAATGTAAGACCTGCTCCAGGATGAAATAGCCTATCCACAGAAAGAATTACAAGAGCTTGACAAACAGAAGCCACAAGGGCCTGAAGATGATGTGTGGGAGGAGATTCCAAGGATATTAGACCATGTGTAAAGCTTGATCAGGTTGGATTTATTGACATGGAGCTTCCACCTGGGATTTAGGATTGGCTCAAGCACCAGGTAGTGGCTTTAATGGCCTGCTACTTTGGCTAAGCAGAGCCTGGGGTCAATGATGGCCTACAGTTATTTAAGTTGAAATCCTGTAACTTCTCTGGCATACTGTAGAACACTGGTACTCACAGGGTGGTCTCTGGACCATCAGCATCGTATGGAATTTATTAGAAATGGAAATTCTTGAACCTCACTCCAGACTTACCAAATCAGAAACTCTGGGGGGTGAGGCCCAGGAGTTTGTGTTTTTAAAAGTGAACCTGGATTTAACAGCACTGTGAGCTAGCTGAGCCGGAAGAGGCTACTTCAGATATCCATGGCAGGGATGGGAGTCCCAACAGCAGCCACCAGAACCTCAAAATCACAGCCAAACAGGTGATCTCCTAGGGAATTTGCTTGAAGACCCAGAAATGTGAAAATCTTTAGAGACTTTTTAAAAAAAGAAGTAAAGAAGATGTTTTGTATTGGCTAACATTTAAGAAAACGCATGATAAGAAACATATGCAGGAAAAGACAAAGGAGATCTACATGACCTTTCTCAAACCAGGTCAATGTTAAGGGCAGTCCCAACTCAGTGAAAAGATCCTGGGAGAACCACACCCTCAGATGTTCCAAAAACTCCAGTACCAGGTCTTCAATCTCATGAAGTACAATAGGTATGGCTCCTTCTTAAAGTCTGACTGTTTATTTATTTATTATTTTTTTTAATTTTTATTGTACTTTAAGTGGAAGTTTACAAACCAAGTCGGACTCTCATACAAAAATTTATAAACACCTTGCTTTATATCCCTAATTGCTCTCCCCCTAATGAGACAGCACACTCCTTCCCTCTGCTCTGTCTTTTTGCGTCCATTTGGCCAACTTCTGACTCCCTCTACTCTCTCATCTCCCCTTCAGGCAGGAGAAGCCGACATAGTCTCATGTGTCTACCTGATCCAAGAAGCTCATTCTTCACCAGTATCATTGTCTATCCCATAGTGCAGTCCAATCGCTGTCTGAAGAGTTGGCTTTGGAAGGGTTCCTATCTTAGGCTAACAGGTCTGGGGACTATGACCTCTGGGGTCATTCTAGTCTCAGTGAGGCCATTACGTCTGGTCTATTTAAGATAATTTGGGGTCTGCATCCCACTGTTCTCCTTCTCCCTCAGGGGTTCTCTCTTGAGTTCTCTGTCACGACAGGCATCTATTGTAGCCGGGCACCATCTAGTTCTCCTGGTCTCAAGCTGATGTAGTCTCTGATTTATGTGGCCCTTTCTGTCTCCTGGGCTCATAATTACCCTGTGTCTTTGATGTTCTTCATTCTCCTTTGTTCCAGGGGGGTTGAGACCAATTGATGCATCTTAGATGGCTGCTTGCTAGTGTTTAAGACCCCAGTTGCCACTCTCCAAAGTGGGATGCAGAATGTTTTCTTAGTAGATGTCCCCGAAACCATGGAACCCAAACCCCTGCCCCTGCTACGCTGGCCTTCAAACCATTCAGTATAGTCAGGAAACTGCTTTTGGTTTAGTCCAGTTGTGCTGACCTCTCCTGTATTTTGTGTTGTCTTTCCCTTCACCTAAATACTTCTTATCTACTACCTAATTAGTGAAAACCCCTCTCCCTCCCTCCCTCTTCCCTCTTGCAACCATCTAAGAATATTCTCTTCTCTGTTTAAACTATTTCTTCAGTCCTTATAATAGTGGTCTTATACAATATATGTCCTTTTGCAGCTGACTAATTTCACTCTGCATAATGCCTTCCAGATTTCTCCATGTTATGAAATGTATCACGGACTCATCATTGTTCTTTATTGATGTGTAGTATTCCATTGTGTGAATATACCATAATTTATTTATCTATTTTTCTGTTGATGGGCACCTTGGTTGCTTCCATCTTTTTGCTATTGTAAACAGGGCTGCAATAAACATGGGTGTGCATATATCTGTTTGTGTAAAGGCTCTTATTTCTCTAGGATATATTCTGAGGAGTGGGATTGCAGGATTGTATGGTAGTTCTATTTCTGGTTTTTAAGGAAACGCTAAGTCAATTTCCAAAGTGGTTGTACCATTTTACATTCCCTCCAGCAGTGTATAAGTGTTCCAGTCTCTCCACAACCTCTCCAACATTTATTATTTTGTGTTTTTTGGATTAATGCCAGCCTTGTTGGAGAGAGGTAGAATCTCATTGTAGTTTTGATTTGCATTTCTCTGATGGCTAATGAACAGGAGCATTTCCTCATATATCAGTTAGCTACCTGAATGTCTTCTTTAGTGAAGTGCCTGTTTATATCCTTTGCCCAATTTTTAATTGGGTTACTTGTCTTTTTGTAGTTGAGTTTTTGCAGTATCGTGTAGATTTTAGAGATCAGATGCTGACAAGAAATGTCATAACTAAAAACTTTTTCCCAGTCTGTAGGTAATCTTTTTACTCTTTTGGTGAAGTCTTTGGGTGAGCATAGGTGTTTGATTTTTAGGCACTCCCAGTTATCTGGTTTCTCTTCTGTATTGTTAGTAATGTTTCATATGCTGTTTATGCCATGTATTAGGGCTCCTAGCATTGTCCCTATTTTTTCCTCCATGATCTTTATCATTTTAGATTTTATATTTAGGTCTTTGATCCATTTTGAGTTAGTTTTTGTGCATGGTGCAAGGTATGGGTCTTGTTCCATTTTTATGCAGATGGATATCTAGGTATGCCAGCACCGTTTGTTAAAAAGACTGTCTTTTCCCCATTTAGCTAACTTTGGGCCTTTGTCAAATATCAACTGCTCATATGTGGATGGATTTATGTCTGGATTCTCAATTGTGTTCCATTAGTCTATGTATCTGTTGTTGTACCAGTACCAGGTTGTTTTGACTACAGTAACAGTAAAATAAAAAAATAAAAAAAAACTGAGTGCCTTCGAGTTGATTCCGATAGGTTCTAAAATCAGGTAGAATAAGGCCTCCCACTTTGTTCTTCTTTTTCAGTAATGCTTTACTTATCCAGGGCCTCTTTCCCTTCCACATGAAGTTGGTGATTTGTTTCTCCATCTCATTAAAGAATATCGTTGTGATTTGGATTGGAATTGCATTAAATGTATAGATGGCTTTTGGTAGAAGTGACATTTTTATAATGCTAGTTCTTCCTATCCATGAACAAGGTATGTTTTTCCACTTTTATAGGTCTCTTTTGGTTTCTTGCAGTAGTGACTTGTAGTTTTCTATGTATAGGTCTTTTACATCTCTGGTAAGATTTATTCCTAAGTATTTTATCTTCTTGGAGGCTACTGTAAATGGTATTGATTTGGTGATTTCCTCATTTTGTTGGTGTAGAGGAATCCGACTGATTTTTGTATGCTTATCTTATATCCTGACACTCTGCTGAGCTCTTCTATTAGTTCCAGTAGTTTTCTTGAGGATTTCTTAGGGTTTTCTGTGTATAAGATCACGTCATCTGCAAAGACATACTTTTACTTCTTCCTTACCAATCTGGATGCCCTTTATTTCTTTGTCTAGCCTAGTTACTCTGGCTAGGACCTCCAACACAATGTTGAATAAGAGTGGTGATAAAGGGCATCCTTGTCTGATTCCCAATCTCAAGGGGAATGCTTTCAGACTCCCTCCATTTAGGATGATGTTGGCTGTTGGCTTTGTATAAATGCCCTTTGTTACATTGAGGAATTTTCCTTCTATTCCTATTTTGCTGAGAGTTTTCATCAGGAATGGGTGTTGAACTTTGTCAAATGCCTTTTCTGCATCGATTGATAAAATCATGCAATTCTTGTCTTTTGTTTTATTTATATGATGGATTGCATTAATTGGTTTTCTAATGTTGAACCATCCCTGAATACCTGGTATGAATCCCACTTGGTCTTGGTGAATTATTATTTATTTATTTTTTGAGATGTTGTTGAATTCTATTGGCTAGAATTTCATTGAGGATTTTTGCATCCAAGTTCATTAGGGATATAGGTCTGTAATTTTCTTTTTTTGTGGTGTCTTTACCTGGTTTGGTATCAGGGATGTGCTGGCTTCATAGCATGAGTTTGGAAGTATTCCATCCTTTTCTGCATTCTGAAATACCTTTAGTAGTAGCGGTGTTAACTCTTCTCTGAAAGTTTGGTAGAACTCTGCAGTGGAGACATCTGGATTAGGGCTTTTTTTTTGTTGGGAGTTTTTTGTTTACCCTTTCAATCTCTTCTTTTGTTACGTGTCTATTTAGTTGTTCTACCTCTGTTTGTGTTGGTTTAGGTAGGTAGTGCATTTCTAGGAATTCATCCATCTCTTCTAGGTTTTCAAATTTGTTAGAGTACAATTTTTGGTCACGCTCTGAACAAAGCAGAGGGGCTGATAACTGTCTCCCAAGTGTCTGTGAGGAAAGCATGTCCATGTTCTCTAGAGCGTACAGGTGGGTGGGTTGTGGAGATGGACCATGGGCACCCAATGCTTTTGGTTGTAAGGACTGGAAGGTACCAGTTATCCTTGGACCCCTGTCACAGGTGGCTGGGTTGCCTGAGTGGAGCCACCAGTCCTTAGGCCCCTGATGTGGATAGGTAAGGACCCTGTTTGATAGGCAAAGCCTTGTCAAATATCAAACACCCACCTCTCACCGCACAGCTTAAACAGTCGCGGTCTGCCATCAAGGGCTTATTCTCCTGAAATAGGCCCTCACAGGTACAGGCAGGGGGGAAAGCTATTCAAAGTCCACAGATCGTTTATGCCTGGACAGGAGCTGCTTCTGTCCTGAGCTCCCCGGGCTAGTAGAACTGGCAAATTATCTTTTCTACCTGTTGTGAATTTATTCCTTCTCCAAGTCCGGGAGCATGGCTCAGTGTGCTCAAATGGGTCTATCTCAGGCCCAGGGAAATCAACAGCCAGTGAAGCCATCTTGGGGGCGGGGGGGGGGAGGAGGAGGGGGAGGGGTATGGTAAAATATACGCAAGTACTTAGCTTTTGCTGAGAGCACTGTTCTTCTCTGGTTCCGGAGGTGTGAGTAGGCTTTGTGGCTTGCTGCTTCTCCCTGAGGAAACAGCAGCCGAAGGCTAGTGCCAGCCCACCGCCCCTCCTGGAATGGTACCCGAGGACTTCTGGCAATTCAGGTCCGCAACTCCTCTCTGCTTCTGAGTGGTCTCTCTTTTCCCTGCCGCTCAGTTCATTTTTGAACTTTGCCTTTGATATTCAGGGCTCCTAGCTTGTCATAAATATAATCGTTTTAGCTGATTTTTCGTGTGTTTGTTGTAAGAGGGATAGCCAGAAGCATCTGGCTATTCTGTCATCTTGGCCCTGCCTCCTCCTGACTAATTTTTTAGACACAAACAAATTGAGGAAAAGGAAGAAGATCTGCCCAATGCCCAAGCACAGCTCAAAGAGCCGTAAGGAATATCAGAGGCGTAACTACGGTATGGCAGGTATTGTAGCTGCCCTGGGTACATGGTGCCACTGAGCAGTTTCTATTCAACAAGTAGAGCTAATGGCATATCTACATAAAATGGTGCCTATGGCAAGCATTGAAATTATGTGCCTATCCAAACGTCTTGCACTCCCTTTTAGATAACTTTAACATGTCAGCTCAAAAATACAAGTGAAGCTCGTTAATCTTTTAATTAACACATTACTATACTTAAGGAGGAAACCCTGGTGGCGTAGTGGTTAAGTGCTATAGCTGCTAACCAAAGGGTCGGCAGTTCGAATCTGTCAGGCGCTCCTTGGAAACTCTATGGGACAGTTCTACTCTGTCCTGTAGGGTCGCTGTGAGTCAGAATCTATTCAACGGCACTGGGTTTGTTTTTTTTTTTTCCTTGAGGAAGGATGGTAGGCAGTACTGGGTTAATAGAAACTGCTCAGTGATGCCATGTGCCCAGGGTCAGTGCAATACCCTAGGCATGCCACTGCAAGAATTTATAACACACGCTCCTCCAAAGAGCCAGGACTGGCAGCTTTAAGGAGCAAAGGAACTCAGTCTCAGGACCAAGAAGGGTTTATAATTGCTTGTTACTTGCAAGGACTGGTATGTCCAAGCCCTCCAATGAGATATATGTATTTTATCAACTGCTTGACCATATGAGTTTTGCGTGAAGGTTAATCACATATGACAAACAAACAGCTCTGAAGTTTCAGTTCACACACACATACAAAGTGAATCTGATACACATTAAAGTTTGGGAATCATTGCTGTAAAGCAAATTTTAATGTGCTTAAAATCACCTGGGGCTCTTGCTAAGCTGCGTAGGTTTGGGCAGGGCCTGAGTTTCTAATACGCTTTCATATGATGCCAGGATGCTGCTTGCCTGTGAACCACACTTTGGGTAGCAAGGCTGTAGTAGAGGAAGGAGCCTAGAGGCTCAGGGAAATGGAAATGCTGGAATGGATCTATTACTTGTAGCCAGTCAACCACTACCTAACCATATCTCCTGGGAGGACCTGATGAGTACTTCCCCAAGGTAATAAAAAATGCATTGGTAAGAGGGTCACTAGGATCCTTGAAAAGCTCAGAGGTGACTCTGAAGGCCAGAGATGACAGTGATGGGTACTGCAATGGAATTGGATTCCCTGATCTCAGTGGAATTGACAGAGATAAGATAAATGAAATTACTCTAATAAGTCATGAGAGCGAAGGGATAACTAGAGGGATCTGTGGCAATGGCCAATCTATCATAAAATTCCTAGAAAGGAATCGGATGGGAAGCTTGCTAAGGTGTTTCTTTACAAATAAAAGGAGAAAATTTTTAGCTCTTTTCCTATCGTTTTCTCCAGAGGGAACCAATGTTACTATTTCTATGTATTGAGACACACACACATACACACACATACAGTCTGATATATGCTTTAGTTTGTCACAAATGGAATTGTATTATCCTTATTATTTTGTGACTTGCTTTTCTCACTCAACATGTGTCACTTACCCCATATTACATCATACAGATGCATCTTATATTTTTTAATTAAACTTTTGAGGTAACGGTAGATTCTCATATCCAGCTGTAGGAAATAATACAGGGAGATCCCATGTGTCCTTTACCCAGTTTCCCCCCATCTTGCAAAACATATCACAGCCAGGGTCTTGACATTGAAACAATCTTTCAACCTCATTCAGATTTCCCTAGTTTTACTTGTCCTAATGTGTGTGTGTGTGTTTAGTTCAATGCAATTTATCACATGTGCATATTCAGGTACCTACCATCACAGTCAAGATACAGAGAAGTCCCTTCCCCACAAGGATCACTTGTGTCACTCTTTTATAACCATACCCACCTCCCTGTTGTCATCTCCATCCCTAATCCCTGGCAACCATTTGTCTGTCTTCTATTTCTATACTTTTGTCATTTCAAAGATATTACATAAATGGAATCAAACAGTATATAACCTTATGGGATTGAATTTTTTTCACTTAACACTATTCCCTGGAGATTCATTCAAGTTGTGCATATCAACTTTTTATTGCTTAGTAGGATTCCATGATATGGATGTACTATAGTTTGTTTAACCATTCAGCCATTGAAGGACATCTGGGTTGTTTCCAAGACTTGGCTATTATACATAAAATTGCTATGAACATTTGTATGTGGTTTTTGTGTGAATGTACTTTTTTTTTTCCTCTGGGATAAATGCCCAAGAATGCAATTGCTAGATTGTATGGTAATTGCATGTTTAGTTTTATAAAAAACTGCCAAACTGTTTTCCAGCGTGGCTATAGCATTTTATATTCTTACCAGAAAAGTATGGGTGACCCAGTTTCTCTGCATCCTTGCTAACATTTGGTGAATGTTGCCCATTGCCATCAAGTTGATTCTGACTCATAGCGACCCTATAGGACAGGGTAGAACCTCCTACAGGATTTCCAAGGAGCAGCTGGTGGATTTGAAAGGCTTACCTTTTGGTTAGCAGCCTGAGCTATTAATCACTGTGCCACCAGGCCTCCAACATTTGGTAGTGTTTACTTTTTTTTTTTTTAAACCATTCTAAAAGGTGTCTAGTGACATACTTTTTAAGGCTTTCTGGTATTTCATATTCAAACGTGCCATAATTTATTTAATTGTACTTCCACTAATGGACATTTTAGGGAACCCTGGTGGCTCAGTGGTTAAAGCTCTCAGCTGCTAACCAAAAGTCGGCGATTGGAAACCACCAGCCGCTCCTCAGGATAAAGATGTGGCAGTCCGCTTCCTTGAAGATTTACGGCCTTGGAAACTCTATGGGGCAGTTCTACTCTATCCTATAGGGTCGCCGTGAGTTGCAATTGATTCAACAGCAGTGAATTTAATGGACATTTGGCTGTTTTAAATTATTTGTTAGCACAAATAATGCTGCGATAGACATCCTGTTACATATATCTTTTAGCAAATACACAATATTTCTACAAGATAGGTTTCTAAAAGCAAAACTGAATCAAAATATAGGGGCATTTAAAATTTTGAAGAATACTGCCAATTTACTCTTCTAAAATATTATACTAACTTACCCTTCCGTCTACAAAGTATGAGTATGCCCATTTTCCTACATTCTCATCATCACTGTATGTTATACAAAAACCAAAACCAAACCCATTGCTGTCAAGTCGATTCTGACTCATAGTGACCCTATAGGAGAGAGTAGAACTGCCCCATAGGGCTTCCAAGGAGCACCTGGTGGATTCAAACTGCCGACCTTTTGGTTAACAACCTTAGCTTTTAACCATTACACCACCAGGGTTTCCATTGTCTGTTATAGCTCCTTTTGTATTTTCCCATTCAGTTGGGTGAAAGCTTTATCTTGTTTTAATTTGAAACTTCTTCTGTAGGAATTAAATAAAGCTTAAGCATTTTTTTTCCCCAAAGATATTTGATTACTTGTATTTCTTTTTCTCGGTCTAATCATGTTCTTTGCACAAAATATGCACTGGAGTGGGTTTTCTTTTATTGATTTTTAAGCATTTTTTAATACGGTTGATATTGTGAGGTATTAACCCTTTATCTGCTGTCTGCTACTTGTCCTTAGCAACGGTGAACTTCTAGATTTTTGTGTAATCAAGTCTGTTACATTTTCCTTTAAGGCTTCTTGTTTAGGAAGAGCTTTTCCACCTTCTTCGACCCTAGTTTTATACCTCTTTTATTAGAGTTATGCTATACATATTAGTTTGTAAGTTACCTCAAATCCTTTTTGAAAAAGGCAAGGGATATATAGATCTCAAAAATAAATAAAAATGCTGTGTGAGACACAGGAAATAATGTTTATTTATTCATAACTGTCGTGTTTCTTGACAAATGTAATCCTTGCTGTGCTGTATATATTTTATAGTGATGCCAGAAGGAGTAATTATATTGTGGCTTTAAAGGATTATGAACACCTAAGGGAAAGGTGCTGTTTAAACACGTTGCTAATAATGTGTTTGCACATTTTTCAAACCGCTCAAATTATATTCACATGTATCAGCAGCTTGACTTGTACTGGCCTCCTCTGAGAAGGCTGGAGAATAAGAGGAGGTCAGAATATTTTTGAGTGAGAAGTGGTCTAGCCAAGGAAGTCATTTATCTTGCTATGGACAGAGTGAAGACTTCACTATCCGGCAATTTAAAATTGATCACAGTTGTCTTGCCTAGTCAAACCCAAAAAACCAAATCCGTTGTTGTCAGGTTGCTTCGGACTCACAGCAGTCCTCTACCACAAAATAGTACTCCTTCACAGAGTTTCCAAGGGTATAATCTTTCCTGAAGCAGACTGCCACATCTTTCTCCTGCGGAGTGACTGGTGGGTTTGGACTGCTGACCTTTTGGTTAGCAGCTGAGTGCTTGACCACTGTACCACCAGGGCTCCTTTTTGTTGCATAGTAGTGGGGTACAAAAATGAAGCAAGGTCAAAAGATTAACAAAACTCTTAGAGTGTTTAATCAGATCCAAAATTTAAGTTGATTTAGCAACAACATCAACAACAAAATGAAGTCATTAGGAAGAACCAAAAATGGAACAAATAAATAAATGAAAATGCAGATTTAGTCCACATGTTGTGGGTTAATGTTTCCTTGGAAAGAGTGGTCAAGGATTTTTGATCTTTAAAGCAACCACATATTAAAGTAATTTAACTAATTTAGACATGTTTGTCTGTACCACAAAGGAAGTAAATTATAGTGGACTCTAGACTGATGGCTAAAAAGCCAATTCACCTAAAATGGAAGGACATTGAAGATACATTATGTAATTGGTACAGTATGTCAGTCCTAGTGGTCTGCTTAACCCAGAAAAGCTCTTATTTCAAATGAACGTACATTTAGTGAAATTCGGTGTGATTTTTTCCTAGAACTACTGTGCTCAGTTATGGCAAAATAGATTCTACTAATAACAGGCTATTTAGCTTGGAGATTGAGCATGGTTTTCCGGAGAGAGATATGTCTTTATATACATATATATGTATACGTAAATGTATATATGTATGTATGTACACACACACACACATATATGTGGAGCCCTGGTGGCATAGTGGTTAAGAATTCAGGCTGTTATCCAAAAGATCAGAAGTTCGAATCCACCAGCTGCTCCTTGGAAATCCCATGGGGGGCCCTACTCTGTCTTATAGGGTCGCTATGAGTCAGAATCGGCTCGACAGCACACAACAACATATACATATGTGTGCGTGTGTGTGTACGTAAAGGTGAGTTCTGTGTTGGATCTCCTCTAGGGCATTACAGAAGATGTGTCAGAGCGGCTATATGTTCCCTCCTTTCCCTCTTTTATTTAAAAATCTGCTTAAGAATTCAAGTGATCATAGAATTAAACAAACTTCAGGGCCCCTTTAGTCAGCCCCCTTCATTTTTCCTAGACTACTAGCTGAAAGATTGGCTGTTTGAACCCACCCAGATTTTTTTTTTTTTTTAGAAGAAGGCAGGCCTGGTGATGTGCCTCTGAAAGGTCATAGGCTTGAAAACCCTGCGGAGCGCTTCTACTCTGCACTCATAAGGTCCCCACGAGTAGGAACTGACTCCACGGCAACTAACAAAAACTTCATTTTACAGAGGAGGAAACAGAAGGATAAAGGTTGTGACTTGTCTAAGGTTATGTGGTGAGTTCAGTGAAGCTTGGATTATACTCAGGTCTTCTGACCTAGATCAGTGTTCTTTCCATTGTAGGAAAGCACAGGTTCCAGTAGTTCAGCTGCATGGGACCTCTGATCCAATTTCAGGTAACACAGATTTTTTCATAACCCTTCCTGGATCTAAAGCTATGCTGTGCTATTTACATCGAACCACTGAAAGAAAAAAGAATGCATCTGGAGACTAGGGCTCTAAACCTGAGGTTAAATCATTTTTTTTTTTTTCCCTTCCTAAAGTTGACCTTGATTCTTTGCTTCAGATTCAGATCAAGATATGGCAGCCTCTCTCTCTCATGCATGCACGCAGGCACACGCATACAGGCACATGCACACAAGCTCGATTTTTGTTGGTGGTCTTATAATTTGGAACGATGCACAATGGGCTGAAGGCCTGGTGCCTCTGGAGGTAGGAGCACCATCAAATAATGGGAAAACTGTATCAAAATGTAGAATTGAGCATTTAAAAAATTAAAAATTGCCATTTTCTGTATGTATTTTGGAACTTTTTTCCCCCCAAGACTCAGATATTTTCGTAGGTCCTTGAAAAGCTAACAGACCGTTGACACTGCACTCACGGAGCCAAACGAATAGGACCCGGAAAGGCGTGTCCTAGGGAGGTGCTGGCAAAGCCCTGCACTCAAATCTTCTCCCTTTAGTTTCTGCAGTGCCCATCCCCAACCACGTCCACCCATGACCCCTGCAGGCAGAGTTTTACCACACTGCAAGGAGATTCTGGAGTGCCTCAGACTTGCCAAAAATGGCAAACAAATTAGGAAACTGAATCACACAATCTCATCTTATTTAATTCCATTTGAGAACAAGTTAGCAGATCAGCTAGGCTTTTATCATCTTGTCAATTCACTTTCCTCTCTCCCTACAGGCCCAGGCCAGTTTTTTTCATCTCACCTACTATTATCGTTGTTGTTGTTGGGTGCCATCATGGCAATTTTCAACTCATAACAACCCCATGTGACAGAGTAGAGCTGCCCCATAGGGTTTTCTAGGCTGTAATCTTCACGAAAGAAGCCCTGGTCACACAATCGTTAGGCACTTGGCTGCTAACTGAAAGGTCAGAAGTTTGAACCCACCAGCCGCTCTGAGGGAGACAGATGTGGCAGTCTGCTATGAGTCGGAATTGACTTGACAGCATTCAGTTTTAATCTTTGTGAAAGCAGATTGCCAGGTCTTTCTCCCACAGAGCCACTGGGTGGGTTTGAACCACTAATCTTTCAATTAGCAGCCAAGCACTTAACTATTGATAGCTTAACTTGATCTTGGCTGGAAGAAGATAATACCAGAAAAATGTTTACCTGTGTTTTATTGACTAAGAAAAGGTATTCAACTGTGTAGATCGTAACAAATTATGGAGAGCATTGTGAAGAACGGGAATTCCAGAATACTTACTTAATTGTGCTCATGTGGAACCTGTACATAGACCAAGAGGCAGTCATTTGAACAAGGGGATACTATGTGGTTTAATATCAGAAAAGGTGTGTGCCAGAGTTGTATCCTTTCACCATACTACAGCTTTCAGTATGGATTATACCTCAACATAAAGAAAACAAAAATCCTCACAACTGGGCCAATAAACAACATCATGATAAATGGAGAAAAGATTGAAGTTGTCAAGGATTTCATTTTACTGGGATCCACAATCAATGCCCATGGAAGCAGCAGTCAGGAAATCAAATGACATATTGTATTGGGCAAATCTGCTAGAAAAGATCTCCTTAAAGTGTTGAAAATCAAAGATGTCACTTTGAGGACTAAGGTATGCCTGACACAAGCCATGATATTTTCAGTTGCTTCATAGGCATACGAAAGCTGGACAATGAGTAAGGAAGACTGAAGAAGAATTGACACCTTTGAATTGTAGTGTTGGCGAAGAATACTGAATATACCATAGACTGCCAGAAGAACGAATAAGTCTGTGTTGGAAGAAGTACAGCTAGAGTGCTCCTTGGGAATGAAAATGGTAAGACTTTGTCTCATATACTTTGGACATGTTGTCAGGAGGGATCCATCCCTGGAGAAGGACATCATGCTTGGTAAGGTAGAGAGTCAGTGAAAGAGAGGAAGACCCTCCATGAGATGGATTGCACAGTGACTGCAATAATGGGTTCAAACATAGCAAGGATTATGAGGATGATTCAGGACAGGGCAGTGTTTACTTCTGTTGCAAGTAGGGTTGCTATGAGTCAGAACCTGCTTAATGTCACCTAACAACAACAGCAGCTTAACTTGATAGTGTGAATTTGACACTGTTTGAAGACAGGGCCGTAGTGAACACACAGCATTTCTCTGGCTACTCGGCACCCATTCCTGCTTCCTACTGATGTCTGATTTCTTTTAAGGAGTTACATCTTCCTTGCTGTATACAGTCTTGGTGGGGCATAAATCTAGGTGCCTGCTCCCCACCATGGAAGCTGAAGAGGCCAGATTCTATCTCCCTCAATCTTGAGGGTGAGCCTAAACTTGACCAATCTGATATGAAAGTCTCCTGGAACTTTGAACTTTTAGCAAGTGACACTAAGACTTCAGGAACAGTTGACAGAGAGGCATGCTTAGTAGACTGATCCTGTCAAGTGAGCATTGCTGGACCACCGGCTTCTGGCTTTCCAGACCCTCGTTGGTCTTGCCCATCTCTGACCTGGCCCTCAAGTCTCCTGCCAATTCTATGAGTACTCAGATAACCTTTCAATACATTCCCCTTTGATGATACTAGCTGGAGCAGATTTCTGTTGCTTGCAACCAAGAATCCTAATACAAAATCCCATCCTGGCTGGTCCTCAAGGCATGAGTCTGTAGTGTTGTCTTCAAGTCCACCTTGTGGGATGTTCTCCTAGAATTACCCTAAATTTGCCGTTTTCCTCACAGGTGACACAGCCTGCAGAATTGGTTTTATTTTAGCTGGCTGTCATTGTGTACCGCTGATCAATTCTGACTCATCGTTACCCTATAGAACAGAGTAGAGCTGCCCCATAGGGTTTTCTAAACTGTAATCTTTATGAAAAAAGAGCCCTGGTGGCACAGGGTTAGGCACTCAGCTACTGACTGGAAGATTAATGGTTTGAACCTACCAGCCACTTTACCACGTGAGAAAGATGAGGCTGTCTGCTTCCGTAAACATTTACAGCCTTGGAAACCCCATAGGGTAGTTTTACTCTGTCCTACAGGGTCGCTATGAGTAGGAATTGACTTCACAGCAATGGGTTTGGTTTTTTGGGTTTTGACTCTTTAGGGGAGCAGATTGCCAGGTCTTTCTCCCATGAAGCTGCTGGTGGGTTTGAACTGCTTACCTTTCAGTAAACAGCTGGGTGCATAACCATTGTCCCACCAGGGCTCCTTTTTAGCTGGTACTGATAGAAAATATTTCTCTAGCTTTCTGGTCCCTACAATTTCTCATTATTAAAAAAAGGAAAACTCTCTTTAGAACTCCTTTCTCACAGCTGTCACTAACCTGCGGCTTCCATTTTCCTGCCCAGGTTCCTCTAGCTCAGTAATCCACCTCCCTCAGACAAATATATTATGTTTTCTTCTCATAAAACTAGAATATTTCCCCACCAGAATAGCTAAGATTAAAAAGATTGGCAATACAACAATAAAACAAAGACCGACAGACCGAGTATTCGCCAGGATGTAGGGCAATTGCAACTCTCACACACTTGCTGATGGGAACATAAAATGGTGCAATCATTTTGGAAATCTGTTTGATAGTTTCTAATAAAGTTAGATATATACCTTCCCTATAACCCAACAATCCCACCTCTAGGTATATGCCAAGAAAAAATTAGCGCATATATTTTTTAAAAAACTTGTACCAGAGTGTGCACAGTCACTTTATTCGTAATATCCAAAAACTAGAAAAAACTCAAGTGTCCATCAACAGAAAAATGGATAAAAAAATTGTAGTATATTTGTACAATGGAACACTATGCAACAATAAAAAAGAACAAAGCATCGATACATGCAACAATATGTATGAATTTCAAAAAAACTTTTTTAGCCAAAGAAGCCAGGAATCCATATGATCAATTTATATGAAATTCAAGAACTGACAGCTCTGGTAATAGAAGTCAGACAGTGTTTATGTTTCAGGTAGTATTAACTAGGAGAGATATAGGAAGCCTTCCAGGGTTGGTTGGAAATATGTTTTAATCTAGGTGATATTTACACTGATGTAAAACTTAAGCTGTATACTTAAGATGTATATACTTTATTGTATGTATGTTATAAAAAAAATTATACTTCAATGAAAAAGATAAAAAGGAAAGAAAAGGAAGAAAATAATTACATGGACATCAGCAGTTTTATAATTTAAATATATTTTATTAATTGTCCAGTGAAATTAGATTATATCCCAATCCCAGATACAATATTCAGGAGAATTTGAAAATTTGTTGTACTTTTTCCCCTCCATTCTTTGTTTACATTAAGGCATTAGGAAGTTAATATGTTTTCCATTCCAGGAGTATTTAAAAGGAAGACCATAGGGAGAAAGTAATGATTAACACAAAAAGATGACTGGATTAATGGTGGGCTTTCAGGCACCAATAGAGGAGGTATTTCAGGTCAAGGGAGGGTCAAGAAAGGCTTCCAGAAATGAGTAATAAACTCCAAGTAGACATTTTGGCTGATCCACTGGTGTGGCCGTTGGCTTTTGGCATTTCACTCTTCTGATGGAAAAATGAGCCTATTTGTTTCCATCAGACAAGAGGAAGAGTTTGTTTCCTGGGGTTAAGCTTTTTCCTCCAAAGCAGCGAGTTTCCCCGGTGCGGGGGAACAAGCAGCTTTCCCTCCTCACTGGTGAGGGTAGAAAGCAGGAAAAGGAAGTGTAAATTGAAGGCAAAAGTGGAAAAGCACAGGAGAAAGTGAGTACAGGGACCACCCATGGGGAACAGATACAGCTGGGACAATGGGAGGAAAGGGGAATCCAAGAGAAAGGAAAATGAAAACATAGTGCAAGTATCTTAGTTACCTACCCATTGCCGTCGAGTCAGTTCTGACTCATAGCAACCCTAGTACTGTTGCAATAGCAATACCACAAGTGGGTGGCTTTAAAGAACATAAATCAGTTTTCTCACAGTCTGGAGGTTAAAAGTTCTAATCAGAGTTTTGGCTGTATCGATTCTTTCTGTAAGACT
Organism: Elephas maximus indicus; assembly: GCF_024166365.1. Classification (NCBI taxonomy): domain Eukaryota; kingdom Metazoa; phylum Chordata; class Mammalia; order Proboscidea; family Elephantidae; genus Elephas; species Elephas maximus. Next base: position 172,502,221 of record NC_064819.1, on the reverse strand, counting down.
CTTTTCTAGGTTCTGATGTTTCTTGCCCTTTCGGGATGGTCCTTGGTGTTCTTTGGTGTCTGTCTTCACCACACGTGTCTCTGTATCCATTCTGGTTTTTTTTAGATAACTCAGAAGTCATTCAGTTTTGGGCCCACTCTCTACTGGTATGGCCTCATTAACATAACAAAGGAAAACTCTATTTCCAAAGAGGATCACACTCACAGGTACAGGGACCAGGACTTCAATACCTATTTTGAGGGGACACACTCAATCCATAAAAGCAAGTGAAGGAGACCAGAAGCAAGGCCTCTCTTATGACTTTGGAACCTGAAGCCTGTGAGACCCCTTGCTACTCATGAAGCAACTGGGCAAGAGAAGTGGCCTCCTGACTACTTCCTTTCAGTCTACAAGCCCTCCATTCTCTCCTCCATCCCTACAACATGGAGGAGATGTTATTAACACCTCATTTGATCACATTATTCCCCAGCTTAGAGTCCTTTACTAGCTCAAAAACATCTCCTTAAAAGTTCAAGTTCTTTAATGTGGCCTACAAAAGACCTTCCTGACTGGTCCCTGCTCACTTTTCTGGCCTCACCTATTTTGTGAACAATGAATGAATATGTTTAATAAATTTTAGCGATAATCCTTCTCAAGTTCTCCTTTAGATACCCTCAGAAGGGATTGTGTTTATTCGACCGAAATACAAGAGAACGCTAGCAATTACCTGGCCATACAACAGGTGCCCTGGCAGCAACTGACTCCCCCATTAGTGCTACTTGCACCCTTACCTGTTGAGTGGGGAAAGAAAGCTGGGAAACCTAATTGAAATTTAAATAAAGAGTTGAAACCATCACCCTTTTCTCTCATGAGGAACCCTGGCTCAGAGAGAGAGTCTTCTCTTCTGCTGTCCAAGTGCTGGCCATCCTTCAAGACCCATCTCCAATGACATGTCTATCATGGCCCACTCATGTCTGGAAATAAGGCTTTCTGGTATTTTTGGCAGCCCTGGTTTGTGGGGTGTCATGAACTATGCTGGAATCTTAACCCCTCTACCTATGGATATAATCTCATTCAGGAATAGGGGTTTCTTTGTTGTGTTTATGAGGACATATTACTGTAGGGTGAGCTTAAACCTAATCACTTTTGAGATATAGGAAGAGCAGATTAGACACAGAGAAAAGTCAGCACAAACCAGGGAAGATAGAAGCACATATGAGGGTCACAAAGAATCAAGGAATGCCAGGGGTATTGAAGTTGAGGCAAGGACCTTCCCCCAGACATGACAGAAAGAGTTAGACTTCCCCTATAGTCAATGCCCTGAATTTGGACTTCTAGCCTCCTAAACTATGAGAAAATAAAGTCACCCACTTGTGTTACTGCGGCTACAGCAGCACTAAGAAACTAAGACGTGGGGAGAAGGAAAAGCTTGTGACTAGAAGCTGACAAGCCTTGGATGGTAGCATGAAAGGGTGTTAGTGGTCCAAGGTCCAATCTCCAGGGGACCACAGTGCAGGCAGGCTCCTGCAAGCAGCAATTAGTAACCTCAGAGTTTCAGCCTTCTTCTGGGGGTAGAGAAGAAAAAAACACTAAGCAGTGGACAATCACTGAATTTAAGTGAGAAGCCTTGTCAGTGTGGTTCCAGGTGAACAGTTCATTCAAAGTAGGAACCCAGCCAACAGCTGGGGATATGGAACATTCAGGGGCCTGAGGGAAGATACAAGCAAGAGCAAGGTAGGGTGTCCGGGCTCCTGACTGGTTTAGGAGAGTGAATCAGAACCTAGTCATGCAGGCTGTATCCACCCACCAGGGAGGGCTGAAGGAAGGTGGAAATTCTGTGGAGTGTCCCAGGTGAATGCTGTATCAGTGAATAAACTGTTGATTCCAGGCTGACTAGCTGCTGGGGTGATGGCCCTAACGTCATCCCAGCCTGAGTTCAAGAACTAAGTGCGGGTGAAGGTGCTGTGAACTGCAGTGACTCCTAGCTGGGGGAGCAAGGGCTGAACTTCCTCTGGAAAGCCTGTCCTGCCCTCCTCCCACCCCACACCATGATAGTTTGTTGGTGTCTCTCTTCACTTCAGAGCCCTGGCGGCACGGTGGTTAAGAGCTATAGCTGTGAAACAAAAGGTTGGCAGTTTGAATCTACCAGCCCCTCCTTGGAAAGCCTATGAGGCAGTTCTAGTCTGTCCTATAGGGGCACTATGAGTCAGAATTGACTCTACGGCATCACTTTGCCTATCTTCCACACCAGTTACTCTTGAGTTGATTCCAACTCATGGCGACCCCACGTGTGTCAGAGTAGAAATATACTCCACGGGGTTTTCAATGGCTTGCATTTTTGGAAGTACATTGAAGACCTTTCTTACAAGTCACCTCTAAAAAAAAAAACCCAAACCTGTTTGTGGCCTTTGAGTTGATTCCAACTCATAGTGACCTTATAGGACAGAGTAGAACTGCCCCATAGGGTTTCCAAGGCGTGGCTGGTAGATTCAAACTGCAAAGCTTTTGGTTAGCAGCTGAGTCCTTAACCACTGCACCACCTATGGGTGGACTCAAATTTCCAAGCTTTTTTTTTTTTTCATTTAGCAGCCGAGTGCTTAACTATTTGTGACACCCCAGCAGCATATAGCACAGGGCCAGGCAGATACAGTAAATGAGAATTAAGTTGGATCAAATAGCATTTAGCTTCTTGGCAGTGAAGGCGTTGATGTGTTCTCTAACACACATCAGCTGATCAGGATTTCTTTCCTTCCATGCGCAATAAGAGGTAGAAAGAGCTGCTTCTCACCCTAAGTGGAAAGTAGCCTGGACCTCATCAGAAATGGAGAATAGTACATTGTACCCCACACTCCGCCTTCCCCTGCCATCTCAGGGTCCAGCCCCTCAGCAGAAGTGCTTTATTCCTTCTTCCTTTGTGCCCCCAACATCAGTGGAAAAACTTGATCTGGTTGCCATGGGAACCAACCACTGACTTCAGAGTGCCTGTTTATTAAAGATGAAAGCAATGTATGCCTGGCTGATCTGAGCTGCTGTCAAAGAGAGATTCAGCTATTAGTAAAGGAAGTCACTAATTTGGAAGCATGATCACTTATTTAAGAGAGAGACAGGCCCCCCTTCATCTTCCTAGTGGGGCCGGGCAGTGTGGGTAAGGCCAACCTGAGGCAAGCATTTCGGGTTTTTTTTGTTTATTTTATAACTAGTATGGTAACTGTACTTCCTTGACCCCCAATTTTCCACTGAAAATATGTAGCCTTTTGGAAATGTCGTAGATTAATTAGGCTTTGTTGGCAGGCCCAGGAAACCAAATCCCTCTTATGACATTGTTTCCTTTGGAAAATGCATCCTGAATTCCAAGCCATCTGCTTACAAATGAGGTTGTCTGTTTATTCATTCAACAGCCTTCACCAGGTGTGCGAGAGGAAAAGAGGTGATGTTGAGCAACATGGAAGAGGACTTGCTGTCTTTTGTTGTGCTTAGACAGGTGGGTGTGAAGCAGTCACCTGCCCAGGGAGGCAATAAATCAGAAACGAGGTGGGGAATCACCCGTCTCTCAGCCACTGGGGAGCTGTGTGATCTTCAGAACATTAGTCTGTTTCTCCTTTTGTTATTTTCATTTGTTCAATAATGAAAATATGAGCACATTTGAATTCCTGAGATTGATGATTTTGACTCATCTAGTATTTTCCAAAACTCTGCTGAACAAATCAGGTTAATCACTGCTGGGTTATACAGAAAGAGAGGCACAGTCCCCACATTGCAGTGCTTTAATGTAAAAACACAAACAAACCAGGGAGGCCAAGCGGTGCAGGGAAGTGCCTGCTGGCAGCTGGCCTTCAGTGGTTGTAGAAGTGGAACCAGAAATGAGGTTACAGCCCCTGCCATCTCATCACAGTCCAGCCAACTCTCTGGTCCTTTCTGCTCTCATTTTCTATCTGAAAATGAAGTAATGAGTAAACGGATCCTTTCCAACTCTAAAAATTCTTTTGTTCTTGGTGGAGGCTGTGAGGGCAGGTTTTCATAAACAAAAAGGGCTCCTAGCCTTGAACAGCTGAGTGAGCGTGAACCCTGGTCCCCATCGCTGCGTTGTTAATCAAGTACAGCTTGGGCCTCAGGTCAGAGATGTTTCTGGCCAAAGGGGTGCTTGTTTCCAGTTAGCCCCTCTGCATCCTTGTCCAGGCATTTCAGAGGAGATCTGTGCAGGAGCTCCCAACTCGTTTTTCCTGAGCTGCCTGGTGCTTGGGAATGAAAATGGAGCATCCCTGTAAGGAACCGGAAGCGGGTTTCTTTGGTGCCTTCTGGACATGGTGCTTTGGCGAACCCACATCCAGAACCCAGATTAGCCTGGGGCTCCAGAAAGGAAGATTGGGGCTGGTAGGGAGCAGAACTGCCACTAGCCATTACCCTGAAGTTATTTCTCACTCTCTCTATGCCTAGGGCAAGTAGAACTGCTGTCTCAGGTACGCTAACACATTCTTCTTTTCCTGAGTTCATCCTGGAACCATTTTTCCCCATAACACATGCAAACGTTATATGTTTTGCTGAATGACATTTGAATCCCTTCACGGCATGCCAAGGTTACCCAAAAACCCATTGCCGTCGAGTCAGTTCTGATTAATAGTGACCCTTCAGGACAGAGTAAAACTGCCCCACAGGGTTTCCAAGGAGTGCCTGGTGGATTCGAACTGCCAACCTTTTGGTTAGCAGTTGTAGCATTTTAACCACTATGCCACCGGGGTTTCCATGCCAAGGTAAAAAAAAAAAAAAAAAAGGTAGGAGGTTATAATAACTTTTCTACACCTCTGTTTCTTTCTAATTTTATGACAACTGTACAAAACAACAGGGGAAACATAATAGTATTTATTTATTTAGTCATTCATTTAACAATTACTTATCGTAGCCACTTACTATGGGCTATATACTCTTCTAAGTATAAATCTGCCCTCAAAGAGCATTTTTTTTCCTTAAAATCAGCTTTATTGAGGTACAATTTATATATAATAAAATTACCTGTTTTAAGGGTAGAGTTTAATGAGTTTTGGCAGATGCATGAAATGGTATAACCATGACCATAATCAAGATATAGAATATTTCCAACACTCCAAAAAGTTTTCTGAGGCAGTTTCACAGTCAAGCTTACACCTAGCCCCTGGCAACCTCTAATCTGCTTTCTGTCATTATAGTTTTGCCATTTCTAGAATGCCAAAGAAGGAGCACAGATTTTAGTAGAAAATTCAGCTAAATAAGCAAATAAGCATTTGTAGTCTTAAGTGAGGCAAAAGTTTTTAAATGGGACACCCAAGCTGTGCTATTAGAAGTGATGTTGAGAAAAGACCTCTAAGCTGAGGTCTGAAGGACCAGCAGCAGTTAATCAGGCAAGGAGGAGTGAGAGTAAGAAGGAGTGTTTCAAGCTGTGAGAACAGTATTTCAAGGCCAAGAGGAGACAGACTGCATGACAGGTTCTTCTGGGACCTGAATGTTTTAATAGCTCAAGAATGGAGTATGAAGGGGTAGAAGTGCCAAGTCAAGAATCTAAAGAGATAAACCAGTTTAAACAAAGAAGGTCTTTGTAAGTCTTGTTTGGCCCTTATTCCCAGACTATGGGGAGCCACTGAAAGATCTGAAGTGGGAAAGTGACAGGACCAATTTGCACTTTAGAAAGATCATTCTCCCTGCAATGTGGGAAGCAGATGAAGGATGAAACAGGATGCAGGACCTTAATTAAGTGTTTGGTGCAGCGATCCGTGTGAGAGGTGATGGAAGCCTGGGCTACAGAAGCATCAGACAGTGGCAATGAAGAGATGTGAATAAGTAGGAGAGTTATCTACGAGGCAGAACTAACAGGACTTGGTAATTTAGTGGACGATGTTATGGATTGAATTGTGTCCTCCCAAAATATGTGTTGGAATCCTAATCCCTATACCTGTGTATGTAATCCCTTTTGGGGATAGGGTTTTCTTTGTTATGTTAATGAGGCCATATCCATATAGGGTGTGTTCTAAACCTAATCACTTCTTAGTATTATAAAGAAGAGCAGCTTAGACACAGAGACAAGCAAGCACAAATGGAAAGATAGATGCCAAGTGGAGATTACCAGGGAACTGAGGGACTCTGGGGCTTGAGAAGCTGAGTCAAGGATTTCCCCCCCAGAGCCAACAGAGAGAGAAAGCCTTCCCGTAGAACCACTGTCCTAAATTCAGACTTCAAAATTCCTAAACTATGAGGAAATAAATTCCTGTCTGTTAAAGCCATCCTCTTGTGATATTTCTGTTACAGCGGCACTAGCAAACTAAGACAGAAGGTAAGGGAGACAGGAGTAGGATCCCTTGGTTTGTAGCTTGGACACCCGGGTGGAAGATGGTGGCATTCACTGATATAGACAGCACTGTTCTGGGAGCAGGGTTGGAGGGGTGAGGAGAGGAGGCAATGGGTTTTGTTTTGAACGTGTTGAGTTTTGTGGCCTTTAAGGAGATAATGTCTAGGAGCAGTTGAATATATGGGCCAAAGCTCAGAAATGAGATTTACACTGAACTTACTCTTCTGCTTCTTCCATCTCTGTAAATGTCTAACTTCTGGATTCTTCCACAGAATTGACCTACAGAAGACCAAAGGATTTACCCTGTCAAGTGAAATATTTTTTTCTTATGAATAAGATTCGTTTCTCAGGTAGTTAGGTCTAGAGGGATTTCAGTTTTCACGTTACAAACCTTTGAAAAATTGGAAGAGTATTACCAGCTTACAGTGGCGTTTTCCTCTTTCCACTTTCTCAGTGCAACCCATCTATCAATACTTTACTGAACTTCTAAAACAACAGCATCTTCTAGATCAGGAAAGAGAAATGAAGTGGAATGAGCATACCAAGGCCAGTCAGATCTGAGCCTTCTAATCTTAAATTGCTCAGGGGCCTGGATGTTACATGTTTAATGAGGTTAATACATTATATTGGTTGCATTTATAAAAGAAACGTATAGAAATGTTTCAATAAACAGAGTCTATAAGCGGACTGGTTGGACAAAATAAATTCTTTTCCTTCCCACTCTCCTTTTCTCCCTCAAACAGAAAATTTTTAATTTTGCTGTTGTTTTGGTAAAGGAAGACTGGAGGAATCAAATCCTAGGTGCCACCATCAGGGAAGCAGACGGTGTGGGGCAGAGATGGCATCATTTTGGTCTGGGGCATTGTTTGAAGCTACAGGGAAGCCCCAGTCTTTTAGGAAACTCATAAAGATTTCAATGTAAAGAAAATAAATGTGGAATTCTGTAAGCAATTTCATTCATTTCAGATTCCACAATCTAAAATTTAAAAGCCTGGTCTTTTGCAGTTCTCATAGATGTTTGGTGTGAGGACTTGATAGATACACAGATCATGAGGCCAGACTTCTGGGTCCTTTTCTTTACTCCAGAGGGAAGTGAATCACAGAGCCTCTGTGTTCAAAAGCAGACATCCTTTTCTCTCATCTCAACAAGAATTTGGGCAGCATAGATTTCATCAGGCATACACCATTAGTCGAAGTCTCAATTGGGACCACCCTTTAGTGACATGTGTTTAAAAACTGCCTCTCCTTACCCCTCCATAAGTAAGAGAACACTCAATCACCAATATAAAGTCCTTGATTCATCAGCAATCATCTTGTCTGATTGAGAACTCTAGTATATTATACGTTTGACTCTTTCCCTCTGTTCTCCTTTAGGCTGATGCTCTGAGCCAGGCTTCATGTTTACCAGCTGCCTGAGGCTATTTTAAAATATTTTGGCTTCCATCATAACTTAAGTCACATTCTTCCTGCATCCATTGCTGCATTTTCCAAAGGGGTTTATGTCAAGGGAAATTCAACACCTACTTTTCTCATCATTTGCTCATCAGCTTGCTCACTCATCAAAATGCAAGTGCTATTTGATACTTCAGAAGATTATTTTCCCCCTTAGGTGATGTGTCAAGGGCAGGGGAGCTGGCCGCAGCGTCAGGTGACTGAGTTTTGTTCCCATTTCTACCACTGACTCAACAAACACCCTCGGACAAGTCCTGGAGCCTCTCCATGCTGCAGTCTCTGGGGATGAAATCTGCCAACTGTATCGTGTGGGTTTGAACCTCAGTGCCCTCTGGGATAAAAATAGGAGGGGGGCCAGGTGTCCACGTGGCCCTAAACTGTTGGGAGGAGGATGGGCACAAGACCTGAAAAATGTCCTTGCTATTCTTGCTGCAAACTCTATAACAGGGTCGGGCTCCCCAAAGGCCCTCGGGCATTTGTCCAGTGGCCTGTGGGGTCAATTCTAGCACTTGAATTTTTCCAGAAAAGAGAAGGAACTGCATTAATGTTCCACTCCTGGATATTCTGTCTGCTCCATGTCCCCACACCCCTGTACTTCCCCTGCCACAGTCCTCACCACCTGATTGTGATTGCTTGCTTGATCATCTTGTCTTCTGGACTGTAAGCTTCCTGATACAGGGGACCATGCCTGCCCTGTGCATCACCACATCCCAGACCGGGCAAATAGAAGTTATGCAAGAAATATTTGCCAAATGGAAATAATTCTATTACGAAAACATTCTGCATCCCACTTTGAAATGTGGCTGAAATGTGGCATCTGGGGTCTTAAATGCTAACAAGCGGCCATCTAAGATGCATCAATTGCTCTCAACCCACCTGGATCAAAGGAGAATGAAGAACACTAAGGTCACATGATAACTATGAGCCCAAGAGACAGAAAGGGCCACGAGAACTAGAGACTTACATCATCCTGAGACCAGAAGAACTAGATGGTGCCCGGCCACAACCGATGACTGCCCTGACAGGGAGCACAACAGAGAACCCCTGAGGGAGCAGGAGAACAGTGGGATGCAGACCCCAAATTCTCATAAAAAGACCAGACTTAATGGTCTGACTGAGACTAGAGGAATCCCGGCAGTCATGGTCCCCAAACCTTCTGTTGGCCCAGGACAGGAACCATTCCCGAAGACAACTCATCAGGCATGGAAGGGACTGGACAATGGGTTGGAGAGAGATGCTGACGAAGAGTGAGCTGCTTGTATCAGGTGGATACTTGAGACTGTGTTGGCATCTCCTGTCTTGAGGGGAGATAGGAGGGTAGAGAGGGTTAGAAACTGGCAAAATTGTCACGAAAGGAGAGACTGGAAGGAGGGAGCGGGCTGACTCATTAGGGGGAGAGTAAGTGGGAGTATGGAGTAAGGTGTATATAAGCTTATATGTGACAGACTGACTTGATTTGTAAACTTTCACTTGAAGCACAATAAAAATTATTAAAAAAAAAAAAAAGAAATATTTGCCAAATGGATGGATGAATGGGTGCTGCCTAGCCTCAATAGAATATCCCATTTCTGTATCATTGAGATTGCCTCTTCCTGGCCAAGATGTGGCATGATCTGATCAACCCCACCTTCCCATGATCCCACTGTTACGTTATAATAAAAACAGGTCTTAGACCAAATGCTGTTACTCATACACATTTATCAGTAAGAAGATCCAAAAATGTTCATTAACCTGATTCTATAAGCTCAGCCAAGTCCCAGCTCTCTGACCTTTAGGGGCTGTGCCTATACTTTACACAAAAGGTTCTTGTAAGAGTGAAAGGACAGAAATCTAAAGAACAGATTTTAGTTAGCATCAGGCAACCAGAATTGTCTGAATTTATGGCTGAATACAGGACAAGTTCAGAATCACGCTTCTGATAGTATTCTGAAAGATGAAGAGTGAAGGGCTGGCTGTAGTCTTATACCCACCTTATGTAAGAGTGGAGGGCATTCCTAATATTTTAAATAAGCCACTTAACTTGAACACCATTAGGTTCAGCGAAAGGCCATTTTCAATACCCTTTATGTTAATTAGCAAATCACTAATTTTACCAATGAGAAACCATTTTTTATCATTCATTCTGTTAGTTAGCTAAGCTTCTGCTATTGACTCCAGGTAAAGATAGCTAAAGCACTTGGGGCCACTACCTGAATAATTTTTTCATCGTGAACAAGTGGAAACAACAGAAGCAGATCATACTTTTAAAGAGCAATTAAAAAGACCCATGAGGCCCTCTTCTTTGAAAATGAAGTCAAGAGTAATTTAGCCCTACAAAGCTTGCCTCTTGCCATGGTTTTACTAATCCCTAGGGGAAGTTTGGCTTATTAGCTGGCTTCTCCAGGTAGACTGTGGGTTGTAACTGGAAGTAATTTACCTTCTAGAATCCCTTACACTATCATCAGTTATGTAGGCAATTTTGGGTTCAAGGGAAAGATATCAGATGGGACCTCTTTTGGTTCTCTATGGCCACTAAGCAAGGCTCTCGTCTTCCTTCCTTTACTGTTGATAAACACTTGCATCAAGGTCACCTGAAAAGTCATTAAGGTCAGCTGCCCAGATTCCTCATTCATTGCTCTATACTCCCACCTTCCCTAGCGTCTCAGCAGGACATGAACACCCCGAACTGCTGACCCACTCCATGCTAATCAGGAGCTTCAGACACGCCGCAGCTGGAGGGCTCAAGTTACTTGTGCTGCTACTGATCCTTTGTGCTATCGTGACTAATATGTGTCCCTGGAGTTGTATTAATGTTCTCCTCTCCATGAACACAGACACACACACACCACACCCATTCCTTAAGGGTAAGCCTCTATCTTGGGGGTCTTCTTAGCACTCCAGTTCCCTACTGAGATTACTACTTTGCTCTAAACTCCAGACAACTTGGAGACCCTGTCTAGCTCCTGTTGCTCCTCTTCTGTAGGACTAGACCTTATCCCCAGCATGGTACCACCAATCACTGGCTTTGAGTGGACCCATCATCCGAAACAATGCTATATAGCCTGCCTGGCTGCCATGAACCCCTAAGGATAAAATATGAAGCCTGAGGTTGCTAACTCCTCTGGTTATTTACTTTCTAACTATCTCTTGCAGACAAGAGGTTCTCCTAGCCCTAGTCCTGCCTGCTTGTGTGCTCTTTTCTTCCCCCACCATCTATCTGTGCTGCAAGCTTACCTAGAGAATTTGGCTCATAGTGTTATCACAAAAAAAAAAAAAACGGAGTTAATTGTATACATTTATCTCTCTGTGGTAAATATCTTACATTGTCTGACATTCCCACTGTCCCTTCCAGGGGAAAACCAAAGGAACAGCTTTAAGTGGCTGTGCTTTGCCCTGTATGACCCTGTCCCTACAGCTGATTGGTTCAGGGTGGGCACTTGACCAAAGGGCAGCCTATCAATAGGCTGGTCAGCAACTTATCTCATAACCTGGCACACACATGTAAAAGCTGGGTTAACCACCGTTTCTTTCTTGGAAATTTAAGCAGGGAAATTCCAAGAAAATAAGGCTTGGTAGAATGCTTAAAGAGAAACCAGAAGATAAGAACTGGAGCCATGATGGGTCATAACAAGCCCAAATTACAAAGTACTGAAACTATAAGCCAGTAGAAGTGGAGAAGAGAATAGTTTTCTGAGGCAAGAGGAAGAATAAGCCAGGCTGCAGAGAGAGGAGACTGGGCACAAAGAGGTCAGGGCTGAGCTAGGCCAATGGGCAAGGCCCTCCAACTCCTGCCACAGAGGCCCTGGAGTCTAGTGAAAATGGAGTAGCTCCCAGTTCCAACCCTGTGAGGCTTCCCTGCCTCCAAAGTTCCTGTTCCTGGCATTCTGTGGAAGATCATCTCCATTAATGCTCCACATTTATTCTTATGAAAAATCCCCCTTCTGAACTAGCCTGCCTGAGTCTGCTCCTTACAACCAAAGGAACTATCAAAATGCTCCCACTTTATTGTGTCCTCTTTGTGTGCAGAAATGGTGTCATGTATCTTTGTAGCTTTTAGCATCTAATACAACGCATGGTAAAGTAATAGGTTTTCAGCAAATGGATTTTTGAAAGACCAAATGAACAGACAAGTTCATGTATTTATGTCTTGAGCTTTAATGTTTTCAGTTTGACTCTCAAGGTTGAACAAAGGGTGGACACATTTCCTAGCATCCTCCCAAACCTTTCCTATTCCATGAGATTAGAGACACTCTGCTAATTTAAAAAAAAATCTAAATCCAAAATCAGGATTCAAATCTCCCCCAAGAAGGTAAATTATCCTACTCACATTCTCAATCCAGTTTGTCAAACTAATCAACACACACACACACAGAGCAACAAATCACTTCAATTTTTGGACAGTCCTCAATATTTTTATACTTGAGTTTGTGGTTCCAATTCTCTGAATCATCTAAAAATTAACCTGAATTTGTTTGAGATAATCTTTCTGTCAGAAGTTATCAATTTGCTATTTTGTAACATTGATAAGAAGTATAATTTATTACAAGAAAGTGGTAACCTTTTCTTCTAAAAGATTTAAAAATTATTTTGGTATTTACCCTAAAAGGAATATGTATTGATCCCCAAACAGAATGATGAAAGCCAGTGTCGTGACTGTGGTGGCTATCAGTCCAGAGGCAGAAGCTATTGTCTTATTTGCCTTTCCCCACCATTCTAGGAGCAGAGATAGCTTTCACTACAAATGGCTATCAGGAGAGGAGGGGAGAAAAAGTGGTCAGTCTAGATCAAGTTTCAGCAAACTTTTTCTGTGAAGGGCCAGACAGTAAATATTTTAGGTTTTGTGGGCCATACGGTCTTTGTCCCAAATACTCAACTCTGCCCATTATAGAGCAAAAACTGTCAATATGTAAATGAATAAGTGTGACTGTGTTCCTATGAAACTTTATTTGTGAACATTGAAATCTGAATTTTATATAATTTTCATGTGTCACAAAAAATTATTCTTTTGATTTTTTTCAACCATTACAAAATGTAAAAACCGGTCTTAGTTCGTGAGCTGTACAAAAACAGAGAATGAGAACATGAATGCAAGTTAGGGGTCCCTGCTTCCTGCCCCACCTCTGTCTGAGTACTGGGGTATGAGGATGTAGAAGAGATGCTTCAGGAAAACCTGCGAGGCTCCCAGGGTGGGGAAGACATGGGCATCCCTCCCCAGGGCGAGTCTTGGAGTGGCTGTGGGCCTCCTAGAGAAGCTTTATGACTCAATGGACACAGCAGCATGTGGACAATGGCCAAGGGAGAAGCCTGGATGGAAGGGCCTGGAGCACCTCCATGATGAGCAGAGTCACAAGGGCAAAGTGTATGGAAGAGGATGATTGGTGGCCAGCAGATCCAGAGAAGGCTAGGTTTGGAAGAAGGACAATCAGAGGCCCCAATGGGCAGGTACAGCAAAGACAGTGACTGATGCTCAAAGACTGTGTGGGACAAGACTCTCTCCTCAGAGGAGAAGCAGCCTTGCCTCCACTCCTCCGGGTTCCCTAGAGCTGGGGAGGGAGGGAGAAGAGGCTCTTCATCTACTCATGCAAGAGGAAGTAGGGGGATGGGGTGGTTGAACACAGAAAGCACTCTGAGTTCCTGAAGGCCAGCACTAAAACCAAGTGTGTCTTAGCAGCAGCATCTGCCTTACAGGACATTTTTATCCATAAACAAGGGGAGTATTTAAAAGCCACACCCATCTCTTACCTCAGGACAAGAAGTGCTTCCCAGGCCAGCTGCAGGAGCCTGGCTACATGAGGGGGCTGCACATTCTGTCAGAGACAGAGTGTCCCATGGCTGTGGCAGGAAACCCAGCCGGTCATGGTGAGCTGGAAGCTTCCTGTGTGGCAGTTACATCACTCTGGAGATAACATCACCCTCGATGAAAATCTTCCCATTCTGCAGTTCAGCTTCCAAGGCCTAGAAGAGCTCTTGTGAGCAGGACCGTGGTCTCAGGGATATTCCAGAAAGCCCTCAAACTACTTGTTGAGGTTCAGAGGCTGAATGAGGGTGAAAAAAAAAAAAAAAAAAAACAGCCCATAATTGTCTGCCATGAATTCACTTTGATAGGCAGCAAAGCTTTTGGTTTCTTTATGCCACAGTTTCTTTACCTGTCTTACTGTGGTTATGCCATATTTATTTGTTAAATTCTCCATGCCCCTTCTCACCAGATCTTTTTTCTGCTGCTGAAATCCAGCCTGCAGAAACTAAAAGTTGTATAACCAAAAACCAAACCTACAGCTGACGAGTTGATTCTGACTCACAGAGACACTGTAGGAAAGAGAGAAATTGCCCTATGGGGTTTCCAAGGCTGTAAATCTTTACGGAAACACACTGCCACATCTTTGGCCCCCAGGGCTGCTGGTGGGTTTGAACCACGGACCTTTTAGTTAGCAGCAGAGTGCTTTAACCATTGCACCACCCAAAACTCAAAACCCCTTGTCATCAAGTCGATTCTGACTCATAGCAACCATACAGGATAGAGTAGAACTGCCTCGTAGGGTTTCTAAGGAGCAGCTGGTGGATTCGAACTGCTGACCTTTTGGTGACCAGCCTTAACGCTTAACCACTGTACCACCAGGGCTCCTTAAAAGTTATATTGTTGTTCTTGTTAGATGCCATTGAGTTGGTTCAAACTCAAAGCTACTCTACATACAACAGAACGAATCACTGCCCTGTCTTACACCATCCTCACAATCCTTGCTATGCTTGAGCCCATTCTGGAGCCACTGTGTCAATTGATCTCAGTGAGGGTCTTCCTCTTTTTCGCTGACCCTCTACTTAACCAAGCATGATGTCCTTCTCCAGGGACTTGTCCCTTCTGATAACATATCCAAGAGTTGTTCATAAGTCTTCCTCCAATCCTGATGCCCCGTTCTTCTTCATATAGTCTAGCTTCTCAGATTATTTGCTCAGCATACAAATCGAATAAGTATGGTGAAAGGGTACAACCCTGATGCACACCTTTCCTGACTTTAAACCACATAGTATACCCTTGTTCTGTTTGAATGACTACCTCTAGGTCTACGTACAGGTTTCACACGAGCACAATTAAGTGTTCTGGAATTCCCCTTCTTCACAATGTTATCCATAATTTGTTAACACAGGTAAACATCTTACTGGCATTCTTTGCTTTCAGGCAGGATCCATCTGATATCGCCAGCGATATCCCTTGTTCCACCTCCTCTGCTGAATCTAGTTTGAATTTCTGGTAGTTCACTGTTGCTGTGCTACTGTAACCACTTTTGAATAATCTCCAGCAAAATTTTACTTGTGTTTGATATTAATGATATTGTTCAATAATTTCCACTTTCTGTTGGATCACTTTTCTTTGGATTGGGCACAAATATGAATCTCTTCCAGTTGGTTGGTCAGGTAGCTGTCCCCCAAATTTCTTGGCATAGATGAATGAGCACTTCCAATGCTGCATCTGTTTGTTGAAACATCTCAGTTGGTATTCTATCAATTCTTGGAGGCTTGTTTTCCACCAGTGCCTTCAGTGCAGCTTCCTTCAGTACCATCGGTCCTTGATCATATGCTACCTCCTGAAATGGCTGAATGTCAAGCAATTCTTTTTGGTACAGTGACTCTGTATATTCCTTCCATCTCCTTTTGATGCTTCCTGCATTGTTTAATAGTTTTCCCATAGAATCCCTGAATATTGCAACTCCAGTCTTGAATTTTTTCCTCAGTTCTTTCAGCTTGAGAAATGCCAAGCATGTTCTTCCTTTTTGGTTTCCCAACTCCAGGTCTTTACACATTTCATTATAATACTTTACTTTGTCTTCTCAAGTTGTCATTTTGAAATCTTCTGTTCAGTTCTCTTCATTCATCATGTCTTCCTTTCTCTTTAGCTACTCAGCGTTCAAGGGCAAGCTTCAGAGTATCTTCTGACATCCATTTTGGTCTTTTCTTTCTTTTCTGCTCTTTTCAATGACCTCTTCCTTTCTTCATGTATGATGTCCTTGTACAACTCATAGGGTCTTCAGTTATTAGTGTTACCCAAAAACCCAGTGCTGTCGAGTTGATTCTGACTCATCGCAACCCTATAGGACATAGTAGAACTGCCGCATAGAGTTTCCAAGGGAGTGCCTGGCAGATTCGAACTGCTGACCCTTTGGTTAGCAGCCATATGATGTGTCAAATCTATTCTTGAGATGATCTCTAAATTCAGGTGAGATATACTCAAGGTCATATTTTGGCTCTTGTGGACTTGTTCCAAGGCTGTATTTTCCAATCACTGTTCCTTCTTTGTTCCCAACTTACACATCCCAAGCATAAGTAATTATCAATGCATCTTGATTGAATGTTTAATCAATTTCAGACTGCAGAAGTTGATAAAAATCTTCAGTTTCTGCATCTTTGGCCTTAGTGGTTAGTGCGTAAGTTTGAATAATAGTCATATTAACTGGTCTTCCTTATAGGCATATGGATATTATCTTATCACTGACAATGTACAAGATCAGAATAGATCTTGAAATGTTCTTTTTGACTATGAATGCGACAAATCTTCAATTTGTCATCCCCGGCATAGTAGACCATATGATTGTCTGATTCAAAATGGCCAAACCAGCCCATTTCAGCTCACTAATGCCTTGGATATTGATGTTTCTGCATTCCATTTCATTTTTGATGATTTTCAGTTTTCCTAGATTCATACTTCATACATTCTGCGTTGTATTTTTAATGAATGTTTGCAGCTATTTCTTCTCGTTTTGAGTCATGCCACATCAGCAAATGAAGGTCCAAAAAGCTTGACTTCATCCACATCATTAAGGTTGACTCTACTTTGCGGAGGCAGCTCTTCCCTAGTCATCTTTTGAGTGTCTTCCAACCTGGGGGGCTCATCTTCCAGCACTATATCAGACAATATTGCACTGCTATTCATAAGGTTTTCACTGGCTAATTTTTTTCAGGAGTAGGTGGCGGGTCCTTCTTCCTCATCTGTCTTAGCCAGGAAGCTCAGCTGAAACCTGTCCAGCATGGATGACCCTGCTAGTATTTGAAATAACAGTCGCTTAGCTTCCAGCATCACAGCAACACCCAAGCTGCCACAGTATGACAAACTGACAGACACATGGGGAAAAGTAGTACAGTAAGTATGAAATTTATATAACCACCATGTTTCATGGGAGAAAAATGCAGCCTTTTATTTTCTCAAGACTATGCTTATCAATTTAAAATAACTTTTGGTTTAAAACTCAGCCTTGTCTAAATAAATAATCCATTTCCAGGCTCGTCCCCTCCCAAGTGTCCCCCTCCCCCCAGGAGACCATCCAAGTTCCTGTGGAGAAGACAGAGGGAATGCAGCATCCACACACTGGTGAGAGGAAGTTTCTGGTTCATTATTATCCTCTGCCATCTAATGGCACCTACGGAGCTGAAAGTTGTCATGTCTTGTCCTCCTAGTTGTGTCCTGGCATCTACCGTCCTTGTCCCTAATCCCACTATGGCCTCCAGTCACCAGGTCTACGCATTCTGCGTTCTCTTGATCTCAGTCACAGGTTCCTTTGGCTCTGTAAGCCTTCTGCAGTGCTTGGCTGCTTGGGCAGTGTTAAGGATTGAACTGTGTCCCCTCAAGAGATATGTTGAAGTCTTAACCTCCAATACTTGTAAACATGACTTTGTTTAGAAATGAGTCTTTGAAGGTGTTATCAGGTTAACATGAGGTCTTACTGAGGTAGGGTGGGTTCTAATCCTGTATGACTGGTGTCCTTATAAAAGAGGAGAAGATACACAGAGATAGGAGACAGAGGAAGGACCCCATGTGGTGCTGCAGCTGCAAGCCAAGGAACACCTGGCACTACCAGAAGCTAGAAGAGAAGCATTCAACAGATTGTCCCTCAAAGGCTTAGAGGAAATCAGTACCCTGATCTTGGACTCTAAGCCTACAGAACTTAAGACTGTAAGCCAATTTGGTCATTAGACCTATTAGATCGGGAAATACTAGCTCAGCATTTCTGTTTTTTAGGCCATCCAGTTTGTTATATTTTGTTACTGCAGCCCTGGGAAACTAGGCACGCTTAGTTACCTTCTTTTCCCCTTGCTGGTGAGCCTGGTTCTCTGAGACTTTGCCTTGGTTCCTCATTCAGCTATTGCTGGTGGCTTGCCAGACGGGGGCTTCACTCACATGATTGCACAGCACTCATGAAGCACCCATGAACCCCCTGTTCCTGGTTTCTCCTTAACCAACATGGGTTTTTATTGTCTTCCTTCTCATACCCAAGCAGGAAGGCCAATAGTGAGGATAGAACTTGGAGCCCTCTTGAAGACATTCATTAATGTCTAACTGTTTTAATCTCATCTCACTATTCCCTCTTCTCGGACATATGAGGTCTTGGGTTGCATGAATTAAATTATAAAGGTGCTGTTACGCAGGCCTATAAAACAAACAATAACACACGTGAGAAACATGCTTTTTAGATCAGTCAAATATACGAGACAAAACAGGCAACATCTGCCTAAAAAAAAAGACGAAAAAATGGGAAAAGAAGGGAAAACTGGATGAGTGGACATGGGGAACCCAGGGCGTAAAGGGAAAGAGGGAGAGTGTTGACAAATTGCAGAGATTGCAACCAATGTCACCAAACAATTGTGTATAAATTTTTTAACGAAAAACTAATTTGTTCTGTAAAATTTCATCTAAAGCATGATAAAAAAAAAGAAAAAAAATTATAAAGGTGCCAATTATTCCAAAACCAATTTAGAAATTCAATGTAATTCCAATAAAAATTATAGTTGGAATTTTTTTTTTTTTTTAGAAACTTGGTATATTTATTTAAAATACATAGGGAAAATTAAAAGTTCCACAAGTAGCTGAATCAGTCTGGAAATGGAAGTGTAAAGAGGGGGAATTTGCCTACCAGATGTCAAGATACTCTACAAAGTTGTTTTTAATGTGGCAGTGGAGTGGGACAGAGAGATCACAGGCAGCCCTGTGTTTACTTGTGAACTTTATATAACATTAAGTCGGCACCATATATCAGATGGATTGTTTAGTAGATGGGAGTGGCAAAACTGGCAGAGGAAGAAAGGCTGGAGAAAAATGTAACTGAATCCCTATTTAACTCACATAGAAAGAAGGCTTCCAGTGGATTAAAGACCTAAATATGAAAAGTAAAAGTAAAACAATAAAGATAATAGAAAATGTAGGAGAATAGCATTGTAACCTGGGGCAGCTAAAAATTTCTTAAACAAGACTACAAAAGTACAAACTAAAGGCAAATTGATAGGTTTGGTTACATCAAATTTAAGGATTTCTGTTAACATGTGATACTGGATGTATTTTAAGAGATGGACCACAGATTAGAAGAAGAGGTTTACTATGTCTAAAAGTGATAAGGAATTGATATCCAGAATATGCAAAGAACTTCTTGCAATTCGGTAAGAAAAGACAGCTCTTCAGAAGAAAAATGGTAAAAGATACAATTTACAAGAGGGAATCCCCAGAGTCTAACAAGGATGTAAAAGAAGCAGTTCAAACTCATTAGTAATCAGAGAAATGCAAATTAAAGCAATGATGAGAGATCATCTTTCATTCTAAGGCTGTGTAAAGCTGTAAGGCTTACAGCCATTAGCCTGTCAAAGTTAGAAAGTTGGGTAATGTCAAGTGCTGGCCTGGGTGCGGGGTTAAGAGTTTGCTCCTGCTACTGGTGAGAGGGAAGTATAGCGAACTATCCAGCACTGGCTAATCAAAATTAGGTATATGTCTACCTTATGACCCACTCGTGGGTATAGGTCTCTTGGGAATTCTTGCCCATATTCATTAAAGGGACAGAGAGGAGCAAAGGTCTACCCCAAATTTGTCCTGCTTGGAGTCTATGTAATTTGGAAGACCCTTTTTAAGAAAAAAAGTACAAATTAAGAATTGATGCAGAACCTTGGAAGGAACCTGTGCAAGTGAGGAGTCCCAAAGCTGAAGCTTCATCAGCCTTTCTCTAAATTAGCCTCTGTGTATGAGGAGTTCAAAGTCCCTGGGTGGTGTAAATGGTTGAGGCACTCAGCAGTTAACCAAAAGTTTGGAGGTTTGAGCCTACCTCAGAAGTAAGGCCTGGCAATCTAATTCAGAAAAATCGGCTATTGAAAACCTTATGGAGCACTGTTCTATTCTGACACACACGGGGTCACCCTGGGTCGGAATTTGCTTGACACAACTGGTATGAGGAGTTCACCGCAACATTGTATGCAACCTGTTGCCATCGAGTTGAGTCCCACTCATAGTGACCCTCTGCGAGACAGAGTAGAACTGCTCCATAGGGTTTCCAAGGAGTGGCTGGTGGATTTGAACTGCCAACCTGTTGGTTAACAGCAAAGCTCTTAACCACTGTGCCAGGGGAGCTGAAAGTTACTAAGCCAGTTTAGTCAGCACACCTATTAGACTCTTTATGGGTAGATAATGGGAAATATTATCTTAGTTTCCCCTTAATAATAAGACATTCACTTAAACTTTAAAAAAAATGTAATTCCTCGGTTATGGAAATCCAGATCCCAAACTGGCTAAAATAATCTCCTTAATCTCCCACCCCTAAAGCTGAGGGCTGCAGATGTAAATAAGCAAATGGACACATAGACATAGAGCCAGGATGTCCACTTGCCCCTGGCATGGCAAGAATACTTAGTTGTACTTGTAGAGAGATACTATTTCTTAATACTTCCCAGTTTGTTGATTTATTTTTAGAAATGCCTTTCTACTAAGGAGACTGCTGAAAAGACTAGGCTCTGTGAGGTTGGCTGGGGAATGCTGGGGCGTGCTCTGCGCTGCAGGCTGAGGGCCAGCGTGTGTGAGCCCTGGGCAGTGTGCTGAGTTCATGTGTTGCAGCCAACTTCTTGGAGGGGGCTTCAATTTGTTTCCCTCGAGGGCAATGAAAGCTGGAAACACTGGACTCTGCCGTGAAGTAAGGTACTGTCATGGATTGAATTGTATCCCCTAAAAATATGTGTCAACTTGGTTAGGCCATGATTCCCAGTGTTATGTGTTTGTCCACCATTTTGTGACTTTCTTATGTGTTATGAATCATAATCTCTGTCTGTGGTTAAAGAGGATTAGGGTGGCATGTAACACCCTTGCTCAGGTCACATCCCTGATCCAATGTAAAGAAGAGATTCCCTGGGGTGTGGCATGCGTCACCTTTTACTTTACAAGAGATAAAAGGAAAGGGAAGTAAGCAGAGAGTTGGGGGACCTCATGCCACCAAGAAAGCAGTGTCGGGAGCAGAACGCATCCTTTGGACCCAGGGTTCCTGCTCAGAGAAGCTTCTAGTCTGGGGGAAGATTGATGACAAGGACCCTCTTCCTCCAGAGCCGAAGAGAGAGAAAGCTTTCCTCTGGAGCTGACACCCTGAATTTGGACTCGTAACCTACTAGACTGTGAGGAAATAAATTTCCCTTTGTTAAAGCCATCCACTTGTGGTATTTCCGTTATAACAGCACTAAATAACTAAGACAGGTCCCAGAGAAAAGTAAGAAGCTAGAGAAGTTGTAAGGGATTTCATTTTACTTGGATCCGTAATCAACACCCATGGAAGCAGCAGTCAAGAAACCAAATGACACATTGCATTGGGTAAATCTACTGCAAAGGACCTCTTTAAAGTATTGAAGAACAAAGATGTGACCTTGAAGACTAAGGTGAGCCTGACCCAAGCCATGGTATTTTCAATCGCATTATACACATGTGAAAGCTGGACAATGAATAAAGAAGACTGACGAAGAATTGATGCCTTTGAATTGTGGTGTTGGAGAAGAATATTGAATATACAATGGACTGCCAAAACAATAAAAAAATCTGTCTTGGAAGAAGTACAACCAGAATGCTCCTTAGAAGCAAGGATGGAGAGCCTGCGTCTTACATACTTTAGACATGCTGTCAGGAGGGATCAGTCATGGGAAAAAGATATCATGCTTGGCAAAGTATAGGGTCAGTGGGAAAGAAGAAGACCCTCAGGGAGGTGGATTGACACAGTGGCTGCAACAATGAACTCAAGCATAACAACTATTGTAAGGACAGTGCAGGACCGGGCAGTGTTTCGTTCTGTTGTGCATAGGGTCGCTATGAGTTGGAACCGACTCGATGGGACCTAACAACAACAAGAGAGGGGTACCCATCTCCATAAGTGGAGCTAGCCCTAGAGATCCCGCTCCAGGCCCCAAGAAAAAAGCGAGAAGAAGGCTAGGAGCAGTATCCAGGATTAACTGCCTCTACAGAGTTAAGATAGCCACAGCAACGGACTCAAAGATACCAACGATGGTAAGAATGGTGCAGGCCTGGGCAACGTTTCATTCTGTTATACATAAGGTCACCATGAGTCAGGGCCAATTTGATGGCAACTAACAACAATAACAATAAGAGCAACAGAGGTAAGACTGATGGCCTGGCGGGGCCCAAGCTGTGTTTCTATAGCTATGGTTGGTGGTGTGCCTGGAGTATTTGACGCCCAGAACAGATCAATTTTTATCAATCTTTATCTATATGACTAAAAATTATTTTCAGTAATAATCATGAAATGGAATAAATAAATAATGTTGTTGTGTGCTGTCAAGTTTATTTTCTACTTATAGTGACCTCATGTGACAGAGTAGAACTGCCACATAGGGCTTCCTAGGCTGTAATCTTTACAGGAGCAGATCTCTTGATCTTTCTCCTCAGGAGTCCTTGGGTGTGTTTGAAACACTTTCAGTTACCAGCCAAGCACTTAACTGTTGTGCCACCAACAAAAAAAAAAAAGCCAAACCCATTGCCTTCAAGTTGATTCTGACTCATAAGGACCCTATAGGTCAGAGTAGGACTGCCCCATAGTGTTTCCAAGGAGTGGCTAGTGAATTCAAACTGTCAACCTTTTGATTACCCGCTGAGCTCTTAACCACTGTACCACCAGGGCTCCTTAAATAAATAATAATGACCATTAAAGAAAAACAGACAGTAAATTTTTAAAAATTAATTTTTTATTGTGCTTTTAGTAAAAGTTTACAAATCAAGTCAGTGTCTTATACAAAAAGTTATACACACTTTGGTATGTACTCCTAGCTGCTCTCCCCCTAATGAGACAGCACATTCCTCCTCTCCTCCTTTTATTCCCTGTGTCCTTTCAACCAGCTCCTGTCTCCCTCTTCCTTCTCATCTTGCCTCCAGACAGGAGTTGCCCTCATAGTCTCATGTGTCTCCAGACAGTAAATTTTTAATGCCAGCAAATTCCATGGCAGTAAAAAAATAAAACAAAATGAAATAAATATTACAGTGTAAAAAAAAAAGAAATGGGTTATATTTTTAATTTACATTAATGTATTTTTTAAAGGAAAAAACTTATACCAATATATTTGTTTGTTGCAATATTACAGGATAACACTACAGTTAATATCATTTAAATAATAATAAAAGAAGAATAATAACTAAAGAAGAATAAATTTCAACTTTAAAATATTTAAAAATTAGTAAGATATTTCATGTATGTACTAAAATGTGTACTTATCAATCAAAGACAGGGAGGAATGGGGAGTGATTGCTTAACGGGTATGGGGCCTCCTTTCATCATAAAAAAAAAATTTTTTTTGAAAATATTTTGGAACTACATAGAGATGATAGTTGCACAACATTGTGAATGTACTAAATGACACTGAATTGTACACTTTAAAATGGTTAGTCTGATGTGAATTTCACCCCAACCAAAAAAAAAAAGGATTAAAGAAATTATACTTCATAGTTCATACCATGTTTCACTGGGTTAAATTTTTAAACACAAATAAAAGCACCAACTGGTTACCTAGAATAACCAATTGAAGTAAGTGAAATTCTGTTTCTTCATCTTTACAATCACTGTGTTCTCATTTGTTTAAAAGCAGATATGTGGGGAGTCCTTGAATGGCACAAACAGGTAAATGCTAGGTTACTACTGCAAGGTTGGAGATTAGAATCCACCAAGAGGTGCCTCAGAAGAAAGACCCAGTCATCAACTTCTGAAAACATCAGCCATTAAAAACTCTGTAAAGCACAGCGCTACTCTGACACACGTGGGATTCCCATGAGTCAGAACTGACTCAACAGCAACCTATTGGCCCAGTAGTATTATAAATTTAGGTTTGAGGTTAGTTCCCAGGAGTTGGACAAACTGCCTCCAGTTCAGAAGGAAAGATTCTGACTTTTCTGAACTTATCCTGATGCAGCTGAGTTGGTGAACTGAGTTTGGGTGTGTCTGGGGAGACTGTACAAATGGGATTTCTCCAAAATTAACTTTCATGAAGAATACAATGCATTTTAAAGGATAAATAATACAATTTAATAATTTGAAGTATAGATGCATATAATTAAAACTCAAAAGTAACCACAGAAATCATTTACAATTTAGACCCACAAAATAATTTTGGAGGAAAGTGTATTTTATCACTGCCACTATGCAGAACAACAGATGCTTTTTGTCATACTGTGGGGGCTTGTGTGTTTCTGTGATGCTGGAAGCTATGCCACCGGAATTCAAATACCAGCAGGGCCACCTAGGGTGGACTGGTTTTAGGTGCGCTTCCACACTAAGATGAGGAAGAAGGATCTGGCAGTCTACTTCTGAAAAAAAATGAGCCAGCAAAAACCTTATGAATAGCAGTGGAACATTGTCTGAAGATGAGCCCCTCAGGTTGAAGGGCATTCAAAAGATGACTGGAAAAGAGCTACCTCCTCAAAGCAGAGCTGACTTTAGTTACATGGATGGAGTCAAGCTTTCAGCCCTTCATTTGCTGATGTGGCACAACTCAAAATCAGAAACAGCTGCAAAAGTCCATTAAAAATAGTAATGCGGAATGTATGAAGTATGAATCTGGGAAAACTGGAAATAGTAAAAAATGAAATGGAACACATAAACATCAGTATCCTAGGTATTAGTGAGCGGAAATGGTCTGGTATTAGTCATTTCGAATCAGACAATCATATGGTCTACTTGACAACTTGAAGAGGAATGGCTTTGCATTCATTGTCAAAAGAACATTTTAAGATTTGTCCTGAGGTACAATGCTGTCAGTGACAGGATAATATCCATAGGCCTACAAGGAAGAACAGTTACTACAACTATTATTCAAATTTACTTACCAACCGCTAAGGCTAAAGATGAAGAAATTGAACATTTTTATCACCTTCTGCACTCTGGAATTAATCAAACATGCAATCAGGATGCATTGATAATTATTGGTGATTGGAATATGAAAATTGGAAATGAAGAATCAGTAGCTGGAAAATATGATAGAAACGAAGCCAGAGATCACATGACAGACTTTTGAAAGACCAACAACTTCTTCATAACAAATAAATTTTTCAACAATATAAACAGCAACTATTCACATGACATGGCCCAATGGAATACACAGGGATCAAATCAACTACATCTGTGGAAAGAGATGATAGAAAAGCTCCATATCATCAGGCAGAACAAGGCCAGGGGCCCACTGCAGAACAGACTATTGATTGCTCTTATGCAAGTTCAAGTTGAAGCTGAAGAAAATTAGAACAAGTCCATGAGAGCCAAAGTACCACCTTGAGTATATTCCACCTGAATTTAGAGACCATCTTAAGAGTAGATTTGATGCATAGAACACTAGCGACAGAAGACCAGACTAGTTGTGGAGTTACATCAAGGACATCATACGTGAAGAAATCAAGAGGTCATTAAAAAGACAGGAGAGAAAGAAAAGACCTAAACGGATGTCAGAAGAGACTCTGAAACTTGTTCTCCAACATCGAGCAGCTAAAGCAAACGGAAGAAATGATGAAGTAAAAGTGGTGAACAGAAGATCTCGAAGGGTGGCTTGAGAAGACAAAGTGTTATAATAACATGTGCAAAGACCTGGAGTTAGAAAACCAAAAGGAATGAACACACTCAGCATTTCTCAAGCTGAAAGAACTGAAGAAAAAATTCAGGTCTTGAATTGCAGTATTGAGGGGTTCTATGGCCAAAATGTTAAACGATGCAGGAAGCATCAAAAGAAGATGGAAGGAATACAGTTACTGTACCAAAAAGAATTGGTTGGTGCTCAACCATTTCAGGATATAGCACATGATCAGGAATCAATGGTACTGGGTTCCTGATCATGTGCTAGGGAAGAAGTCCAAGCTGCACTGAAGGCATTGGTGAAAAACAAGGCACCAAGAATTGATGTTTCAACAAATGGATGCAGCACTGGAAGTGCTCACTTGTCTATGCCAAGAAATTTGGAAGGCAGCTACCTGGCCAACCAACTGGAAGAGATCCATATTTATGCCTATTCCCAAGAAAGGTGATCCAACAGAATGTGGAAATTATTGAGCAATATCATTAATATCACACACAAGTAAAATTTTGCTGACAATCATTCAAAAGTGGCTACAGCAGTACAACGACAGGGAACTGCCAGAAATTCAAGCTGGATTCAGAAGTGGACATGGAACAAAGGATATCATTGCTGATGTCAGATGGATGCTGGCTGAAAGCAGAGAATGCCAGAGAGATGTTTACCTGTGTTTTACTGACTATGCAAAGGCATTCGGCTGGGTGGATATTAACTAATTATGGATAACATTGTGAAGAGTGGCAATTCCAAAACACTTAATTGTACTCACGCAGAACCTGTACATAGACCAGGAGGCAGTCGTTTGAACAGGCCAATGGGATACTGCATGGTTTAAAGTCAGGAATGGTGTGTGTCAGGGTTGCATCCATTCACCATACTTATTGAATTTGTATGCTGAGCAAATAATCTGAGAAGCTGGACTATATGAAGAAGAATGGGGCATCAGGATTGGAGGAAGACTCATTAGCAACCTGTGATATGCAGATGATACAGCGTCTCTTGCTGAAAGTGAAGAGGACTTGAAGCACTTACTGATGAAGATCAAAGACCACAGGGAACTTCTGGCCAACATGGTGCCATAGACAGAAGCACCACACCATCCCTCCACAGCAAAGACCCAAAAAACTAAGTAAAACAGAGACAAATGTCACTCCTGGAATCCAAGGTGTCAAATGAAGAGTTAAAGAACTCAGCCAAACACCGAATGAAATAAGAAGCTGACAGAGGACAGGGAGTGATGAGAGATACACATGGTGGTCCCTTATCAGCTAACGTGGCATGGATTCACCATCTTGGATCTCTGTCAGGGATCGGTGGACAGGAAGCATGGGAAAGCAGCTTTACAGAGCTCCCAGCAGGAGACAGAACACCCAGTAACCAGCAATACATGCTTTCCCACTCCCCATTCTCTCCCCGCTGCTCTACCTCTGAGTTTCCTGGCTGGCTGTGGTTGCTTGGCCAGCTTGGAAGTGCAGCATCGTACTGCTTGGACTTGCCCCACTCACATCGCAGATCCGCAGACTGGGAGTACTGGTAAGCAGCTTCACAAAGTTCCCAGCAGGAGACACAGCACCCGATAATGCGTAATATATGCTTTCCTAAATCCCATCCTTCTTCCCTGCCTCTCCCGCCCCCTATTTGCCCCCCTCTGCTTCCCATCAGCTGCAGTCTCTTGGCTGGGAGACAACTGCTTCCACCCCGGGCCTCTTGGATTTGCTCTGCCCACACTAGCCAGGTCCCTGAGCTAGTGTTGCTTCTTTCATTTTCTTTTGGTTTCTTCCATGCCTCCCACCACCTCCCCCTCTTTTCTCTCCAACACCTGGCTCTGTGTGCTATCTTTGCTTCTTCATGAAAGGCTGTGAAGCCCCACTTGGCTGGGAAGCCGCTCATTCAGCCTGCGACACCATGCTGGTGGGATCCCTGGTTTTTTTTTTTTTTTTTTTGGCTTGTTTTCTTTTGCTTTGTTTGTTTTCTTTCTATTTTCCCACTTGGGAGCCCATTCTAGCAAGGCTGTGCTGCGTGGCTTAGGAGCCACTCCCCTAATCTGCACAGCTGCATAGTTGGGATCCTTGGTGGCATTTCTTTCTTTCTTTTTTTCTCTCTTTTTCCCTTTCTTTCTTCACTTCTCAGTTCTCATCTGTTTATATTTACCTTCTTCTCCTGTCTCATGAATACCTGGTGCTGTGTGACATGTACACTTCTTTTAGCCAGACTATACTGCGCAGCCTAGGAGCCACTTCCCCGGTCTTTCTGGCTGCACTGGTGGGACCCCTGGAGGGCTTTTCTTTCTTGCTTTCCAAATTTTTATCTAGTTCCCCCCCCTTTTTCTTGTTTTTCTTTTTTGCTTTTCTTCATTTCTCAGTTTCTCACCTCTCCACTCCAATGGCAACCTCCCTTAGCACTTTTTTTCCCTTTGTTTGTTTGTTCTTGGCTCTTGTTTCTCTCACCTCTTTCACAAACTCATATTAGCTCCTCAGATCACAACCTCATCCCTCTTTCCTGCCTACCTGCACCGTGTGCTGAACTTCATACAGCTGAGTAGCACAGGCACAGCCTGCTGGAACCTGCCTGACACTGATTCCTGGCCCACCCTATCAGCGCTGGTATGTGCCACAAATAACCCATCCCAGCCCCTCCCCTTCAGCTGGAACTGCCCTGCTGCACCTAGCTGAGTGGCTGGCCATGCCCACTGGCCAAGGAGGTGAAAAGTATCATAACTATAGATGAGCAAAGAACAAAGAATATACAGGACACCTGCTCAGACATAACTAAATTAAAAAAAAAAACAACAGGAAAAAACAAATCTACAATCAAGAAATGAAGAAAATAACTACCATAGGTCCTGAAGACAGCAGACAATATCAAAACATATTAAAAAGCAGGACAGGATGGCTCCAGTAGGCATCCAAAGTAAAATGCCAGATACTTTCCAGTAGAAGAAAAGGCACTAGAACTATCTGATAGGGAATTCAAATCTCCAATATTCAGAGCTATCCAAGAATTGAAGCAAACAGCATAAAAAATGAGGAAAAAATACACAAATTCATGGAAAAGGCAGACAAATTCATGGAAAATACAGAAATAAAAATGGAAGAATTCAGGAAAATAATTCAGGAACAAAATGCCAAAATAAATTCACAACTAGAAATCATAGAAAAACAACAATTAGAAATCCAAAAGATAAAAAATAAGATTTCAGAAATGGACAGAAGGGCTGAGGAGCAGGTTGGAAATGATGGAAGACAGGATCAGTGAAACTGAGGACAAATACTTGGATACAACTCCATTTGAGGGAAAATCAGAAAAAAGAATGAAGAAAAATGAGGAAGCCCTGAGAATTACAGATACAATCAAAAGCAAAAATTTGTTCGTGATTGGAGTTCTAGAATAGGGAGTGAAAATGGAAAACACATAGAGGATCATTGAAGAATCACTGACAGAAAACTTCACTAATACCATGAATGATGAAAAGCTGACCATCCAACAAGCTCAACAAATCCCATATAGGATAGACCCCAAAAGAAAAACAACAAGGCATATCACAATCACACTCGATAAAACCAAAGACAAAGAAGAAGTCCCAAGAGCAGCTTGAGAAAAACAAAAAGTCACATACAGAGGAGAAGCAATAAGATTAAGCCCTGATTATTCAGCAGAAGCCATGCAGGCAAGAAGGTAATGGGATGGCATATATAAAACACTGGAAGAAAAAAATTACCAACCAGGAATAATATGTCCTGCAAAACTTTTGTTCAAATATGATGGTGAAATTAGGACATTTCCAGATAAACAGAAATTAAGTGAATATGTAAAAACCAATCCAAAGCTGAACAATACCCGGCTCAAAAAAGACTGGATTATAGAAGACATTAAGGATGGAATAAAGAAATTCAGAGAATCCAATGAGAATGAAAACACTTCCTGTCAGAACCTTTGGGACACAGCAAAAGCGGTGCTCAGGGGACAATTTATATCAATAGATGCACACATCCAAAAAGAAGAAAGGGCCAAAATCAAAGAATTATCCCAACAACTTGAACAAATAGAAAGAGAGCAACAAAACAAACCCATAGGCACCAGAAGAAAACAAATAATAAAAATTAGAGCTGAACTAAATGAAATAGAAAACAGAAAAACAATTGAAACAATTAATAAGACCAAAAGCTGTTTTTTTGAAAAACTCAACAAAATTGATAAACCATTGGCCAAGCTGCCAAAAGAAAAACAGGGGAGGAAGCAAATAACCTGAATAAGAAATGAGATGGGTGATATTACAACAAACCCAACTGAAATTAAAAGAATCATTTCAGATTACCATGAAAAACTATACTCGAACAAATTTGAAAACCTAGAAGAAATAGATGAATTCCTAGAAACACACTACCTACCTAAACTAACACAAACAGAGGTAGAACAACTAAATAGACCCATATCAAAAGAAGAGATTGAAAAGGTAATCAAAAAAACTCCCAACAAAAAAAAACCCTGGTCTGGATGGCTTCACTGCAGAGTTCTACCAATCTTTCAGAGAAGAGTTAGCACCACTACTACTAAATGTATTTCAGAGCATAGAAAAGGATGGAATACTACCAAATTCATTCTATGAAGCCACCATAGCCCTGATACCAAAACCAGGTAATGACACCACAACAAAATTATAGACCTATATCCCTCATGAATGTAGATGCAAAAATCCTCAACAAAATTCCAGCCAATAGAATTCAACAATATATCAAAAAAATAATTCACTATGACCAAGTGGGGTTCATACCAGGTATGCAGGGATGGTTCAACATCAGAAAAATAATTAATGTAATCCACCACTTAAATAAAACAAAAGACAAGAATCACATGATTTTATCAATTGATGCAGAAAAGACATTTGACAAAGTTCAACACTCATTCATGATGAAAACTCTCAGCAAAATAGGAATAGAAGGAAAATTCCTCAACATAATAAAGGGCATTTATACAAAGCCAACAGCCAACATCACCCTAAATGGAGAAAGCCTGAAAACATTCCCCTGGAGATCGGGAACAAGACAAGGATGCCCTTTATCACCACTCTTATTCAACATTGTGCTAGAAGTCCTAGCCAGAGCAATTAGGCTAGATAAAAAAATAAGGGGCACCCACATTGGCAAGGAAGAAGTAAAAGTATCTCTATTAGTAGATGACATGATCTTATACAAAAAAAACCCTAAGGAATCCTCCAGAAAACTACTGAAACTAATAGAAGAGTTCAGCAGTGTATTGGGATACAAGATAAACATACAAAAATCAGTCGGATTCCTCTACACCAACAAAAAGAACGTCGAAGAGGAAATCACCAAATCAATGCCATTTACAGTAGCCCCCAAGAAGATAAAATACTTAGGAATAAATCTTACCAGAGATGTAAAAGACTTATACAAAGAAAACTATAGTACACTTCTGCAAGAAACCAAAAGAGACTTACATAAATGGAAGAACATACCTTGCTCATGGATAGGAAGACTTAACATTATAAAAATGTCTATTCTACCAAAAGCAATCTATACATTTAAAGCAATTCCGATCCAAATGCCAACAACATTCTGTAATGAGATGGAGAAACAAATCACCAATTTCATATGGAAGGGAAAGAGGTCCCAGATAAATAAGGCATTACTGAAAAAGAAGAACAAAGTACGAGGCCTTACTTTACCTGATTTTAGAACCTGTTATACCGCCACAGTAGTCAAAACAACCTGGTACTGGTACAATAACAGATACATGGACCAATGGAACAAAACTGAGGATCCAGACATAAATCCATCCACATAGGAGCAGCTGATATTTGACAAAGGCCCCAAAAGAGTTAAATGGGGAAAAGACAGTCTTTTTAACAAATGGTGCTGGCATAATTGGATATCCATCTGCAAGAAAATGAAACAAGACCCATACCTCACTCCATGCACAAAAACTAACTCAAAATGGATCAAAGACGTAAATATAAAATCTAAGACGATAAAGATCATGGAAGAAAAAAATAGGGACAATGCTAGGAGCCCTAATACCTGGCATAAACAGTATAGAAAATGTTATAAAGAGCGTAGAAGAAAAACTAACCTGGGAGCACCTAAAAATCAAACACTTATGCTGATCCAAAGACATCACCAAAAGAGTAAAAAGACTACCAACAGACTTGGAAAAAGCTTTTAGCTATGACATTTCTGATCAGCGCCTGAGCTCTAAAATCTACATAATACTGCAAAAACTCAACTGCAAAAAGACAAATAACCCAATTAAAAAATGGGCAGAAGATATGAATAGGCACTTCACTAAAGAAGACATTCAGGTAGCTAACAGATATATGAGGAAATGTTCACGATCATTAGCTATTAGAGAAATGAAGATCAAAACTACAATGAGATTTCATCTCACTCCAACAAGGCTGGCATTAATCCAAAAAACACAAAATAATAAATGTTGGAGAGGCTGTGGAGAGATTGGAACACTTCTACACTGCTTGTGGGAATGTCAAATGGTACAACCACTAGGGAAATCTATTTGGCTCTTCCTTTTAAAAAGCTAGGAATAGAACTACCATACGATCCAGCAATTCCACTCCTTGGAATACATCCTAGAGAAATAAGAGCCTTTACACAAACAGATATATGCACACCCATGTTTATTGCAGCACTGTTTACAATAGCAAAAACATGGAAGCAACCAAGGTGCCCATCAACAGATGAATGGATAAATAAATTATGGTATATTCACACAATGGAATACTACGCATCGATAAAGAACAGTGAGGAATCTGTGAAACATTTCATAATATGGAGGATCCTGGAAGGCATTATGCTGAGTGAAATTAGTTGCAAAAGGACGAATATTGTATAAGACCACTATTATAAGGACTTGAGAAATAGTTTAAACTGAGAAGAAAACATTTCTTTTGCGGTTACGAGAGGGGGAAGGGAGACAGGATGGGAGGAGGTATTCACTAATTAGATAGTAGATAAAAACTACTTTAGGTGAAGGGAAAGACAGCACGCAGTACAGGGGAGGTCAGCACAATTGGACTAAACCAAAAGCAAAGAAGTTTCCTGAATAAACTGAATGCTTCGAAGGCCAGCGTAGCAGGGGCAGGTGTCTGGGAACCATGGTTTCAGGGGACATCTAAGTCAATTGGCATAATAAAATCTATTAACAAAATGTTCTGCATCCCACTTTGAAGAGTGGCGTCTGGGATCTTAAACGCTGGCAAGCAGCCATATAAGATGCATCAATTGGTTTCAACCCACCTGGATCAAAGGAGAATGAAGAACACCAAGGACACAAGGTGGTTACGAGCCCAAGAGACAGAAAGGGCCACATGAACCAGAGACTACATCATCCTGAGACCAGAAGAACTAGATGGTGCCAGGCTACAACCGATGACGGCCCTGATAGGGAACACAACAGAGAACCCCTGAGGGAGCAGGAGAGCAGTGAGATGCAGACCCCAAATGCTCATAAGACTAGACTTACTGGTCAGACTGAGATGGAAGGACCCCAGTGGTCATGGCCTCCAGACCTTCTGTTGGCCCAGGACAGGAACCATTCCCAAAGCCAACTCTTCAGACATGGATTGGACTGGACAATGGGTTGGAGAGGGATGCTGGTGAGGAGTGAGCTTCTTGGATCAGGTGGACACTTGAGACTATGTTGTCATCTCCTGCCTGGAGGGGAGATGAGAGGGTGGAGGGGGTTAGAAGCTGGCAAAAAGGACATGAAAAGAGAGAGTGGAGGGAGAGAGCGGGTTGTCTCATTAGGGGGAGAGTAATTGGGAGTGTGTAGCAAGGTGTATATGGATTTCTGTGTGAGAGACTGACTTGTTTGTAAACTTTGACTTAAAGCACAATAAAATTTATTTAAAAAAAAAAATCCAAAATTACAAGAATTATTAATGGGAGTCCTCCGGTCTAAGAACAAACATCAGACCACAGCCTGAATCTAGGATGCAAGATTGTACCAGCCAGATACCAATGCTGGAAATGAGCTCTCAAGGACTATTCAAAACCAAAAGAATTGCAAGAAGGAACCAGAAAGCTTTCTGTAAATGAGAACAACATCAGACCAATAAAAGAAGGAATAAATGGTATAGGTATAGAACTTACTAATGGAAAAGAAAGCAAGGCAATACCAAGTAATAACAGACTGGTTCAAACCTGGGAAGATAAGGGTAAATTTCAAGGTAACCACAAAGAAAGTTAACAAACCTACTCATCAGAATAAAAAATAAAAACATAAAGTCTCAACAAAAAAAAAAAGAAATCCACAAACAAAAGGAACTCAGCACAGAAACGTAAGAGGAACAAAGAAAATGTTAGCCCCACAAAGAAAAGCACTACAAAATGACAGCAATAAACTCAGACCTATCGATAATTATACTGAGAATGTAAATGGCCTAAGTGCACCCATAAACAGAGAGTGACAAAATGGATAAAAATACAGGATCCATCAATATGCTGTCTACAAGAGATGCACCTTAGAAACAAAAATGTAAATTTATTAAAAATCGAAGGATGGAAAAAAATATATCAAACAAATAACTACCAAAAAAGAGCAGGACTGGCAATACTAATCTCAGATAAAACAGAAGTTAAAACAAAATCCACCATAAAAGACAAAGAAGTGCCCTATAGGATGATTAAAGGGACAATATAGCTGAAGACTTAACAATAATAAACACCTACACACCCAATGACAGGGCTCCAAAATACATAAAACAAACTCTAACAGCTCTGAAAAGAGAAATTGATAGTTCCACAAAAATATTAGGAGACTTCAACACACCACCAAAGGACAGAACATCTAGAAAGAAACTCAATAACGATACAGGAGAGCTAAAGAGCACAAACAGCCAAGCTGACTCATGGGCATATATAGCACACTCCACCCAACAGCTGCAAAGTACACATTCCTTTCCAACACACATGGAATGTTCTGCAGAATAGACCACATCTTAGGCTACAGACCAACCCTCAACAAAATCCAAAACACTGAGATAATACAAAGTATCTTCTCTGGCCACAATGCCATCAAAGTAGAGATTAACAACAGGAAGAGTAAGGAAAAAATATCAATTACATGGAAACTGAATAACATTAACACCCTGCTTTAAAACCACGAGGTAATAGAAGAAATCAGAGATGGAATTAAAAAATTCCTAGAATCAAACAAGACTGAAAACACATCACACCAAATCCTTTGGGACACAGCAAAGGTAGTCCTCAGAGGTCAATTTATAGCAATAGATGCACACATCAAAAAAGAAGAAAGGGACAAAATCGAAACATTAGCTACACAACTTGAACAAATAGAAAGAGAACAGCAAAGGAAGCACACAGCCACCAGAAGAAAGGAAATAATAAAGATCAGAGGAGAATAGGTGATAGAGAATAGAAAAACAACAGAAAGAATCAACAAAACCAAAAGTTGGTTCTTTGAATGGATCAACAAAGTTGACAACCACTGGCCAAATTGACAAACAAAAACAAAAGCAAAAACAGGAGAGGACACAAATAACCCAAATAAGAAATGAAATGGGGGGACATTATAACAGACCCACTGAAATAAAAAAGGATCATAACAGAGTATTACAAACAATGATACGACAAATCTGAAAACCTAGAGGAAATGGACAAATTTCTAGAAACACACTACCTACCCAAACTAACACAAAATGATGCTGAAAATCTGGACAGACCCATAACAAGAGAAGAGATTGAAAAGGTAATTAAAAAAAACCCAAAAACTCACAACCAAAAAGAGCCCTGGCCCAGATGGCTTTACTGGAGAATTCTACCAAACATTCAGAGAAAAGCTTATTTACACCAGTACTACTCAAACTATTTCAGATCATAGAAAAGGAAGTGATATTTCTGAATATATTTATACACACCAAGACCAAGTAGTATTCATACCAGCTATGCAAGGATGGTTCAACATTAGAAAATCAATCAAAGTAATCTACCACATAAATAAAAGGAAAGAAAAGAATCACATGATCATCTCAATCAGCTCGGAAAAGGCATTCAACAAAGTCCAACACATATTCCTGATAAGAACTCTGAAAAAATAGGTATAGAAGGAAAATTTCTCAACATATTAAAGGGCATATATGCCAAACCAACAGCCAACATCATTCTTAATGGAGAGAGGCTGAAAACATTTCCCTTAAGAACAGGGACAAGATAAGGATGCCCTTTATCACCACTCCTATTTAACATTGTGCTGGAAGTCCTAGCTAGAACAATAACTCAAGAAATAGAAATAAAGGAAATCCACCTGGTAATGAAGAAGTTAAACCCTCCCTATTTGCAGATGATGTGATACTATACATAGAAAACCTAAAAGACTCCAAGAGAAAACTATTGGAACTAATAGAAAGATTCAGCAGAATAGCACAATACAAGATAAACATACAAAAATCAGTTGGATTTCTATACACTAATAAAGAGAATGAAGAAGAGGAAATCAGGAAAACAATATCACTTATAATAGCCCCTAATAATATAAAATCCTTGGGAATAAAACTAACCAGGGATGTAAAATACCTTTACAAGGAAAACTACGAAACAGTACTGCAGGAAGCCAAAAGAGAACTACATAAATGGAAAAACATACCATGCCCATGGATAGGTAGACTCAACATTGTGAAAATGACAATGCTACCCAAAGCGATTTACAAACACAATGCAATACTGATCCAAATACCAACAATATTCTTCAAAGAGAAGGAAAAACTTATCATTTACTTTATGTGGAAAGGGAAGAAGCCCCAGATAAGTAAAGCACTATTGAAGAAGAAGAATAAAGTAGGAGGACTGGCACTACTTGACCTCAGAACCTACTATACAGCTACAGTAGTCAAAACAGCCTGATACTGGTACAATGACTGATACACTGAACAATGGAACGGAATTGAGAACCTAGATGTAAATCCATCCACCTATGGTCACCTGATCTTCGACAAGGCCCCAGAGTCCATCAAATGGGAAAAAGACAGTCTTTTTCACAAATGGTGCTGGCAAAACTTGATGTCCATCAGCAAAAAAATGAAACAGGACACATACCGTACACCGTATACAAAAACTAACTCGAAAGGTATCAAAGACTTAAAAATAAAGCCAAAAACCATGAAGTTCATAGAAATAAAAATAGGATCAACACCAGAGGCCCTAACACATGGCATTAACAGGATACAAACCACAACCAACGACACACAAACTCCAAAGGATAAGATAGATAACTGGGATCTTCTGAAAATTAAACACTTATCCTCATCAACAGACTTCACCAAAAGCATAGAAAAAGAACCTATAGACTGGGAAAAAAAATATTGGCTGTTACAAAGAAGACAAAGTTCTAATCTCTAAAATCTACAAGAAAATCCAACACCTCTACAACAAAAAGACAAATAATCCAATTTAAAATGGGCAAAGAAAACAAACACTTCACCAAAGAAGATATTCAAGCTACCAACAGACACATGAGGAAATGCTCACGATCTCTAACCACTAGAGAAATGCAGATCAAAACCACAATGAGATACCATCTCACCCCAGGATTATTGCCACAAATCAACAAAACAGTAAATAGCAAGTGTTGGAGAGGCTGTGAAGAGACTAGAACTCTTATGCACTGCTGGTGGGAATGCAAAATGATACAACCATTTTAGAAAACCATATGGCGCTTCCTTAGAAAGCTAGAAATAGAAATACCTTATGATCCAGCAATTCCACTCGTAGGAAGATATCCTAGAGAAATAAGAGTCATCACATGAATAGACATATGGACACCCATGTTCGTTGCAGCATTGTTCACAATAGCAAAAAGATGGAAACAACCTAGATCCCATCAACAGATGAATGAATAAACAAACTGTGGTACATACACACAATGCAGTATTATGCAATGATAAAGAACAGCTATCAATCTGTGAAGCATCTCATAACATGGATGAATCTGGAGGGCATTATGCTGAGTGAAATAAGGCAATCACAAAAAGACAAATATTGTATGAGATCACTACTGTAAAAACTCGTGAAAAGGTTTACATACAAAAAGAAGCAATCTTTGATGGTTACAAGGGAGGGGAGGGGTGAGGATGGAAAAATACTTAATAGGTAATAGATAAGTGAAAGCTTTGGTGAAGGGTAAGACAGTACACAGTGCTGAGGAAGCCAGAACAACCTGTACAAGGCAAGGCCATGTAGCTCCATAGACACACCCAAACTCCCTAAGGGACTGAACTGCTGGGCTGAGGGCTGTGGGGAACATGGTCTCAGGGAACACCTAGCTCAACTGGCGTAACATAGTTTATAGAGAATATGTTCTACATTCTACTTTGGTAGGTAGTGTCTGGGGTCTTAAAAGCCTGTGAGTGGCCATCTAGGGTACTTCAATGGTCTCACCTCTTCGGGAGCAAGGAAGAATGAAGAAAACTAAAGACATAAGGGAAAGATTAGTCATCCAAAGGACTAATGGACCACATATACCACGGCCTCCACCAGACTGAGTCCAGTAAAACTAGATGGTGCCCAGCTACCACCACTGCCTGCTGTGACAGGGATCACATTAGAGGGCCCCGGACAGAGCTGGAGAAAAATGTAGAACAAAATTCTAACTCAAAAAGAAAGACCAGAGCAGCTGGCCTGACAGAGACTGGAGAAACCCTGAGAGTATGGGCCCCAGACACCCTTTCAGCTCAGTAATGAGGCCACTCCTGAGGCTCAGCCTTCAGCCAAAGATTGAACAGGCCCGTGGAAAAAAAACAAGACTAAAGGGGTGCACCAGCCCTGGGACAGGAACTGGAAGGTAGGAGTAACATTAAAGCTGGTAATAGGGAACCCAGGGTTGAGAAGGGATAGTATTGACATGTGTTGTAGGGTTGTTAACCAGTGTCATAGAACAATGTGTGCACTGTTTGATGAGAAAATAGTTTGTTCTGTAAACCTTCATCTAAAGTACAATTAAAAAAGATCAAAGACCACAGCTTTCAGTATGGATTACACCTCAACACGAAGAAAACAAAAATTGTCACTACGGGACCAATAAGCAACATCATGATAAACGGAGAATAGATTTAAGTTGTCAAGGATTTCATTTCACCTGGATGCACAATCGACACCCATGGAAGCAGCAGTCAAGAAATCAAAAGGTGTTTTCAATTGCTTTCTATGCGTGTGAAAGCAGGACAATGAATAATGAAGGCCGAAGAGTTGACGCCTTTGAATTGTGGTGTTGACAAATAGTATTGAATATACCACAGGCTGCCAAAAGAATGAACAAATCCGTCTTGGAAGAAGTACAATCAGAATGCTCCTTAGAAGCGAGGATGGGGAGGCTATGTCTCACGTACTTTGGACATGTTATCGGGAGGCATCAGTGCCTGGAGAAGGACATCGTGCTTGTTAGAGGGTCATCGAAAAAAAGCAAGACTCTCCATGAGACAGACTGACACAGTGTCTGCAACAAAGGGCTTAAGCATAACAATAATTGTGGGGATGATGCAGGACCGGGCAATGTTTCATTCTGTTGCACATAGTGACACTATGAGTCAGAACAGATTCGACGGCACTTAACAACAACTGCAACAACACTATGTAGAATTAGTTGTGCATGCCGATGATAAAAAGTGGAGTATTTTTTACCTGGTTTTATTATTGCTTTTAAATCCCCTAGGAATAATATGCCCTTTATTACCTGCACGGTGGCAGAGTACACTCACCCGCCTAACACCACCCCTTGTGGACATCTATCTGAAGCAGGGTGCACCACTGAGTGGGTCAGTCCACGCTTGAAGGGCAGACACCATACTGTCCTTCCAGCCTGCCCTGACCCTAAGCTTGGGAAAGTATGTCTGGAGGAGCCATTGAAGGGGTAGAATCCACACTTACCCACTCCACAGGGGCTGCCTAGAGAAACATATACGCCAGATTGTATTAAGTTAGGAAGGGGCAAATGGCAATTTTTCGGAGCCTTTTTACGCTCTTCAGAAAGATTTAAGTGGATCTCACTATAGAAATGAGCATCTCTGAAGGCTGCCTCCAGTGGACATGGTGGTCCTCCATGCCAGCAGGCTTGACAGGGTTTTGTTAGAGCATGTAACAGAGAACCAAGGAGGCAGTCCTGCCCACATGGATGTGGTTCAGGACAGTGTTCAAGACGGAAGTCCACCCTTGTTGAAGGATCATCATGGTGTATGAGCCTATGCCACATGTGTGTCTTGTGTGTGTGCACGTGCGAATGTGTGTGTGTGGGGGGGTTGGGGTTGGGGGATGCAACTTCCTGGTTTCACCTCACTATCAGAGCACAAGGTCAAAGGCAACTCAACACATTCCTGCCGCCATCTGCTGGCACAGCTCAGCCTGCCACAAAGGAACCTGGAGGCTGCAGCTGAGCAGAACTGGACCAGGTTCCCAGACCCTAGAGGAATGATGAATTCTATCTTAGTGATCAAAGGCATTTAACTGGTAACATTTCACCTGGTCTTGAAATTTGCCTCTTGGGTATGGAGAAGGGGGAAAATTTATGAGCCAAAACATGGAGGAGAGACCTTTTGTGGTCCCTTTAGGGAACTCCTGACTGTGGCTCTAAGTGATAGAAGAAGAAGATGGAGGAAGAACATGCTTGAGGCCAAAGGGCAATGGGGAGAAAGAGAATATTTTTAAAGAGAAAAATGGTGGGATTAAATGTGTTTTAGAGATATAACTCTGGAGGTAGTGAAAAGGGAGATTTGGGGAGATGAGAAGTTGACTGCAAGTAGTAAGATTTATTATGAAAGCACTTGCAAAAGTCCCTGAAAGAGACAACAAGGTCCTAAGCTAGGGGTACGAAGATGAAAGGCCTAGGCCTCCACTCAATTTCTTGGGGGGAAGAGAGAAGGTAGATAAATATAACCATTAGATAAAACCATAGCAACTATGGCAAGGCATAGACAAACACCTCACTAAGTATGGTGGTCAGGTACATCATAAAGAGATCATACCTGAGCTCTGTTCTAAAGAATGATCTGGAGTGAGTCAGGCAAGAAGGCCAAGCAGAAGACATTGCAGACATAAGCAACAGCATGTGTGAAGGCACAGAGGCTCACGAGATGATGAAGCCTTCAGGGAACTGGGTAAGATTTGCTGCGTGTGGCCGGTGTGTGGGGCGTGGGTGGGGAATTTTGGCCAGACTGGCTCCTCAAGAGATGGTACCCCATGTTGAATGGTTTACTGAGGGCCAGAGAGAGCCACTGAAGGTAGGTGTTGAAATATGGGTATGGAGCTAAAAAGCCAGGTTCGGGTAAGAGATATAGTTTGGAGAGTCATTGTAAGCAAATACTGGTTTGAAATAGCTGGTGGGAAACTACAGATTTCTTTTCTCTCTGCTGTATTCTTTGTATTTTATGTGGCAGTTGACTCGCTGATACTTTTTCTCTGGTCTAGGTAATTACTAAACGTATGGATTTTGCCAGTATGAAATCAGTCTGCTCTAGGTGGCAAATTGCTTGGGCAAAACAACCTTCAAACTTCGTTTCTGTCCTGGCAGCCCCCACCTCCAGAGGGTCTCGGGATGTGTTGAACTCGGCCCTGAACTAAATCCCAGACAGGCTATTGAGCTGCAGGCTGAGGCTGAGGACGAGGTTGGCACCTGCCCTCAGAGCGCGGCCTTGTGAGGAGGCACAGGGCAGTGCTGCTTCCACTTGGGCCTATGGTCTCACTGGGTTGCTCAAAGGGCAAAGGGTCTTGCCAGGGGTGTATTATGGGAAAGCAGTTAAGGAAGCAAGAGTAATGGAAGGAATGAAGAGTATTTCCTGCTGGCTTTGCAGTGACAGTATTGTTCTTGGGAGTTGAAAACCTGTTTTTCTAGCCCATAAAAAAAAAAAAAAAAATTTTTTTTTTTTTTTTTTGAAACTCAAAATCACTGAAAGAGAAAAACCCTTGGCACTACTGTAGCAAATTTCAAGGAGACACCACATTCCACTGGAACAATCTAGAATGCACGAGCTCATTTTCTTCTGTATTGGAGGTTGTGTTCCCTGGTAGGCCAGCCTCACTTGGCAATAAGACATTTAAGGAGAAATTGCTTCATCTCCTGCTTCTATGCCCCAGGATTGCTGAAAAGACAAAAATTAAAAGAGGATTTGAACTTTTTAAAACATTAAGATTTGCTGAGATGGCTCAGTTCAGACAGGTACTCCATCATCTTGTTTTTTCAGTTTGTCTTCTAATCCTGTGAACTTTGGCCACGTATCCCAGCCTAGCCCATAATCTTACTGGCCTCCTTAGACGCCAGACACCATGCTCATTTTGATTTTTTGCATTCTTGTGTCTTTGTTTATGCAGCTTCTTCTAACTTACCCTAAACTTCTCCCCACCTGGACAAATATGTGAAAATTCAGATCCGGACCCTGTCCTTCTGTAGTTGACAATTTTGGTGGTGCCCAATATCCATGTACTGAGTGGTGTTTTATAAAAGAGGAGAACAGACACAAAGATGGGGGAAGACAGACACCATGTGAGGGTGTAGGCAGATGCATTCATGTCCTTTCTTCCTTGCTAATAGGACCTCAGTGCTGTTCAGGGGTCCAGCTCTCTCTGACTCAGGAGGTGATGACTTGATCCCAGGTCAAGGCAAGTTCCAATTGGCTAAGTCAATCATCATGGTCCCTTCCCCTTGACCAAGATTAGCTGGGGTGAGACAAGAGTTGTGGGAATTAGTTGTAGAAGTATGGGTAACTTACTCTTGGTTAACTGAGAAGGTGACTGGTATTTGTCATTCTTGGATCCTTTAAAGTGTGAGAGGTGTCACAGAACGCACATCCTTGGAGGCACCTTGCTTATGAGTTTCCCAAATATACACCAGTCTTGTTGATCTTATAATTTTGGTGTTTCTTTTCTAGATTAGTAAAGCCTCTTGCCTGTGTCAAGAGAGGGCCTTATCCCTCCAGGCCTTTGAGAGTCCTACATCATCCAGATAGTGCCTGAACCCTGGTCCGGTGGCTGAGCTGGAATTGCTACCTGGGGATTACTCTGGGTAGAGGCAGCAAGGAACTGGGAATGCCTGTGTCATTGACACACCTCCTGTGTGCGTTTCTCCTGGGACACTCAGAGGATCAGTCTATAACCTCAAGGATTCTCTAGCTCTACTTTTTTCTCTCTGGTGGCTCCCAGGCTGGCCCCGAAAGAACTGATTCAAGAGGGAAATGGGGCCAGGCACTGTTACAGCACTGCATGGGGGCTCAGGATAGATACTCTGAGGGAGTCAAGAGTAAGGGAGTAGAAAATCTGCAAATGGAAAAGAGCTTCAGTGTTGACTGGCTTCTTTTCAGATCAATGCTGTGAAATAATTCAAACAACGAGAGTAAATTCTGTTGTTCACAGGTTATTATTTTGCTTTTCAACATTCTGGAGCTGTAGGCAAAATTGTGAAGGAGCTATTATTACTGTTTGGTGCCTTCAAATCTCCCCTTCTGGCCCTTTGCAGTTGTCCTCTCTCAGACTCCGAGGGCTCAAAATTGCTCATTTATACTTTAGCATGTTCATTTCTTCACACTAAAGTGTAAATGACTAATAACACTTTAAAGTGTTAATTCTATGGCGATATTGGCATCTTACCAGACTCAACAGCCAAATGAAAGACATGTAGCCTAAAATTTCTTGTATCTGCCAGATGGGGAAAATATGTGTGTTTGTGTGTGGTTCTTTGTAAAATTCATTTATTTGTTCAATAAGTATTTGTTGAGGCCTGTCCCCTTAGCGGGAGCTCTGATGGCACAGTGGTTAAGAGCTTGGCTGCTAACCAAAAGTTTGGCAGAATACACCAGCCTCTCCTTGGAAACCCTATGGGGCTGATCTATTGTGTCCTATAAGGTCGCTATGAGTTGGAATCCACTCAACAGCAATGGGTATCCCCATAGGGAAATAAGCTGTTGTTGCTAGGTGCCATCAAGTTGGTTCTGACTCAGACTGACTCTATGTACAACAGAACAAAACACTGCCCAGTCCTCTGTCATCCTCACAATCACTCTTGCGTTTGAGTCCATTGTTGCAGCCACTGTGTCAATCACCTCATTGAGGGTCTTCCTCTTTTTCGCTGACCCTTTACCAAGCATGATGTCTTTCTCCAGGGACTGATCTCTCCTGATAACATGTCCAAAGTATGTGAGAAGAAGTCTTGCCATCCTTGCTTCTAATGCTTTAAGGGAGCATTCTGGCTGTACTTCCTCCGAGTCAGATTTGTTTGTTCTTTTGGCAGTCAGTCCATGGTATATTCAATATTCTTCACCAACGCCACAATTCAAAGGCGTCAACTCTTCTTTGGTCTTCCTTCCTAGGGAAATATAGGAATAGATATAAAAGGACTTAGGAAATAATTCATACAAATGGGGTATTTGTGGCACAGAAAGTCAACTCTCTTGTCCAAGATGATCAAATTACTTCTGTCAATCAATCTGTAAATCCCTCAAGTGTTGATTGATTATTTCAAGATATGCCTTTCTCTGTGCAAAGAACCATGGGGAAATATGGGAGAAATGTAACTCAGCCTGTGATCTGAATTTGCCATCTGGTTTGGGTTGCAAAAATAACATGAATGAAACATTTAGGCAGTGAAGCAAAA
Source organism: Elephas maximus indicus (assembly GCF_024166365.1). Classification (NCBI taxonomy): domain Eukaryota; kingdom Metazoa; phylum Chordata; class Mammalia; order Proboscidea; family Elephantidae; genus Elephas; species Elephas maximus. The sequence goes on along the minus strand of NC_064819.1, from coordinate 172,458,042 downwards.
TAATAATTAGATATTAAACAGTGTGGTATAAAAAATAAGGGCATTAAAAATATATCAAGCAAACAACAATCAAAAAAGATCAGAAGTGGCAATATTAATTTCTGACAAAATAGACTTTAAAGTTAAATCTACCACAAAGGCTAAGGAAGGACGCTATATAATGATTAAAGGGAAAATAAAACAGGAGGATATAGCTGTATTAAATATTTATGTACCCAATGATAGGGCTGTAAGATACATAAAACAAACTCTAACAGCACTGAAAAGTGAGATAGACAGCTCCACAATTATAGTAGGAGACTTCAACACACCACTTTCAGTGAAAGACAGAACATCCATAAAGAAGCTCAATAAAGACATGGAAGATCTAAATGCCACAATTAACCAACTTGACCTCATAGACATATATGGAACACTCCACCAAACAGCAGCCAAGTATACTTTCTTTTCTAGCACATACGGAACATTCTCTAGAATAGACCACGTATTAGAACATAAAGCAAACCTTAGCAGAATCCAAAACATCGAAATATTACAAAGCATCTTCTCTGACCATAAGGCCATAAAAGTAGAAATCGATAACAGAAAAAGCTGGGAAAAGAAATCAAACACATGGACACTGAATAATGCCCTGCTCAAAAAAGGCTGGATTAGAGAGGACATTAAGGATAGAATAAAGAAATTCATAGACTCCAGTGAGAATGAAAACACTTCCTATCAGAACCTTTGGGACACAGTGAAAGCAGTGCTCAGAGGTGAATTTATATCAATAAATGCACACATACAAAAAGAAGAAAGGGCCAAAATCAAAGAATTATCCCTACAACTTGAACAAATAGAAAGAGAGCAACAGAAGAAACACTCAGGCACCAGAAGAAAGCAAGTAATAAAAATTGGAGCAGAATGAAAAGAAACAGAAAACAAAAACAATTGAAAGAACAAGACCAAAAGCTGTTTCTTTGAAAAAATAAACAAAATTGATAAACCATTGGCCAAGCCAACAAAAGAAAAACAGGAGAGGTAGCAAATAACCCAAATAAGAAATGAGATGGGTGATATTACAACAGACTCAACTGAAATTAAAAGAATCATATCAGATTACTATGCAAAACTATACTTGAACAAATTTGAAAACCTAGAAGAAACAGATGAATTCCTAGAAACACACTACCTACCTAAGCTAACACAAACAGAGGTAGAACAACTAAATAGACACATAACAAAAGAAGAGATTGAAAAGGTAATCCAAAAACTCCCAACAACAACAACAAAAAGCCCTGGCCCAGATGGCTCCGCTGCAGAGTTCTACCAAATTTTCAGAAAACAGTTAACACCACTACTTCTAAACGTATTTCAGAGCATAGTAAAGGACGGAATACTCCCAAACTCATTCTGTGAGGCCAACATATCCCTGATACCAAAACCAGCTAAAGACACCACAAAAAAAGAAAATTACAAACCTATATCCCTCGTGAACTTAGATGCAAAAATCCTCAAGGAAATTCTAGCCAATAGAAGTCAATAACATATCAAAAAAATAATTCACCATGACCAAGTGGTATTCATACCAGGTATGCAGGGATGGTTCAACATTAGAAAAACAATTAATGTAATCCATCATATAAATGAAACAAAAGACAAGAATCATATGATTTTATCAATTGATGCAGAAAAGGCATTTGACAAAGTTCAACACCGTTTCATGATAAAAACTCTCAGCAAAATAGGAATAGAAGGAAAACTCCTCAACATAATAAAGGGCATTTATACAAAGCCAATAGCCAACGTCATCCTAAACGGAGGGAGTCTGAAAGCATTACACTTGAGGTCAGGAACCAGACAAAGATGCCCTTTATCACCACTCTTATTCAACATTGTGCTGGAGGTCCTAGCCAGAGCAATTAGGTTAGATAAAGAAATAAAGGGCATCCAGATTGGCAAGGAAGAAGTAAAAGTATCTCTATTTGTAGATGACATGACCTTATATACAGAAAACCGTAAAGAATCCTCAAGAAAACTACTGAAACTGATAGAGGAGTTCAACAGAGCATCCGGATACAAGATAAACATACAAAAATCATTTGGATTCCTCTACACCAACAAAGAGAACATCGAAAAGGAAATCACCAAATCAATACCATTTACAGTAGCCCCCAAGAAAATAAAATACTTAAGAATAAATCTTACCAAAGATATAAAAGACTTATACAAAGAAAACTACAAAATACTTCTGCAAGAAACCAAAAGAGACCTACGTAAGTGGAAAAACATACCTTGCTCGTGAATAGGCAGACTTAACATTGTAAAAATGTCTATTCTATCAAAAGCGATCTATACATACAGTGCAATTCCAATCAAATTCCAATGGCATTGTTTAATGAGATGGAGGAAAAAATCACCAACTTCAAATGGAAGGGAAAGAGGCCCCAGACAAGAAAGAACTACTGAAAAAGAAGAACAAAGTGGGAGGCCTCACTCTACCTGACTTCAGAACCTATTATACTGCCACAGTAGTCAAAACAACCTGGTACTGGTACAACAACAGATACATAGACCAGTGGAACAGAATTGAGAATCGAAACGTAAATCCATCCACATATGAGCAGTTGATATTTGACAAAGGCCCAAAGTCAATTAAATGGGGAAAAGACAGTCTTTTTAAAAAATGGTGCTGGCATAACTGGATATTCATCCGCAAAAAAATGAAACAAGACTCATACCTCACACCATGCACAAAAACTAACTCAAAATGGATCAAAGACCTAAATATAAAATCTAAAACGATAAAGGTCATGGAAAAAAAATAGGGACAAGGTTAGGAGCCCTAATACATAGCATAAACAGTGTACAAAACATTGCTAACAATGCAGAGGAGAAACTAGATAACTGGGAGCTCCTAAAAATCAAACACCTATGCTCATCCAAAGACTTCACCAAAAAAAGATTACCTACAGATTGGGAAAAAGTTTTTAGCTATGACATTTCTGATCAGTGCCTGATCTCTAAAATCTACATGATACTGTAGAAACTCAACTACAAAAAGACAAATAATCCAATTAAAAAATGGGCAAAGTATATGAACAGGCATTTCACCAAAGAAGACATTCAGGTAGCTAACAGATACATGAGGAAATGCTCCTGTTCATTAGCCATTAGAGGAATGCAAATCAAAACTACAATGAGATTCTATCTCACTCCAACAAGGCTGGCATTAATCCAAAAAACACAAAATAATAAGTGTTGGAGAGGTTGTGGAGAGACTGGAACATTATACACTGCTGGTGGGAGTGCGAAATGGTATTACCACTATGGAAATCGATTTGGCCCTTCCTTAAAAAGCTAGAAATAGAACCACCATACGATCCAGCAATCCCACTCCTTGGACTATATCCTAGAGAAATAAGAGCCTTTACACCAACAAACATATGCACACCCATGTTCATTGCAGCACTGTTTACAATAGCAAAAACATGGAAGCAACCAAGGTGCCCATCAACGAACAAATGAATGGATAAATAAATGATGGTATATTCACACAATGGAATACTATGCATCGATAAAAGAACAGTGATGAATCTGTGAAACATTTCATAACATGGAGGAATCTGGAAGGCATTATGCTGAGTGAAATCAGTCAGTTGCAAAAGGACAAATATTGTATAAGACCACTATTGTAAGAACTCAAGAAATAGTTTAAACAGAGAAGAATATATTCTTTGACGGCTAAGAGAGCGGGGAGGAAAGAGGAAGGGAGAGGGGTATTAACTAATTAGTTGTAGATTAAGAACTATTTTAGGTGAAAGGAAAGACAACACACAGTACAGGAGAGGTCAGCACAACTGGACTAAACCAAAAGCAGTTTCCTGAATAAACTGAATACTTTGAAAGCCAGTGTAGCAGGGGCAGGGGCTTGAGGACCATGGTTTGGGGGGACTTCTAAGTTAATTGGCATAAAAAATCTAATAAGAAAACATTCTGCATCCTGCTTTGGAGAGTGGCATCTGGGGTCTTAAGCGATAGCAAGCGGCCATCTAAGATGCGTCAATTGGTCTCAACCTACCTGGAGCAAAGGAGAATGAAGAACACCAAAGACACAAGGTAATTATGAGCCCAAGAGACAGAAAGAGCCACATAAATCAGGGACTACATCAGCCAGAGAGCAGAAGAACTAGATGGTGCTCAGCTACAACCGATGACTGCCCTGGCTGGGAACACAACAGAGAACCACTGAGGGAGCAGGAGAGCAATGGGATGCAGACCCCAAATTCTTGTAAAAAGACCAGACTTAGTGGTCTGACTGAGACTAGAAGCACCCTGGTTGTCATGGTTCCCAGACCTTCTGTTAGCCCAAGACAGGAATCATTCCCAAAGTCAACTCTTCAGACAGGGATTGGACTGGACAATGAGATAGAAAATGATACTGGTGATGAATGAGCTTCTTGGACCAAGTAGACACATGAGACTCTGTTGGCATCTCCTGTCTGGTGGGGAGATGAGAGGGTAGAGAGGGTCAGAAGCTGGCAGAATGGAGACTAAAAGAGAGAGTGGAGGGAAGGAGTGTGCTGTCTCATTAGCGGGAGAGCAATTGGGAGTGTATAGCAAGGTGTGTATAAATTTTTGTATGAGAGACTGACTTGATTTGTAAACTTTCACTTAAAGCACAATAAAAAAAATAATTAAAAAAAGGCATTAGAGGACAGGAAATAAGGCCTTGGTATGGGCATCACTTCTGCCTCCGCTCATGCACTGTACATTTGCTTGTTTTTGTTTTTGGAGGGGGTAGGCATTTTTTATATGCTGTGAAGGGCAGTTTGAATCCACCAGGCGCTCCTTGGAAACTCTATGGGGCAGTTCTACTCTGTCCTATAGGGTCACTATGAGTTGGAATCGAATCGACGGCACTGGGTTTGGGTTTGGGGTAAAGTACAAAGACTGGTATAACAAGCACCTGTGTTCCTATTACCCAGAATCAACAACTATGAGTTTTTTACTTTTGCTTCAGACATAAGTTTTATATGAAATGAAGATAGCATTTCAAATAAAGTTGAAGTTTTCTTTGTTCCAATCTCCATCCTCCCAAAGGCAATAAGACAGTAAGCCAGCACCTCCAAGTATGACATTTATTGCTTGAAATACAAAATCTATGTGCCCATTGCACTGTTAATGAAAAAATATTATTCTGCTACTTGAGATTTCTTTTTTAAAAAAATAGTTGTCTAGCACAGCTCTTTCCAGACATTAAAAACCTATCTACTTTATCAGAGTATAGCATTTACACAGAAGAGTGCACAAATTTCATTATCACAAAATGATCACCCATGTAGAGCATGACCAGCACCCCAGAGTACCCCTCCATGCTCCCTTCTAATTATGTAGTCTTCTCCCCCTTAAAGCTAATCAGCATCCTGACTTCCAATAGCAAAAATTAGGTCTGCCTGTTATTGAACTTTACATAAATGGGAATCATACAGTATGTACTCTTTTGAGTCAGGCGCCTTTTGCTCAACCTGGTACCTGTGAGATTCATCTATGTTGCTGTGTGCAATAGTCTCGTTTATTTCAACATTGTTGAATAATGTTCCATTGCATGAATGCACCAACTGTATTTATCCATTAGTGATAGACATATGAGTTGTTTCCATTTTTTTTGATATTACAAATAATCCTTCTACGAGCGTCTTGTGCATGTCTTCTGGTCAACAATTACACTAATTTTTCTTGAGCATATACTTCCGAGTAAATTTGCTCTATCATTGTGTATGACGTGTATGTTCAGCTTGGGTAGATTAGGTGAAGAGTTTTCTAAAGTAGTTGTACCAGTTGTTGCACATTGTCACTAATACTCAATATTGTACATTTTTAAAAATTTTAGCCTTTGGGGTGGGTATATATTCTCATTGTGAGATACTGGCAGGAAGGCTGGCTGCCTGCTTGCAAAAAATCAGCCAATGAAAACTATGGATCACCATGGTTCTGAGAGCTTTGGTTTTTGTTGGCTGTTGGCCAGATGCCACCTTTAGCCCCTAAAGGCCGCATCACATGAGGTTCCCCAACATGGCCACTTACTTCCTCACAGACAGCAAGGAAGAGAGAGACTCTAGCACAGCACCTACAATCTCATGTAACATAATCACATAATTAATACACATAATCATTTGTATCCTGTTACCTGTTCCGTACTCTATTCAATTCACAGGTTCTGCCCATACTTGAGGGGGAGGGCATCTCACAAGAGTGAGAACATCAGGAAGTGGAATTATGGAGGTCACCTTATGTATTTGTCTGCCATCACAAGAATAGAAACTATCTACCAAAGTGAAGGTGATCTCCAGCATACACCAAATAGATACCGTCAGGGTACACTCAGGGCTTTCTGCATACCTCTATCCAAATCTCCCTCTTGAATTTCAGATGAGGTATACGATGGGCTATTTAACATCTCTTGGATGGTTAATAGGCATCTCATTCTTAACATGTCCCAAGCCAAATTTAATTCTACTCCTCTCGCCAACAGTAACAAATAGAAAAAAATTCTGCATTCTTCCTTTTGAAAAAATCCTTAAATTGTCCTTGACTCCTGTATTTCTCTCATAACTTTGTTCGTTGTATCCTCAAAATTTGTTCAGAATCTGACCACTTTTCAGCACCTCAACAGCAACCAGCCTGGTCCAAGCCACCATCATCTCTGGCCTACCTGTCCTGTTCTACACTTTAACCTCTATGATCCACAGCCAGGGAGATTCTTTCCCAATGTGAATGAGGTCACAGTAGCATTAAGGTCAAAATCCTCCAGTGGTTTCCAAGTCTCTCAGAGTAGACGTCAAAGAACTCACATACCAACAAGGCCACCCCAACCTCTCTGACATACCCTCTTCCATTCTCCCCTGTAATGTTACGTATTATGTGTTTATTTTCTTATGTATTTATTGTTTACCTTTCCCCGCTAAAGTGTAGGCTCACATGAGGATAGGGGTTTTGTCTGTTGCATTCACTATTGTATCCCCTAGACACAGCTTAGAGCATTGCTTTGCATGTAACAGATGCACAATAAATAATTGTTAAAGGAATGAATGAATGAACAAACCTGTCTTGAGAGAAGTACAGCCTTGCTCCTTGGAAGCAAGGGTGGCGAGACTACATCTCATATACTTTGGACATGTTACCAAGAGGGACCAGCCCCTGGAGAAGGATATCATGCTTGGTAAAGTAGAGGGACAGCAAAAAACAGGAAGACCATCAACAAGATGGATTGACACGGTGGCTGCAATAATGTACTCAAGCATAAGAATAATTGTGAGGATGGTGCAGGACCAGGCGATGTTTCATTCTGTTGTACATAGGGTCACTATGAGTTGGAACGGACTCAATAACACCTAACAACAACAACAAAGGAATGAATGCTGTATCCCTGAAGAGACCTTAGAGGTCTCCTCAATTCAGAGAAGGGCCCAGGCTGCCACACATCTAGAGAGTTGGGACAAGAACTCGGGTATCTTTTTTCTGGCCCATCACTCTTCCCACTCCATTACTTTCAGTGGACCCTCAACATCATCAACTGATAGTTAAATAAAATAATTGGGGAAAGCACTGAATGTGTTCCTAAAGATCATGCCAAATGAAACTATGCTGTCCTTTTAATGCATGAACTTATTGTACAAAGCAAATGTCAATGGTAGGTAGAAGGGGGCAAGGCATGAGTTATTATAACTGATAAAACAAGGGTTTATTGATTGAGTGAGCCATTGTCCTACCCCAGGGAACAATGATCTGAGTTGTTTGCAGAGGTAAATAACTCTGGTAAAGAACTCAGTTTGCTTCTTTGATGAGGGGATAAAGGATGAATCTTGTCTTGCTCAACGGCCCCTTTTACTCTGTTCTTTCCCTGAGCCAGGGCTCTTATGAGCCTCTGTTAATTAGCTCAGAAAGGAAATTCTCCCTCTATGAAGTGACTTGGGCTTTGTTTGCAGAGAATTCTCCCCATCTGTCTCCCTATCCCTTGCCCATCCTATCTACCGATGTCCTTTTTGGCAAACTCTATTTTGTTAGCAACTCAAGCTGAAACAATTTCCTAGGTCCCCAGATAATTTCTTTCCCCACCTGTTTTCATGTGCCTTCCTTTTCTCTGTACTGCATTCAAATATATTTTCTGTAAAGGTTGGATGGACATTGAGTGGGATGCAAACTCAAAAATAATGGTACCATTTTATTTCCATAATTTCTCCAGCAATGTGATGGAAGGGAGTGGTAGAGGGGCTTCCGATGTCAAATTTGCAGGTAAAATATGTCAGAACATTATCTCTTTGCTAATTTAAAATAATTCAGTATAAACACTGTGATGTGCATATGTGTAAATTAACCTTAATCTTCACTCTAGGGGTCATGGATAGCATTTGAAGGAGCCTAGTCAGTATACTGAAGTACAACACTGTCTGTGATAGGAAAATATCCGTATACCTACAGAGAAGACCAGTTAATACAACTATTATTCAAATTTACACATGAACCACTAATGTTGGAGATGAAGAAATTGAAGATTTTTACCAACTTCTGCAGCCTGAAATTGATCAAACATGCAATCAAGACACGTCAATAATTACTGGTAATTGGAATGCAAAAGCTAGAAACAAAGAAGAAGGATAGGTAGTTGGAAAATATGGCCTTAGAGATAGAATTTTGCAAGACTGATGACTTCTTCATTGCAAATACCTTTTTTCAACAACAAAAATGGTCACTATACACATGACCCTTGTCAGATGGAATACACAGGAATCAAATCGACTACATCTGTGGAAAGAGATGATGGAAAAGCTCAATATCATCAGCCAGAACAAGGCCAGGGGCTGACTGCAGAGCAGACCATCAATTACTCACATGCAAGTGCAAGTTGAAGCTGAAGAAAACTGGAACAAGTCCATGAAAGTCAGCATATGACCTTGAGTGTATCTTTCCTGAATTTAGAGACCAACTCAAGAATAAATTTGATGCATTTAAAGACATCAAGGACATTATATGTGAAGAAAGCAAAAGTCATTGAAAAGACAGGAAAGAAAGACAAGACCAAAATGGATGTCAAAAGAGACTCTGAAACTTGCTCTTGAACATAGAGTAGCTAAAGCAGATGGAAGAAATGATGAAGGAAAAGAGCTGAACAGAAGATTTCAAAGGGCAGTTCTGAGAAGACAAAGTAAAGTACTATAATGAAATGTGTAAAGACATGGAGTTAGAAAACCTAAAGGGAAGAACACACTCAGCATTTCTCAAGCTGAAAGATCTGAAGAAAACTTCAAGCCCTGAGTTCCAGTATTGAAGGATTCTATGGGCAAAGTAATGAACAATGCGGGAAGCATAAAGATGATGGAAATCATATTGAGTCACTGTACCTAAAAGAACAGGTTGACGTTCAACCATCTCAGGAGGTAGCGTATGATCAAGTACTGATGGTATTGAAGGAAGAAGTCCAAGCTGCACTGAAGGCATTGGAAAGAAACAAGGCACCAGGAATTGATGCAATACCAACTGAGATGTTTCAACAAACGGATGCAGCACAGGAAGTGCCCACTCATTTATGCCAAATAATTTGGAAGACAGCTACCTGGCCAACTGACTGGTAGAGACCCATGTTTGTGCCCAGCAGAATTAGGAAATTGTTGAACAATATTATTAATATCACACACTCTTAAAATCTTGCTAAAGATAATTAAAAACAGTTTGCAGCAATGCATTGACAGGGAACAGCCAGAAATTCACGACAGACTCAGAAGAGAAGGTGGACAGGAGGGACATCATTGCTGATGTCAGATGGACCTTGACTGAAAACAGAGAATAACAAAAAATGTTTACCTGAGTTTCATTGATTATACAAAGGCATTGGACATCTAAGGGCTGAATGCAATCCACAGGCTAACAATGTGTGACCTCTTTTTTAAGTCTTTTAAAAGAGAAAAATTGGAATTGGCATCATACTAGAATAGACAAACAGGACAAAGACTCTTGAATTGCTGCTTACCCCAGTATGGTAGGCCCTGGCAATACCTGCCCAAGGGGACAAACATACAGACTTACCCTTCTTGATGGACATAGTTTGAATGTAATCTCCTTGGCCTGCCCATTCCATTTGCAACTATAAAAATACAAAAACATTCAACCAGTCCTGTACTATGGGATGAAAAGAGCCTACCATAATTAGTTGATTAATCATTGTTATCCTCTCATCCTGTGCTGATACATGAGTAATGTATGTTTGGAGTATTAATTGCATTCAAGGTAGGATTCCTTTGAGGCCATCACCTGAAGGACGCACTGACCACAGAGGTGCACCTCAAGTTACTGCCTTTTGCAAAGTGATAATGGGGTGCACAGCCAGGTGTAACTTAAGCACATTTTCCTACTGCCAGTGGGTGGTTATTGCTGCTACTGCTGTAGCTGTATTGCTTTCAGTCTTAATGGGAATCTTTATTGAAACAGAAACCTAATTCCTTTTAGGTTAATAAATATGCTCACTTAATCTTCCTTTCCAGAACCAGTCTGATCTTTAAACTTTCTGAGGGGAGACTGGCAGTGATTTCTCATTGGGGGTGGATATCTCATCAGATAAAACAGCATTCAGAAAGAGTTACATTTTTACTCTAAGCCATTTTGATTGCTTTTTTTTTTTTTTATAGTGAAAGTGCAGTTCCTCTTGCTTATCTCCGGGTGCAGTGGTCCTCAAAATGTGGTGTAGAGCCACAGTTGTTGGCATTTGTCTTCCAGATAGGCCAGCCTGAAGCTTGGGAATAGGATGGGCTTGTATTCAGGTTTTGAACCAGGACTATAGCTATTCTCTCTAAATCTTGATCTGTTCAAAATCCAAACTCCTCCTCTATGATTAATGGCTATGGAATAATTTATAGGGAGGGGAGGGGGGTTCTAGGAGTATCACAACCTGAATGTAATTCCTTTTTTCCCCACCCCAACATCAACATTTCTTTCTTTCTACAGCTAAACAGCTGTTGACTCCTACAGGTAGCTGGGTGCAAGTGAGATCTTGGGCATTGATGGGTTCTAAGCCAAAATGAGAAGAAACAGCTGCAAACATCCATTAATAATCAGAACCTGGAGTGTACGAAGTATGAATCTAGGAAAATTGGAAATCATCAAAAATGAAATGGAACGCATAAATATCAATATCCTAGGCATTAGTGAGCTGAAATGGACTGGTGTTGGCCATTTTGAATCGGACAATCATATAATCTGCTATGCTGGGAATGACAACTCGAAGAGGAACGGTGTTGCGTTCATCGTCAAAAAGAACTTTTCAAGATCTATCCTGAAGTACAATGCTGTCAGTGATAGGACAATACCCATACGCCTACAAGGAAGACCAGTTAATATGACTATTATTCAAATTTATGCACCAACCTCTAGGGCCAAAGATAAAGAAATAGAAGATTTTTATCAGCTGCTACAGTCTGAAATTGATCAAACGTGCAATCAAGATGCATTGATAATTATTGATGATTGGAATGCGAAAGTTGGAAACAAAGAAGAAGGATCAGTAGTTGGAAAATATGGCCTTGGTGATAGAAACAATGCCAGAGATCGAATAATAGAATTTTGCAAGACCGATGACTTCTTCATTGCAAATACCTTCTTTCACCAACATAAATGGTGACTATACACATGGACCTCGCCAGATGGGACACACAGAAATCAAATTGACTACATCTGTGGAAAGAGACGATGGAAAAGCTCAATATCATCAGTCAGAACAAGGCCAGGGGCCGAATGTGGAACAGACCATCGATTGCTCATATGCAAGTTCAAGCTGAAACTGAAGAAAGTCAGAGCAAGTCCACGAGAGCCAAAATCTGACCTTGAGTATATCCCACCTGAATTTAGAGACCATCTCAAGAATAGATTTGATGCATTGAACACTAGTGACCACAGACCAGACGAGTTGTGGAATGACATCAAGGACATCATCCATGCAGAAAGCAAGAGGTCACTGAAAAGACAGGAAAGAAAGAAAAGACCAAGATGGATGTCAGAGGAGACTTTGAAGCTTGCGCATGAGTGTTGAGCAGCTAAAGCAAAAGGAAGAATTGAAGAAGTAAAAGAACTGAACAGAAGATTTCAAAGGGCAGCTCGAAAAGACTAAGTAAGGTATTATAATGACATGTGCAAAGAGCTGGAGGTGGATAACCAAAAGGGAAGAACACGCTCGGCGTTTCTCAAGCTGAAAGAACTGAAGAAAAAATTCAAGCCTCGAGTTGCAATAGTGAAGGATTCCATGGGGAAAATATTAAACGATGCACGAAGCATCAAAAGAAGATGGAGGGAATATGCAGAGTCGTTATACCAAAAAGAATTAGTCGATATTCAACCATTTCAAGAGGTGGCATATGATCAGGAACCGATGGTACTGAAGGAAGAAGTCCAAGCTGCTCTGAAGGCATTGGCAAAAAACAGGGCTCCGGGGATTGACGGAATATCAATTGAGATGTTTCAACAAACAGATGCAGCGCTGGAGCTGCTCAGTTGTCTATGCCAAGAAATATGGAAGACAGCTTCCTGGTCAACTGACTGGGAGAGATCCATATTTATGCCTTTTCCCAAGAAAGCTGATCCAACCAAATGTGGAAATTATAGAACAATATCATTAATGTCACACGCAAGCAAAATTTTGCTGAAGATCCTTCAAAAATGGCTGCAGCAGTATATTGACAGGGAACTGCCAGAAATTTAGGCCAGTTTCAGAAGAGGATGTGGAACCAGGGATATCACTGCTGATGTCAGATGGATCCTGGCTGAAAGCAGAGAATACCAGAAGGATGTTTACCTGTGTTTTATTGACTACGCAAAGGCATTCGACTGTGTGGATCATAACAAACTATGGATAACACTGCGAAGAATGGGAATTCCAGAACACTTAATTGTGCTCATGAGGAACATTTACATAGATCAAGAGGCAGTTGTTTGGACAGAACAAGGGAATACTGAATGGTTTACAGTCAGGAAATGTGTGCGTCAGGGTTGTATTCTTTCACCATACCTATTTAATCTGTACGCTGAACAAATAATCTGAGAAGCTGGACTATATGAAGAAGAACGGGGCATCAAGATTGGAGGAAGACTCATTAACAACCTGCATCATGCAGATGAGACAACCTTGCTTGCTGAAAGTGAAGAGGACTTGAAGCACTTACTAATGAAGATCGAAGACCACAACTTTCAGTATGGATTACACCTTACCATAAAGAAAACAAATATCCTCACAACTGGACCAATGAGCAACATCATGATAAACAGAGAAAAGATTGAAATTGTCAAGGGTTTTATTTTACTTGGATCCACAATCAACAGCCATGGAAGCAGCAGTTAAGAAATCAAAAGATGCATTGCATTGGGCAAATCTGCTGCAAAGGACCTCTAGATGTCACCCTGAAGACTAAGGTGCACCTGACCCAAGCCATGGTATTTTCAATCGCATGATATGCATGTGAAAGCTAGACAATGAATAAGGAAGACCGAAGAAGAGTTGACACCTTTGAATTGTGGTGTTGGTGAAGAATATTGAATATGCCATGGACTGCCAAAGGAATGAACAAATCTGTCTTGGAAGAAGTGTGGTCAGAATGCTCCTTAGAGGGAAGGATGGCGAAACTGCGTCTTACATACTTTGGACATGTTGTCAGGAGGGATCAGTCCCTGGAGAAGGACATCATGCTTGGCAGAGTACAGGGTCAGTGGAAAAGAGGGAGACCCTCAACAAGGTGGATTGACAGAGTGGCTGCAACAATGAGCTCAAGCATAACAACGATTATAAGGATGGCGCAGGAGTGGGCAGTGTTTCGTTCTGTTGTGCATAGGGTCACTATAAGTCGGAACCGACTCGACGGCACCTAACAACAACAACAAGCACAAGTTGTGAGGCTCTTCCTCCCAGTAAGAGGGGCAAGTGACAAGAGCATAATGTCACAGACCAGGAGTGAAGAATGGAAGGCATCCTGTAAACAGGTGGGCAGTCAGGGCAAGACCAACACAAATGTAATGTGGCTATGCTGGGCCTCCCTACCCCAAGGGGCCAAGAAGGAGCTGAATGGGAAAGCTGAGTCCTCTAAGCTGAGGCTGGTGCTGTATGAGAAATCTGCAGGACAGGGGGTTCCTTCGGGTACCTATTCAGGGTGCTGGCAGCTTCTACATTTGGCCTGTGCAACTGAGATTTCTTCACCTTCTGCCATCTTTGAGACTCCCACCACTCAGAATGCATGATAAGCTCAAATAGAAAAATAACTTCCTATTTAAGAGGGGTCAGCAGCCAGAGAGAGGGTAGTCAGTTAGACAAACAAAACGCATTCCCAGCAAAGTAAAGCTGCAAGAGGAGTGCCTGAACTGGGGGAGGGAAGGGATGGGAGCTTCGGTGAAAAAATGATAACTGTTGGTGGGTGGAAAGACAGGGAGAAATAAAAAAGATTCCATTGGGCTAAGGAGAGGAGAAGAGGGAGAAAGTAAAATGTCTTAATTATCTAGTGCTGCTATAATAAAAATAACACAAGTGGGTGGCATTAACAAACAGAAATTTGTTTTTTCTCACAGTTTAGGAGGCTAGAAGTCTGAATTCAGGGCACCAGCTCTAGGGGAAGGCTTGCTTTCTCTATTGACTCTGGGGGAAGGTCTCTTTTCAGCTTCTGTTTCTTCATTCCTTTAAGATCTCATGGTAGGTGGTATGGCATCTATCTTCCCCCATCTGCGCTTGCTTGCTTAATCTGTTCTTTCCTATCTCAAAAGGGACTGATTTAAGACACACCCTACTTAAAACACTAATACTGACTCATTTACCATAACAAAGAAAACCCATTTCCAAATAGAATTATAACCACAGGTATAGGGGTTGAGATTTACAACACATATTCTGGGGGGACAAAATTCAGCCCAAAACATAAAATGATTCTAAAGGTCTCATTTTATTGGGCGGGGGCGGGGGGAGGAATCAGGGGGGAGCTGAAGCATCTCTGTGGGGGAAACGATGCATATTGGTGACATCATTAGTATCTTGTTTTCAAATGTTAATAGAGAAATATGTGTCAGGAAGGAAAATGGAATAAATAATTTGTTCAAGCCAGATAAAATAAGGAAAAGAAAAAAAAATGAAATAAATTATGGAAAAACATAAGATGAAAGAAATAAGGTCAAGTGTATCAGTCATATGCAAAATGTGAAGATGGGATTCTTTCTCTAAAAGACAAATTATCATATTAGGTTAAAAAAAAAACCTATCTATATAAGAAATACATCTAAAACACGGTAATAAACAAAAGTTGAAAATCAAGTGGTGGGGAAAGATATAGCCTGGCAAATGCAAAGAAAAATTA
Source organism: Elephas maximus indicus (assembly GCF_024166365.1). Lineage (NCBI taxonomy): Eukaryota > Metazoa > Chordata > Mammalia > Proboscidea > Elephantidae > Elephas > Elephas maximus. Next base: position 172,442,692 of record NC_064819.1, on the reverse strand, counting down.
AGCAAAAACCTGTTGCCATCAAGTTGATTCTGACTCATAGTGACCCTATAGAACAGAGTAGAGCTACCCCATAGAGTTTCCAAGGAGCAACCGGTGGATTTGAACTGCTAACCTTTTGGTTATCAGCCAAACACCTAACCAAAAAGTAAGTAGAAGTAGAAATATTAATATTACATATGTTGGAATTTTAGGCTAAAACACTACCCAAACCCAGTGCTGTGGAGTCGATTCTGACTCATAATGACCCCATAGGACAAAGTAGAACTGCCCTGTAGGGTTTCCAAGTCTGTAAATCTTTACAGAAGCCACCTGCCAAATCTTTCTCCCACAGAGCAGGCTGGTGTGTTTGAACCACCAGCCTTTCCGTTAGCAGCCAAGCGCTTTAACCACTGCGCCACATGGGCTCCTAAAAGTATTATAGGGAGGTCATAATGTAATGATAGAAGGCACTACTTATAAAGAAAATATAACAGTCAAAACTAATATATACCAAATAACATAAAAGCCAAACTTGTAAAGCAAAAACAATCAGAAATGCAAGAACTACCTAACAAAAAATGCAATGTTATGGGAGGTGTCAATATATTCTCCCAGGGTTAAATACGACTAGTAGATTTAAAAAAAAAAAAGTAAGGATATAAAGGAATTGATTAATATGATCAATAAATTTGATTTAATGGCTATATGTAAACATTGCAGCTCTCAGATAGAAAATGTACATTTTTTGTTGTGTCCATGAAACACTAAAAAAGAAGAAAAAATCAACTCTGTACTTGGTGATAAAGGAAGTACATTTTTTAACAGTGATATCTAACAGAACCTAATCATGATTTAATAAAATAGCAGTAAACAATAAGATGACAAAAATTCTTAAATGATTCAGAAATTAAGAAACACTCTACTAGACAGTAGGTGAATCAAAGAGAAAATTCAAAGAAAAACTGCAAATTATAAAGCAAAGAAAAAACAATTCATGTCAAACCTACGGAACACAGTGAAAAGTTATTCAAAGGAAAATTTATAGCTTTACATGAATTCATTTTTAAGGAAAGAAGATGAAAAATAAATGAACTAAATATACATCTTAAGATTTTAGAAGAAGAGCAATAACATAAACCAAAAGAAGGAAAATAACAAAGATATAAGCTCAAACAGAAGACAAATATAGGTATTGGGTATATATACATGCAAATATATAAAGAGTAAATCAAAATGCTGGTTGTTCAAAAAAAACCAATTAAGTGGATATATCCCTCAAGAGCCTGCTAAGAAAAAAGAGTAAAAGAAGAAAAATGTGCAAGATTAAGAACAGTAAAAAAAAAAAACCAAACCCAGTGCCGTCGAGTCAATTCTGACTCATAGAGACCCTATAGGACAGGGTAGAACTGCCCCATAGAGTTTCCAAGGAGCACCTGGTGGATTCAAACTGCTAACCTTTTGGTTAGCAGCCAAAGCTCTTAACCACTATGCCACCAGGGTTTCCAAGAACATCTCCTTTACTATACTTACTAAGAACAGTAAAGAAGATGTAATAAAGATTAAAAGGATGATAAGAGAATACTGCAAGAAACTTAGAGCAACAAATGTGAAAACCTAATTAAAATGGATGACTTCCTAACAAAATATAAATTACTAAATTGACCCAAGAACAAGAGGAAAACTTCAACAGATCAGCAGCAGAAGAAATTAGAAATGTGATTAAAAATCTACCACTGAAGAGAATCAGAACCTGATGACTCTATATAGCCGTGTTTTTATCTAACCTTTAACACAGATAATTCTTGTGTTATTTAAACTATTCCAGGCCACAGACAAGATAAAATACAACCATTTTGTGAGCCAGCAAAAATGTAATACAAAAACCTGATAAATTATATTACAAAAATAGAGATTTATAAAGTAATCTTACTTATGAATGGATGCAAATTTCTAGACGAAATACTAGCAACTTCTGATTAAACCTCACAAAGCCAACAGAAATAGTGACTACTGCTCTTTCCCAATATCCTAATAAAATGGTAGTAAATGGGTTAAAAAAAAGCTTAAGGACAAAAAGAACAGGAGAGGAGCAATAGCAACAAAATTTTGGAAGTTTTAAAAGAGATGTACAAGTGATAACTGACTCAGCAGACCACAGAAAGCTGAAAACCAAGCCAGAAGCGAGGTCGTCCTCAGAAGTGTTCAGTAACTGGAGGAACGAAATATCTCTGAAAATTGGGGAAGGGGGGAAAGGAGAGCTGTAAAACAGGAACATGGATTTAAAATCTACATACTAAGCTATTGGGCTCCCAGGCCACCTCCCTCGCAGGATGAACGGCTTTCTACCGCCTCTTGGCAAAAGACTCTCTAGAGAGATTGAATCAGAGGGACTCTGGACTCAGGGACACCAATGCACCAAATGCACTGAGGCAAGGATATCACACTGAAAATGGGGATTATGAGAAAGACTAACTACAGAAAAGTGGACCCTGATCTTCCATGTCTCACCTCTCAAAATACTGTTAGCCATGCTTATTTCTCCCAGGAAGAGGACTCCTCTTTGGGGACCTGACCAGCCCTGGGGAAAAGACTGAATGATACTGACAGAAACTCCCAATGAAAGAGACAGTGGGACAGAGAGGCCCATTAATCAACATGTTCCCCCATACTTCACAATCATCTTTTTAGTGCACATTCTTAAATATAAGTAGACAGCCAAGGATCACCAGACATGCAAGGAAATCTAACATAAAAGGCAGAGACCGAAACAAAGATTAAAAAGAAATTTAAAAAAAGAAAGAAGGGAAAAAAATGAAGGGAGCAAAAGAAAACTTAAAAAATTCCCCAATATCTTTAGAGAAAAAAAGAGAAGATACTGTATTCAAGAAACCAAAAAAATCAAACCCGTTGCAATCAATTCTGACTCATAGCACACTAAACCACAGAGTAGAATTGCCCTATAGGGTTTCCAAGGAGTGCCTGGGGGATTCGAACTGTCAACCTTTTGATTAGCAGCCAAATGCTTAACCACTGCACTACCGGGGCCCCATATTCAAGAAAGAGGCTATTAAACATTTAATAGTTTAATAGCCCCTTTCTTATGGGATACTTCTTTACTTTGCGCACAATTTGTGCACAATTTTTCTGTAAACCTAAAACGCTATAAAAAAAATAATAAATTCTCTTAAAAAAAAGGAACATTTAGAGAAAAATTAAGAGAGATCTTGGATATTAAAAACAGGATAGCAAAAAAGGACCAATTCGATAGAAGGGTTGGAAGTAATGTTGTCAAATTTAGCAAATAAAAATACAAGGTGCCCACTCAAATTTGAGTTTCAGATAAACAATGAGTAATTTTTAGTACAACTATGTCCTATACAATATTTAAATTATCTGAAGTTCAAATTGAACTGGGCATCCTATATTTTATCTGGCAATCCTAGTTCGAAAATAAAGTTGATGAAATCTCCAAGAAAATATAACGACGAGAGAAAATATAAAGGAAATGATACAACAAAATTCAAGGATCAGTTGAGGAACTCCAGTATCTGAATTGCAGGAGTTCCAGAAAGGGAGAACAGAAAAAGCAGAGGGAATAATTACCAGAACTGATTGAGAGTCCACCAAGAGCCAAGAACAATGGATTAAAAGTGTCCGACACCAAAGCACATCATTGTGAAATTGCATATCACCAGGTACCAACCAGTGAAAGTTCAGGCCACATTCAGGAGATCGGGAATGAGAATAGCAAAATTTCTCTATAGGAAATAATGAATTTTCACAGGTAATTCATTTCCAGTTTAGAATTCTATACCCAGGCAAAGAGACCATCAAATATGAAGGCAGAATAAAGATTTTTTCCCAGACTTTCATGATCTTAAAAAATTTAGCTTCCATGTGTTCTTTTTCAGGAAGCTAATAGAAGATGTGCACCATCAAAATGTGAGCATAAACCAAGACAGGAAGTAAGGACTCTAGGAGAGAGAGGAATGAAATCCCTTGGATGAAGATAAAGGGAGATTTTAGGAATACAGCTGTACAGCAGGCCTAGAGAACTATCTGTCCAGATTGGAGCAGGACAGAAGACACCAGATGTGATATCATTTTGAAAAAAATAAGTTTGATAGAATATCTGATGTTTGGAAGTATAGAGATGAGATTTTTGTTCTGTCAGAGAACGTGCCTGTGAATTAGTGATCAGCTGTGTTGTTGTTGTTAGGTGCCGTCGAGTCGGTTCCAACTCATAGCGACCCTATGCACAACAGAATGAAACGCTGCCTGGTCTGGAGCCATCCTTACAATCGTTGTTATGCTTGAGCTCATTGTTGCAGCCACTCTGTCAATCCACCTTGTTGAGAGCCTTCCTCTTTTCCACTGACCCTGTACTCTGCCAAGCATGATGTCCTTCTCCAGGGACTGATCCCTCCTGACAACATGTCCAAAGTATGTAAGACACAGTGTCGCCATCCTTGCCTCTAAGGAGCATTTTGGCTGTACTTCTTCTAAGACAGATTTGTTCATTCTTTTGGCAGTCCATGGCATATTCAATACTCTTCACCAACACCACAATTCAAAGGTGTCAACTCTTCTTCGGCCTTCCTTATTCAGTGATCAGTATACAGGAAAATTAAGAAAGTAAAATTACTATAAGAAATAATATGGCAAATAATTATGAAAAATTATTAAAACTAAAGAAAACCAAAAGTTGTGCATGAAGGAAATTTAATTGTAGTCCATCTCATGATTAGTTTGGGATGTTATTTACATAGTCTTAATAATATAAATTGAACATTAACCAATCAAAATTATAATGTAACTACATTGGGAGGATTGCACAATAGAAGAGTGTGTTTGTATGCGAGTATGCCCCTTTGTGCGTGCGTGCATGCATGAATGTGTAGGGTTTGTTGTTCTTGTGTGCTGGCGAGTCAATTCAAGCTCATAACAAGCCTGTAGGACAGAGTAGAACTGCCCCATTGGGATTCCAAGGCTGTAATCTTTATAGAAACAGATAGCCATGTCTTTCCTCCCTCAGAGCTGTTGGTGGTTTGAAACCACCAACAGTTTGGTTAGCACCCAAGCACTTTAACCACTGCACTACCAGGGCCCCTTAAACTTAATCCTCATATTCCATAGTTGGAGGTCACTACATGACATCAAAAATTGATAAATCTTCTTAGACACATCCAAACACCTTAAGGAACTGAGTTGCTGGGACTGAGGTATGGGGACCATGGTCTCAAGGGACATCTAGGTCAATTGGCACATAGTTCATAAAGAAAATGCTCTACATCCAACTTTGGTGAGTAGTGTGTGGGGTCCTAAAAGATTGTGAGTGGCCATCTAAGATACATCTATTGGTCCCATCACATTCTGAGCAAAGGAGCATGAAGAAAATACCAAAGACACAAGGAAAATATTAGTCCAAAAGACTAATGGACCACATGAATCACAGCCTCCACCAGCCTGAGCCCAGAAGAACTAAATGAGCCTGGCTACCACCACCAACCATCTGTCAGGGATCACGATAGAGGGTCCTGGGTAGAGCGGAAGAAAAATGTAGAACAAAATTCAAATTCACGAAAAAAGATCAGACTTACTGGTCTGGCACTGACTGGAGGAATCCCCAAGACTGGAGGAATCCCTGGACACCCTGCTAACTCAGAACTGAAGCCACTTTGGAAATCCACCTTTCAGCCGAAGATTAGACAGGCTATAAAACAAATGGAAACCCTGGTGGCATAATGGTTAACAGCTACGGCTGCTAACCAAAAGGTCGGCAGTTCGAATCCACCAGGCACTTCTTAGAAACTCAGTGGGGCAGTTCTACTCTGTCCTATAGGGTTGCTATGAGTCGGAATTGACTCAACAGTATCGGGTTTGGTTTTTGTTGTTGTTATAAAACAAACATGAGGAATGTGCTTCTTAGTTCAATCAAGAATACACGAGACCAAATGGGCAACACCTGTCCAAAAGCAAAGATCAAAAGGCAGAAAGGGACAGGAAACCTGGAGGAATGGACACAGAGAACCCCGGGTAGAAACAGAAAAGGAAAGAGGGAGAGTGCTGATGCTTAGTTCCAGAGATTGCAACTGATGTCACAAAACAATATGCACATAAAATTTTTGAATGGAAAACTAATTTGTCCTGTAAACTTCTTCACCTAAAACACAATAAAATTGTTTTTAAAATTGATAAATCAAGAAATAGCTATACTAGCATTATTATGGATTGAATTGTGTTCTCAGAAAAGATGTGTTGAAGTCATAAGCCCTGTACCTCTGAATGTGATCCTGTTTAGAAAGAGTTTTCTTTTGTTATGTTAATGAGGTCACAGCAAGTAAGGTGGATCCTAATCCTAATCCCTTCTGAGTGGTGTTTTATTAAAAAAAAAAGCAGAACAGACACAGAGACACATACGGGGGAAGACAGCATGTGAGGATCCTATATAAGTCAAGGAATGCCAAGAAATGCTTGGGACTACCCTGGGTGGCACAAATAGTTAAGGCTGGCCATTCAAACCCACCCAGAGGTACCTCAGAAGTAAGGCCTGGGGTTCTGCTTCTGAAAGGTCACAGCCTTGAAAATAGTTCTACTCTGCAGACATGAGGTCACCATGAGTCGGAATCCACTCTAAGACAACCAACAACAGCAACCACAACCAGAAACGAAAAGAGACAAGGAAGAATCTTCTCCTAGAGCCCACGGAGGAAGAGCACAGCCTTGAGCAAGAACACAGCCCTGCCAAGGCCTGAATTCAGACTTCTAGCCTCCAGAACTGTGAGAAAATAAATTTCTATTTGAGGCCACTCACTTTGTGGTATTTTGTTATGGCAGCCCTGGGAAACTAAGACAAGCATGTTTTATAGGAAAGGGAGAGCAAATACCAGAAAAGCAGATCTAAAAGTGGCCAGTGGTTGTCCTCCAGAGAGAGAATTGAGGGACAAATAGGGATAAGGCGAGGACAACACTTTTACATTGTAAATTTTACGGAACCATTTGATTTTTAAAAACTATTTACCTTAATAAAAATATAATTCAAAAATAAAAAGTGTGACAGATTTTATTTTACACAGAATCTAGTAATATAGCCAAAGGGCAGTGTCCTTGACCATGCAGGGCTTATTCTAGAAATTCAAGGGTGAATCAATATCAGGAAATCTATCAACATAATGTATTATATCACAGATTAAATTTTAAAAAATTATCAAATCAATACTGAAGATAATTTTTGTAAAATTCAGCTGACATTCCTAATAAAGATGCAAAGTAAATTAGAAACAGAAGAAAACTTATATAAGTTTTCCAAGAGTATTTATTCACACTCGCCCTTGAAAAAAGGTAAATACTATCCTAAATCAGAAAAGGAGAATAGTAGGAGATTTTTCTTGAGAGGCAGCAGCCCCAACATTATGAAGGAACTTTTCTGTGAAATTAAAAAATTTAGTCTGTGTCTTCCCTGGGTTTCCAAAAATGTGAGGGACCACCTGCATTAGAAGAACTTGTTTTAGGGTCTCAGGAAACCACATCTTAAACAAAATGCCCTGGTAATTCTGCTTTGGATTAACCTTTGAGAACCACACCTTAGATCAACAGAATTCACCAGAGGGTTCAGAACGAAATCGTATTTTCAAAAGCTTTACCCTTCCCCATTTCTCCTCAGCCCACCCACCCCTGAATCATTACAGAGGAGGACCAATAGAGCTATTATTGTAAGGCAGCCACACCACTTCCTATGGAAAGACCAGATCACTGCCATTCAATGCTGGAAAAGAACTGGAAGTGGCCCTAGTTCCTAGAGCATCGAGCTTCATCTAATCCACAGTAAACAGCCAGATAAGATCTTCCTGGCGCAGGGAAAGAAAGAAATGCTATGTCTTGTCTGAGAACCTGAAGCTGACCTATCTTGACCCTCAAAGTTTTTTTTTTTTAATTCCATAATAATTAAACTTGAAATAACTCTCAGAAATAGCCAGTGCCATTTTTGCAAGTGCTGGAGGAAGTAACTGGGGTGAAGGAAGTCCTCTGGGTGGATCTCAGAGCCTAGCTGGAGCCGCTTTCATTCAGAACTCAGTGACATCAGTCTAGGGGGGCAGATGAGCTTTATCTAGAGAGCCTGGGGAGTAATAGCCATAGACATCTCACATGGCATCTCAGGAAACTTAAAATAACAATAACAAACTGTCTTTCTGCTAATGTGGTTCCATAGAGAACAAAGGAAATGACTGAGGTGACGTACTGAAGTCTTCCCCAGCCCTGGAAGACTTAAGAGCAGAAACTCTGGGGCAGTGATTCTTAAACGTTAGCATACATCAGAATCACTCAGAGGTTTGTTCAAACACTCACTGAGCCCCATTCCAGGATTTCCAACTCAGTAGGTGTTATGGATTGAATTGTGTCCCCCAAAAATATGTGCATCAATTTGGCTAGGCCATGATTCCCAGGATTGTGTGATTGTCCACCATTTTGTCATCCGATGTGATTTTCCTTTGTGTGGTAAATCATCTCTCTACTATGTTAATGAGACTGGAAATTTTTTTATATTAATGAGGCAGGACTCAATCTACAAGATTAGGTAGTGTCTTAAGGCAATCTCTTTTGAGGTATGAAAGAATGAAGCAAACAGAGAGTCTTGGGGACCTCAAACCACCAAGAAAGCAGCACTGGGAGCAGAGCCTATCCTTTGGACCCAGGGTTCCTGTGAGGAGAAGCTCCTAGACCAAGGGAAGACTGATGACAAGAACCTTCCTCCAGAGCCGACAGAGAGAGAGAAAACCTTTCCCTGGAGCTGGCGCCCCGAATTCAGACTTCTAGCCTCCTGGACTGTGAGAGAATAAATTTCTCATTGTTAAGGCTATCCATTTGTGGTATTTCTGTTACAGCAGCACTAGATAACTAAGACAGTAGGTCTGGAGATGGGCTTGAGAGTTCACATTTCTAACAGGTTCCCAGGTGATGCTGATGCCGCTGGTCTGGGGACCACACTTAAGAGATCTACTGTCACATGGTAGGCAGGAGGTCCCCAGGTGGTATAAATGGTTAACACATTCAGCTGCTAACTGAAAGTTTGCAGGTTCGAGTCCACCCAGAGGTGCCTTAGAAGAAAGGCCTGGAGATCTGCTTCTGAAAAATCAACCATTGAAAGGTTATAGAACACCCTTCTACTCTGACACACATGGGGTCACCATGAATTGGAATCAACTTGAAGACAACAGGTTTTTTTTTTTTATGGTAGGTAAAGGAAATCCACTTAGCAACACCTTTTTTGCTTGGGCAATGGCCTTACCACCCTACTGAGGGAGAAATGCTAGGGATGCTGATGGGGTGTAACAAAACACTCCTCTCGAGGTTAAGGAACAGACTTGGTCCTACTGGGCCAGGTAACCATGCGCCTGTTTATACCAATCAACCATAAACATCTGATGAGTGACTATTGTAATTATAACTATCATTTATCAAGGGCTATCTTTATGCTGGAAACCCTGGTGGCGTAGTGGTTGAGAGCTACGGCTGCTAACTAAAATGTCAGCAGTTCAAATCCACCAGGTGCTCCTTGGAAACTGTATGGGGCAGTTCTACTCTGTCCTCTACGGTTGCTATGAGTCAGAATTCACTTGACGACAACGGGTTTTTTTTTAGATCTTTATGCCAAGCACTTTATATACATTTAATCCTCACAGCAACCCTCCTACTCCCTCCACACCGACTTTGCTAGGCATATTCCTACCCCAGGGCCTTGGCATGCACTTTCTCCTTGACCTGGAATGTGCTTCCCTGACATTGTCTCTCCCACTGTTCTTTCAGGCTTCTGTGCAGATGCCATGTTCTCAGGACTTCCCTGGCTACACCACGTAAAATCTCAACCCCACTCACTCCTGCTCCAACACTTCCTGTGCCAGCTTCATTGCCTTATTGTTTCTGCTTAGTATTTATCACTAACTTTCTACATTTTTGGTTGTTTTGTTTATCATCTGCTTCCCTCATTAGGCCATAAGCACAAGGGCAGGGGTCATTGCTATTTTATTCACTGTTGTTTCCCTAGAGTCTAGAACATAATGAACGGTCAGTAATTATTGGTAAATGAACAAATGAAACCTCTCTGAAAGCCAAGCCTTACTTTGCAGGGACATGTAGAATGTGGTAACATGATGATTAGAGCCCATCAGTTAAAAAGCATTCACATCTGGCATGATTTCATTGGAGCTGTTTAAATGTCAGGGAAGGAAGGAAGAAAATAAGTAGAAATTAAAACAAGAGAAGATGGGAATTAAGGAGGGGGGGCTGTAGGGGGGAAGCACAGACTGGGCCTAGAGGAAGCCGGGGCATGTACTACTTACTTCAGCCCCGGTGCAGTTCTCCCTAGGGTCTTCTGCCAAGGGCGGCTGTGAGTGGGTGGTCATGCCCCCTTGGCTCTTACTAAGGGTAGAAAACAGATGTCACAGTCAGAGACAGCGCCCAGGCACTGGAAAGCAGAAGGATTGGCTCTGAAATGACAAAGAAAGGTGTTAAAATTAAACAACTCCCCAGAAGCCTGGACATAGTTCCAAAACTTCTGGAAATCTTATAATTAAATACACCCCTGCAGACCAACCACATTTAATTGCTCAGGAATGCCCCTTCTTGTTTTCCCAAGGACCTTGCTCACTTTGAAGTAACAGATGGTAGATATTTAAGCTCAAAGTTTCTCTTCCCCCAAGACCTGTATCTCTAGACTTCATATAGTCCATGTGTCTTGTTCTTCTGCACTACTGTATAACCTCCAAAAACCCAGCTATACGTTCTTTCTTTTATGGTGAGATTGTAAATAACATGGAAGCAAAAAAACGCTCTGTGAGAGTCGCAGCCGTTTCTCTAGGACTGCAAATGTCTCTCTTTCTCTCTCACCCTTAATAAACAGTTGATTTCTTTAATTGTCAAAGTCTTGTTATTTTTAACAGAGGTCAGTTGAAAAGACCTTTCAAATTGCCAAACCAACTGACTCAGGAGGGAACTAGAACTTAAGCTTTCAGTTAGAAGGAGCAGCTGGCACGGCAGCATGGTGGCCCTGGCATTGAAGAGGCAGGGTCAAAGAAAGGATATTGTGCAGAAGCTGGTCGTGAGCCAGCAACCAGACAGACTTCTGAGGGAAAAAAGGAGTAATCTATACCTATGATTTAACTGTGTAAACAAGCTCAGTTTGATTGGAAACATTGTCGACAGAGTCCACGCCAGGTGGAATATATCAAACACTTCCTCTCTTGGCACCTGTTTCTAACGGATTAGAGTGTTGACTATTTTGCAACGATATATAAATTCAGCTCTTGAACGAACACCATGGAGAGTCCGTGTGCTCTGGCCAATGTGGCTTATCTCTTATTTGAACTTGAAAAAAAAGAAAGTGCCTGAATGGTTGGGTGACTTCCCTGGCTCCTGTGCACACACAGGCAGGTGCTCTGGTCATGCTTCACAGAGCAGCACCCCAGTGAACAAAGAGGAAAAAGAAAAGAAAATAATTTAAAAACCAATGCATAGATTTCACTCACACTGATCAACTGACCAAAGCTAGAGTCAATATAATTGTACAAGTAGTAATTGTAGAAATCTCTAAGTCCTCATATTATAGAATAGGTAATTTCGTAAACCTCACTTCTTATTTCCATCAAGAAAACTTTGAGGACCTACTGGAGACTGCAGAGAAAAGAGGCCATGTTATGGAACTGCAGTCCTATGCTAGGTGGAGCCGAAGGGAGTATTAGGCTAATTGCTTGGCCTAGGGTGGTTGAACTGTTAATAACCAACCAACCAAACAACCAATCGCTCTCTAGTTGATTTTGACTCATGGAGACTCCATGTGTGTCAGAGTAGAACTCCGCTCTATAGAGTTTTCAATGGCTGATTTTTTTGGATGTAGATTGCCAGACCTTTCTTCTAAGGGTCCTGTAGGTGGACTCGATCGCCAACCTTGCGGTTAGCAGCAAGAGCTTAATGATTTGTGCCACCCAGGGACTCTGGAACAGTTCATTAAAGCTATTTGATACAGAGCTCCAAGGTCAAATATGTGTGGAATGTATTGAGTTAAATAAAGTTAAACCAATCTCTTTACTATATTCTTTAATAGGCTAATTTGTATTGGAAATCTCCAAAAGAGGAATATAGTTGCAGTGCAATGGGCTTCTCTTTATATTTGACCTTCCTTGTCCTGGGTTTGTAGTTCTGTCAAAGACAATTGGTTGGGCCGCAGCCTGCCCTATGATTGGCCTATTTTATGATTGGACAGCTTACTATGCAAATAAGGTGCATAAAACTCTTTTGGGAATTGGTTGATTACTGTGCAAATTAAGGGTGGCTGACAAAGGGGATTGGTCAGTTTTGCCATACTGCTATGCTTATAATGACCAATCTCACAGATGTTGAGGGGGACATCACCACCATAAAGAACAAGAACCTGGAGTGGAGTGCATCCTTTGGACCCAGGTTCCCTGTGCTGAGAACCTCCTAGATCCAGGAAACAGAGAGAGCTATAACACAGGAGACAGAGCAGCACGAGATTGCATAAGAGGACAGTGTCACAGGACCAACAGATGGCTGCAGAGGGCCTGCCAACCGACAGAACGAGACAGCCGAGTGCCTTTGGGCAGGAGGCTTGCTGGTGGAGTAGGGCGCTTCCAGGCACTTGTCAGCGGAGCTAAAGAGTTGTAACAGTTGCTCGAACAGGGGCCAAGAGCAAGGCCTGCCTATTGGCATGACCTGCAGAAAGCTGAGAGCTATCTTGGTTGGAAGCCGTCCTCAATGATGAACCGTATCCTGTCCCCTGAGTTGTTCCTGTTACTTCCAAATTGACCCTGATCCTGAATTGTAACCTGTTACCTCCATAATAAACTGCATAAGTGTGAGTATGGTCTGTGAGTTCTGTGTAGTCATTGCAACAGTTGGAATCAACCAGACAGCAACAGGTTAGCAAAGAAGTAGAAAATGCCGTGGGAAGGATGGCTGGTGTCAGAATTGGTAAAAAGTTGGAGTAGAGGTATGTCTGACCTCTGTCTCATTGGAATCAGCTTTGAGCTAATGCTGACCTGGATTTTCATCCCTCCTCCTCAAGTTAGAGGACTTCTGATACCACTAGATTACGATAATATAGAGTGTTTCTCAAATATTTGACTATAGAAGGCTTTTTTTTCAAAGAACCCACATTGGAAAAAGCTGCTTTACGCATATTTTCCATCTGCACCCATGATGATGATAAGGATATGGTTCAAATTCAGTTGGCTCGGTAAGGAGGGTGTTGGTCACTACTGGGTTAGTGAGTTACTGAGATGGAAATTTCCTCAAGTCCCTAAACCTGGCTGTGACAGTGACTGAGAGGGTGCTTCCTGCAGCCAAGAGAACTCAAGGCAGACCTTCCCTTGAAATGTTCTCCTACCACAAGCTTTAAACAAGACCACCCATCAGATTCTAGCTCTTCTTAAAAAAAAAAAAAAAAAATGCTGTATTCAACCTACCAAACTGATTTTATGGAGGTTAATAAAATCAGTTTGGTAGGTTGAATATAGCATTTTTTTAAGAAGAAAAAAAAAAAATGCTGTACTCAACTTACCAAACTGATTTTATTAACCTCTAAAGGCTGCAGTGGAAACCCTGGTGGCATAGCGGTTAAGTGCTACAGCTGCTAACCAAAGGGTCAGCAGTTCGAATCTGCCAGGCGCTCCCTGGAAACTCTATGGGGCAGTTCTACTCTGTCCTATAGGGTCGCTATGAGTCGGAATCGACTCAATGGCACTGGGTTTGGTTTTTGGTTTTTGGAAAGGCTCCAATTTGCAGTTTGAAAAATGCTAAACTCTGTTTAAATTTAGATTATTAATTTTTTATACCCCTCTCCCCCCCAAATTCCATGCTCAATATCTCATGTGGCAAAGGAGGGATGGGGAGGGTACAGGGTCATGTCTTTCCCTCACCAAAGCTAGCACCTAATACCTTCATGTGAGAGGCATTGTTGATTCAGTGGTAGAATTCTTGCCTTCTGTGTGGGGACCAGTGTGCTTCATGTGCAGCCACCCCCTATTTGTTGATGGGAGCTTGTATGTTGCTATGATGCAGAACTTCCAGACTAAGATGGACTAGGAAGAAAGGCCTGAAAATCTACTTCTGAAAATCAGCCAGTGAAAGACCTATGGATCACAACAGTTCAATCTGCAAACAATCTTGGGAATGGTGCAGGACTGGGCAGCATTTCATTCCTTTGTGCATGGGGTCACCAGGAGTCAGAGGCTGACTTGACAGCAGCTTTTTTTTTTTAGTTTTAACAACAACAATCTTTTAATGCAATACAGATCCTTTACTAAACTCCTGATTTTGGAAAAGAGAGAATGTTTTTTAAAACCGGTGTTAAAACATTGCTTTTAGATTTCAAATGTGGTTTCATATTCTAATCTCAACCTACAAACAGTCTACGTTTATTCCTCATGCTTGTTCTAATCTAGATCACAGGTGACATCCCAGATCACAGGAATGATAGGGACTTGGCCTCTACCACATTGTAGGGCTCCCAGGCAATCACAGGGTAACGAGTAACCAGTTGCCATTGCGTCCACCCTGACTCGTGATGACCCTTTATGTATCAGAGTAGAACTGTGCTCAATAGGGTTTTCAGTGACTGATTTTTTAGAAGTAAGATCACCAGGTATTTTTTCCAAGGTGCTTTTGGATGGACTCGAACTTCCAACCTTAAGATTAGCAGCTGAGTGCATTAACTGTTTGCACCACCTAGGAACTCCAGTCATAGGGTAGGTAACCTTATCAAAAAATGTTCCTCCTTTAGACTCACAATTAGCATCTTAATATCAGCCCCTTGAGCGTGAGCCTGGGCCCAGCTTCTGAGGGAGCAGCAAAGCCAGATCTCACTCAGGACCCAAAAAGATCTCCTAATGTCTAATAGAGAATAAAAAAGATTAATGGTTAAAAAAAAAAAAAGTTCTCTTAACTTTCTACCATTATCAGTAAGGCCTGAATCTAAAGGTCCTGGCTTCTACCCCAGGCATGTGGTTCCCAAAGCCAGGGAGCATATTCTTACTCTTTGGGATGCCAAGGGTGCTTCCAAAGACTTAAAAAAACAAAACAAAACAAAACAAAACAAAAAACTAGCAACTGACTGTGATATTTTGCAGAGCACTGTGGATTTTCAAATTTTAATTTAGAGGAAACTAGAAAATATTGGTATGTTCAGTTTTCCTTTTTCACACTCTTTCTACTCTTTTGACCCACTTGACTTCCTTCTGAACATTATGGTGGTGGAACTCCCCATTATTGCTCCTTGGAGTAATATCTGCAATATCAAACACAATTTTGTTGGTTGGAAAATTAAAAAAAAAATGTAAGTGGGGCCCTAAGAACAGCAGGATAGAAGTGGGGTGGTAGCAGGGGCTGGGAGTTGGGGGGCATCCTAGCCCAGTCAGAATGGCAAATGACTTGCCGTAATTTCAAGACTGGAAAAAAGGTGCATTTTGCCGTCCTAAATCAATTTAACTGTTCAAATGATTATTGCTCCCCTGGTGTTTATAAACATACGTGAAATGAAAAGAGACAGACTCATACAGACTGAAGAGTTTTCAGAAACTATTATACCCACAAAGTCTCTTTCAGTTTTACCCAATTTTATGAATCCTAACTTATCAACTTTACTGTCTGCAGAAAAGAGACAGTAGAGCTTGGTGGTCAAGGGGGCAGCTCCTGGCTCTCTCATGGACACATTATGAAATTGGCCAAGTTCCTTCACTTCTGCAAGCCTTGGTTTCCTCATTGTTAAGTGGGGATCATTCACAATAATACTTAACCACTTAGGGTTGTTGTGAGGATTTGTAACAATGGCTTGGGGGCAGCATCTGACCTGTTCTAACTTCACAAGGGGAAAGGATAATCAAGATCAACAGCCCAAGGCTGATTTCTGCGAGGTCGAGGTCAACCATGCCTCCTCTTTCTACCAGCTTTATCAATTCTGACATCAGCAGTCCCCCCAATGGCACTGTCTACTTCTCTGCTGGGTTCCATAATTCATAACTGTGGCCACGCAGAACTCACAGGCTATACTTACAATTATGGGGTTTATCAGGGAAGTAACAGTTACACTCCAGGTTCAGGAATGCTCAGCATACAGTTCTTCCATCAGGGCAGCCCCTTCCCAGTCTGCTGCCAGGCCTGCTTCTCCCTGGCCCTGGGCCTCTGCCCAAAGACACTGAGCTTTCTCTCTCCATGGGCTGGGAAGCCCACCACGCCATCTACTGTTACCAGGTCTCTGCTGCCAGGTCTCACTTCCTTCAGTGTTACTTTTCTCTCTCTCTCTCTCTCTCTCTCTGTCTCCTGATTCCAGAAGCTTCTCGCACAGGGATCCCAGGCCCAAAGGATGAGCTGGCTCTTGGTTGTTCTTCCTTGGTGGTGGTAGGCTCTTCTCTTTCCCCCACTCTGGGATGGCTCATTTCAAGTGCAGTGGAATGGCAAAAACTGACAAATCCCCTTGGTGGGCCACAATCAGCTATCACACAGTCCCACTCAATCACTTGGGCGGGAGTTACAAGATCATGGCTAGAAGGGCCAACACATAAGCTATCCACACCACAGGACTTAATGAAGTAATGTGTGAAAAACATTTACTAAAAAGTCTGTGATATGGTAGAGACTCCGTAAGTTTTGTTATGGATCAAATATAGCTACTGCAAATAAACCAAGATCCCAATGATAGGCAGACAGTTCCATGAAAACCATACAAAAGAAGAGATCAGCATGAAAAAATCCACTGTAGATCTTTTCATCTATATTTCAACCAGGAGCTATTAGCTCCTTGACCCCCAAGGGACATTTTCAATGTCTAGAGACTTTTTTTTTTTGTCATAGTAGGGGAGGAAATGCTACTGCTATGTACTAAGTAGAGACTAGGGATGCTGCTAAACATTCTACAACGCACAGGACAGCTCCCACAACAAAGAATTACCTGGCCCAAAATGCTAATTGTGCTGAGGTTGAGAAAACCTGACTCAGCACAGTCCCTTTAATATCTTAGGTCCAGGGATTATACTTTCCTTTATGGCTAGAAGAAGTTATGAATGGAGTCTCAAAAGAAAAGAAAAAAAAAGTCTCAATACCATGAGGGCCAAAGCCCACTGGGGCAGAGTTAGGAAATGCATACTTTAGCCTAGTACTTGAAGCTTAAGACAGAACCCTGGTATTTATCAATGTTCTGTTCCAGGCCTTCAATGTTGAAGTGGGAGCCCAGAGGCCCACTGGATCGGACCAATGAGACCCTACCAAATTAACCACACAAAGACCTCACTTTGCAGGGTTTAGTGTGGTTGGGAAAGAGAAATTTGATGCTAACCTGGGTCCTAAGGTTAATATACGGATGCGCTGAGTCCAAGGAAAGTATCTTGACTAATAACTCCCTAGCCCTACTTTAAAGTATAAGGAGTCCTGGAGGTGCAACGGTTAGGCCCTCAGCTGCTAATTGAAAGGTTGGCAGTTCAAACCCACCCAGCAGCTCCATGGGAGAAAGACCTGGCCATCAGCTCCTATAAAGATAGAAATCCTATGGGACAGCTCTATTCTGTCACATGGGGTCACTCAGTCAGAATCAACTCAACAGCACCTAACAATATCAACAACTTAAAAGTAAAAGGAATTCCTGGGTGGCACAAATGGTTGAGTGTTCAGCTACCAACCAAAAAGATGGCAGTTCAAACCCACCCAGGAGTGCCTCAGGAGAAAGGCCTAGAGATCTGCTTCTGAAAGTTCACAGCTATGAAAACCCCGTGGAGTTGCGGTTCTACTCTGCAGCACATGGGGTTGCTATGACTCGATTCTACTCAACTGCAACAGGAATAGAACTGGAACTGAAAAGTAAATATAAAGTAAGGTGGATCCTTCTGGGGAGTCTTGCTTTGATTCAAACAGATATACTAAATTGTGTGTGATTTCCTCAGATTTACTCAAGTCAGATCCAAAGACTTTCTGGATTCCCATTGACAAAGCCTCCAAAGAGGAAGCTTTATGTCTTAATAGCACCCCACCTTCAATTTAGAGTCAAGGCATAATAAGGCAAAGTGGAGAAGCTGGCTGAGAAATGAGCTGGCAACCTGTCATGTCAGTAGCTGTCATATGAGATGACTGTCACCTCACAAGAAGCAGTTAAGCACCTCTTAGTTAAATGGACAGTGGACTGTTTGCTCCGTTTATGATGTAGAAACCAATGTGCTTCTATTAGTGCCAAATTGGTGTTTTCCCTTCATCTGGCAGAGAGAGGACCAGACAACCAGTGCACCGCTAGGATGCAGGTTGGCAGGCCAAAAAGCCCTTCACTCCATAGCCTGTTCGGCACTTGCTTGAGTTGCCTAAAGGCCAATCCTGAGGTTGCTGCAAGGGACGTTAAAGGATGGTATATTTAACCAGAAAAGCAGAGTAAGAAAATCACAGCAAAATGGCACATGACTTTCCTCTGTTCAACTTGGAACGTCATTGTACCACGTGAACTGCCATCATGGCTTATTCCTTTTTATGAAGTCCTCTTGAAATTTTTTTTCAAATTTACATTTCTACTGGAATTTAACTAAGTGTATAACTTTTCCAATGGTAATTTAAGGTTGAAAACATTTCAAAACTGTACAAAAATTGAATCAGCCTGATGGTTTTGGGAGAAGGCAAAGGTGGTAGAGGAGATACACTGACCATGCAGTTTTATGAGCCAAAGATAGATTTGAGATATGAAATTATGTTTCAGAATATCCACAGGAAGTGAATAAAGATTACCCTGTTGTCTCATTTAAATGCTTATGCCATTGTTAGGCATGCCGAAAAGCTTGACTATATAGTCACCTTTGTTGCAAGAATGGAATTCGAGTGATCTTCATAAAGTTGATAGAAATGGATTCGATAAAATACTCCAAAACTAGAATGCTCAGACAGCACAGAAATCTTTACTCATAGAAGGAAACATCTGCAAGCAAATGACTTTGTGAGACACGCTATGTTTTGAAGAGCTCCCTAATTGACCATGATATAATAACAATGATCTCTGTCTTACAAGGACTTAGCTCAAGGGAGGCACCAGTGAACTTGAGGATCTGTGTGGCACGGAAAAATTCTCCTTGACACCTACATGAATAAAAAAGGCAGTACGGAATAACATATAGTTAGAGAGACCCCTGGACCAGCAATTGGGAGACCAGGCCAGCTTTTTTACCTACTGTCCAGCTGATCTTGGAAATTCTCCTTTGAGTTCACTCCCATCAGTAAAATGAGGATAGATGACGGCATCTGCTCTGTGTATCCCACAGGGCTGTGAACATTTGAGAAAGCTTCACGAATGGTTGACTAAACAACCAGTGTCTTATTGTTCTTGTCAAAAGGTAATGAGAGTTAGAATCAAATTGTATCCTATTAAGGAAATATGTTTATAACCAAATTACTTCCTGAGAACTTCATGTTTCCTGGCATTGTCTTTCATTTCTTTCCTAATATAAAATGTCAGGAAACCTAGGTTTCTCTGAGAAGAAAATTACATAGCCAGTAAACATATTTTTAAATGTTTTATTTTATAGGACAGAGTAGAACTGCCCCATAGGGTTTCCAAGGAGCACCTGGTGGATTTGAGCTGCTGACCTTTTGGTTAGCAGCCGTAGCTCTTAACTGCTGTGCTACCACGGTTCCCATTTTATTTTATGTCACTCTCCTTTGGTCATCTAGATGAGATATTTTGGAGGAGGTCTTATTCAGAGATCTCTTTATTACAAGAAACAAAAACCCATCCAAGTTAATTCAAATAAGAGAATTTGTTACAAAAGTACAGGAGGCCATCTCACATGCATCCCAATCAAACTAGAGCCAGTCCTCCTGTAACTGGGTTGGGAGACCTCCAAAACCCAAAGTGTTTTTTTTTTTTTTCTTCTGTTTTTTTCCTCCAAAAATCAAAGTGGTTCTTTTTTCTGCTTTTCTAAGGCTTCATAGTTTATTTTTCTCTGTTTTTCTTTTATACACACCATATACCCACAAACCCACAAAGCCAACCCATTCAATACACCCAAATCTATATGACCTTACTGATGTCCAGTACACATCATGTGTGCACTATAATTTCTCTGTCTCTTAGTTTTTCTTTCTACCTGCCTGGAATGCAGAGTCAATAATGCTGTTCTCTCCACATGAGCTTCTTTTTTAGTACTTATAGCTCAGAGTGTTTGTCACCAAAGCAGTAGGTTGACAAGCACATTTGTGCATTAATCTTTTGTATTCTATGTCTGGTAATTCCAGGAAGTTCTCTTTCTCTGGAGGATTTCTTGATTATTTATTTTGGGGATTAGCTGAAGCCACCATGGTCCTCTTTATGTAATTCGATATTGACTCTTGTCTCCAAGCCATCAGTAAGTTATTATATTTATTTTATGTTTGCTTACTGTGTCCTAGCTTCTTGGTTTGTTTTGTCCTGATATACCCAGATAGGCTGCTCAAGTGAGCTAGTTTGATTATTGGCACCTTTGAAACTCTAACGTCCTGTCACCAGATGGTTAGATCTGTTACTAGGTATGTGAGCCCAGGAGTCCATTTACTCTTCTTGTATGGGATTCAGCTCAGGTGTCCAGATAGTTGGTCACCAAGTGTGTGGTGCAGGCTCTCACCTACAGTCTAGACGGGCAGGGGTGATTGGTATAGGCACAGGTATCTGGCTGCAGTAGGGGGCCATGAGCTGAGCAAGGCAGGGGGCTGACAGCTGCCCCTGAGTGTCTGGGAAGAAAGTATGTCCCTGTTCCCTAGAGCATGTAGGTGGGTGGGTTTTGCAGCTGGACCATAATGCCGTTGGCTGTAAGGACTGGAAGGCACCACTTATTCTTGGACCCCATGTTGCAGGTGGCTAGGTGGCACGGATGGAGCCACCAGTCCTCAGGACCCTGATGTGGGTAGGTGAGGACCCTGCTTAATAGGCAGAATGGTGTCAAATGTCATGAACCTGCCACTCTACCACATAGTTGATACAGTTGAACTTAGGCTTCAGGTATATACCTTATTGTACTGTGCTAAAGAGGGCCTATGCTGTTGAAACGGGCCCACACAGTTCTAGGCAGGGGTGAAAGGCATTCAAAGTCTGTGGACCCATTATGTCTGTGCCTAGGCAAAGAAGCTGTGCCTGCCCTGAGTTCCCAGTTTAGGGGACCTGGCAGATTATTTTTTCCTGTTTGTTAATTTGTTCCTGTACCAAGGCTGAGAGAATGGCTAAGAGCATATGATGGGTCCTACTTCTGGCCCAGAGGACACAGCAATCTCTGAAGCTGTCCCAGGACCTGGTGCAGAGTGGGGAGGGGGCAGGTAAATGGGAAAGAGGGTTTTCCCAAAGGGGTGTTTTTGATCCATGTGGTAGTTTATTTAGATGCATGTACTTATTTTTTTCCAATTGAATGCCACTTTTCCCTGGTTTGGGAGGCTTGAGTAGACTCTCCGCCACTTGGTCTCTCCTGATGTGGAAAATGCGTCCTGAGCACCACTGCTTGCATCACTGCTTGTGCCAGCTGGTCCAGCCTGCAGGGTGCCAGTTCCTGCTGGGTCAGATCTGGCAGCTCCTTTCTGCTTCTGAATTGTATTTCCCTCTCCCTGCTGCTCGGTCCGATTTCTCAACCTTGCCTTTGATGTTCAGGGCCCCTAGATTGTCATATATAATCGATTCACTTGTTTTTTCAGGTCTTCGTTGTAAGAGGGACCACAGGAAGCATCTGACTACTCTGCCATCTTGGCCTTGCCTGACAAGCACATTTGGAAGTGTATTTATATCGAATCACCTTGGGCAAGTTATGTAATTCTCTGTGCCTCAGTCTCCTCATCTATAATATTACTCCCAATCTCATAAGCTGTTGAGAAGACTTGTTATTATTATTTTAAGCCACTAAGTTTTGGGGTGTTCTGCGACACAGTCATTGAAAACCAAAACATCTCCCTCCACCATGTCATTTCAAACTTCCTTCCATACCTGGTGTAAAAATCGCATGGAGGCGGTGGCTTCTGACCTCCTCTAAATTCACAAGGGAGAAAGAGAATCAAGATCAACACTCCAAGGCTGATTCCTACGAGGCACAGGTCAGACATGTCTCCTGTCTCCACCATCTTTACCAATCCTGACACCAACGGTTCCTCCCACAGCGCACCTTGCATCTCTGCTTAGTTTGATAATTCATTGCAATGGCCACACAGAACTCACAGAAAATACCTATGATTATGGGGTTTATTAGGGAAGTAACAGTTACAATTCAGGCTCAGAAACCCTCAAGATACATTTCTTCCCTCAGGACAGCCTCTTTCCAGCTGTGCTCACAGGCCCCTGCCCAGAGGCACTCAGCTTTCTCACTCAGTGGGCTGGGGAGCCAACCGCACTCTCTCCTGCAGGTCTCTACTGTCGGTCTCTCCTGCCTTCATTTCTCTGCCACCACTTCTTGCCATCTTCTGTTACAGCTTTCTGTCTCTCAATCTCCTGGTTCCAGGAGCTTCTCAGTACAGGTCCAAAAGATACGCTCTCTGCTCCTGGCTGTTCTTCATTGGTAGTGGTGGGATCCTCTCTCTTCTGCCTCTGGCATTGCTCATTTCAAGCCCAGCAAGAAGACAAAACTGACCAATCCCCTTGGTGCCACAATTACCATATTTGCACAGGGTAGGAATTACAAGACCATGTCTAGAAAGGCTACACAAAAGTCATCCATTGCACCACACTTGGAAGCTTACCTGACAAACTAAATGTAGTGTCTGTATTATCTTACTTTAGAACTGCACACAGAGTTTGGGTTATTTAATCTCTTTCTGCTTTTAGTCAGTTTCATAAAACTAATACTGATAATGGCTAATGTTGAGCATCACGTAGCAGCACTGTGTACGCAGATTATCTCACTTAATTCTCACAATATGGGAGGCAGCGATGGTTCAGTGGTAGAATTCTTGCCTTCCATGTAGCAGATGCAGCTTCTCCAAAACACAAACAGAGAAGCTCTCAAGCCTTGTTAGTGCCTGGGCTCAGAAACTCTAGAATGTCATTTCTCCCACATTCTATTTGTTAAAGCAGTTTCAAAAAGAGAGGACTGGACAGGACTTGAGTATCAGGAGATCTAGCTCACTGGGGCCACCAATGAGAGACTATCACCAGAGGTTAACACAGAAGCTTAGCTGGAAGAGAGAGTAAATGCAAGGAATAAAAATAAAACAAACCAGGAGTGACCTCAATGAGCATGAGAGTCATGAAAAAGACTGGCCTGGCTGTTGTTTTCAAGGGTCGAAATAGACTGTAATGGTTTATTTGGACTCCGGATAATTGTATCATATCCCCTATAGTGTAAGATTAAAAGATTCAAAGGTTCAAACTATGAAGTAGCAGAACCCCCGAGTGTCCCTGGAAGCCATCGTCTTTGTAGAACTTGAAAGAACTCTTTCTTCAACTCTAGGTCAAATCTATTTGTTTAACTCATGTCAAGCTTTTAAATTGGGATGTACAGAGTCAGAGTCCAACAGCGACAGAAGCTCTGGGTCGAGGACTCTAATAAGAAGTTGATTCCCATGGTTGCGCTTTTCATCTCTCACTGTCAGCAGTTTTCCTCTTTATCTTCCCCTCTATTGCTCTGTTTGCTGAGAAGTCAAATCCTTAATTTTCTGTGAGCTGACGATGTTCCATCTAAGTAGATCTGGAAATTTCCCAAAGAACCAGCTTTTGGTTTGGTTGGCCTGTGTGTTGTTTGGGGACTGCCCTCTGCCCCATGGTTGGGGTGGGATGCTAGCTGGTGTAGAGGGAGGTCTGAGGTTGGTGTCTAAGGAGTGCTGGACACTCACTGTGGTTGCCCATCAGATGCTTCCAGTTTATGCTTCAGTGCTTTTCTGATCAGCTTCTACCCGTCCTAGAAAGGAGAGCTCAGGCTTTCCTTCTCAGGTGCCTCTCTTCTCTAGGGGGCTGATGAAGCCTGGGAACAGCAAGGCACTCCTACCTCAGAGAAGACATTGGCAGTTACATGTTTATTAACAAAGAAGACATGGTCCAACATCACATCACATTGTCAGAAACTGCTTTGTTAGAGAAAGAAATCCTGGAGACCTAGCTGCGGGGAGGGAGGGATGGGCTGTCCCCAGGGTACAGCTGAGAAACAAGGTCACTGCCTCTTTCATTCACCAAGGCTGGCATTTCTTAGCCCCTCCACCTGCCATCCCACAATCCCCACCCCTTACCTCCCACCCCTCCACTTCCCCCTAAGTAAATCACTGCTTCCCTCTGCTCCTGTCACTTAGCTCTCTGAAAATTACACTCCTGTTATGACTTGAATTGTGTCCTCCCAAAATATGTGTTGGAATCCAAACCTGTGGAAGTAATTCTATTGGGGAATAGGGTTTTTTGTTATGTTAATGAGGCCATACCAGTGTAGGGTGTGTCTTAAACTTAATCACTTCTGAGTTATAAAAAGAGAGATTAGACACAGAAACTAGCACAAACAGGGGGAAGACAGATGTCATGTGAGGATCGCCAGGGAACCAAGGAGGAATGCCGGAGCTACACAAGCTGAGAGACAAGGATCTTCCCCTAGAGCCAACGCCCTGAATTCAGACTCCTAGCCTCCAAAACTGTGAGAAAATAAATTTCTCTTCTTTAAAGCCCCTCACGTGTGGTATTTCTGTTACAGCAGCAGTAGGCAAACAAAACAACTTCCTCTCTTCATCCTGATCTCCAAACTTCTCTGTGGCACCTTCAGAATGTGGTTTTTTGTTGTTGTTGCTTTCAGTGCGCACAACTTCATTTTAAAACTTTGTTTTAGAGCAGCAGTAGTCTCGGGGTTCGTTACTCAGGACATTCCCCTGAACTAGAATGTTAACTCATTCATGGCTAATTCCTCAGTGCCTGGCACAGGCCCTGGCACAGGGTAGGAGTTCGATACACAGTTGTTGAATGAACAGGCTGCGAGAATTACATCCCTGTTTGGTATTTCATATTTTGTTTCCTGGGTTCGTCCCTTGGGACTCTTTTCCCATCGCAGACTGTACCAAGGGAAAACAAGGGATGAGTTTCCTAGAAACAGCTTTTGTCAACAGTGAGCCTACCTCCCTCTACCTCCTCTGCCAAAATATAAAACCAGTTAGGAAGCTGTGAAATGACTCAGGGGGGGCATTGTCAGAGAATTAGAAGGGAGAAAACACACATATCGGACAAGACAAGAACCTTTAAGGTGTAACCTTTTGGAAGACAGCGTTGCTTGTAAATAGTCAAGTTTTAAGTCTGATCACTCGGTAGTTACTGAACTTCTTTGGAGATGTCTTTTTGTGCTTCATAAGATTGCTGTACTGAGGGGACTTATCAAGAGGCAAGTCTAAATATTTCTTCAGGGAAACATTTTATGTGATATACTTTTGCCTTGTTTGCTGTAGAGACTTGCAAAATCCTTTGTGTTGGATAAAAACAACATCCTTTCTCCCCACACCCACTGGTTTTTGCCAGTTCCTCGGATTGTTTAAACAGGAACTGGCTCTAAACAGGTGAGGGGCTTTGTACAGGAAGCTTCAAGACAAACGCACCATACGGATGCTGTGGTCTGGGAGTCCTGAGCCCTGTCTCTGCTTTTCCTCTGTCTCCCATGAAAAGGTCAATGGACTTTCTCTTTGCTCTGTGTGACAGAAGAGAAAGAAATTAGATTTCAGAGTCATTGGGGTAGGGAGGGGGGCAAGAAAACAATTAGTTATTATCTATCTTTTTTTCCAAAGTCCTGCGAGGTTTACCACTGGGAAGCCTGTAGGAGGTCGTATTACAGTATTTTCATCTGAGCGTAGGACAAGGAATTGCCTTGCTACTACTTATCATTTCTCCCTGAGTCTCGGAATGCATAATATCTCCAGTCTTGTCTTGAGGAATCTTTTGTGTAGCATTAGAAGACAAAATCATTAGCAGCCATTAAGAAAGGAGAAGCTAAAGCAAATTGTCTTGTGATCCTGCTTATTTGCAAGGTCAGGAATTGCCGGGTGTCTGTGCCCTGGGTGCCTCAGTGGTTCCCTTCCAGGATTACCTTGGCAGCCAGCTGCCCTTTATTTACCTGCAGCAACCGGACAACAGGCTTTGCTTTTCAAAGGAAAGGGATCACATCAGGACCTCTGGGATTAGAGCCCAGGTTATGTTAGGATTTCTGGAATTAAACTCCAGATTGTTTTTAAAGGGATAGGCTTTAATGCTGTTCTTTTTTTTTTCTTTTAGTTTTTTTCTATATTAAAACACATCCACACATAAATGTTTTTTCTAGGTGCATAAGATTATACACTAACCTAGAAGACTATACACTAAGAAAACACATAACTCCTGTTTTCTCTGGTTGGTGGGAGTACAGATTTCTTCTTTTAATTCACCTATATTTTTTAATTTGTTTTCATGAGATTGATATTCTTAAGTAATAGTAAGAATTTTTTTTTTCATAGATGGGAACATTTTCAGTTTACTATTTTAGTGTCTTTTTTACTCCACTAGCACTTGCCAGGCTAGGAATATGACCTTTATTTAATGAGTTTGCTCATCAATGCCACAGGTTAGAATTTAATGAACTGTCCATGTTTTCAGTGAGAGTGAGTGGAAGCCATGCATTTGGCACAGCTCTGGGAGATAGATTTTTGGTATCGCTATGGTCATGGGAGCTTTATATTTCACTTCCAGGTCACAGTTAGACTGTCTCAATTCTCAAAAGAAAGACAATCCCTGATATTTTAAAAATAGATTCAATCTTAGTCAATCAATATACTTTATTTGAAATGCAATTGTTTTTACTTTCTTTATGAGGATGGGAAGCGGTATCAGAAAGCAATAATGTAGTATGGTTTTGCCTTTACTTTTACATCAAGAACGACTTGAATCATTTAGTTTTAGAATCATTTTACGCATAATAAACACTGTGACGACTGAAACCTACATTTCCTTTTCAAGCCACCTAAATACTTTTCAAATAATAGCAAATGGAATTATTTACACAATAAAAGCCCGTTGCCTGTAAAGTTGACTCCATCTCATAATGACCCTACAGGACAGGGTAGAACTGCTCCTGAGGGTTTCCAAGGAGTGGTTGGTGGATTTGAACTGTCCACCTTTTGATTAGCAGTGCAGCACACCGTAGTTTTTAACCATTGCACTACGAGGGCTCCATTTACATAATGGAAACAATTATTTAATATTGAATATACAAATTTATCAAGCTTTGCTTATTGAGATTTCTCCGGTGTTTTTGAAAACCATGAGATTTTTCATGGAAAAAAAAATACACCCAGAATTGCTGGAGGAGTGTGTGTATGATTTTCAAAGACTTAACCTGATAAAGGTCAGCTCCAATAGAATCAAAATACATGAAATTCATATTTATATATGCCAAGGCCCAGTGGTTAAAAGTTCAGCTGCTAACCAAAAGGTCAGCGGTTTGAATCCACCAGGTGCTCCTTGGAAACACTATAGGGCAGTTCTACTCTGTCCATAGAGTCATTATGAGTCAGAATCGAATTGACAGCAGCGGGTTTGGTTTGCTTTGTTTTTTAATGTCGAATAAAAATAAAAATATTTATTGACTAAAAATAAGAAAATACTGAATTAAACTTAGAAAAAATATCTTAGAAAATAAATTTACAAACTGCTCCTTAAAGCCTCATTTTAACCCAAATCTTACACATTTGGTTCCACAAAACTCATTAAGCTTACCTTGCAGAGGCATACAAAATTTATTCTTACTACAATGCTTCTTTTATTCAATTCGGTATGTTGATGTTCTTCCTTCATACGCAGAAAATGTATTAATTTCCCAAAGTACATTGGAAAAGTAAAAATGGTAAAACTGTGTTTTTAAAACTGTCTTCGAGTCCATTCAAAAACCAAAAACCAAAGCCAGTGCCATCAAGTCGGTTCTGACTCATAGCGACTCTATAGGACAGAGTAGAACTACCCCATAGAGTTTCCAAGGAGCGCCTGGCGGATTTGAACTGCCGACCCTTTGGTTAGCAGCCGTAGCACTTAACCACTGCGCCACCAGGGTTTCCTTCTAGTCCATAAAAATGTCTAACTAGACTTTCTAAAATAGTTTCGATTTCATTTAAATAAATAAACAGGTTTATTGATTTGTTAAAAACTTCATGCGAATGTTAATAGTTTTAAATGAAACGTTGGAGTAAAAGAGCAAGGCACACTAATATGTCCAATTCAAGCTTAGTGTTGACACATGGAGCTTGTAGAAAATGATGGTTTTCATCACTGTGGAGGGAAGGGAGTCTCTGATTGATTACAAGTGAAAGAGTCTCCATTCTGTATTCTTAGACTTAGTTACTTAAACATCTCTTCATTCGTGGTTTCGTGGACTCCTGCCTCAAGATTCAGAGTAAATGCAGGGAGTATTACATAATCTAACTGCCGATCTTTTTGTTAGCAGTTGAGCTCTTAACCACTGTGCCACCAGGCCTCCGATCTAGCTTCAGTTAAAGTAAATTTCTCCACTAACCGGAACAGCCAATGAGAAACAACTCTCCTAGAAAAGCATGGGAAGTTTTAAAAATGATGCACGGAGTGGCAGGTAGGGTGGTCAGAAGTCCTTCACAAAAATTCTGGTTAATCGTGTGAAAAGTGTAAAGCGTTTATGTATTTCAACTGATAATGTGTAGCTGTTGTGGATGCAGCTTTTATTTATTTCTTGTTTTATTTTTAAAAAATAACTGCTAACCTTCAGAACAACAGTGTGAAATGTCACCTAAAACACAAGTTTCTGTCTGGTTGATGCCTCATGTATTCTGTTTTACTCTTTGGGCCACACATTCCTCCTGACATTAGAAAACCTCTATGCCAGCATTTGAGAAAGGAATTGAAATATTTTCAACAAAGATAAATTCAAATGCCACCACGTGAGTTCTGACTGAACGTGCCAATTGAATGATTGTGCTCAATTATGTTACTCTCATTCCCTCTGGAAATAACTCTAAAATGATGGTAAAAGGCTAAAAAGGGCATGAAACTGTAAAAACAAAGAGAATAGAAGAAAAAAGATGAAATAGTATAAAAAAATAGGAAGCAGGAAAAGTATTAGGACTAAATGATTGAGGCAGGGGTTTTCCGCCTCAGTACTATTGACATTTTGAGCCTGATAATTTTTTGTTGTACAGAGTTGTCCTGTGCATTGTAGAATATTTAGCAGTATCCCTGGCATCTACCCACGAGATTCTAAGGCCAAACCTCTCCCAAACCCTACCCAGTTGTGACAACCAAAAATGCCTCCAGATATTGCTAGATGTTTCCTGGGGGCAAAATTGTCCCTGATTAAGAACCACTGATTTAGGAAATCACAAATATCTAAAAGTGCCTTGAGGAAAAGTACAAAAGCAGGCTTATTCTGGCCTGAGAACCCCAGGAGGTCTCGGGAGCTAGAAACCCCCAGGAAAAAACAGAAGGATTGAAAATTTGTAAAAGGTGTAGGTTAGACCCTGTATAGCCTGATGACAGAAATGGTTAAGAGCTCAACTACTAACTAAAAGGTTGTCAGTTCAAATATACACACAGAGGCACCTTGGAAGAAAGACCTAGCTATTTACTTCTGAAAACCCTACAGAGCACAGTTCTACTCTGAAACACATGGGTGGCTATGAGTTGGAATTGACTCGAAGGCAGCTGGTAACTGGTAGGCCCTCTGCAATCTCTCTTAAAAAAAACAAAAAACTGTTGCCTTCCAGTCGATTCCGACTCATAGTGACCCTATAGGACAGAGTAGAACTTCCCCATAGGGTTTCCAAGGAGTGACTGGTGGATTTGAACTGCCAAGCTTTTCATTAGCAGACATACCTCCTAACCACTACACCACCAAGGTTTCTATAATCTTTATGCTAGAGATTAATTTGGAGAGGTCGATTCTGGGAGGCTCCAGGCTTAGAAATACAAGGCACAATTGAGGGTGAAGGTTACATACTGAATGTGGGTATTATGTGGAAACTGACCAATAGCAAATGGGACTCCTAGCCCCTCTCTCAGCTCAGCTCTAAGAACAATGGCATCCAGGTATATACATTACCAGGCAGGAGATTGAAAATTCTTCTTATGAAAAACTGACCAAGCCACAAAAAGAAAAAAACCTATTGTTATTCAAAGTTAGAGAATTGGCTGAGCTAGCTCACCTTAAAACCTGCCTTCAGTAATCTCCACCCTCCCCACTCACAATTGGTAATCATAGGTTTTTGGCAGCTCACATACAAACAGACAGCCAAAGAAGACCAGGCATTTGAGGCAAGCCTCCAGTATAAAAGACAGAGGGGGGAAAAAAAAGAAAGAAAGAAGGAACTTAGAGAAAACAAAAATATTGTGGGGAGCAGGTGAAAACTTCAAGACAATCTTAAGTGAAGCTTCCCTTCCTAGGTCTTGGTTTCTAAACACCATTCTCCATTGGCCTGGGAGCAGGGAAACAACCTCTTGGCCAGAAAATAAAAAGATCCCCTAATAATTATGAAAAAAAAAGAATAATGAGGTCATGAAAAAACACAGGAGCCAGCTTGAAGGGGTGTCCTTTGGTCAAGCTGGGGACAACTTCAGCTCAGCTTAAAAATACATGAGAGTATTTGTCTTAGTCATCTAGTGCTGCTGTAACAGAAATACCACAAGTGGATGGCTTTAACAAAGAGAAATTTATTTCCTCACAGTAAAGTAGGCTAAAAGGCCAAATTCAGGGCATCAGCTCTAGGGGAAGACATTCTTTCTCTGTTGGCCTTTCATTTGATATTCCCCCAGACTAAGAGCTTCTTCACATAGGAATCCTGAGTCCAAAGGATGTGCTCTGCTCCCAGTGCTTCTTTCTTGGTGGTATAAGGTCCTTAACTCTCTGTTTGCTTCCCTTCCCTTTTTATCTCTTGAGGCCACACCCCAGGAAAACCCCCTTTACATTGGATCAGGGATGTGACTTGGGTAAGGGTGGTATTATAATCCCACCCTAATCCTTTTAGCAGAAAATTACAATCACAAAATGGAGGACAACCATACAATGCTGGAAATCATGATCCAGCCAAATTGATACACACATTTTTTGGGGGACATAACTCAATCCATGACAGTATTATATTACAACTCTAAATTAAAATAGGAAACCATGAGTCCATAATGATATAAATAAAGAAGGGAGAGGGGAAACTCTTCCTTTCAGTAGAACATCAGCTAATAGTTGTAGAAGGAATAATGGAAATAGATAATCAGCATTTGGTTAACTAAATTAGTGGAAGCTGATACAGATGGAGGTCATCAATGGATACTAAGGCTGGTGGGTAGAGGTTTGGTGAGGAAAAGATGTTTTCATAATGTCATGGATTGAATTAGGTCCACAAAAAAATATGTGTCAACTTGGTTAGGCCATGATTCCCAGTATTGTGCGGCTGTCTTCCATTTTGTGATTGTAATTTTATATTAAAGAGGATTAGGGTAGGATTGTAACACCCTTACTAAGGTCACACCCCTGATCCAATATAAAGGGAGTTTTCCTGGCATATGGCCTGCATTACCTTTTATCTTACAAGAGATAAAAAGAAGGGAAGCAAACAGAGTGGGGACCTCATACCACCAAGAAAGAAGCACTGGGACCACAGTGCATGTCATTTGATTCTGGGGTTCCTGCATAGAAAAGCTCCGAGTCCACGGGGAGATTGACAAGAAGGACCTTCCTCCAGATCTGACAGAGAGAGAAAGCCTTCCACTGGAGCTGACATCCTGAATTTGGACTTCTAGCCTACTAGACTGTGAGCAAATAAATTTCTCTTTGTTAAAGCCATTCACTTGTGGTATTTCTGTTATGCAACACTGGGTAACTAAGACACATAATCTCAGACTATCTCTTCACAAAATCCTAAGCAAATACAAAGAGGAAATGGTGACTTTACAGTGGAGAAAACTGACAGACAGCATATGACAGGCGATCAATATTAACATCGTCAGCGGTGGGACAGGTTGATATCATGTGCCTGATAGAACGTAGCAAGAAGAGCACAGCATCATTTTTTGTGATATTCCTTCCAACAATGTATGGTCTGAGTCTGATCAAGAGGAAATATTGGACACACCAGGTTGACGTTCATACTGTACAATGAAAAGCTTACTCTTAATATTGTCAGTGATTTGAGAGACAAGAAAAGACTGAAGGATTGTTCTAGACTGGCATGCACTGTGTGTTCCCATATGAGATTCTAGAACTTAAAGGAAAAAGAGGCATTATTTAGACAATTGGTGAAATTTAAATGGGGTCTAGCAAAGATACAACACCTGCCACAGCAGCTGTAATCAGGGCTACTTCTTGGTTAAATTTGAAGTAATCCATTATCACCCACAGTTTTGTGTACGTGCGTGTGTGTGTGTGTGTTTGCAGAGGACAGATTAGTGAATTAAATGGAAATATAATGGGGTCCACCGCTCCTGCATTCTTTAGGTTTTTAAGAGAGGGACTAATTTCTGCCAGTCCTTCTGTGATACAATATTGTTTTTGATTTACTGTCTTGATTTGGAGTCCCTGGGTGGTGCAAATGGTTAACATATTCAGCTGCTAAAAGCTGGAAGTTCGAGTCCACACAGAGATGACTTGGAAAAAAGGCCTGGAGATCTACTTCCAATAAATCAGGCATCGACAGCCCTGTGGAGTACAGTTTTACTTTGACGCATATGGAGTTGCCATGAATCAGAATTGACTTGATGGCAACTGGTGGTGAATCTTGGTCTGGTGAGGGCTACACCATTTTACAATCCCAACAATGGATGAGGGTTCCAATTTCTCCAATCCTCCAATGTTATTATCCATTTTTTCTGATAATAGTCATCCATGGGAGAAAGATGTGGCAATCTGCTTCTATAGAGATTTACATCCTCAGAAACTCTATGGGGCCACTATGAGTTGGAATCGATTCAATGGCGCTGGGAATGGGGATGAAGTGGTACCTCACTGTGATTTTGGTATGCATTTGTCTAACGACTAATGACATTGAACATCTTTTCATGAGCTTATTAATTGGCCATTTGTACATCTGCTGCAGAAGATCTCTTTAAAGTGTTAAAAAGAAAAGGTGTCATCTTAAGGACTAAGATGAGGCTTACCCAAGCCAGGGTATTTTCAATTGCCTCATATGCATGGGAAAACTGGGCAATGAACAAGGAAGACTGAAGAAAAATTGATGCCTTTGAATTGTGGTGTTGACAAAGAATATTGAATATACCGTGAACCACCAGAATAATGAACAAATCTTTTGGAAGAAATGCAACCAGATGCTCCTTGGAAGTGAGAATGGCGAGACTTTGTCTCGTGCATCAGGAGGGACCAGTCCCTGGGGAAGGACATGATTTGGTAAAGTGGAGGGTCAGCGAAAAGGAGGAAGACCCTCAATGAGATGGACTAACACAAAGGCTGCAGCAATGGGCTCAAATATAGCAATGATTGTAAGGATGGTGCTGGACCGGGCAGTGTTTTGTTCTGCTGTACATAGGATCGCTATGAGCCTGAACCAACTCGACAGCACCTAACAACAACATGCCTTCTTTGTGAAATGAATACATGCAACTTTTATACTAAATTGTTTGATTTGCTTTTTAAGTAGTTAAGATCTGTACGTTGTACAAAATTCTATGGTACAAAAGGGTAATCAGTGAAAGCTAAGTTTCCTTCTCACTCCTGTCCCAGAGCTACCTAGTTCTCTTCCCCAGAGGCAATGAATTTCTTGTGTTTCCCTTTCCAGGAATACTCTTTACATGCACAAGCCTATGTACATATTCTACACCAATGGACACTTACTACATATACTCTTCTGTAATCCATAGCAGAACACAATACAGCTACAAATTTTCTTTCCCGTGGCTAAACAGTCGTAAATTGTATGGATGTGGCATTATGTATTTAACCATTAAAGGATGTTTAAATTGTTCTAATATTTTAGTATTACAAGCAATGTTGTAATATAATATTCTTCTATATTTAAATCTTTGCTACGCTTAGAATTTATTTTGAAGTAAAGTAGGGATACAGATTTTTGTTTTATTTTAGATGTCTGTGGAGTTATCTTAACATGATTTATTGAATAATTCATCCTTCACCACTGATTTGAAATGCCTTCTTTACGACATGCTAAATTTTTGTAGGTATTGGAGTAAATTTCTGGAATTTCTATTTTGTTCTGTTTACAGCTGTCTATTCAAACATTTTTAATTAGTATAGCCTTATAATGTGTTTTAATGTCTGATAGGGTTGTTCCCTTTATCACTGTTCTTTCTCAGAATTTTCCTGGACTTTATTGCTTGTTTATTTTTTTCATGTGATCTCCGGAAAATTGTTCCAGCTTATCTGTTTCCCCCCAAATTTCAAGTGGCTATTGAGTACTTGGAAACATTGTACCATAGCTGCTAACCAAAAGGTTGGCAGTTTGAATCCACCAGGCACTCCTTGGAAACTCTATGGGGCAGTTCTACTCTGCCCTGTAGGGTTGCTATGAGTCGGAATCGAGTCCACAGCAACAGGTTTGGTTTTTTATTGAGCACCTGAAATATGGCTGATGTGACTAACGAACCAAATTTTTAATTAATTAATTAATTAATTTACTTCTAAATTTTATTTATTTTGTTCTTGTTGAGACTATACAGAGCAAGACATACACCAGTTCTATGGTCTATGTATATAACTCAGTGATGCTGATTAGATTCTTCAAGTCGTGCAACCATTCTCACCTCCCGTTTCTGAGTTGTTCCTCCCTCATTAACATAAACTCACTGCCCCCAGGGGTAAATTTCATTTATTTTTAATTAAAATTTAAATAGCTACCATGACTAGTGGTTACTTTATTGAACAGTGCAGTTCTAATAGACTC
This sequence comes from Elephas maximus indicus, assembly GCF_024166365.1. Classification (NCBI taxonomy): domain Eukaryota; kingdom Metazoa; phylum Chordata; class Mammalia; order Proboscidea; family Elephantidae; genus Elephas; species Elephas maximus. The sequence goes on along the minus strand of NC_064819.1, from coordinate 172,407,886 downwards.
TTATTTGTATATAGAAAGATTATTGATTTCTAAACACTAATTTTGTACCCAGCCACCGTACTCAATTCTTCTATTATTTGTACAGGTCATTCCCAACTTACAACATATTCAAGATGTGACAAACTGCATTTACGACCATCTGTTTTTTTGTTTTTGTACATCTTATTGTTACTAATATATACTACACTCAGTGCTGGAGCATGTAAATCACTGATGTTATCATTCTCAGATGTTCAATTTTATGACTTAGTGTTCAAAACACTGCTGTATAGCTGAGGAAAGAAATGCTGGAGGAGAAAGACATACTGACGAAGAGGAAGAAGAGAAGTTGTCAAAAAATTTTCCAGTGAAAAGGTTAGCTGAAGTTTTTTTCTAATCTAAATCAGGGGCTTCAGTTGCTTGAAAACATGGATCCAAACTTTGATCACTTGGCTGAAATCGATAGGCAGATTAGAGAAGCAGTGAGATGTTAGCAAGAAATATATGAAGAAAACAAGAAAAGAACATACGGACAACTCTGACTGATTTTCTGACTAGAAACACTATCCCCATTCCCAAGGATAATCCAGTGATCTAGAAACTTCCATAAGTGAAGTTATTACTGCAACTGACAAAATGCCAACATTGTCCAACTCTTCTTAATCATCAGAGTAAATTCTTATGGTTTGTGTATTTTTTTTACGTAGGTATGTATTAAAATACATCTGTAAGTTTGTATGCAGTGTTTCCAACCCCCAAAGGCAAATAAATAAAGATCAGATTTATAAAGATACTGAAAATAAAAGGCAATAATAATGAAAAAAAAAAAGGAGGTATTTGACTTATGTCAGAACCAACTTATGACAGAGTTGTCAGCGTGAACCCTGTTGTTAGTCAGGGACTACCTGTATATATTTTAGTATTATTTTTCTTTCTAACTTATTTAAAATGTTGGCTTTTTTGTTATGGTATAGACATGTGACCAAATATTTATACAACATATTGATCAGGCATATTTCAAAATTGTATTTGTAGTTTGGAAAGTTTTCATAAAAATATTATATGATAAAAATAAAAGGGCCCTGGAGAAACTCCAAGAGTATGGCCCCTAGACACCCTTTGAAGTCAATACTGAAGTCACTCCTGAGGTTCACCCTTCACCCAAAGATTAGACAGGCCCATAAAACAAAACGGGATTAAATGGGCACACCAGCCCAGCAGCAAGGATGAGAAGGCAGGAGGAGACAGAAAAGTTGGTAATGGGGAACCCAGGGTTGAGAAGGAGAGATTGTTGTGCATGTTGTGGGGCTGGCAACCAATGTCACAAGACAGTATGTGTATTAATTGCTTAATGAGAAAAGAGTTTGCTCTGTAAACCTTCATCTAAAGCACAATAAGAAAATAAAAGGGCCATTTTTTGGGGAAAGAATAAAAAGTGATATTTTCAACTACTGTTCAAGTAGCCTGCCTATAATGGTGGCTAGTGCATTTCAGCTGGTAGGGTTAATTTAAAAGTTAAATTAATAGTAATCCTGATTTCTTTTCCAGTAATTATTTCATCATGACAAATAATTATGCCTTAAATATATCATCCTTTCTTAGTGAAAGCACTCTTACACCAGTATGTTTTATGTTTAATACAGTCAAAGGGATTGTCATGGATTGAATTTTGTATCCCCCAAAATACCCATCAACTTGGCTAGGTCATGATTCCCAGTATTGTGTGATTGTCCACCATTTTGTCATCTGATGTGATTTCCCCGTGTGTTGTAAATTCCATCACTATGATGGAATGAGATGGATTAGTGGCAGTTATATTGATGAAATCTACAAGAGTAGACAGTGTCTTCAGCTAATTTCTTTTGAGATATAAAAGAAAGAAACAAGCAGAGAGACAGGGGGACCTCATACCACCGAGAAAGGAGTGCCAGGAGCACAGCGCATCCTTTAAACTTGAGGTTCCTATGCTGAGATGCTCCCAGACCAAGAGAAAACTGATGACAAGGACCTTCCTCCAGAGTCAACAGAGAGAGAAAGCCTTCCCCTGGAGCCCGTGCCCTGAATTCGGACTTCTAGCCTACCGGACTGTGAGAGAATAAACTTCTCTTTGTTAAAGTCATCTACTTGTGGTATTTCTGTCAGAGCAACACTAGATGACCAAGACAGGAGTGAACTTAAATTTCCTTGGAAACTCCTAGCTAAATTATTTCTTTTAGAAATGTTGAAATTCTAGTTAATCATCGTTTAGTAAAAAAAAAAAAAGTGTGTGTATTGAAACTCTTTGATAAATAATGCTACTCCTTTCTCTTACTCTAATATTATTTGGGTTACTGTTATAAAGGCTCTAGTATTATAAAAAGGAACCCGGGTGGTGCAATGGTTAACTGCTCAGCTGCTGACCAAAAGTCAGCGGTTTGAACCCCTCAGCCGCTCTCAGAGAGAAAAGACCTGGTGATCTGCTCCCATAAAATTGCAACCTAGGAAACCTTGCAGGACAGCTCTACTCTGTCATATGTGGTTGCTATGAATCAGAATCAACTTGACTACATACAACAACAACAGTGTTATAAAAGGGAATCCCTAGGTGGGGCAAATAGTTAAGTGCTTGGCTGTTAACTGAAAGGTTGGTGGTTTGACTCCACTCATAGGTGCCTCAGAAGAAGGATCTAGCAATTTACTTCTGAAAAAATCATTTGTTTAAAACTCTGTGGAGCACATTTCTACTCGGACACACATGGGATCACCATGAGTAGGAAAAGACAATAGCAAATGGTTTTAATGATATAAAAGCTCTGGGTCAAGAACAACTTACCGAATTATTAAATTATATGTGTACTTATGTTCGTTTATATTAATTACTTATAAAGTCTATAGCAATTTATGTTTTGCTGAGGCCTCAATGTTTGGTGTATTTGGGGAATGGGCGTATCATGAAAGCCAAGGGTATTCCAAAAGTCTATAAAATAGAAGCAGAAAAGGCTATGGAATGGATTCAAAATTGTAAATATATATCACATTTGGTGAAATTATCTCACATTTTTTAATAGTGATTTTTCTGAGCAATGGTGACATTTTCTTTTTGGTGCATTGAAGGTTTTTCCCTGGACTAAAAGTTAACTCTATTTTCTTGTAAACTGTTACCTATTCAATGCAACTAAAAAAAAAAAAAAATGGAAATGTTTGTTTCCCAAGCATTTCACGTTTTGGACACTGGAACACTCAACTTCCATAGACAACTAGTGGCCTTACCCTAAAATGCAGTTTAAGTTGTTAAGCATATGAGAACAGTGAGGACACAAATGTGAAATCATTTCCAAGCCCTTCATAATGAGCTCTCCCATTTAAGAAAGACGATCAGTGGATTAAGATTTTGTACGAAGAACAGTGACTGGTGTGTTGGTTGGGACAGGATACATTGTGCTGCACTAACAATCCACCCCAAATTTCAGTGGGCTTAAAGCAACAAAGGTGTAAAAATGGTTTTTAAAGGGTTATTTTTTGCTCATGCTCCCCAGTGGTTTGGCAGTGGGCTCTGGTAACCTTAATCATTCAGGGGCTCACTCTGATAGTGCTGCCACCATTTTGAACATTGCTGGAGGGAAAACAAAACTCTGGAGGGTATCAACCCTGCTGACTCTGGCTTAGAACACATGGCACTTCCCCTCATGACTCGCTGGCCAGAACTAGGGGCATGATTCCACCTAACCTCAAGAGTGCCTCAAAGTGGAGAGAACCAGAAATACTTGACAAACAACAGTCATGATTACCACAATTGTATTGAAAATGTGTTGAAAGAGCAGTTTTGTCAAGAGCAAAGATGACCTTAGCAAAAATGGGAACAATGTAGATAAAACTGGATCACAGTGTTGGCTATTCCATGATTATTTTCCCTCTCCTATTAAAATGGTTTTCCGATTCAATTCAATGGAATTCAGTTCACTAAATTTATAATAAATGCCTCAGTATGTAAGATGCCAGGTGAGGCAGGAACAAAACTGCGGGCTTCAGGATTTCTCCTGAATTCTATACTCAGGCTACTTTGGGGTCACTGTAAGAAAAATGCAAAAAGCCCCAAATCAGGCTTAAGTACATGTAAGCATTCGAACTATAAAATGGTGGTGAAAGGTACTGGAATAATTGATATTTATAAAAAAAGATAAAGTTAGATCCCTTTCTCACACCATTTACTAAAATGTATTACAGATATATTTAAGATTTAACTATGAAATATGAAACTATGATAGAACTGCTAAAAAAAAGACTATGGTTCAGCTATTCCTCAGGCAGGGATTGATAAAAGCTGGTAGATTTGACTTGATGAAAATGTAACTTGCACATCAAAAAATATATTACAGATGAAGTCAAAGGTTTAACTGAAAAATATGAGCTCATAGAAGAACTACCGTATTTTTACTTTCTGTATTTGTTTGCCATCTGCACCCTCCCCTGGCAAAGTATTTTCATAAGCGTGGTATGCTAATTTTTTAGAGCAACCTGTGGAAGAGAATTAGCATGGCAGAGCTCCTGGGGGTGGGGGTGGGGGATGGGGGGTGGGGGGGTGGGGGGATGGGGGGGTGGCTGGGGGGGCCAGCCCACAAACAACCACAGAAGGTGCACTTTATTTGCGTAAAATATGATATAATAAGATATAGGTCGAATGAATGTCAAGGTCACTCCAGCTGACCCTGGAGAAGGAAAGGACTTTCCCATTTGTTTTCTGGAAGACTGGAAGATTTGACTACATAAAAACGACAAAAATAGTATATAAAATATAATAAACATTTTTTTAAAACCTGTGATAGACTGGGAAATATTTGTAACACACATCACAGGCAAAGATTTGATATCCAAAGGATATTATACAAAGTTCTGATAAAGCAGTTAGGAAAAAGGAAAAAAAAAATCCCAATAAAAAATTGGTAAGGGACACAAAACATAATTCACAAGAGAAAAACAAATGACTAATAATGTTCAAACTCATTACTAACCAAAGGAATGCAAACTAAAACCAAAAATATTTTTTGACAATCAAATTGGAAAAGATTTATAATGCTGATAATAACCAGTGTTGAGGGGGAGGTTCTAGGAAACGGTCTATATCTTGATAGGGGTTTTTCAAAACTCAGGGAATGAACTCTTGAGGTTTGTGCAGTTCATTGTATGTGAATTTTACATTAAAAACTAAAATATTGAACTCGAGTTAATGATGCAAATGCTGAAATATTAGAGGAAAGAGCACCTTGAAATGCATAAAAAATAAAGTGAATTTAAAGATGGTGGATAGAGAGATAGATGTTGTTGTTAGGTGCCATTGAGTCGGTTCTGACTCATAGTGACCCTATGTACCACGGAATGAAAAACTGCCTGGTCATGTGCCATGCTCACAATTGTTATGCTTGAGCCCATTGTTGCAGCTACCGTGTCAATCCATCTCGTTGAGGGTCTCCCAGAGGGATAGACAGAAGTATTGATATCTGATAAAAGAAGTATAAAAAAAAAAAAAAAGTGAAATGTTAATGGTAGAATCTAGGTGCTGTGTATTTAAGCGTTCACTGCTTTACGTTTGAAAATTTTCATAATGTTGGAAGTAAAGGGACCCAATATAAAGAGCTCAGCTATCTTTCCTTCTGACTCCCAAAATGCTATCCAACTTGCCTTTTTTCCCACTGACTATTGGACTTTTCCACTTGGTTGTGAAATTTGTCTTCAGGCCCTACAAATCATACCTGCTATCACTGCTTTTATTAATGGTAACACCATTCTCCTAGTTGTAAGCATTTCCCAGGATAAAAACCATTTTTGATACTTTCTCCATCTTCTAATCCATTAAACATTAAATTCTTCTGATTTTCACTTGATAGTGTCTCACTCGATTTCCTGATGCATCACCTGAATTCTGCACCAATTACCGGTATCTTACTGTCCATTGCTATGGAAAAATTAAGTGGTAGAGCTTAGAAAATGTTTTGTGTGTAATTTGACACTGTATATCTTTTTACATGCTTATCTGCAGGATGGTTCAGACAGAGTACTGTATTAGAATTTACTTGGTTATTTGTAAGCCTTCAAACTCGTAATTCCAGCCTCACTTCCTTTTAGTTTGTATGTTAATGACTTGAAACCAGTTTTTGATGATTTAGATACATACAGCCCAATTTATAGAAAATACAAGGGTAAGTACTACTATGAGTGGCCGTTATGGACAACTGGTCCTGCTAAGTGAACTATGCTAAAATATTCAATTATCATTCTGGCAGACTTTGGACACCAGTTCTGTCAAATTATTTATTTACCTGCAGGTCAATTTTGCAACTAATTTACCTTGTAAGATCCACCAAGGAGTGAAATTGCTTAAAATTAGATGCTCCATGGGTACTTCATTAAGTTTTTTTCCCTGGTGGCTGTACTTGTAGGTAATTAGTAACATCTACCTTAAAAATTTCCCAGGTTAATTGCAGCTAAGCTGTTAATTGTGGCTAAGATGTAGCATTTGGGGGCCTTAGTCACCTGTCTGTCTATATGTTTGAATGGAACTGATAGTTATGAGGAAGAATTTGGCTCTGCCAAAGGCATTTTCCCCCTAGGACTGTGGAACCGGCCATTTGTTTGGGAGCCTTCATTCTTGTAAGAGCATGTCAGTCCTCCCCTTCATTTGATTGGTAGAGCACAGGGGTCTTTTGAAGATCTGCAGGTCTTTGAACCCTTTGTTAGCCAATTATTTATCAAAAGCTCATGGAAATTGCTTTAAAAATATGTGATTCATCAATTCTTCCAGATATTTTAAACTTTGTCCTCAGAGAAAGCCAGATCATCAGGGAGCTATCTAACTAGTCTCTAGCATCAGCTTTTTGTAAATTGCAATTTGGCCATATGCCATCAGTTTACCATAAGGTCTCTATAGGAAAATTACTTAAATTCATAATTACATGCATTTATTTATTGCTACAAGTTATTGAATGCTTATTCTCTGTCAGGCATCATGCTAGGTGCTTTCAGTGCAACATGGAAATAAATGAAGATCACCCAAATGAGGAAAAAAAAAGGCTATTTATTGAGAGTTTGCTGTGGCAAGAGAGTCAACCGCTATCACTTGCATTTGGCAGAGACTCAAAAGCAGACAGAGGAGCGGGAAAGCTTTACAGTGAGAAAAAAGGGAAGGCTTCAGGGGTGCCCTGATTGGAGGCTGTTGTGATGGGGAAGCTGGAAATGCTGAACTGGAGCAAGGCATCCTGTGTGATTGGTTAGGGGAGCGTATTTGGCTATCTCCAGTTGGTCCTAAGTTGGAAACGGGGACAAAAATGAGAAAAACTGTCAGTTGTTGATTGTATCCTCCTGGTTCTGGGTGGACAGCTATAGAGGTTGTGGTTTGGCTTCCTGAACTGGTTGGTGTAGATTATGGTTTGGCTTCCTAGGCTGTTTGCTACAGGTTGTGGGTCAGAGTACTATTTTAATGTATGGTCTGGCTGCTGTTTGTATATTCAGTCTCTCAGGATCATTTGAATTTTAATCCTCCCAGTTATCCCCCGAAGTAGACAGTATTCCCATTTTACACATCAGGATACTGAAGCTCAGTTAGGCTACACAGCTTATAAATGGCAGCAACAGGATTCAACCCAGGTTTGTCTGATTTTTAAATCTGGTGGCCTTGCTACCACACTATAGATCATCTAGGAAGGCTACTGGGTAATTTCGCACTACAGCATACTGTATAGCCATAAGCATCTACTATATAAAACCTTGACAGGCATTTGTGTATTTTTACCTAATTCCTGACTTTATCTTTTTTCCCTAGTTTATTTAAACTTCGCTATGATTTCAACTATTTACTTTTATACCATTGTACTACTACATTTTAAATAAAAGGCCTAAAATCCTTTTGGATTTATATGTCATTGAGGTATAAAGAAAAAGAAATGAAAAAGCCCCTCTGAAATTCTGTAATTATTACTTTTATTTAATCTTGGCTGGGTTTTCCCATGTTATTTGCCTTTATTGAATTTTCAGGTTTATGTTCTAGTGTACACACTGCTTATGTTATGAAATAACTGAGGAAAGCCTTATATTTTAAGCTCTCCTCTGGTGCTCAAAAAAAAAAAAAAATTTTTTTTTTTTTTTCTGGTGCTTCTAAACACAAAGAATAAATTTTACCCTAGGCTTGCACAGCTAACACACATTTAGCTTTGGTGTAGATAATCAAATGTTTGAGGAAAGGGAGGGAAATTAAAAGTAGTTAATGAAAGCTAAAAATAAAAGCTGTTTTTAAAATCCCATTAGTTTGTTCCCCTGCTTTGAATGGAACAGGATGTGACGCACAGTTTGCAGAATCTCTGAGGTCCATTTATTGGTGTCCCATAAACATCTCTTTTCACTGTCCTTCAGATTCTCTTCTAAAATCCTAAAAGTACTTCTTGCTTACATTAGAACAAACAAAAAAAACCAGACCCAAAAGGACGGAGTAGAACTGCCCCACAGGGTTTCCAAGGAGTGGCTGGTGGATTTGAACTGCCAACGTTTTGGTTAGCAGCTGAACACTTAACCACTGCGCCACCAGGGAAGGTGCAGGTTATTTTCTAATAGGAATCATTAGGAGCTCCTCTTCTGTACCATGCTGCCTTTATCTAGATGGTCCATGTTCCTTTATCCTAATAGAGGACATGGTATCAAATAGCTGTTCAAAGGAAACATTTTGCCTCCCTATTTTTTCCACTTGCTCCTTTGGCTCTGTGTGGCTTCAAGGTGCCAAGCTTTGCGATCTCATCACATTTTTTTCACTCTGGCAATGCTTTTGTTGTTGATTTCAACTTTTGCTTTGCTTTTTTTTGGTTTCGTTTTGTTTTGCTAGGTCTTGTCAAGGAACTCATACCGGTAGCTCCCTTTGCCTTTCAGAAGTGCCCTCCTCTAGCAACAGTGCTGCTAACAATTTCAGGGTTTAATTAGCTGAGACACAGGAACCATTTGCCACTTACATTCCCAGACAGCGACTCGGCAAAATGAGATCTGTTAGATTTAGGGGAAAGGTGGAGGAAAAAGAAAAACAATTTCGGTATCATTTCATGCTAGTTGGATATTACGTGAGAACATTAACTGTTTCACTTCCCGACATCCAGATTCAAATCATTAGAGCAGCTTAAGTAGATACAGAAATAAGAGAGTAATGTTCTTTATGAACACATTTCAAATTACACACATAAATAAAAGTCTTGGGCAAAAATGTATTTGCTTGCTTTTCACATCATACTAGCTCCTTCATCAACTAAGACGGTCTCCTCTTGTTATAATTTAGGTATTCACACCTATCCCTTATGGATCTCCTCTTTCAACGATTCGGAATCAAATTTATAAGAATACTGGTGGGCTTGGCACATCAGGCTTTCATGTAAACTTTAACACATTGAGTGTTTGGGAGTAGGAAGATCTCAGGGAGTAGAAAAAGAGTAGAGACAGCTATTAATGAAAAGTAAATCTAATGGTTTTATAATGTGCACACACACGCAGGTTACATTTCTACAACACAACATTCTCAAGGTTCTGCAGGTGGCTCTGCTCCCTTTAGTTATTTTTCCCCATGTACCGCACGTGTAGAGACATTCTTCTTATTAAACAAAGTGAATTTATTAAATGCTAATTCAGCTTCCACTCTGTCCTCATCAATAATGTGGAAGTGCCAATTAGAACTCCTGATCAACATGACATAGAATCAATAGTGTTCCAGCGAAAGACAAAAAAATCCAATGATGAACCCTTAGAGTGGGTAAAAGTATGATTTTCCTTATACTATTTCAAATATAGAACACCGAATACAGATTCCCACTACTATCTCTTTGGCCCAAGGGGACCAGATAGGAGCCCTTGAAAACAAAGTCAAGAGAGTAAGGAAACGGAAGAGTAAAGAATCTGGGATAAAGGACCAGGGGAACCTGCAACGGGCCTCATCTCTGCGGCATCCTTACCAGATTATCTGCAAATTTTTCAAATTGTATGTTACTTGTGATTCAACTTCTCTCACTAAAACCACCTTTCCCACCCTCCCAGTTTCAAGTCCAGTGTGGTCTGTTCGGTTATAACAAATGTTTCTGTGGCCTCAATTAACTCATCTGCAAATGGTGACTGGGAGAATGAACTCAGTGTAATGTGGCAGTTGTTCCGACTCCTAGACAAGAGGTTCTGGAAAAGCAAAAGTAAAATTTTAACTGTTAGCAGAAAGTGAGAAAAGTCTTCAGTCATTTCAGCTCTATTTTTAAAGAAATAAAAGGAGCACCTGCACTGGGACTCCTCCCCAGAGAGGCATTCCCCCGAGTTTTGCATGACTGGGGGCTGAGAGGTTACACTTCCTCCTGTGCTCAGAGCTTCTCTTCCATCTGTTTTGCCCAGCACCCAGAAGCTAACATTTCTACTTCATTGTTTTTGTGCATTTTTAACATTCCCTGAGGCAGACTCCAGCATGTGTTGAGTTGCTGCCTGTCTGGGCTGTCCAGGTTAGCTCTGGAGGTACCACTTATGGTTTTTGTTAGCACTTTTTTATAAAAATGTACACGTTTTGAGACGTTTACCCCTGTGATGGTTAAGATTGTGCGTCAACTTGGCTGGGCCATGATTCTCAGTGTTTATATGTGATCACTCCCACGATGGGATCTGCTGTGAGTAGCCAATCCGTTGAAAGAGATTTTCTTTGGAGGTGTGGCCTGTATCCAAATAAAAGCAGATGTTTTCTGGCTTTTTGCTCGCACTGGATCCTTCGGCTGCTTCCTATTTGTCTGACCTCCAGTTCTTGGGACTTGAGCTACCAGCTTATCTGCAGATCTTAGAATTCGTCGATCTTCACAGCCTGTGAATGGGAGCCCTGCTCTCCAGCCTGCCGATCTTGGGTTCATCAGCCCCTGCAGCTACGTGAATTGGGGGAAGCCTCTATCCTGATCCACGGACTTGGGATGTTCCAGCCTCTACAATTGCATGAGCCATTTCTTTGATATAAATCACTCTATATATTTATATGCTTTACTGGTTTTGCTTCTCTAGAGAACCCAGCCTAAGACAACCCCTAGTTTTAATTTGACCATAAGTGTTATGGATTGAACTGTGTCCCCCCAAAATGTGTGTCAACTTGGCTAGGCCATGATTCCCAGTGTTGTGTGATTGTCCACCATTTTATCATCTGATGAGATTTTCCTATGTGTTATAAATTCCATCTCTATGATGTTAACGAGGTGGGATTAGTGGCAGTTATGTAAATGAGGCAGGACTCAATCTACAAGATTAGATTGTGTCTTGAGCCAGTCTCCTTTGAGATATAAAAGAGAAAAGCAAGCAGAGAGACATGGGGACCTCATACCACCAAGACAGCAGTCTGGGGAACAGAGTGCATCCTTTGGATCTGAAGTTCCTGCATGGAGAAACTCCTAGACCAAGGGAAGACTGATGACAAGGACCTTCCCCGAGAGCTGACAGAGAAAGTCCTCCCCTGGACGGGCACCCTGAATTTAGACTCCTAGCACCCTACACTATGAGAGAATAAATTTCTCTTTGTTAAAGCCATCCACTTGTGTTATTTCTGTTACAGTAGTATTAGATGACTAAGACAATAAGCTTGGTTTTTTGTAATATGCAATTTTGCTGAATACATTGTTTTTCAGGAAAGTACTGTTTTATAGTAGAAATCCTGTACTTCGAATTTTGTTGTTGTTAGGTGTCGTCAAGTCGGTTCTGACTTATAGCAACCCTATGTATGACAGAATAAAACACTGCCTGGTCCTGTGCCATCCTCACAATTGTTGTTATGTTTCAGCCCATTGTCGCAGCCACTGTGTCAATCTATCTTGTTGAGGGTCCTCTTCTTTGTGGCTGACCCTCTACGTACTTTGAATTAGTGAATGCTTAACAGATACAGACAGATTATTTATAGTTTTAACTTGTATCACAAGAATTTTAAAAAGTGATTGCAATGAATATGTAAACAATGAACCCAGTTATTAGAATTTAGCAAGATCATTTGACCTCTCTAGAGTATAAAATCTCTCAGTCATTTTAATTTGCAGTTTTTCATTACTAATGTTTTAGAGAAACAGAAGCTAACTTTTCATTTTCAAAGATTGCTGAACAGTCATCCATTAGTCCTTGAAGTTGAATAACAGGAAACTGTACTTGTTTTTCAAACCATTTGGCAACTGTAAGAAGCTGCTGATCACAAAATGCACGTCCAATAAACTGCAGCCCTATTGGCAACCCTTGGTTTGAGAGGGCCATAGGAACGCTTATTGCTGGCAATCCTGAGGAGAAGAAAGAAACCTATTAGTAGATTAACTCTCCATCCTAAGAGGCAAAGGCCTCTTCCACTTTCAAGAGCTAGCAGGTACAAGAAAGTATAAGGTTTAAAAAATAACCAAAATATAATATTATACTATATACTTTGCACCTTGTTTTGTTTACTTAACAATTTACCTTAGAAATCACTCTATATCAGTTCACAGAGACTTTCATTTCTTTTTTTTTTTTTTTAAATAGCTGCGTTGTATTCTATTATGTGGTTGTATCATAATTTATTGAACCAGTGCCCTATGCTTGGACATTTAGATTGTTTCCGATATTTAGCTATTTCACACAATGCTTCAATGAATAACCTGTGCCCATGTTTCCTGGTATTCTTGGAAGCTTCTCAGATTAAAACGGATTGCTTCATCAAAGGGTGAGTACATACGTAATTAGATATTGCCAAATTCCTTTCTCAAGAAGTTGTACCATTTTGGATTCTCACCAGCAAAGAGACTTTTCTTATCACTTGGCCAACAGAGCATGTTCTTGAGCTTTTGAATTTCTGCTGATCTCTTAGATGAGAAATACTAGCTCAGGGTAGTTTTAATTCCAGTTTTGGGGCAGAGAAAATATAAGATAAACTTGGGACATGTGTTATGCCATAAAACAAGGAAATTTTCAAAGATTAATGGGGACAGGTCTAAGGACAAACTGAAATTAACTATTTCTTGATATAAAGAGTATGCAGTATTTCTGCCAAAAATGTTTAATTCAACCCAATCATGAAGAAACAGACAAATCCAGATTATGGGTGGAACTTTCTATTGGACAAGTGACCTGGACTTTTCATAAAAAACAAAATGGAAAAAGGTAGGGAATTTCTCATCAGAAACCACGCGGAGCAGGAAAAAAGTGGCACATTTTTGAAGTGCTAAAGAAAAGAACTATCAAACCAGAATCCTATATACAGCAAAAACAGCCTATGAAAATATAAGGGAAATTAAGACATTCTCAAACAAAAGAAAGCTAAAAGAATCTGTTGCCAGGAGACCTACCTTAAAAGAATGGCTAAACGAAGTTTTCTAAACAGAAAGAAAATGATAAAAGAAAGAATCTTGGAATACCATTGCAAGGTGTGGAATTACCTTACAAAAAGCAATTTGGCCTTTGTTTTGGATTCTTTCAAATCACACCAATACCTGAGGCCAGTGAGTGGGAGCAGACCAGACCACGAGGGATCACCTGTGGGGCTGACACTGATTAAGCCTCATGAGGCATGATGTAATCTATCATGGCGATGGGATAAGGCCAATAAGAGAGCTGTGCCCTATGGCTCAGAGGAGCTTCCTGGTTGGTGACCATGTGTGGGAGAGGGTAGCACATCCCACTTTGATATATGGAAGTTCTGTCCTGGGACCCATCCCACACCTGTTCCTATGCATCTCTTTGTATCCTTTTTGGTTGTAATAAATCTGTGCCATAAATGTGGTGTACTCCCCACGAATTCTGTGAGTTGTTCCAGTGAATTAGCAAACTCACAGAGGCAGTGAAAAGGAAGCAGGGGCTGGTGTCTGCCTGTTTGGCAGTCTGAAAGAAGGTGTCCTTCTAACTTCTGAGATCTTACTCAGCTCTGGGTGGCTACGGTCAGGGAAATGCTGCACGGGCAGCTGGTTTGAAAGATGGTGTCCATCTAACTTGTGAGCTGTGACCCAGCTCCAGGTGGCTAGGGTCAGAGAGAGAGAGAGACAGAAAGAAAGAGTGTCGCTTGATTGTGTGACAACAAGGATGGAGAAGTGAGAAGCTGAGGACTGGATCCATTTCCACACTTTGGGAATTGGATTCCTGCTGATTCTTACTAGGCAGTTAGCACAGAAGGTGAGATTTTACCACTGTGCTTCTGTTTCGTGAAACCATGAAGGAACAATGAACACAGTAAGCAAAAATATGAGTAAATACAATAGGCTTTTCTTTTCCTGTTGAGTTTTCTATATTATATTTGATATTAAAACAGAAATCATAACACAGTCTGATGTGATTCTAAATAAAAATAAAGAGAGGGTTAGGGGATTGTTCAAGATTAAAAAAAAAAACCTGTAAACAAATGTAATATATATATATATATCCTTGATTAGATTCTGAATCAGGGAAAAAAACAACTATAAAAGACATTTTTGGTACAGTTGAGAAAATTTGAATATGGATTATATTTGGATGCTATTATTGAGTTAATGTCAGTTTTCTTAGATGTGATAATTGAACTGCGGTTATGTAAAAGAATGTCCTTTTTCTTAGAGGATTCGTACTCAAGAATTTAGGCGTGGAGAGTCATGTCTGAAACTTTCATATGATTCAGCTAAAAAAAGTGTGTGTGTGTGTGTGTGTGTGAGTGTGAAGAGAGAGAAAAAAAGAGACAGAGGAAAAAGTAAATGATTCAAATGTTAACAATGATGAATCTCAGTGAAAGGCATATGGGTATTTATTATACTACTTTTTAAAAAATTTTTGTATAGATTTGAAAATTTTCAAAATAAAAAATATACTAAGTGGATTGGCTTAGAATATATATGTGTGTGTATGCATAGATACAAACACACATCAAACCTTCCTAAGCATTCCAGAAGGACAAGCTATTGCTTTTAGGAAACAGTATAGCTACAGCGTAAGTTGAAAACCAGGGGCTTGCCTATGAATTTAAAGAAAACCAAAACATTCTTGAGGGATCCTCACCTGCCATATTTACTGCTTGTGTAAAAATATCATCCTGGGCACTTCGGGTTCTGTTGTCTTCTTTGATGAACTCCAAGTATGGCACTGCCTCACTCAGAGTTGTGGGTGTTAGCAAGACATCAACTCCAGAGTTAAAAACATTCACAAAATCATTAGCAATGAGTCGTCTCACTTTCTGTGCTTTGATGAAATAAGTCTCATAGTTTCTGTAGAAAAAAATTAGATGACATTTTAAGGGCTTTTTGTTATTTCTTTGAATCAATTCTCATATATTAGGGTTATTAAAGAACCACTGGATTCTTGGTCTTGATGAGCAGACACTATGAAAATTCTTATAACACATAAAAATAAGTTTTATTCAACTGTGCTATATCCCCAAAGTTTGTTATCTGGAATATAATCAATCAGGAATTCACTACCAGATGCACTTTCACACATATAACCACAAAATATTAACACTTTCAGGGAACATTACTAAACCAGCACCTTCATTTTCAGGTGAGGAAAATCAAATGCATAGCAATTAAATGACTTTCTGAAGGTTACAAAGATAGGCAGTGGTAGAGGTAGGACTAGAACTAGGTCACCAGAGGCTCATTCTAATCCACTATTACAATGTCTTATTTTATCGACACTAAAATAGGTACCATAAATATGTTCCATATGTTCGAGAAGTTGAGGAAAACATAAAATAATAAGGAAATTGAAGAGATAAAAAGACCTACTTGGGATTTCTACAGATAAAAAATACATAAATAAAAAATATACTAGGTGGGGTTGACAGCAGATTGATACAACAGAAGAAAAGATCAGTGATTCTAAAGATAGTAATAGAAACTGTCCAAAAGGGAGCACAGAGAGAAGAAAGACTGGAAAAAAAAAAAAAAAAAGGGCATATCGGTAAGCCGTAGGACAACAAGCAGATTAACATACATGTAAATGAAGTCCTATAAAGACAGGGAGGTGGGGCAGAAAAATATTTGAAAAAATAATGGCTAAAATTTCCTCAAATTTGATTACTACTGTAAACCCACTAATCCAAAAGCTCAACAAACCCCCAAGCAGAGGAAATATGCAGAAAATCACACTAAGGAGCATCATTGTCAAATTCCTGAAAACCGAAGAGAAAATCTGAAAACATGCCAGAGGAAAAAAGACATACATATACAGAAGAATAGGATAAGAATGACTACAGACTTCTCAGAAGCTATGCAAGTCAGAAGACAATGGAACAACATTTTTAAAGTACAAAAAAGCTATTAAACTAAAATCTTATACTCAGTGAAAATATCTTTAAAAATTAAAGGCAAAATAAAGACTTTTACATAGAATCATATGCTGAAAGAATTTGTTGCCAGCAGACTTGCACTACAAGAATTATTAAAGGAAGTTCTTTGGGCAGAAAGAAAATTATACCAGATGGAAATCTGGATTCACACAAAGATGTGATTCACACAAAGATGTGAAAAGCTTAAGAAACGGTAAATAAGTAGGTATAAATAAATGACTATTTTTCCTCATTTTAAACCTATTTAATAGAAAATTGTTTAAATAAAAGAAGGCAGGAAAAGAGGTTAAAAGAAACAAACAGCAGATGAGACAAAAAGAAAATAAATATCAAGAGGTAGATTTAAATATGGTTCAAAAGTAAATGCCAATTAAAAATTAACTCTGGATTCCTACTTCAATAAATTTCTATTTTTGAACAAAAGATAACAGAAGAATGACAAAATTCTAAACTGAGGTATAACATGAATAAAAACGTTCAGACATTTTACAATTCCTGGCACATAAATAGAGTTTTTAAGATTATGGGGGGAAAAAAATATTCCAAATCCCATTTTTCTTATCACCCATGTCCAATCCTTCACAAAACAAATAATCAAGCAATCAAAATCCCCTAAACAGAAAAAAAAAAAACTTGATCCAAGTTGGGACTGAATCACAAGCTAGGGATACCAGCAAGAATTCCTTTTCTCAATACTCCCAACTGGTGGTCATATAAGATACTTCAGACTTCTGTCCCTCAATTTCTTCCTTTTTTTAAAAACAATACTATATTGTGTTTTTAGTGAAAGTTTACACAGCAGTTTAATTTCCCATTCAACAACTTCTATACAACTTGTTTAGTGACGTTGGTTACATTCTTCACAAAGTGTGAACATTCTCATTATTTCCACTCTGATTGTTTCATTTTCCTGCAATTACTTTTTGTAGTGTTACAATGACCTATATATTTCATCAACTTGTACCTTAAGATATATGATATGATTCTAGTCAGTAATATTTGACAAATGTAACATTTTTGGCTTAATAAAATTTCATTTTCTTTTCCTATTCCTAAGGTGTCGTGGTTAAGAGCCCAGCTGCTAATGAAAAGGCCTGCAATTTGAATCCACCAGCCACTCCTTGGAAACCCTATGGGGCAGCTCTATTCTGTGTTATAGGGTCATTATAAGTCAGAATTGGCTCAATAGCAACAGGTTTGGTTTTTTTGGAAGTCATTTCAAGCATTTGGTTAATATAGAAAAAGATCTTTTAATACAAAATATAATGAAATAATATTTTTGGAACAAACAATCCTACTGACCCTGAGGGGATGCACAGATGAATAAAATGATTTCTGCCCTTGAGGGCATGAAAAAAAGCCTCCAGGAAGCTACTCATTGCAATAATCACTTACTTTTTCTCACTTCTCATGTCCCCTTAGACAGACTTGGTGGTATAGAAGACGAATCCTATTCAGATTATAAATCAACTTATATTGTAGACAATCTAAGTTAATTTAGCATTCTTTCTTAGAGCAAATAGATATGTAATGCAAAGGAAAACAGAGTTGACTCACTGCATTGCTAAAGAGACACCCTGCTTAAGGGTCTAAAGCAAAACCCCAATCTATCAATAACAGCCAGGGGAAACTAAAATCCTCCAAGGCTTCCTCTTTAGTTTATACTAATCATTTAGCTAGAGTGTAATTTCCCTTTTTTTTTTTTTTGTATAACCAGGAAGCAAAGTTGACATAAATAGGCCCTTTCTAATTCAAATTAAATAGGATTTTGCTTCTTAAGACCAGATAGTCATGCTACTATTTCACTCTTAAGGTTTCAAGAAAAATGGAAATTATCTTACTCTTTTAATAAGAAGAAGTTTCCTGAGAGAATTCTTCCTCTCACCACATCATTGAACCCTTCTCGTCTGGTTGCAGCATACATAGCTTCAGTAGACACATCAATGTCACACCTGTGACCTGAAAACAAACAAAGGGATAAACATTACTTGAAAAGAATTACTTGAAAACATTACTTGTAAAGTTCTGGCTAAAAACCGGGTCTAGATTCACATTTGTGACCAGTACTAGAATCTTGGGAGAGTGCCCTTAATTGCTCTTTTCCTTCATCTGCCTTGTGACATGCTAATTTGTCAGGAATCAAGGAGAAGAAAATAGCCAAGAATAAAACTTCATTTGTTCATTCCCTCATGTTCACTCCCTCAATCATTCATGCAAACATTTATTAAGCTCCTACGATGTGCCAGAAGGGCGGAAGTATACAAAGAAAAAATACTACCCCTTCAAGCAATTCATAGTCCAGAGCAGTGAATTGAACATACACATACTTAGGACGAATAGCATAAGTACAATGCTAAACTGACAAAGGTAAAATGATTCACTGATTTATTTTCCTGAATCATTAATATTATCTCAGACAATAATTTTCTTGCCACTAGTAAGTGAACCTTTCGAATGTTTGAGGCAATTAGCTGAAAAATCCAAAACAAAAAAATAAAAAAACCCCAAAACAGTCATCTTACCATATTCTAGTCCATCAAATCTTGCCATATTTGATGCCACTTCTGATGTGCACAATACATGGTAGCAGACAATTGAATAACTGGTGTGAGGCAGGGACACTTCAATTACTTTGGCCCCCCTGGATTCAAAAAGGTCAGCAGCTTTGGTCCAAAGAGATTGTACTTCACTTGATAATTCTGGTACAAGATATTCCTAATGGGAAAAAGTCAAGATGAAGAAATTGGAACATCTGCACAGATGATATTACAAAAATTTGTACTCCAGCACCTTTGGCAATACGTTAGAAAAATTCATTAAATTGCTGGTAGGTAGCTAGAAAGATTAACCCATCTGGGTTAATTTCGAGAATATCTACCATAACAGTACTTTTTCAGAGAATTTTATTATTAAAAAAAATTTCTATTATAACCTGATTTACTGTCATATTAAGAAACTGAGATTCAGAGAAGTCTGGTGACCAGGTCATGCATTAAGTGCTGAAATCACTGTAATTTACTGACACTCAGGTGAAAGGTAAGGTATTCCTCTAAAGATCAAACCATTATTATACAAAGACACTGATGATGCATTCAGTACCAAAAATGCTTTCAGAAATAGGCATATGAAAAAAACTGTACAAAACTCTTTTTTAAAAGGTCACATTTTATGCCAGAATAATATTCACGTAAGTATAATACATAATTAATATTTAAGATTGTTTATAGAATGACAAGCACAGTACTAAATATTATGAGCTGGATATAACAATATTAACAATTGGAAATCTGGTTGGAGAACTCACATTTGTTAAATGTTTATTATGTATCATATACTCTGCTAGATGCTTTTTTCAAAAGTTCTCTCATTTAATCTTTTTAACAAACCCATAATGTAGGTATTAACATCCCTCATTTTATAAGTGAAAAATACGGAGACTAGAGGAGTTAAGTGACTTTTCTAAAGATACATAACAGGTAAGAGAGGATCCAGGATTCCAAACTAGGTCTGTTTTTAAAGCCTGTGCTCTCTCTGAATTGTTAAAGGAAGGCAAGATATTACCTTCACGGAAGATTTTGAAGAAGCTGGTATTTCTCTACAGCAGCTGTTTTAATTGGGGGAAATTTTGTCCCACTTCTCCCAACCAGGGAACATTTGGCAACGTGTGGAGGCATTTATGGCTGTGAGTGGGTAGGCATTGCTACTGGTCTCTAGTGGGTAGAGGAAAGCGGTGCTGCTAAACATCCTATGGTGCACAGGATAGCCCCCTACAACAAAAAGCTATCCAGCCCAAAATGTCAATTGTGCCAAGGCTGAGAAACTCTACTCTACAGGGTAACTTATATAGGTATCTTTCTAAAAGGTTTAAGGCATTCATATATTGCTAGGCTTAACATTTTAATTGTTTTTTAAACCTTAGAAATTTTACGTTCATGTATAAATGACTCAACTGCTACTGTAATAGGTATGCTGCCAGTATCAGTTGCCATCAAGTTGATTTGACTCTGGTGACCTGTGCGTCAAGGGTAGAACCGTGCTCCAGAGGGTTTTCAGTGGCTGATTTTTCAGAAGTAGATCTCTAAGCCTTCCTTCCGAGGCACCCCTGGGTGGACTCAAACTGCCAATCTTTCAGTTAGCAGCTGAGCATGTTAACCATTTGCACCACCCAGGGACTCTGTAACAGGCATAGCACGGGTAATAACAACAATAGTAAAGATGGCAGCATTTGTTGAGCCCTTACTATGCAAATAAGGGCTTAGGTTAAGTCCTTCACATCAGGAGTTGGCAAGCTATGACCTGCTGCCTATTTTTGAAAATAAAGTTTCATTAGAACACAGCCAGGCTCTTCATTTACATATTGTCTATGGCTGCTTTCACACTAAAGAGGAGAGTGTATGCATAATAAAGACTATATGGCCCACAAAGCTTAAAATATTCACTATCTGGCCCTTTACGGGAAAGTTTTCAGACCCCTAATTTACATGACTATCTTATTTAATCTTCACAACTCTTTGAGGTCAATACCATTAATTATCTCCATTTTACAGATGGGGAAATTGAAGTTAGAGAAATTAAGTCATGTGCTCAAGGTCCAACAGCTGAAAGTGGCACAAAAGGGATTCAAACCTAACCAGTTTGCCTCCCAAGTCTATGTTCTGTATTTGACTTGACAGCATTTCTATAAAGTAAGGAATGGAAGGAGTTACCTTTGGAATTCCTATACATAGTTTGCTCACATCTGTCAAACTTGGAAGCAGAAATGGTTTAACGGGGTCTTGTATAGTGGTAGAATCTTTGGGATCATGTCCAGCTAGTACACCTGTTAAGGAGAAATACTTATCAGCAACAGGCATATTGTTTTACAGTGAAGTGATAATGCGTTGAAGCTATATGGAATCACATAAATACCCAATACAACTGCTGCATCATCCACACATCTGGTTAAGATTCCTGGCACATCCATTGAATTCACCAGGGGAATGAGACCATGACGGGAGACTAAGCCATAGCTTGGCTTTACACCGACAAGCCCACAGTGTGCAGCTGGGTTTCTGGTTGATCCTCCTGTATCAGATCCTAAAGCCCTGAAATTTAAATGGAATTCTCTTTAGAAGACTGACATTTACTAATTATGTTTGGAATTTATCTTTTTAAATGTATATTTTTAAACTGTATTTTCCCCTGATTATACAGAAGTAACACATGTTCATTACAGAGAATTCATAAAGTGTAGAAAAGTGTAAAGAGGTAACAAAATATTCCACTACCCAAAGGCTAACACTGCGCACATTTTGGCATGTTAACATCATGTCTTTTTTTAATGCATTTTTTTCATAGTTGAGGTCATTCCGTAATCATAAGTTTCCATCTCTATTTTGTTTATCATGAGCCTTTAGCTATTTTTTTTTAAGTCACTAAAAGTTTGAAACCAAAAAAAAAAAAACCAAACTCGTAGCCATCGAGTTGATTCCAACTCATGGTGACCCTATAGGACAGAGTAGAACTGTCACATAGGGTTTCCAAGGAGTAGCTGATGGATTCGAACCACTGACCTTTTGGTTAGCAGCTGAGCTCTTAACCACTGCACAACCAGGGCTCAAAAATGCATATAATATTCCATCACATATATTGGTAATTCCAAATATTTTAAAGTCCATTCTCCTATGGATATACATAAAATTCTTATACCTTCCTTTGATATTACTTGGCATTCAAAATAAATTAATGGCAATTTTGCACATGGGGTCGCCATGAGTCAGAATCGACTTGATAGCAACTGATGGTGGTGGTATAAATTAAACACACCCCACCCAGGACAGGAGATATAACTTTCTGTTACCCCATTTAGAATCATGGATAAAGACGTATTATAATTTATTTAAACATTTATGTTGCTTCCAACCAGAATAATAACTGTATAATATATAATTTGGTAATAAATACCTTTAAACATAAAACTTTACCCATATGTCTGATTATTTTGCAGACTAGCTTCCAAGAAGTAGATACTGAGCCATTGGGCTTGTCAGTTATTATGCTCTTTGTAGATATTGTCAAATTACTTTCAGAAAGGTTATGCCAATTTATATTCCCAATTGCAGCGGATCAGAGCGCGTTTTAATGTTTCATTACCATCACTGAGTATTATCAGCTTTTAAACTTTTTGTTAATTAAAAAAAAAAAAGCTTTGTTAATAAGCATTTCTTTGAATAACTTTTCATGTTTATTTGAATTTGCATTGCCTATTCATAACCAAACCAAACCCACTGCCATCGAGTCGATTCCGACTCATAGTGACCCTATAGGACAGAGTAGAATTGCCCCATAGAGCTTCTAAGGAGCACCTGGTGGATATGAACTGCTGACCTTTTGGTTAGCAGCCGTAGCCCTTAAACACTACGCCACTAGGGTTTCCTGCCTATTCATAAAGTGTCTGTTTATTTCTTTGCCCAATTATTCCCAGAGTATATACTTTTCTTATTTAAAAAAAATAAAACTATTTCAGAAAATAAAGAGGCTTCCCTGATTAGAAAAGTATATATGCCTTCTGCAAAAACTAAAATGTTATATAACTGTATGATACATAAAATAAAATTTCTCTTATAATCACCAGTTGCTCAGTTGATGTTGAGTTGATTCCAACTCATGTCGACCCCATGTGTGTCAGAGTAGAACTGTGCTCCATAGGGTTTTCTTTTCTTTAAATATAGAACACTGCACAAATTTGCCTTGTCTTCCTTGTAAAGGGGCCATGTTAATCTTCTCTGTATTGCTCCAATTTTAGTATATATGTGCTGCCGAAGTGAGCACCTCCACAAGGTTTTCAATCCTGATTTTTCAGAAGTAGGCTGCCTGGCCTTTCTTCTAAGGCACCTCTGGGTGTACTTGAACCTCCAGCCTTTCAGTTAGCAGCTGAGTGTGTTAACTGTTTTTACCACTCAGGGCTCCTCTTATAATCAACCTGCCCCATAATAACCCTGTTA
Source organism: Elephas maximus indicus (assembly GCF_024166365.1). Taxonomy (NCBI): domain Eukaryota; kingdom Metazoa; phylum Chordata; class Mammalia; order Proboscidea; family Elephantidae; genus Elephas; species Elephas maximus. Next base: position 172,384,663 of record NC_064819.1, on the reverse strand, counting down.
TCAGTTTCCATATACATTCATCCAGATACTTCAATGTAACTACTAACATATATTACTTTTGTCAGAAATAGAGTCTTACTATACATACTGTTCTGCAACTTGTTTTTCACTTAACAATGAATCTTGGGTACCATTCCATGTTACTACATGTGCTCTATCTCATTCTTTTTAGTGACTGCATAGTATTCCAAGAATCTTCCTGGTTTTAAAGCTATTATAAAAGAAAGAAATCAAAAGGAGGAAAAACAAAAGAATACAGTTTGGGATATATTCAATTTGAAGCTACTTTTGGTCTGTGTATTAAACTGAAGCTTTGAATTTAACAAGCAACCTAACAATAACATGACAGTTGTCCCCTACAGAAAATGCAAATTATATTTCCTTGCTTACCAAGTTAATTTAAGATATGAAATTAGACTGTTGCTTTCACAATTTCTAAAAGGATACATTTTCTTATTAGGATTCACTGACAACTGTGTAATAAAGTAAAACCTACATTTCCATAGTTATTAATGCCATCTTCTCAAAGTACCTTCAGAAAGATGAACACTAAGTGGGGTGATGAGGACAGAAAAAAAGCACCTAATCCTGCAGTCCTAACTTGTCAGAACTCTCATTAATATTAATGCAATGCTATAAAATTCCAGAGATAAAGTGCAATGGTCTTACTAACAAGATTTCAAGAAAACTTAAAAAAAAAAAAACAAAACTGTAGAACATAAATTTCCATAGCTCTAAAAAATACAAGTAATTTATTAGTTGCAATGCCTGTGAAAGAGCTTAGTTTTAATAGATAATTAAGAAGAATAAAATACATACATTATTAGTAAAGCAACACAAATTTGGTTAAACTGAGACCAATAAATTAAGTATAATAATAGCCATATTTATTTGTTCTTCTTTAGGTGGTAAGCAAATGCAGCTTAAAGTATGACTGATGGAGTCTTTCAAAATACAAAGTATGACAGGTGAATAAATAGATCAGCTCCTAACAAACTTGAAAAATCTTTATTCACTGACATACATTTTTAAGTATGGGTTTATGAAGTACTATTTTAAATATAGTATTGATACACATTAGAAAATTTTTTTTTTCTTTCTATTGCAAAAGTCAGTTTTATTGGAGAGGAAATCATTACTAACAGTTTAGTTCATTCAGCTGGACTCAAAGTCAGGATATGTTAGTCCCTAAATATTTGTACAATCAGGACAATAAATAATAAATGGATTATTAAAAAAAAGAAATTCAGTGAAGTCCATTTATGCTAACTAGTTTATTCTGGAACAAACAAAAACCCGTTGCTAATGAGTTGATTCTGACTCATAGTGACCCTATAGGACAGAGAAGAACTGCCCCACAGAGTTTCCAAGGAGCACCTGGTGGATTCAAACTACCAACCTTCTGGTTAGCAGCTGTAGCACTTAGCCACTACACTACCAGGTTTCCCGTTTATTCTGGAAGACCCATAAAATCATATTTTTAAGAGAACTAGATACCATAGAAGAAGGGTTCAAATGTTATTTTAAATTAAAGTTAAATGTATAAACTATACACAGCATACTGTACAGTTGAGTATAAGATATAAGTTTGATATGCATGGAGCACAAACAGCTCAATGGTTTCTTAAAAGAGATAAAATATTAAGGTATCACCTGCTCTATGGCTGGATTCTCCATATGACTACTTGTATCTGGTTGGTTTTTTAAAAAACAAATAGAAAAAGCATCTTACGCAAAGCACGTGAATGCTGATACGGCAGCTGCACTACCGCCTGAGCTCCCTCCAGTTATTAGCCAATCTGAATCTTCATTTTCACCGTGGGGCTTCTGCTTCCTCTTTTCTCTGTATTGCTTTGAATAACTCCAAGGGTTTTTAACTGGTCCAAATACACCATCTGTACTTCCAGATCTGAGACAAAGAAGTGAAATACCTTAGTAAAACTTTAACTTTATGTACCAGTTTTTATCTCCTGAGTATATTACTTGCTCCTGATACTCACTGAGCTTTTAGTACTTTACTATAGCTTGAATTGGGAAAGGTGGGAAGCGTGCTCAAATGTAGCTTTCGTTAATTAGAAGGTTGAGGAGGTGGAGGATGGGGTATGGTAAAGTAGAAAACTAGCCTACCAACAAAAGAAGATTTTATCCCAGCTGATGATCCAATTCCACTATAGATAGTTTCCCTTGTAAATTAAGGTCTCCTTGTTGAAAAGTGTCATAAACATTCAAACCATAACAAGAAGACATCTTTTGAAGGAATCCTTCTCTTAATCAGAAGTTTTAAGAAAAGCATTGTAAGTAGAATGTTAATAACTTACTTTTTAAAATTTGAAATAATTTCAATCTTAGAGATAAGTTCCAAAAAATATAGTATGAAAAACACAGTATACTCTTTAACAATGATCCCATTTGCTTTATTATTTGCATCCTGTGTGTGTGTCTATCTATCTATCGATCGATCGATAGATAGATCGATGGATAGATAGACACACATGTAAGCACATTTTTTTTTCCCTGAACCACTTAAGAGTAACCTACATATACCATGGCCCTTTACCCATAAATATAGTAGTATAAAATCCAGTATTGCAATTAGTTGCCATATCTCTTTAGCCTCCTTTTTTTTTAAAATTGTTCACTAACCAAGAGATATTAAGCTGTTTCCATTTTTTTGGCAAGGACGTCTGATCTCATCACTTCTGTTCAAAATGTACTATCTTAGTTTCCTATTGCTGTTGTAACAGAAATACAACAAGTGGGTGCCTTAAAGAACATAAATTTATTTTTTCACAGTTCAGAAGGCCACAAGTCTGAAATCAGGGCCCTACTCTAAGGGAAGGCTATCTCCCTGTCGTCTCTAGGGGAAGCTCTCTGCTATTTCCGTAGCTCAGGCATTCCCTGGTTCCTTGGCAATCTCACAGGTGGCATCTATCTTCCCCCTTATTTGTGCTCACTTGTTTCTGTGTCTTATTTGCTATTTTTATATCTGAAAAACGATTAAGTTCAAGACATACCCTACACTGATACGGCTTCATTAACATAAGAAAGAAAACCCTGTTTCCAAATGGGAATACACCCATGGGTATAGGGGTTAGGATTCCAACACATATTTCTGAAGGACACAATTCAATCCATAATGTATACTGAAGGTCTTAACTAGTGCAATAAGGCAAGAAAAAGAAATAAGAAGATATAAAATTATCTCTATGTGTGGACATGATCATCCATATAAAATATCCCAAAGAATCTGCAAGGATCAACTGAAACTAACAAGTAAGCTTTAGCGAGGACACAAGATATAAGGTCAATAGAAAAATCAATATTTCTATATATTAGCAACAAACAAAAATTGAAAAAAAAAATTTCTATAGCATTAATAGAACACGAAACACTTGGGGATAAGTCAAACAAATTATATGCAAGATTACATGCAGGAAATTACAAAAAATGCTGCTGAGAAAAATTAAATAAAGTCTAAATAAATGGAGAGATGTATGGTGTTAACAGATCAGAAGACACGTATTGTTAAGGTGTCAATTCTCTAGTGACGTCACCAAGGTGGCAGAGTAAAAAGCTCCATACATCCCACAAAGAAACATCAAAAACCAAGTAGAAACTGTCAGAGCTAACTTTGTCAGAACTCTGGTAAACAATCGGAGGTTCACAGCAGCCAAGAGAATGCTGAATCAAGAAAAGGCTAACAGTAGGAAAGCATTTCCACCCTGCAGGAAAGCCTGCTTGAAATAGCAGCTTCCGTTTCCAGTTTGGAATCCTGGTCTTGGGTTCTAAAAGGAGAAGAACACACCTGTTGGGTGGCTACAGAAAGGAGTGAGGCAACATATGTATCTCTGTGCTGTCCATCTTGGAGGAAGTGCAGGGTGGTGGAGGGGCGGGTAGGGTAGACTTATCAGGGAAATGCAAACTAAAACCAAAATGAGATGTGACTACATGCCTATTAGACAACCAAATATTGTCTCAGAGAGGAACTGAGAAATTGACATTAGTTCTTATTAGATGCCTTTGAATAGGTTCTGACTCATAGCAACCCTATGAACAACAGAACTGGCATTAGAGTCCTCAAAAAATCACCTTGCTGCTTTTAGGTACCCTCATTTAATGGAATTAAAGACACAGATGGAAGGAATATAAGAGAAGAAAATATCAATCTTACCCCATAGCAAACTCATCTAAATTTGTTTTTCCCATAAGTAGAGCTCCTTGATCGAACAACTTCTGAACTACTGTAGCATTATAAGGTGGTACGTAACCTAAAAAATATATTCAGTTCTTTTTATTACGAGAAAAAAACAGTGAACATGTAAATCACATGCAGAGAACAAATACAATTTTAAATTGTGACTAAGCAGTTCACTCATATTTATATTTTTAAATTCTTCTTAATTTGAGTAGGAGGTTGTATTTTCTTCCAAGAGTTAATTTTTTCTATCATGACCTACCGTGTTTTTTCAAAAGACAGTCTGTTACTACATTTTTCTCCAAATGACAGTCTGTATATTCACCATTTTTATAACCTAAAAACACTGACTTTAACAGTTGTTGCTGCATTTAGGTGCCATCGAGCCAGTTCTAACTCATATCAATTGTACAAACAACAGAATGAAACATTGCCTGGTCCTGCGCCATCCTTGCAATTGTCGCTATGTTTAAGCCCATTGTTGCAGCCACTTTGTCAATCCATTTCGTTGACTGTCTTCCTCTTTTTCACTGACCCTCCGCTTTACCAAGCATGATGTCCTTCTTCAGGGATTCCTGATAACATGTCCAAAGTACATAAGAAGTCCTGTCATCCTCGCTTCTAAGGAGCATTCTGGCTGCAATTCCTCTAAGACAGATTGTTCATTCTTTTGGCGGTCCATGGTATACTCAATATTCCTCATCAACTCCATAATTTAAAGGCGTCAATTCTTCTTTGGTCTTCCTTATTCATTGCTTAGCTTTTGCATGGATATGAGGCAATTGAAAATATCATGGCTCGGGTCAGGCGCGCCTTGGTCATTAAAGTGACACCTTTGCTTTTTAACATTTTAAAGAGGTCTTTTGCAGCAGATTTGCCCAGTGCAACATGTTGTTTGATTTCTCGATTGCTGCTTTCATGGGTGTTGATTGTGGATCCAAGTAAAATGAAATCCTTGACAACTTTAATCTTTTCTCCACTAATCATAATGCTGCTTATTGGTTCAGTTGTGAAAATTTTTGTTTTCTTCATCTGAAGTGCAATCCATACTGAAGGCTGTAGTCTTAAACTTCATCAGTAAGTGCTTCAAGTCCACTTCACTTTCGGCAAGCAAGGCTGTGTCCTGCATATTGCAAGTTGTTAATGTACCTTCCTCCAATTCTGATGCCCCATTCTCCTTCATATAGTCCAGCTTCTCGGATTATTTGCTCAGCATACAGATTGAATAAGTATGGTGAAAGCGTACAACCCTGACGCACACCTTTCTTGATTTTTATCCCCTTGTTCTGTTCAAACAACTGCCTTTTGGTCTATGTACAGGTTCCTCAGGTCATGAGCACAATTAAGTGTCCTGGGATTCCCCAATCTTCGTAATATTATCCATAATTTGTTATGATCCACACAGTCGAACGACTTTATATAGTCAAAAAAACACAGGTAAACATCTTTCTGGTATTCTCTGCTTTCAGGCAAGATCCATTTGACTTTAACAGTTAGTTCTCTAAAACATTACATGACAGTCAGTGATGTACCTAATCATTTGAAACGGATAGCAAATTATTATTTCGTTCATTATACTGAATTTTTCTTCCCAGATAATGCTGTATATAAGTAATTTTTACATATTTTCTGGTAGTCATATATTTTTATTCTTGTCTAAAATCTCCTATTGGAAAGCTCTAGTGCATATTCCAAAACAATTAACAAAAGTCCACCTATCAGTCCACACTTCAGATTTACTCCCATGTTATCAATGAGCTGGAGTTAGGGGTGACTTAGCATGTTTACGGTGATCAGGTATTGGGTCTCCAACTTCCTAAGTAGGATTCATTCACTAAGCTGGTCTGCCTCTGAAGAATTATTTTGTTTTATGAAAAAGCTAATAGTAAAAAAGATAATATTCTATCCCAAGTATTTCCTTGGAGAATATAGTTAGTCTGAAGTTATCTTGGTACTTTAGTATTTTATTTTTAATTTAAACTAAATAGTATCTATTTTTGTTAAATTACTAATACTCTAATCAGTTATATTTTACCTTTCAGCATGTTTGATCCACACGTTGTCTCGATGGCAGATGTGCTAAAGTTGTCTTTTATTGCAACAGGAATTCCGTCTAAATCCCCCAGTGGCTGACCTGGGTTAAAAAGCCACGAGAGTGATACCAGAGATACCAGTCCAAAATATAAAGACAGTAATGTTACGATACCTACTAATTTTGACAAAAATATGTCTTAAGAAATAAAAGTTTGGTTAGAAATTGTTACAGTTGGACATTATGAAGCATCATGTATCTATTAGCCTCATTTTTATTACACCTCATGGCAAGTTCTTTACATAAGGGTGTATTTTATGTTAAAAGCTTCACTTGCCAAATAGAGACTGCTACATCCAATTAAACTCTTTCTCTGGAGGTCTAACAATTAAGTATAATTAAAAGTCATTTACCTTTTGCATATCTCTTCTCTGATTCTTCAGCTTGCTTTAGGGCCTCCTCTTCTGTTACAGTAATGTAAGCATTAAGAAACTTGGTCTTCTTGATCATAGAAAGGCAATTTTGACAGAGCTCTGTTGGAGTAATTTGGCCTTGTTTCAGTCCTGCAGAAACCTACAGTATACACAATTCAAAAACCCTTTAATGAGCCTGCAGAAGTTTCAAATATTATCCTGATGGGGGCAGAGAGAGTAGCTAAATAAATTTTGGAGTGAGGTTTGGGTTCAAAATCAAGAGAGCCTATCAACTCTACACTAAGTGTTGCGAATTGAGAGGTAATGCATGGATCGGTTTGAGGGTGGTGCCAATGGTTTGTGCTCACCCACTAACCTGAAGTTTGGCAGTTTGAGCCCACCCAGCAGCATCACAGAAGAAAGGCCTGGCAATCTGCTTCTGTAAAGATTACAACCAAGAAAACCCTTTGGAGCAGTTCTACTCTATAACACATAGGGTTGCAATAAGTCAGAATCAACTCAATGGCACTGGGTTTGGGTTTTTTTAAACGTTTTTATTTTTTAGGGGCCATGACTTTCATCTCCCTAGTTGAACAACTTCTTTTATAAGTTATGCTTGTACAAACAAAAGCAATAATTTAGGTTAGCCATACTGTTCAAAGAAGTCGGGGCCCAGCGCAGGTAAAGGATGGATTAGGGTGGATCATACGTGGATGGAAGCTTAGCTACAGCACAGGCAATCCAGAGTGAAAAGAGAGAGATGAACTGGACAAGGCACTGCAGGACTTTATGGCTCTAAATAAGATCTTTAGACCTATTGCAGAATTCATGCAAGAGCCACTATCAATTGAGAGAAATGTTTATAAAATATAGGTTCAAAAGCAAACTAAGAACAAACTTTTCAGCAATCTGTCTTTGATGCATTAGTAAGGCTAGTAAAGAGAACATTAAAATAACCATCATTTCAAGTGACTAGAAGCTGTATGTTGATAGTAAGTGAAGCCTGAGGTAAAGTGATGACTGTTTTATATTTCCTATAGAAAGTAATAATAATACGTAGTAGTCACTAATTGGGGCTGGTGGTGCATTGGTTGTTAAAAGCTACAGTTGCTAACCAAAAGTCTGGCAGTTTGACTCCACCATTTGCTCCTTGGAAACCCTGTGGGGTAGGTCTACTCTGTTCCATAGAGGAACCAACTCGATGGCAATGGGTTTTTGGCTAGTCACTAAGTAAATAAAGACATCCCAGGGTGGTGCAAACAGTTGAAGTCTGTTAACCCAGCAGTTGGTGGTTTAAGTCCACCCAGAGACCTCTGGGGTGGAGGGGTGGGGGTAGGGGAAAGGCCTAGAGATCTGCTTTTGAAAAAACCAGCTACTGTAAACCCTATGCAGCACATCTACTTTGACACATAGTGGGTAGCCATGAGTCAGACAGAATTGACTTGATGGCAACAATGGAAAAAGAAATCCAACAAAAGAAGTGAATAACAAAAAGTCAAAGATGATACCCAAGCTTTGGAGATTATATGAAAAGATAGGTGGCTAAGGTGGGAGCTCAGAGGCAAGGGGGCTGGGAGAAGGAATAATATTTATTGAGTATTTAACCGAGAGTCAGGCACTATTGCTTTATATGCAGTATAATTTCATTTAACCATTACAGCAACCACCTAAATTAGGTACTCCTTATGTATGGGTGAGGAAACTGAGGTTCAGAGAGGTTAAGTGATTTGTCCAAAGTCACACAAACAGTAAAAGTTAGAGGTGACTTCCTGACCCACGCTCTTCACCATTTCTCTCTACACTATTGGAAGTTTATGCTTAGTTTTCCTCCAAGCTGACTGTGCATTTTCACATGGATATGTCCTATGGAAAAAACCAAAACCAAACCCAGTGCCGTCAAGTTGATTCCAACTTATGCACCAAGAAATGGGCAATTTGTATTTGAAGGGAAACTCTCCAAATGATCTGCTCTCTGCTGTTACATCATCAAAGCAATGACAATCTCACGGTTGAGGGTTTTAAATGAGAAAAGCAGTGGGAATAGGCCATGAGAGGACCCCTGATGCTGACAGAGGAAAAGGACTGTCATGGGGCAGCTGCAGGGAGTGACCGAGGAATGTAGAGGGGCAGCTGCGTTTGGTTAAAGGAGGTAACATATTGAATGGTTTGCATGAAATGTAAATTCTTTATAAGAAAAGGCCTGGAGAGAAATAAAAGACAACAGTATATTCTAATACTGTGAATATGGAGTGGGAAGAAAGGGGCAGTAGGCTGTGGAATAGAAACTAGCAAAAACCCAAGCCAGAAGACACAGAGAGCTACATAGCCAGTTGCCACTGAGTAGATTCCAACTCTACTTCTTGTGTTTCAGAATAGAACTGTGCTCCACAGTGTTTTCAATGGCTGTGATCTTTAAGCAGATTGCCAGGTCTTTCTTTCGAGGAGCCTCTCAGTGGGTTCAACTGCCAACCTTTCTGTTAGCACCTGAGTGCTTAACCATTTGTGCCACTCAAGGGCCTTAGGAGGTATATAGGCAGGCTATCCCATGGCAAAATTGTAATAATGAGGGAAATTGTGTCTGTCACTTTCTCTTCTTTCTTGACTCCCCTCAAGTCCTCTAATGCCCACTATCCTCAAGCTGTTTTCTGACTTGCCAAATGGTATGATAATAAGAGCTAAGGAGCTATAATTGTGGTAAAAAGGGTAAGAAATGAGATTGTCTAAGAGCACTCCTTTCACATGGTGCTGACCTTTGCCAGGATCATTTTTAGGAAACCCATATTTGTAAGAATTAATGAAGAAACTGGACAAGAGAAATGAAAATACAGTGAAAGGATTTAGAAGACACTAAATTGCTAGAAAGGACTAAGCATAAAAAAAAAAAAAGCATAGGAATATGGAATACGAATAGTACAGCTCTCATGGGAAAAAACTGAAGGGTATCATATTTGGATACAAGACAAAGTCAACTTGAAAAGCTTTTCTTAGAAAAAAAAAAAAGAGTTCTCTTTACCTTCTTTTCTCTAATGGAAACCAGGCTTTGTTGTACGGCCATATAAATGTTTTACCTCTTCATCTCCCATTCTCATTCTCCTCCTGCTTCTCCCTTTTTTACTGAAGTCATTTGAAGACACTGAGAAGGTTCTTCTCCATTCTTAAGGGATGGCTGCTTTCTCCTACCTTCCATGTATCATAAAGTCTGGTGGTGGAGGTGGGGATGCAGGAAGGTGTCCTCCTTGTTTCTCAATGCGTTTCAAAACATATTTCCTCTCTTTTCCCTCAAAAATCCTAGCTCACCTGAAGCATCTGGAATAGTTTGTATCACTCTCCCTGGTGTGTTAATCCACATCCTCCCTGGCACTGCCTTTCATTCATGAAAGATTTTTACATCTAACTCACCGTAATCTTTACCATGGCTCCTGTTGTCATTCCTGTTGACTCTTAAACTCTAACTTCACGTGGGCTGCCACCGGTGTCTCAATTCCTTAACCTCATTTTCTCACTTCCTACGGTCACAGTCTGGACTACATTGTTACCAGTAACTATATAATCACTGAAGTCTCAGTGCTAGTCATCGACTCTCTAACCATCAAATCCTGTCCCTCCAGCTCATTTACTCTACTCAATTCCAGTAATTTTTTGATCTCATAGAGGCATCTGTTCCACTGACTCCACACACAATTTTTCCACTAATCATCACTCTTCATGTCTTTGCTTTGCTCCTTACACAGCTCAGATTGCATAATCTATCACTACAATTACTTCCTTGCATATAGTTTCAACTGTCTTGCTCCTTTATCCTTCCACAGGTAAAACCTTAACCTTGCCTATATTGTATCTGTATCTAAACAGCTAAATATGATTGGAATAAAACAGACTATTGTGCTAACTCATTTCACTTTAAATTTATGACCATTAATGCCAATACTTTTTTTCAACAACACAAACGACAACTATGTCCATGGACCTTGCTGAATAGTTTACATAGAGATAAAATCTATTACATCTGTGGAGAGAGACGATGGAGAGGCTCAATATTATCAGTCAAGGCAAATCTAGGGGCTGACTGTGGATTATACCAGCAATTCTCACATGCAAGCTCAAGTTGAAGATGAAGAAAAAGCAAGTCCAAGAGAGCCAAAGTATAACCTTTTAAACATTCTGCTTGAATTTAGAGTATCAAGAATAGCTTTGATGCACTGCACACTAATGACCAAAGACCAGAAGAATTGTGGAATGACATCAAGGGCATCATACATGAAGAAAGTAAAAGGTCATTAAAAAGACAGGAAAGAAACAAAAGATCAAAATGGATGTCAGAAGAGACTCTAAAACTTACTTTTGAGCTCAGAGCAGCTAAAGTGAACAGATGAAATGAAGTAAAGAAGTTGAGCAGATTTCAAAGGGCAGCCTCAGAAGACAAAATAGTGTGTTACAATGAAATGTGCAAAGACTTGGAGTTAGAAAACCAAAAGAGAAGAATATGATTGGCAATTCCAAGCTGAAAGAACTGAAGAGGAAATTCAAGTCTTGAGTTGCAACACTGAAGGACTCTATGGACAAAAAAATTGAATGATGCAGAAAGCATCAAAATAAGATGGAAGGAATATACAGAGTCACTGTACCAAAAAGATCTGGTTGATGTTCAATCATTTCAGGGGGTAGCATATGCTGAAGCACCACTGGTACTGAAGGAAAAAGTCCCAGCCGCACTGAAGGCACTGGAGAAGAACAAGGCTCTAGGAACTGATGGAATACCAACTGAGATGCTTCAACAAACAGATGCAATGCTGGAAGCACTCATTTGTCTATGCCAAGATATTTGGAAGACAGCTACCTGGCCAACCAACTGGGAGAGATCCATATTTGTGTCCATTCCAAAGAAAGGTAACCACACAGAATGCAGAAATTATTGAACAATATCATTAATATCATGTTAGCAAAATTTTGCTGAAGATAATTACAAAACGGCTGCAGTCATACATTGACAGGGAATTGCCAGAAGTTCAAGCTAGGTTTAGAGGAGAACATGGAATGAGGGATATTACTGTGATGTCAGATGGATCTTGGCCGAAAGTAGAGAATACCAAAAGATGTTTGTTTACCTGTGTTTTATTGACCATATGAAGGCATTTGACTGTATGGATTGTAACAAATTATGGTTAACACTGGGAAGAATGGGAATTCCAGAACACTTAATTGTGCTCATGTGGAACCTGGACTGGATCAAGAGGCAGTTATTCGAACAGAACAAGAGGATACTGTATGATTTAAAATTGGAGGTGTGTGGTAGGGTTGTATTTTTTCACCTTACTTACCCAATCTGTATGCTTAATGAATAATCTGAGAAGCTGGGCTATATGATGAAGAATGCAGCATGACGACTGGAGGAAGACTCATTAGCAACCTGAAATATGCGGATGACAAAACCTTGCTTGACTAGAGTGAAGATGACTTGAAGCACTTACTGATTAAGGTAAAACACTACAGTCTTCAGTATGGTTTATACCTTAACACAAAGAAAACAAAAATCTTCACAATTCGACCAATAAGCAATACCATGGTAAACAAAGAAAATACTGAAGTTGTCATGGATTTCATTTTACTTGGATCCACAATCAATGCTTATGGAAGCAGCACTCAAGGTATCAAATGACAATGTACTGCACTGGCCAAATCCGCTACAAAAGCCCTCTTTAAAGTGTTAAAAAGCAAAGATGTCACTTTAAGGACTAAGGTGTGCCTGAATGAAGCCAGGTATTTTCATTTGCCTCATAGGCAAGCAAAAGCTGGACAATGAAAAAGGAATACAAAAGATGAACTGATACACCTGAAATGTGTTGGTGAAGAATACTGAATACATCATGGACTGCGAGAAGAATGAACAAATCTGTCTTGGAGGAAGTACACCCAGAATGCTTCTTAGAAGCAAGATGGTGAGACTTCATCTCACTTATTTTGGACATGTTATCAGAAGGGACCGATTGCTAGAGAAGGACATCATGCTTGGTACAGTAGAGGGTCAGAGAAAAAGAGGAAGACTCTCAATGAGATGGACTGACACAGCGGCTGCAACAATGGGCCCAAACACAGCAACAATTGTGAGGATGGTACAAGACTGGCAACATTTTCTTCTGTTACATATAAAGTCACTATGAGTCGAAGCTAACTTGATGGTACCTAACAACAACATCACAGGAGTACTTAGCCTTACCCAGAAAGCCTACTTCTTCTTTGGTCAACTTGCATTCCTATTCTCCCAGAAAAGAATTTCACACATTTCCTCTCTCCTCTAATCTCCATCAATGCTTCTCTATCTCATTTTTAGTCCATGCCCTTACTTTTTACTACCCTGAGAAAAATGGAGGCAATCAGAAGAGAACTCTGTGTCTTCCCAGTATCAAATCTACCAATCTACCTTCATCCATACCTATATACTCTGCCTTCTGTCCCATAAAAAAGCAAGCTGCCTGTGTTCTAAGGCCAATCCTCCCTTCTGTATATTAGATCCCAAGCCCTCTTGTTCCCTTTATCTCCTCTCTCTCTTCTACTTCAATTTCCTCCACGTTGGATCATTTTCTTTTGTTGTTGTCAGGAGCTGTCGACTCGGTTCTGACTCACAGTGATCCTATGTACAACAAACAAAATACTGCCCAGTCCTGCTCCATCCTCTGAATCGTTGTTATGCTTGAGCCTATCATTGCAGCCACTGTGTCAATCCATCTCACTGAGGGTCTTCCTCTCTTGCACTGGCCCTCTACTTTACCAAGCATGATGTCCTTCTCCAGGGATCACTTCCTTTAGCATACAGATATTCTGGAATATTGCCCATCTTAAATATACTCTCACTGGACCCCACTGCCTGCCCGACTTCCCTGTTTGTTTTTTTAAAGCATAATTTTTCAAAGGATCTGCCTATATTTAATTTTTCCTCTTCTTCATCTCTCATTCTCATCCTCTTCCTTCCCCTTGAAAACTAATGTGAGTCTTTACTGAAGTCATCTGAAGATACTGAGAAGGTGGTTTTACAGGTCAAATAATAAAATTTCTTTAAAGTTCTTTAGACAGTTGTCTTTCTTTCTGGGGTTCCAGTCCTATTAGAAAGTACCCAAATCTCTCCCTGAGCTCTATGGTATCTGGTTTGTCCTATTTGCATGTCCAGCTAACCACTGTAGTAGGCAGAATTCTAAGATGCTGCCTTAGACACACTGGGATCATACCATGGAAGAGGAAGGCAAAGGAAAGACTCCCCTTTCTTGATGAATCTGGGTAAAATTTACAAACACGAATTTTATCTCCTATTTGACATATTACCTCCTCTTAGTGCCCACTCCCAGTGTTTCTCTGTTGCCCTATGCCTGCAGCTAAAAAAAAGGTCCCCAAAATTGCCTCAAGACTCCATAATTTCCAGCCCCTCGGCCCTAATTTCCTCCCCATAAAATTTCCCTGTCTTTAACTGATATCTCCAAAAAGTGTTATGAAGGAGAGAAATCTGATTGAAGTATTATAATCTACAACAATGGGTGAACAAATCATTCAACCACCCCAGGAATTTTTACATATTTAAAGGAGAGAATGTAAGTTAAATCAATCAATCTCCAATTGGTGGAATTTGGGGCAGTATAGTGATATGGGAAAAAATATAAACAAAGCAGACAAAAGATATTTGGGGGCTGTAAAAATAACCACCAAGTAATGCTTTGCACATGGCAGGCATCAATAAACACTTGTCAAAGGAGTGATTAAGTGAAAGAAATCATGCCAAAACAACCTAGTGGTCTTTCCTAGGGATAGCTCACCTGATAGCTTTTTTTTTTTTTTTCACATGAAGCTAAAGTTGGTTTTTACAATGGCTCACTCAGCAGGGTCAGGAAGGGAGGCACAAAGAAGGTAGTGCTTAGGGTGAAAGGGCAGGAAAAAGGAAACACTGTACCGTATTTTTATAGGTGGGGTTTTGTTTCCAAACAAGTGTTTTGTTTTTTCTTAGAACAAATTGGATTCTTCACTGACAATATAGGCAAGATGCAATTTAAGATGTCAAAGCAATGATGTATTTTGGGCAAGAACTATTTATTATTTAAAGTCTGTGGATTTAAAGTTCTCATTGTAATTTTTACCTTTTTAAGACTGCCAACCTGGAAAAAAGGAGACTTCCCAGGTGGAGGTACAAAAGAAATATGGAAGGTAAGATAGTTTACTTGGAGGCTGGGTTAAACCATATATACTCTGGGCCTTACCACAAGAGCTAAGCAGGTCTGATACGGAACAAAGTTGTAGTTTTAACAAGGGCCTTAGGTGATTCTGCTACCAGGTGGCCTGCAGACAGTTTTAGAAGTTAGGAGATCTGGGCTAGTGAGGAAGGAGGCCTGACTTAAAGCCACAGTAGCAGGGAGAATGTAAGAGAACAGATTTCAGACATAGTTACAAGACAGAATTAATGGTCATTAGGAATCATAATTGACTTGATAGCAATGGTGTCATGGATTGAATTATGTCCCCCCGAAATATGTGTCAATTTGGTTAGGCTATGATTCCCATTATTGTGTGGTTGTCCTCCATTTCGTGATGTAATTTTCCTATGTGATGAAAACCCTAATCTTTGCCTGTGGTTAATGAGGCAAGACTGAGTTATTTTAAAGAGGATTAAGGTGGGATATAATCCCTTTACTCAGGTCACTTCCATGATCCAATATATAGGGTGTTTCCCTGGGGTGTGGCCTGTATCACCTTCTATCTTAGAAGAGATAAAAGGAAAGAAAAGTGAGCAGAGAGCTGGGAACCTCATACCATCAATAAAGAAGCACAAGAAGCACACATTGAGAAGCTCCTAGTCCCAGCGAAGATTGATGACAAAGACCTTCCTCCAGAGCCGACAGAGAGAGAGGCAAAGCCTTCCCCTGGAGCTGGCACCCTTAATTTGGACTTCTAGCCTACTAGACTATGAGAGAATACATTTCTCTTTGTTAAAGCCATCCACTTGTGGTATTTCTGTTATAGCAGCACTAGATGACTAAGACAAACAAGTTTGTTTTTTTTTGTTTTGGTGGTGCAGTGGTTAAGCCCTTGGTTGGGTCAGTGGTTGGAACCCACCAGCCGCTCCGCAGGAGAAAGATGTGGTAGCCTGCATCTGCAAAGATTACAAAAAAACCAACCCAACCCACTGCTGTCCATGCCATTCTGACTCAAAGCTATATATATACATTACTATATACTATAGGATAGAGTAGAACTACACTGACACCATGGCAACACGACATGACTGGGGCAGTGGGATAAGAGTTGTTCCATTAAGGCGAGAACACTAAGAACTCAAAAAGATCAAGGTTTGTGTCTGTGTGTGTGTTTTCTAAGATGGAAGTCGAGAGGGTAAGGATGGTCTTGTTACAACAATGGGTTCCACCTTGGATAAGTTTGGGGGATATTTGGAAGGCATTTATAAATATAGTCTAGAGTTTCAAATGTGATTTCTAGGAAGTGCAAACACAGTTTACGGAGTCATTGGTACCTTAATGGCAGGTGAAACCTGGACATGAATATATCAAGAAAAAGAATTACTTCTTTGGACTTTGCAAAATACAAGTTTGCCAAACCCCTTAGAAAGAACTGCATCAGGTGAGTGTCGGAAGAGAGACTAAAGAGGACCAGCAAAATCTCCGTTATTTGGTAGACCCCACTGTGAGCCACCACCCGGAGCCCGACTCCAAGCCTTGGCAAACGTCTAATCGCGAGAAGCCAGGTGAACACCTCCACTCCACAGCTCTGCGGTGCAGAGATCTCCTCTGCTGAAGTCCTAATTCCGGAACGGATACTGAGAATACAGCCGGAGGACCGAAAGGTCCGGATCCCTCACCCGGTTCAAGGGAAGGAGGCGGCAAAATATGTGACCAAGCCGGGAGACTCCTCGTCCACGGAGTCCACGAATCTTTCCACCCTCCCCGGGCCCTCAGCAGGCCAATCCCACTCACTTCACGGAGTGTCCGGCCCAGCATGGTCTTCGTGTTCGGCCTGCCACCACAGGGGCTAGGTGACAATGAGGAAAATAGATCGACGACCACTGCCGGCATTACATGGGCGCAGCCATCTTGGATTGTCACTGAACGTTTTAGCACCAAGTACTTGGACTGGTTGAATTGCAACCCTGGAAAATGATCCTTGCACCCGATTGGTTGGCTCCTCAAAGCGGACCCGGCAGCGAAGGAGACGCGACCGAGAAGGAGACTCCGAGCTAAGGTCGCGGTGGGAACGCGGGATCGTCCGAAAATCCGTGGCGTCCGAATCGGGAGCGGTGTCTACTTGTCCCTCCGAGGGCTCCTAGGACAGAACGGGGTTCGGGGGCCGGGGGAGGCCTACACACTTTTTTTTTTAGGGAAAGGTTGGGTCGGGGCGTAAGGGAAAATAGAATACGAACTGGAACGTTAAATGGAGCGTTTCAGATGAGAACAGCAGAATAACAATTCCATAGTCTTCTTCCTTCACTTGCTCCGTTATGTTAACTTAATTTTTTGAATGCTCAGTTTTGAAATTGGCTAGAATGTTTGGCAGAATTTGGCGGAATTCAGGAGTAAAAGTTTGATCGAATACAGGTGCGTTTTAGTTGAGACACGGATGATGGAACTTCTGAAGAACTGTGTACTTAGAAGAAATACATGCACTGCGGTTCACTTCTGGAGAAGCAAAATTGTACAAAAGACTCCAGTAATTAGAAAGATTAGTACTACCTCTCCAAAGTGCACTGTCATGCCCGCTTGGGTTATAGATAAATATGGGACGAATGAAGTGCTTCGATTTAATCAGAACATGATGTTACCTATCATACACTATCCAAATGAAGTCATTGTCAAAGTTCACGCTGCGAGTGTAAATCCTATAGATGTTAATATGAGAAGTAAGTTTTCAAAAGATATTCTTCGTTGCCTTATTATTTATTTATGTTCTTCAGAGAATTTCATCAGGGATACAGTTTTAAAAGATCAATTGTTGTTTGATTATACTTCTTTAACACAAAAGAATTGTTTAGGTTTGTGACAGTATCTCAGCAAATATTTCCAAAATTTTTGAAATTGCCATGTCTGTACTATAATCTTCTCAAAATGTAAGTTTGAATTGTTCCCATTCTTTTTAAAGTGTTAATTGGGACTTGAGAGTTGTGTCTACAGCTAACTTTCTGGCATACCCTCCAGGGAACTTTTTTATCTTGAGATAAGTCACAGGTCTTGGAGGTAGGCTTATGTTTTCTCATCAGCTCAGAATTTGTATTTTTTAATAATAATTTCCTTGTCCTCTTTGCTCATATCTTCTTGTATTGACAAAGCAGCAGAACAGGAGGCCAGGATGTGGACAAAGTACTTTTCTTCATTTCTGTGGTTGTCTCTGCCTTCAGCTACTTCGTGCTGGGCTCCATCCTAAATGGGAATAATGTTATCATCTTAATTTCTGTTAGGGAATATTGACAAAACTTGGAAGGCACTATATTCCTTAAATATAGACTGTGCAATTGTATTTACTGAAGTGCTGAAAAGACTGATTTTTGGCAAATTATTTTAATTTTGGAAAATATTGACAAAAAAATACTGCCAGTCTTGATATGGGAACCCAGCTACGTCTTTTGAAGAAATCAAGAAAACATCTTCTAGGATGATTGGTCAGTTAACCTCGGTGCTTTAAGTGAACTTCCATATGCAGTTTAACTTATCCATGGGCCTGTGTTTTGAAGGGCTCGTATGTAGACCTAAATTCTTCTCAACAGATGACCTCAGTAATAATTCTGATGAATTCTTCTAGATGAATTAAATTTCATGTACTTACCCAATTAACAAAATTAGAATTAAAATTTTGTTTAATTTATGGAGAAGTTGGAAAGTGTTGAGATTCTTACTTCTTTACCTTTTTTTTTTCCCCCCAGGAGTGTTGAGATGGGTTAGGGCAGCAATTTTGAAATTTTTAGGTCTCAGGAGCTCTTTACACCCTTAAAAATTATTGAGATTTTGTTTATGTGAGTTATTGATATTTACTTTGTTAGAAATTAAAACAAATTTTAATATTTATTTATTAATTCATTAAAAATGCAGTAAAAGCCTATGTGTTAACATTACATCAAGTCAGAATAAAAACATGAAATGACTTAAAAATAATGACTGAAAGACGACTACGTGTGTGAAGCACTGAAACATAATAATTCTTGACCGAAACAATACTACTACCTTAAAAGAGTTTACAATGAAAAATAGCTGTATTTTCCAAAATAAAAGAATGTAAAGAGAAGTAGCATTGTATTAACTTTTGCAAATCTCTTTACTCTCTCATTTAATAAGATAACTGGATTTTCATATCTGCTTATGCATTCAATCTGTTGCAATACGTTATTTGAAGTATATAAAGAAAAGCCAGCCCCACACGGATAGGTAGCTGGAAAAGAAAGGACCTCTTAGACTCTTTGAAAATGTCTTGGGAACATACCAGACTTGGAGAACTGCTGGATTGGGGAAATAAAGTTGCATTTCATGGTGGTTAGGTCCTTTGATGACTCCAACTTTGAATGCTGTTATTATTAATTTAGTGAATATACCTCGATCAGTGCTGTCCAGTGTAATAGCCAGTAAACCACATGACTACTGTGCGGTTGAAATGTGGCTGCTGTGAATTGAGATGTGTAGTCAGTCGGTATAAAACAGACACTGGATTTTAAGGATTTAGTACCAAAAAAGGAAAGTAAAATATCTCATTAAAAATTTTATATTGATTACATGTTGAACTGATAGTATATTGGGTATATTAAGTAAAATATTAAAATTAATTTCATTTGTTTTAACTTTTTTTAGTGGTTACTAGAAAATTTAAAATTACATGTGTGGCCTGCATTATACTTCTATTGGACAGCCCTGATCTAGACAATGGGATGGAATAGTTATTTATTACACTATTGCTTTGGGGGAAAGAGTGGGGAAAGACTTTAACTCTTAGGGTAGACGTAGTTAGAAAGCTCTGTTAAGAATGAATTGAAATAATTTACTATAGTTACCTCTTGAAATTCACTTTTGTATTTTTCTTTGCTTAGAAGTAATTGCTACTAGTAGTTGGGCATGTTATTTTAAATTACTTTATTTCTTTTACACTGGGCCTAGAGATAGTTTAGTTTTTAAAGGATATGTCTTTAAGTGGTAGGTTTGTACCCAGTGATCAGTATTTTCTTCATCTCCTTTGACTGTCAACTCTTTGAAATAGATCCCGTGCTCTGTCAATTACTACCTGTTTCAGTGCATCACAGATGTAGTTGTCATTCAGTCATTATTTTTATGTCATTTTACGTTTTCATTCTGACTTAATAGTATACTTAAATTAGTATTTTACCCAGGGGTAATTTTTGTATTTTGCCATTGTTTAGATTTGTTAACTTTTTATTTCTTTGAATGTACAGTATGTGTGTAGGTTGTAATCAGTGGAATGGTTGCATTTGGATTTTTCTTGGCAGTTATTTACTAAAGTAATATTGTAACACATTTTGTTTTTTTATAGTATTCTTGTGACATCTCAGTTTTTTATTACTTGACTGAGCAGTATTATTTGTAAGTTATCCTCTTTTTTTTTTTTCTGCCCACAGATTCTTTTTGAGAATTTGTTATTGTTTTTACAGAAGATATCTGCAATGATAGCTTGGGGAAATAAAATAATGAGTAGAAGATTGTAAACTGTAGGAGGCAGTTATTTCCCTTGACAAGGAAGCAAGAGACATGTCTATTTTGCAAGATGAAGGGCAGGCTGTTTTCTGGAGATGGCCACAATCACTGAATTTAAATAATAAATCATAGAAATAGCTAAAGAAACGATGGTCTTAAAAATAGGAAAAAAAAAAAAATACAGTCAACAGCATCATACCAAAAAAATTTGGTTTCTCTAGATGGGCTTAATGCCTTCGAAAGTCTGATGACAGACAGAGAATTTTTCTGAACCAGTCAAACTGGCAACTTCTAAGAATGGGTTGAAGCTCTAAGGCTCTCCCTTCTTTTGTGTTACCAAGCAGGTCCTCTGTTCCTACCAGCTGCATTCTGAATTTTGCAATCATTTAGATAGAACCAGTGAGCTAGCTAGAGCTACTAAGTTGAGACACCAATATATCAGGGTGACCAAGAGAACTGTTTAAACAGCCTTGAGCTGTGGGCTCTGTACCTCATCACTGAAACCTTTTTGTGGCTCTGAAACACCAGTTAAAATTTGACATGGCTGAATACCCACTTCTGTTGCTTAAATCACATAGGAATAATTGTTTAATTATGTTTCAGTAATGAAAAAGGAATGTAAGACAGGAAAAGTGAAACATGACTTTTGTGAGTATTACATGTGAAGTTGTTTTTTTTCCCCTGATAGAGTGTACTCCCTAACTAGCCAGATGGCAAATATGTAATATTGGCATACTGGCCATCAGCTTAGATTTTCTGGGACAACCTCAACTTTTAAATACTTCCTCCTGTGTGTCTTGATTTTTTTCTTAGAAAAACAACTTCTGAAGGCTACCCGCCTGTCAGCATCTCTCCCCAGACATTCTTCCTCTCCTCCTGCTGTGGGGATTAACTCTCCATTCTACTATCTAAGGCCAACACTCCACTTGTGCGCTAGATCCCATTCCCTCTCACCTATTTGGGCATTGTTCCAGCAATTCAGTCCTGCATCATCAGTCTTTTCCTTTCTACTGCATGCTGTCATTTCTCGCCTCATATAGATTAATCTTGTAGATTAAAACACACACACACACACACACACACACAGAGAAATATCCTCTCTCCATCTCATTTGCTCCCCTCCAGCCACTGCTCCAGTTCTCTGCTTCCTTTCATAGTAAAACTATTTGAAAGAGTTGAATTTTCTCATGGTCTCCAATTCCTGTCTTCTCATTCTTTCTGAAACACACCATTCCATGGCAGCTGCTCCTATCAAGGTCACTATGGCCTCTGTGGTGCTGAATCCAGTCTTTTTTTTTTTTTTAAACCTAATAACAGCTTTTAAACTTATTTGAAAAACTGTCTTCCCCATCAGCAGCTTCGTTGAACGATCTTCTTCGCTTGGCTTTCAGGACACCTGTTAGTTCTCTGGCCAGACCTTCTCAGGCTCCTTTGCTGGTTTCTCCTCATCCTTGGGATCTAATATTGTAGTGCACCCAGCAGTGGATGGAAAAAAAGGGAGGCTTACGGAGTGGCTTAGTGATTCTAGAGCATAAATTGTGGGGCAGGGAATGGTGCACGGGACTGATGAGGTCTGCAGGGTCCCTATCTTAGGAGCCTGCCATGCCAGAAATGTTCTCCTAAATGATAGGGAGCCTCAGAAATATTTTAAGCTTAGGAGAAAATAACAGATCTTTTTGTGTTTTGGAAAAGTCGTTTTATATGATGAAGAAGCTATGTAATAAACTACTTTGGATTACTGTAGATTAAGTGATCAATTTATTTGGACAAAGAAAATTATGATTAGAACAATGTTTTCAGCTCTATTAACTGATAAGCAAATATTCTCAAAAATTAAGGTATATAATAAAGTGATTAACCTGATTTGGCATATCAGAACGCATGCAGCCGAGTGGTTCTTTTCCACCTAGGAATCTATTTACTATTCCAGAGATATTTTAAAAACATTTTTGGGGGGTGGAGTGGGAACCATTCCTCATAGACAAGTGCCAGTATCAAATTGTTTATATCCATGCCTTATCGTTTGTTAACTTCAAATAGCTCTAACATTTACCTTCGTCACCAGACTTGGTACCAAACAAACAAAATTAAGAAATGAATGAATAAATTAACAAGGACCATCTTCAAACTACAGAGTAAAACTGTATAAAAGAAAATACTTAAAAGTTCTGAAGACAGTTTCAAAATTGGAGTTCAAAAAACATATTGAGCAATGATTAGCTTGTTAGCTCCCATTGAGTTGGCCCCCACCTCATGGCGACCTCATCCCATGCACAACAGAACGAAACGCTGCCCTGTCCTGTACCATCTCCATGGTAGCTTTAGTTTAATAAGTGATTATAACTTTCTAACTAATTTTCTTTGAAGGGAACAGCACTCTTTATTTTTACGTTTTCCTGTGTGGTAGTAAAATATAAGCTTGATTATTATCTATATTTGAGGATCTAGAATTGTACCTGGCCTATAATCCTGTGGCAGTTTAAAAATTCTTACTTTAGGAGAAAACAGATGAATTGTGTTTTATAGGTGGTTATGGAGCCACGGCTTTAAATATGAAGCGTGATCCCTTACATATTAAAACCAAAGGAGAAGAATTTCCTCTGACTCTGGGTCGGGATGTCTCTGGTGTGATAATGGAATGCGGTCTTGATGTGAACTACTTCAAACCTGGAGATGAGGTGAGCTGTGAATGCTACAGCTCCTTTTCTAAATGTGAAGATTGCATCCTGCTTCTTCTGGAAGTATATGCCATACTATAGACTTTTTTCTTCTTTTTGACCAGTGTACTGAGATTTGGCTGGAACCCTCATTTTCTTGATTGTGTTATTACAGTTTTCACAGAGTTCCAAAGTAGCTTAAAAAAAAAAAAAAAAGTAGCTTAGGTTTTCTTAATCCGGTGCATAAGAATTACAAGACTTTAAAAAAATGTATAGGATTGAGACTTATGTTTTTTTATTTTTCCTAAAAGGGCCTCTAAATGACAATGTCTACGTAATGTATGGGGTGGTTTTGAAATAGCTAAAGTTTGGTGTAATCACCTTTCACCACTTTGAACTTTAGTACCAAGGGATCATAATGAGCTCATGATGATAGCTAACACTATTCTAATTGCTTTTCATAAAATAACTCATGTACTCCTTATGGGATAGGTACAATTAGGTTCATTTTACAGATAAGGTTAACTATAGAGAGGTCCTAGGGCTCATAAGTGGTAGAGCCAGGATTTAAGCCTCAGAGACTGTGCTCTTACTGATACTCTAATTAGTAAATGCAGCAGAGTATATTGCCATCTGCTTCCCCAATATGGTTTGACTTGATAAAGCCAGAATAAATCTAAATTTATAGGATATGAAAATAACTGTTTTGCTCAGTGTATTGTTACTTTGTGCTTTTTTCACAGGGTGAGGTATATATTGGGGAACCCCAGCATGGTTAGCTTTGGTTAGCGATGACCGTGTTTCTCATGAAGTTGTGTGTGTGTTTCAGGTCTGGGCTGCAGTTCCTCCATGGAAACAAGGCACTTTCTCAGAGTTTGTTGTAGTCAGTGGGAATGAGGTAACTCACCAACTCTATGCTAAAGTGTCATTAGAAAGAATAAGCAAAGACTAAAAAATGTATCTGACATAATTGGTTTTTTTTCAGATTGGATTTGTGTTTTATGGGCAGTTTTGAAAGACTTAAGTTAGAGAATAGGAAGTTTTGAAAGATGAACAAAGGATTTGTTGTCATTTAATTAATAACACTGCCTGCCAAAGAGGTTATCTTTGCCTTGTGGAGCAGGGATTAGGAGTGAGGTCTAGAAACCCTGCTGTATTTTTTGGTTTTACCCAGTCTAGATAGTTGAAACCAAATGGAGAGTAAGGATAAATCTTAAGTAGTGGCATGGAGTGTCAAAAACAAAAATACCAAACTCGTAGTGACCCTACAAGACAGAGTAAAACTGCCCTGTAGGGTTTCCAAGGAGCAACTGGTGGATTGGGACTTCCAACCTTATAGTTGCAGCCAAGTGTTTAACCACTTGGTCACCAGGGCCCCATGAAGTGTCAGGCTCTTTTGAATAACTTTAACTAGCTCTTTTCAATAACTTTAAAAACAGATTGCTAAGCAAATACAGCCAGGAGTCTTGACCACCGGAACCCTGAGAGAAAGAGTTTAACACTGAGGAAATTGGCTAGAGAAGGGAGGGGAGAAAGGGAGAAAGGGGTATTCTTGAGATTAGAGAAAACCTAGAAAAATTACCTTCCAGTAAATGAAAATAAAGGGAACAGGCAGTCTTAAAAAAAAAAAAAAAAAAATGTATCTATGAAGATTCAAGTTTTATTTGGATTTATTTTAGTCACTACTAATGGGATTAATGAGTGTGGACTTTTAACAAAGAATGAAGTTGCTTAATAACCTGTATCTGATATTGTAGGCTACAAAACATTACAGAGCCTCTCTGAGGCAGGCTCAGCTATTTGGAGACTATTCCTTCAGGATAATCTTGGAATAGAATATGCAGTAACTGCTGAACCTTGAAGAATTTTATAGATTTGACTGTGAAAATAGTTGGGCTCCCATGAAAGTAAATGTACTTCATTTTGTTCATAGGTTTACAAGTCATTGCTAATTTTTGACTGTTGTTTTCAAATCTAGGTCTCTCGTAAGCCCAAATCACTCACTCATACTCAAGCTGCTTCTTTGCCATATGTGGCTCTCACAGCCTGGTCTGCCATAAACAGGATTGGTGGCCTGAATGACAAGAATTGCACAGGAAAGCGGTAAGTACCAATGGCAGTGTCTACACCTCCCGTCTTTCCTTCTGTAAGGTTTTCCAAGTAGATTTATCAGGGGCATTAATATCGGGATCATTAAATCACAGAATTGTGCTGTCATTCTAGACAGGTTCCGAGAACTCAATCTGTATCAGTTTGTACTTTCTTAACCTCATTCTGTTGCTTCTCAGCCCAATCAAACAGGAATTTTTAAACTGAGATGTGTAAATAGGCTTCAGGAGTCTGAACCTTCTAAAATAGAGCAAAATTTTGTATGTGACTGTCCAGGAAAAAGATCCATAGCTTTTGTCAGTTTACTAGAAAGGTTAAGGATCATTCCGTAAAGCTTCTAAAGAATGGTGTCAACATGCAGATATTTTTTTTTTACAATCCCAGCTGTGAGTTGCTCTCACTGGCAGATTTCTATGAAAACCAGATATAAAGAGACTTCAAAAAATGGGTGAATATATTTGAATTCTCATATAGTTAATGCTTGATATCCTTTAGGTAAATTCTGGTTCTTTGTGGTGGTGAGTGTATGCTTATTTGTGTTAACGACAATACAGAGAGTAGAAATGTCTTCTAGCTGTATAACCCGGTGAGTCATTTCTGTGAGTTTTGTTTTAAGGATTAAATGAGATGATACATATAAAACTGGTGGTACAGGGTGTGGCATATGGGAGGCATTCAATAAATAGTGGTTTACTATCATTGGGGGGAAAAAAAAGCCTGTTTGATGTCGAGTCGATTCCAACTCATAGCGACTCTGTGTAGCTACTCTATAGGACAGAAGAGAACTGCCCCGTAGGTTTTCCAGTGAGCAGCTGGTGGATTCAAACTGCCGACCTTTTGGTTAGCAGCGGAGCTGTTAAATACTGTGCTACCAGGGCTCCTTACTGTTATTAGATGTGTGATTATATTGTTCTTTGTATTTTAGAAAGTTGACATTATGGGGTAAAATGACCATATTTTTTGGTGGGGAAACTAGGTGGTCGTTGTTAGTTGCTGTTGGGTCAATTCCAACTTGTGGCAACCCCATGTGTTACAGAGTAGAACTGCTCCATAGGGTGTTCAAGGCTGTGACCTTTTGAAAGCAGGTCGCCGGGCCTGCTTTCTGAGGAGCCTCTGGGTGAGTTTGAACAACCAACCTTTCGGCTATTAGCTGAGCCACCCTAGAACCATTAAATGATAGTAATAAAGGAGACAGTTGTAGATGAAATTTTAATAAAATAGCTTGTTTTTTGCTTACTAAGGATTCTACCGGTAAAAACTAAAGTCTGCAATTCTGTACTCCTGTTTTTAAATGAGACACTGTACTTTACATTTAATGTGTTGTATGGCAGGTGATTGAATTTAATGAAAGTTTAATAGATGTAATTCTGAAAGCAGTGTGAAGGCTATTCACCTAATGAGGTGCTACCCATTTATTTTAGAATTCAAGGCAAGTATGTATTCTAAAGGTCAACCCTGTCTATTGTTTAAGCTTTTGGGGCTTTTCTTTCTTAAAGGTACCATTTTGCTCACTTTGTTTGAATTACATTAGTTTGACAATACAGATTTTTCTAAGGGTTTGTCTTAGTTGATAACCTTGCAAAAATTGTATTCAAGATTTTTAAACCCTTAATTACAATTGTAGGCTGTGCAAAGGCATTGATGTTTTATTGTTTGTTTGTTTTTCTTAAAAGCATTAGACTTTGTATGCCTGCATGACTGTGTGTGAACTCTGGTTAGACGAAGCCCATTCCTTTTGCCTGGTGGGGGGCTCCCCACCTATACATTTTTCATTATGCTGTAGAAAACAACCTAGAGACAAAGATGTGGCTGTCTCTTCTCAGATATACAGGTGTGTGCCCTCAGTCTGTTGATGGCTTTGTGGGTAATTCTTCAGTACTGTGTTTAAGAAATGAGGGTCTGGAACTGGGAGACTGGAGTCCTGGGTCCTGCTTTCCACTCTGCCAGTAACTAACCAGGTGACCACATGCATGCAGCTTTCGCTGAGTGTGAAACAGGGTTGGTTATGGAGAGCGCTTTGAGAAGTGGAAAGTTCTCTACTTCATAAGGCGATTATGTATTATATAGAGTGGGCCTGTTTCCTTGATTTAACCACATGCAGATCAAACTAGAGTGCAGTCCAGTATGATGAGCCTTGCTGGCTTGCATTCCCACATACAAAGTGATTTGAAGGGTGCTTTTTCCTGAGCTGCACTGAGAGCTTGGGCCCTTGTATACTCTGAAAGTTCAGTTTACTGAAATTACTACACGTGAGTAGTAGTGATTGCCTACCTCTCCTACTTATCTGAGAATCACATGAGGGATGTGAGCACATTAAAAAAATGCATAGAATTTCTTTTAAATGAAGAAATTATTATAGTGGTACTTTATTGTACTTAAATCAGAGGTCCCATTGTCCAAAGTGGTTTGTATCTCTTAATTTGACTGTTCATTGTGATTGTTGGAGCATATTTTGACTTCTCTAAACGATACTTTTTTTTTCCCCCTTTTAGCTGTTGGCATTAAAGCATGCATTAGTCTGCAGAAAACAGGCCAGTGTTTATTCTCAAGAACAGACAGACTGTTTTTTCTAGCTAGTTATTTAAAAAATTATCCCAGCTAACAATTATAAAAACATCTATCAGCACCTTGGAAGATTTTATAGGATTTCTTTACAACAAACAGCTTTTCGAAAGGAAGGCAAAGCTTTCTAAGCGTTCGGTGGTATTTGTTTTTCCCTTCTTTGTTATATAATTATATTTCCACAACAACTGAAAATCAGCGGTCCAAGGGGTAATTTAATCTTGAGGCTTTGATATCATGTTATTTTTTGCCCACACATTTGTATCACCGGAAAGTGTCAAGTAAAATTATTTCCTTGTTATCAGTCCAACCATAGCTTCTTCGTGGCTTATGTAGTAGGACACATAGATAACTTAGTGCCCTCAAGATTAATAGAACTTTTAAATAAAGTTGTTACACCTGATTTTTTTTTAGTATAGTATGATCTGATGGTTATATTTATTGGTCGTGTCATGATGCACTTGAATATTTCATGCTCTGCCTAAAATTCATCTCTTGCTGGGAAAGCTGTACTTCACTGTTTGACAAAAGTATTAGAAGGTGTTAGAAACTGAACCATTCCTCCTCCACAGCATAAATTTCACTTTTAAATTGTGTACACTGGAAACTCAGTGCAGTGAATTTAGGAACCCTCTTCACAGCTTCTTTTTTGAGACTAGGTTTTATGACAGTAAAACCTTGTCATGTAAGTGTAAATTAGGTGTCTAGTTTTTTTTTTTTTTTTTTTTTTAGTAATAGAGTTAGATAGGCTCAAAATAAAGAAAATTTGATTTGCGCCTCCCCCCATATGCTTATATGGAAATTAAAATGACTGCCCAATCACTGAAACAGCTTCCTGCTCTCAGATGCCTTCTACTGCCTTTCTTTACCCTGCCACCTGCTGGTCTCTTCCCTCTCCACTTGCACCGCCCTATGGACTTTGAGTTTTCATTTGCACCTAACTAGGTTTTATTGTTAGAGGAGCGGGGGAAGAAAAAAGAAAAACCTTGCAGATGACTTGGCATAAAGAAATTTGTGGGGTTGGAAAGAAGAGGAGATCAAGGGTGAAGGCTCTGGCCTGCCCAGTGTGATGCAAATGAACCTCTACTCCTGGGGCCCTTCTCTAGGGAGGCCCGGAGGGCTTTTTTAAGAATGGTTGAAAATTCTCACCCGGCAATTTTTGTTTTGCAGATTAGTTTTCTAGGTGAGCAGGGCAGCTGTCTTTTGAGGTGTAAAAGTCACTGACTCTTCAATTCACTGTAATCTAGTTTCCAACCTTGCCATTCGGCTGCAGCTGCTCTCACCATGGCCATGGCTGACTAAGTTGCCAGACCCAAGAGAGCTTTTCAGCTCTTATTTTACTTTGACCTCTCTGAAGTATCTGGCACTGTTGACCACCTCTTCCTTCTTAATACTCACTTTTTCCATGGTTTTAGGGACAATAGGCTTCTTTAGTTTACCCCTTGCCTTTTCCACCATTTCTTGTCATTTCTCAAAGGCTCTCCTTTCTTAACTCTTTTAATTGTTGATGCTCTCCCAGTGTTCCATCCCCATCATCCCTCTGTCTCCCAGGGTTATCTCATTACTCCTAGCTTCCATTTATATGTTGGGAATTTCCAGATCTTCCCTCAGTACCATCGGATATTGCATTGGGCAAATCTGTTGCAAAAGACCTCTTTAAAGCATTAAAAAAACAAAGATGTCACTTTGAGGACTAAGGTGTGCCTCACCCAAGCCATGATGTTTTCAATTGCCTGATATGCATATGAAAGATGGACAATGAGTAAGGAAGACCAAAGAAGAACTGATGCCTTTGAATAATGGCTTTGGCAAAAAATATTGATTATACCATGGACTGTTAGAAAAATGAACAGATCTGTCTTGGAAGAAGTATAGTCAGAATGCTCCTTAGAAGCGAAAATGGTGAGACTTTGTTTCATGTACTTTGGACGTGTTATCAGGAGGGACCGATCCATGGAGAAGCATATCATGCTTGGTAGAGTAGAGGTTCTGCAAAAAAGAGGAAGGCCCTCAAGGAGATAGATTGACATAGTGGCTGTAGCAATGGGCTCAAACATAGCAACGGTTGTGAGAATGGCACAGGACCAGGCAGCATTTCATTCTGTTGTATATGGAGTCGAATGAGTCGGAACCAACTTGACGGCACCAAACAACGGCAGCAATTTCTGGATCTAAATTTCTAGCCCTAACTCCTCTCCTGAGTTCCATTTAAACTCAACACAGGCAGAACAAGATCCACCCCAGTTCTTCCTCTGTATTTCTACTGTCAGTTAATTGTGATTTACTTTACTAAGCCAAATTCACGTACTGTTCCCAAACCCTGCTCTCCCCACAACCTTCCCACTTCACAACTAGTGATTTATGTCAGAAAATTTCAGGATTGTTGTAAAATTTGGAAAAATGCTGTCCAAGTTTCTTTCACATGTTTTTATATATTTCAGGATATTTTAAATTTCCTTGTGGGGTGAATAATCCTAAAATACTATGGTATTTTAATTGACAATTGTTATTAGCTAGTTTGTTGGTGATGTCTTCCATATAGTTGTGTATTATAAGTTTTTACATGTCTTTTGATTGGAAGTATTTTTTCACAGACTACCGTCTGGCTGTATACATTTCACTCCGTGTTTCTCCTTGACTACCCACACGTTAAAAATAATAAAAACCCAGCGAAATTTGAACATAACGTTTATTCCGAGCAGTTATTCTGTATGCATACAGGAAGACCATTTTGATTCCAAAAAAAGCAAATGGCTTGAAGAAGCTGGGTACACTGAGGCTTATAAAGAGGAGAGGAGGGAGAAATACAGAAGATCAACCACTGGCCAATCGAAATATGATTGATTGAACCCTGTCCTCCCCCTTTTACTGAGGTCAATGGATATCAGGTCACAAGATGGTCTCAGGCCCTCCACCGGGCCATATCTTTTGAAATTCGAATTTAGTAAGCCTGGCTTCATACAGGAAAGAAAGGATTTGCTACTTTGGGTGAAAGAAAAGCTGATGGCAGGTTAATTTTGGTCAGGGATTTCTTTAAAGTGAATATTTGGTTTTGTGGATAAGAAAACCCCCAAATCAAAGCAAGATATCTACTATCAATCTCTCTCTTTGACAGCACTGTAGTACTCAGTCTTATCTTAAAATTTCTGACCTTTGCATCATGAAGCCTAGGGGAATTGACTTAGTGGGAGACAGGAATATTCCTGAAAGACATTCTTAAACCAGGACAGCTAGCAATAACTTACCTCTTCATGCAAGTGACTGTGAACCACAAAAGTATTTTCCACTAAACCCAAAGCACATGTATTTCCAAATTAACTTCCCTTTAGGCAAATCTAGTGCTACCTACAAGAGAGAAAGTATGGCAGAGAGAGTAAGGAGTGTCTCTTAGTTTCCTCCTGGTGCCATATCGGAAATGCCACAAATGGGTGGCTTTAAAGAACAGAAATTTTATTTTCTCACAGTTTAGAGGCTACAAGTCCAAATCAGGGTCTCAGCCATGTCAGTTCCTTCTTTAAGCCGCTCTCCTAGTTTCTGGTGTCTTCTGGCAATCCTGGATGTTCCTTTGCTTGTAGATGATTTTCACAAGACTTCTGTCTTCCCTTGTGTATATATGTATGTATGTATGTGTCTATCCTGGTGTTTTTAAAACTCAGAAGTGATTAAGTTTAGTATCCACCCTACACAGGTACAACTTCAACTGATTCACTGATTGTTTTGCGTTAGATTGCATTATGGAATATGATTATGTCACACTGTGTTAGATGTAAGGTAATTACATTACATTAGATTACAGTATGGCAGGTTAACTGCTCTACCCAAAACCAAGTGATTTAATCACATGTAACTAACTACTCCATGACTGCAGGTAGAGTAGTGTTAAGTAAAATAATTGGGAACCATAGCCTAGCCAAATTGACATATAAAATTAACCATCACAGTGTTGATGATTGTGATGAGCATATCTTACTTTTGCAAATTTGACAAAAACACATGTCCATGCATGTTTATTGCTAGAGCTGCTCTCAGGGCCTGTGTAAGCTAGGGGCCTGAAGTTTAAGCATCATTAGCTTCGTGGTGACTCCTCCGCTGACCATCTGCTTCTCTCATCCATCCTATTGCTGCTCGTTGTAAGGCTCCTTTCCCTACTTGCTTCTGTACCAGATTGAAGCAACCCGTGATTTGTGACAGTTCTCACTGCCTAGGCCATGTGTTCCCAGTAGTCCTAGTTGAAATTCTGAATACATTTCCCACAGAACCATTGTTATACTCTGTATGAGGTTCTTGGTTCATTATGGATTCACTAAACCTTTATAAATGGCTACCCTGGGCACCTTGCCAAGATTTTCATGGGAAAATGTGTTTAAAGTTCCAAACAACTAATTTATACATGAACCCTTCTGTAAATTGGGAAGGTCCTTGTGAATTACAGAGGCTTTGAAGAAGGGGACAGACAAGTTCAGGCTATCTTGGTCATGTTTTGTTGATTGGTTTTGGAGGTCTGTTATTCCACTTACTCAGATTCAGTGTTGTACTCCCTTTAGGGAGGAAATTTAGCAGATTATGACATACTTTGTTATCTTTCACTCTTTTTTTTCCAGATTTAGAATGATTGTGTGAAGCTGAAAAATGAGTTTAAATATTTTTAGCATTATCCTTATTTATTTACAAAAATTTTTTGGGGGGGGGGCGGAATATGCCCAGCCAAAGATACACCATCTCAACAATTTCTACATGTACAATTCAGTGACATTGGTTACATTCTGCAAGTTGTGCTGCCACTCTCACTGTCTTTTTCCAAATTATTTCATCAAAATTATCTTAAACTCCCCTAAGCTTCCCATCCAACCTTTCAAGTTGCCATTGTCAGTTTGATTTCACGTAAGATAATTTTTGTTATTTGTTAAAGACCATTTGTTTCTGCTGATGGAAGATTTAATCATCATTTGAATCATCTTTGTTCCTAAGCCATTAAAAAAAAAAAAAAAGCCATTAGGATTTAATAAATGACACTCTAATCTTGTGGTCTGGGGTGAATCATAGAGGTCATATGTTCCTATGTTAGAAAGGTTGAGAAACTAAATATAAGCTTAAGTTAGATTGAAAATGCTGTTTCTTCCTTTCGCTGAATCCTAGAGCACACCTCTATGATCATCATTTCATAGGTGATGAATCTGAGGCCTAGGGATTCAGTTAGTGAGTGAGTTGGGACTAGAACCCAGGTCTCTATGTACTAGTTCTGGCATTCAGAGATCTCTGGGGCTAAGCCAGAATATAGAAACTTGAAAGATGATTCCCTGCTTCTGGATCACCTGCTGTTTTGTGGTATGTTTCATATATTCTCCACTTGTAAAACGGATAAGGTATTAATTGCCCAGCTCCCAAGATTGTAATAATATTGAGAAATGTGACTGTAGAAGACTTAGGTACCCAGATGCTAAATAAAAAGTGACTCAGTCATGGAATTAGGTACCTAAGTGCTAAATAAAAAGTGGCTCAGTCATGGAAAAGAAGCCAAAATTGCTTTAGTATCTTACTGTATGTTTAGGGAGAATTTAGAGTTTGGGCAGAAATGCCAAAAAAAAAAAGTTTGATTTTAGGGTTTAAGAATGCATGTGTAATATAATAATTATTCATTCTTTTCCCCAATTTTTCTATTATCTGCCACTAGTGCAATTTCCACTGACTTCAAAAGAAGCTTTCTATGTGGACTTGGGTTGTAAGAGAGGAGTGTAATTAAAATTCTTGGCAATTTTAAATGACAGCGCTCTTTGTAAATAGAATATTTCCTGGGCTCTTGCTCTGTATAAACTGATAAGCCATACAGCACCCCTTTCTTTACTATACAGATAGTCCCCAACTTAGGGTATATTCAAGTTACGAGGATCCACACATAAAACTGCCAGTTTTTTTTTTTTTTGGTATATCTTGTCGTTAGTAATATGTACTACAGTGTTGCAGCGCATAATTTGCCAGTGTTATCATTCTCAGATGTTCAGTCACGGATGTTCAAAGATCAGAGCTATAAAGACACTGATAATAAAAGACAATAATAATGGAAACTAAAAAAAAAGAGGTATTTGACTTACATCCGAACTGACTCATGACTGAGCTGTGGGAACAAAACCTCATTGTAATAAGTCGGGGACTACCTGTGACATGTAGATCTCTACTTTAATGAGGTTTGAATACATAGTATGACCATTTACAGCAAGCCAGAAGAAAAGTATTCCCACTGTGTAGCACTAAGTGAAAGGCCATTAGGGGATACTACAACAGCAGTATTTTCCCTTTGGGCTGAAAGTACTTTGAAGGTAATGAAACCATAAAAGACTCACCAGCTTCTTACTGGCATGTGAATTTATTTTGCCTGCTGTCCTTTTTCGGACTTTTCTTTGTTTGAAGAAAAGTATGGACCTTGAGTGAACTTGCAGAAAACATGGCGCTTGCAGGACCAGAGAAAGATAGTCTCCAGGGCTTCTTCATAAGCTAACAGTATAGCGTTTCACAGGGCCTGCCCACTGACTGTCGTGCACTTTGGTGCGCCATCAAGTGGCAGCATCAGGAACTGAAGCTGCTATTGGAGAATCACGCCCTCTTCTACCAAGTGCAGCTGTGGAACACCTTTGTGCTTTGTCATCTGGGGAATGAGGCTACTTTGGATCAAGAGTTATAGGAAAGCGATGAACTGACAATAATGAGGTCAGAGATGTGTTTGGCAGTTGGTTCCTTAAAACCAAAAAAAACCAAACCCACTGCCGTCGAGTCGATTCCGACTCATAGCGACCCTATAGGACAGAGTAGAACTGCCCCAGAGAGTTTCCAAGGAGCACCTGGCGGATTCGAACTGGCGGACCTCTTGGTTAGCAGCCGTGGCACTTAACCACTACACCACCAGGGTTTCCGTTGGTTCCTTAAGCAGTCATGTTTGGCATCCTCTTAATCTAGCATTCTCAAAGAGAGAGTTAGAAATTAATTTCAAGCTTTTCTTCACTGAAAAAAACTTTACTGCGGTCTTTCAGATACCCAGGGGATCCCCTCATTTGAAGCGAGTAGCACCTTGATTGTAGGATAAAATGATTTGGATGATTTTTATTTTTAAATTCAAGACACATTGATTAGATGTCTATTAAATTCAGGGTAGTATGCCCAGTTCTGGGCATAATATGAGGTCTTTGTCTGCGAGGCTTGTAGGATAGCTTGGAAAGCAGGATGTGTGCATGAAAGTTAACAATGGGACAATTGACAATGCCAATTGTACTACACAGATATCAGGTACGGGGGCTCTCTCAATAGTAGAGGAAGGCTGGGACTTGGGCCTTCAGGGGAAGGGAGGCCTTTGCAGGTGGTGAAGGCATTCAAGCCCAGAAGAATGGGCCAGTGTGCAAGGGTCTTGCAGAGAAGAGTCAGGGCAACAGGGTACCTAAGGTGGAGAGTTTGGTTCAAGAAATAGAGAAAAAGTCAGAAAGTTAAGATAAAGATTAGACTGTGGAAGAACTTAAATGAGAGTTTGACTAGTTGCATTTCCATAGAAATAGGCAAAAGTAAGAGAGTAAAGTATTTTATGGGTGAATTCATTTTTGGATGTACCAGTGAGGCAATTTTAATGCTATTTTCTCTATTTAGGAAGCACTAAGCCTGTAAAGGAAACCCTGGTGGCGTAGTGGTTAAGAACTATGACTGCTAACCAAAAGGTTGGCAGTTTGAATCCACCAGGTGCTCCTTGGAAGCCGTATGGGGCAGTTCTACTCTGTCCTATAGGGTCACTGTGAGTCGGAATCGACTTGATGGCAGCAGGGTTTTTTAAGCCTGTAAAAATGTATTTTGCATTGAAGGACTTAGGAGGGGTTGATCTTTAAAGTTTCTTTTATTCTTCACAATTTATAATTTTGTGAAATTAAAAGTAACTCTTGTAGAAAGAACAGTTTGCGAGAAGAATTATTTTAATTCTATTTACTGGTAATTTCAGAAAAAACAACTGGTTCAGAAATTTTAGCAGTGACTTAAGATCTAAAGGGAGACAGCTATAAAGAAAAATGAAATGAAAGTAGAGTTAAGGTTGTAGACCAAACACATGCTCCAAGGACCAGTGTACTCACCAGAGAGAGGTATTTTCTGGAAGCGAAATCAAAGGGACCTATCATCAGCAGGTATATAATTCACAGTGACAAAAAAATAGAAGCACAACTACTCCCACCATTTAGTCATCAGAAAAATGTTTTTTTGGGCACTCCGAAAGATAATTCTTGTGAATAATTCTCTCAATAATATTTCCTTAGCTAATGTAGTATCAGATATTAAAAAGTCACTTTTTATAATGTCCTTCAGCCTAGATTGATAGCATAACACCAAAGTGCAGTACAATAAAAAAAGTTTTCTGGGGACCTGTACCCATGCAGTCCAAGTTGGCAGTTCTTTGATGGCCTAGTTTATTCCAAGAATAAAATGTAAGCATTTGTAAAACATTGATTCTCTTTTGGGTCACAAACTTCTTTGGGAAATTAATGGCAGGCCTAGACCCTTCTCCTCCCCAGTGCATGTATGAATAATCCCAACAAATTTTGCATGTTATTTGAGGAAATTTACAATTTCAGAGGGCTTACAACCCCTCTGTATGATCATTGGTCAAGCCCCAGCTCATCTATATACTAAGGCTAAGCACCCCTAATGTAGAGTAGCAGGAGGGTGACAATAAATATGGTGAAAAACATGGAGCACAGCGATGCTTGTGCTGATAGGTAGATTCACCTGCTTTAACTGAAAGCCAAATTGAAGATAAGGTTGATTTCTATTTATGAGAAAGTTGAAGGGCTTGAACAGGACATGTCTGAACGTAGGAAGTTTATTCTACTTTGGCAGGAATGTGGCCAGGAATGTGATTTTTCTTAGACAGCAACTGGGTCTGCTGAAAATGGCCTCTTATACAGGCAGCTATAGTAATTTTAGCCCGGAAAAATTGTAAGGCGGATGTTACCAAGTACATGTGAACAACTTAAAAAAATACAAATTAAAACCTTTGTGAAGAGTTCATAGAATGTCTAACTTTAAGCATTTATAGCTTCTTGGTGAACCTAAGAGAAAAAAATCTTCTTGTAATATAATCTTGGGTAGCTGAATGACTTTATTTGCTCTTTGAGATTGTCTATCTTTGAGCCAGTTACATGTTTAAAAAGCATCCTTTTTATTTATCCAGTTATTTATCTGCTTAGGATTCTCGTTGATTGTGGTTTCTTTTGCATTGCAGTGTTTTAATCCTGGGTGCTTCAGGTGGAGTTGGTACTTTTGCTATACAGGTAAAACAATTTCCTTATCCTGTGAATGAGGAAGATTATTGTTTACATGAATTTATAATCACATATTACAAATGATTTTTCCTTAAAAGCCGAGAGAGAGAGGTAGGTGTGGTAAATTCACTATAATTTTGGCTTGCTCTCTTAAGAGGAAAATTTCCTGATGTAGAAGGAAGCATTAGCCTTTCTAGTGGCTTAATATATGAGTATATGGATGTCATGTATAACAAATGCAGGAAAGCTTTTAAGGAAAAAGACAATGGGCAGTTCAGGTGGATGTAAATTTGTAGTTGATAGGAAATAACCAATGTCAAAAACCAATGCTAATCTTTAATCAAAATTTCTGCAGGCTTTTGTGTAGAAATTGGTAAGCTAATCTAAAATATATTTGAAAGTGCAATAGCCAAACAATTTTTAATAACAGGAACACAGTTTGAAGACTTAGACTATCTGATTTTAAGACTTACCATAAAGTCTTAAAATAATCAAGATAGTATGGAATTGGTGTAGGGATAGACAGATAGATCATTGGTCAATTGATTTTTGACAAAAGTGTCAAGGCAATTTGATGGAGTAAAGAGTATTTTCAACAAATGCTGCTGAAACACTTGAATATTCATATATAAAAAAAATCCTCAACAAGATGGATTCATATAGTAGCTGCAACAGTGGGCTCAAACTAACAATGATTGTGAAGATGTTGCAGGACCAGGCAGTATTTTGTTGTCTTGCATGTAGGGTCACTATGACAACACTATGACAACAACAACAAAAATGAACCTTACCTCACAGAGTATAAAACATTAACTTAAAATGGATCATAATAAATAAACACATGCTGTATTACCTTACTAAAAATGGAATATGTAAGTGGAAAAATTTTTTAAATACAAAAGAAATAAAGAGATTAAAAAAGATTGAAGAGAAAGTATCAAACATTGAAGATAGGTAAAGAAGCTTGAATGTATGGAAAATGGGAATCTCTGAAGAAGAAGACCAAAGCAAAGGAATAGAACAAATACTAACCACTACAATTTTAGAAATTTTCCTAAAATTATTTGAGACTACCTATTGAATAAAAAAACAACAAACAAACAAAAAAAAGACTTGATGGCAGCTAACAACGAAAACTAACACCTACTGAATGAGTACATACATTACTTATCTAAGAACACAGACTCAGAATAACTAGTACCTTTTTTTTTTTTTAGATATATTCTAGTAAAATTATTGGTCTTTAGAGGAAAAAAAATCCTCTGGGCATCTAGAAAGCAAGAACTTGTGACTTTCAAGAGAAGTAAAATTAGATTACCAGATTTTTTTGATAGCAACACTTTAATGTCAGAAAAAAGAAATAGAGTAACATATTTAAGATATCAAGAAAAGAGCAAGCCAAGAATTTTATATCCAGTAAAAGTAACCTACAAGTATAGAGGACAGATATAAACTGTTATCAACATGCAAGAGCCTGGGGACTATTATTCTCCTGGTTCCTTGATGAGGAATATGCTAGAGAATGCACTTCAGACAACTAAAATGGCTAGAGAGACAGCAAATTAAGGACTGACAGTGAATGTTAAATGTACAGTTAATTGTAGAGCTAAAACTAAATGCATCCTTAAAAAGGAGAGAGTACAGTGTGTTCTAGCCATATGCCCTGACAAGGTAGATATAATACAACTATTTTTTAAAAGAGGGGAAATAGGGAGAGCATGTTAAAATTAATGCTTTCAGCAATCATGTTGATAGTGCTATTGGTATTGTTATTTAGAGGCTGTTATATATGTAACGTGACTGAATGAAAGAGTATTTATGAGATACTCTAATCCTTTCATCCCCTGTGTTTTCAAGAACCAGAATTCTAGGTGTGGAAGAAAGGAGGACAGATGTAATAGAAAAGAGGTGAAGTAAAGGCTTCATAGTCTCAAATTGATATTGGAAGTATCAATATGAACTCAAGAAGTATTTTATATATGTGTATATGTGTATGTGGAGATAGCTCTTGAAATATCATTTCTTACTGAAAGGATAAGGGTCTTGGAGAAATGGCAGATTCCAGATCTAGGGTACAAAATGTATAAGACGAGCCTAGGATATATCACATAGTAGGGAAGCTATCAAAAACTAGTAGGATCATGTCAAAAAAAACTGGAGCTAACTTAAAGAAGCTCCCAAGGAGTATCCCAGATTATTCCAAAGTGACATTTTGAGTTTCGGTAGTAATGATACTGGCCATGGATTGAAATGAAGCCCTTTAAATATATTTAGATGCAGGAATTCATGAAGGCTTTTTTTTTAAGTGGTCATTTTTGGAAGATTATAGGGAACCAATTTATTATTTTGTAAACTCATAAATAAAGGAAAAGAACTAAACATTTTCCCTGCCTTTTCTGTATGAACTGTACCACTGAATAACCAAATAGTATATGAAGGAAAGTATTTTTTTATGAAAGTATTCCAACTACTAAATGAAAAAAGAAAAGATAGAATATCACCATTTTGCAACCCCAATAAACAGATATGGGTATTAAGCATCCACAGCCAGTTAGGTCACTATAAGAGCAATAAGCAGACGTGATGTGCCTCCTATAGCTTTACAGGACGCTATTCATAATCATGCTAACAGGATCAAACCTGAATCTGAAACAGTTTCTAGGTCCATCTGCCAATCTGCAGGAAATACAGAGGACAGAACAACATGTCGAATTGCCCCTGAATGTGCAATCAGCAATTCCAGACTGTGGGAAACTACAGATCAAGTGGCGCATGTTCTTCCACAGATAAATTATAAGAAAGTGAAAGGGATAGAAAAGGAGCCTATAGTTTAAAACAGGCTTTAAAAAAATGTCAAACTTTAAAAATGATCAAGACTAAACTATAGTATCTAGGGAATGGATATTTGGATGATAAAACTATTTTTTCAAATGTAGGGAGGTGATTACTATAAAAATCAGGATAATGATGACTTATGGGGGGGCAATGCATTGGGACAGGGCACATATATGAGCTTATGGACTAGCTACCAGTGTTCTATTAGTTGATCTGGATGTCTGCCTTATAGGCATTTTTTTATATTTGTATTTTACAATAAAAATGTTTTAAAAACTAAATCTATTTTTAAAGCCTTTTAGTAATGTTCAAAGATACTAGTGAATTCTAAGTGGGAAAAGAAAAACTGATACTTGAAAGAATAATCACAACTTTTTCAACATGCGACAGATTCTTCTTGATGGTTTAGTACTGTTTAAGGAAATATAGATGCTTAGAGTATAATTTCTATATTTCCTTGACAGTTTCATATATATATGTGTGTGTGTGTGTGTGTGTGTGTATGTATATGTATATATGTTGTTGTTAGGTACCGTCGAGTCGTCTCCGACTCAACAGTAACCTTAGAGGACAGAGCAGAATTGCTCCGTAGGGTTTCCAAGGATCAGCTGGATTTGAACTGCTCAC
Source organism: Elephas maximus indicus (assembly GCF_024166365.1). Classification (NCBI taxonomy): domain Eukaryota; kingdom Metazoa; phylum Chordata; class Mammalia; order Proboscidea; family Elephantidae; genus Elephas; species Elephas maximus. The sequence continues at coordinate 172,344,276 of NC_064819.1, read as the reverse complement.
CGTTTGGTTAGCAGCTGGTCTGTTAACCACTATGCCACCAGGGCTCCGTGTGTGTGTGTGTTTGTGTGTGTGTGTGTGAGAGAGAGAGAGAGAGAGAGAGAGAGAAAGGATGGTCATAAGTGAGCTATTCATCTTAGATTATATTCTTCTCATATTTGGATTTGATTTGCGACTTGTTATTGAAAGCAACATGTCATTATACTCAAATGTCTTTGTTTTTAAGGAGCCCTGGTGGTGCAATGATTAAGTGCTCGGCTGCTAACCAGAAAAGGTCGGTGGGTTGAACCCACCAGCTGCTCCTGGGAGAAAGATCTGGCAGTCTGCTTCCTTAGGGATTACAGCCTTGGAAACCCTATTGGATGTTTCATTAGTCAGAATTGACTCAATGGCAGTGGGTGTTTGTTTTTAGCTCATAGACATAACTTGGAGATGATATCCCTCCCAAATGTTTTGATTCCCCTCAAATTTCTAGGGTATAAACCCTTGGCCAATATTGCTTTTTTAAGAGTGAGAAATGATATAAGATTATGAGTGGCTTTAAAATCCTTCATTTGTTTTCTGTGTTTAACAGATATTTATTTAGCACCTATGAGTATCTAGGAGTGGGGATTCAGCAATGAACAAAACAAACACAGATCCCTTACATTCTGGTGAATCTTTGTAACTTATATTAAGGAAGGTCAGAAGAGTGATACTCAGGACAAGGCTGAGCTGTTTGCTGGTCTGTTATTACCTGTAACTATCAGTACAAAAATTTCTTGGTGAATGTTAAGTAGCTATTCTCAAATTAGGATGAGAACAGCTCCTTTTAATTCTGTGAAATTGGCATTATAGAAAAGAGTCGTAGCAATTTTTGGAGCAGGGTGCCTTCTGGATACTTAATCTGAATAACATTATAAGTTCTGCTTTTTATTTATATCTAGTTATTCCTTATTAAGGAGCTCTGGTGGCACAGTGGTTAAGCTTTGCCACTGTGTGGGAGAAGGATGTGGCAGTCTGCTTCTGTAAAGATTACAGCCTTGGAAGCCCTGTAGGGCACTTCTTCTCTGTCCTGTAGGGTCACTATGAGCCAGAATCAGCTTGATGGCAATGGGTTTGTTTTTTTTTTTGTTTTATTCCTTATTATTTTAAAATATAAGTTATGTGCATCTGTAATCCTGGGAACCATTTGTTTAGGTCTTCTTACTCTAAAGGAGAGGACCTGATCCACATTTTTAAAAAATAAAATAGCTGTATTTTCTTCCTCTTTTTAAATGCACCTTGTTTACTTATCGTGTAGTACCTGATAACTGATAACTTTGATACACTATTTGATTCAGAGGCTCTTAACTACTACGCTACTGGGGAGATGTAGAGGAAACCCCAGTAGCGTAGCAGTTAAGAGCTACGGTTGCTAACCAAAAGATCGGTAGTTCGAACCCACCAGGCACTCCTTGGAAACCCTATGGAGCAGTTCTGCTCTGTCCTTTGGGTCACTATGAGTTGGAGTAGACTCAACAGCAGTGGGTTTGGTTTTTGGAGATGTAAGTAAAAGGATGCTTCATTTTTATGCTTTTGACACATTAAAATAGTCATTTTCCAAAGGACATGTGACTTTTTTTTTTAATGCCATCTATGTTTGTCATCATTGAAAGCACTGAATTTGAGATTGTTGACTGTTGTTTTTTCTGATACTGGTGAGATCACCACCCTTCTCTAAGTGGATTGATTATAACTTCATGACAACATAGTGACTGACTATCTTGGTCAGGGAAAATCAGATTTATTTCTTGGGATTTTCTTGGTGAACTAAAGTTTAATCATTTTTACTGGTCTCTGACAGATGGCTTCCTATAATTCTTCTTAATACAAAGCACTTAAAATTCTCTAGAGATTAAGCTGACAATATGTATACATGGTGCCAGCTATTTTTTAAAAAGTACAGTTGTCCCACTTTCCCTCTCCTTTGTCTTTTTGGCAGGTAGTGAAAGCATGGGGTGCTCATGTGACAGCAGTGTGCTCTCAGGATGCCAATGAGCTTGTAAGGAAGCTTGGGGCAGATGATACAATTGATTACAAATCTGGAAACGTGGAAGAGCAGTTGAAGTCCATGAAACCGTACGTACTAGCACAATGTTCACACCAGGAGGGTGAGAACAAGGGCAGCTGATAATGAAGACCTGAGATGGCTTGGTGGCCTTACAGTCGTGTCGGGCTCTTAGAGAAGAATCTATAAAAGCATACCATGTCATTCAAAGTCATTTAGGTTGGTTTTTGTTTTAATTCCAGGTGTTAGTATAGCACAATAATATGATAAGTATTATGGAAGATATTTTGCTTATACAGTCATTTGCTAATTTTAACTTAACTTACTTTTATTTATTGCTGATTTATAAGAGGTCTGAAGGCAACATTGGAAATGTGTTCTATTTCATGGCGTCTGTCACTATAGAAGTATGTAGAGCAATGCATGAAAATACCTGGTTAGCACTAAGCATGCTTTCAGTGTTTCAGCTTAGTAAAGGCTTAAGAGAAACAAAGTGTAAATATTGGTAATGAGAACACTGGATGTTCTCATTGTGTCTGAATGTCTGAAGGCTGTGGTTTAGCCTAATGTGTACTGAATAGAACAGATTCAGGAATTCTCTCAGGCCCCCTTGATCCTGACTATGGCTCAGAACAGAAATAGAAGGGGATGCCTATTAATCTGGTCTTCATCTAGCCAAGACAGAAACTGAAGCTGAGAGGACAACTGAGGAGTATTTGGAGAGCTATTTTACTGCTTCTAATTCAAAGGTTTTCCATTTGTTGATTAATTTTCAGATGCCAATTACTCTTGCCCACCTTGAACAGAACTATATTTTCATGGGTAATAAAAGAAAACAGGAACCCCCACCTGGCTCTGCCTAGTCTTTCTCAGCCAGCACCACCAAATCCCCACAGTAGTATGACAGTGCATTCAGAACAGCTAGCCAACTCATTACTGAAGCAACTCTTTATGGAACATCTACTCGTGCCAGGCACTGTTTTAAACACGGGGATACAGAGGTGAATAAGACAAAACCCCGCTTCCATGGAGCTTATATTCTAGTTGGGGAGGTGTTGAGTGATAAGGGCTCTGAAGAAAACTGATGTAGAGAAAAGGGATAACCAGTGATTGGGAGAGGTGGTTAAAGAATGTCTCTCTGAGGAGTTGACCTTTGAGTAGAGGCCTCAGTGATGTGAAGGAGCAAGCCATGAGAATGGGTTTTTTTTTTTTTTTTTTTTTTTCTTTCTGGCTTACTGCTGTATCCTTACCACCTAGAAGAACAGTGCTTGGCATGTATTTATTTAATTAATTGAGGAAATAAAAGAGAACAATTGTTCCAGGTGGAGATAACAGCAAATATGAAGGCCCCATGGCAAGAACACCTTTGGCATTTTTAAGGAATAACACTACCCTGGTGTGTGGGGGGACCTAGGTCCCTCTGGGCCTTGTGAAAGTGAAGACATGACAGGTCTCCAAGATCAGGCTTGTAGACGGTGGTAGTTTAGGTTGATCTCTTAGCTTCTGATACTTCTAGGAATAGCAGCATGAGACTAAAGCCCCAACCCACCTCCCTCTATCTGCCTTAGGTTTTATACATGTGTGGAATTTGTTACCAGAGAACAGGAGAACTTGACAGATGGAAGGCTGGAGGACATTCAGTTTAGCCTTCCAACCCTCCTCGGCAAATGGTCATATTCCTTCTGCTTGACCTGTTCCAGCAGGAGGGGGACCTCACTACCTTAAAATTCATTCAGGCCTTTTTTTTTTTTTTTTTTTGACAGCCTTAGTTAAAATTGATCTTTATAACTTCTGCCTGGAATTTGGCCTCCAGGTGGAATAAATTTCTTTCTCCTTCCAAATAGCAGCAGCTTTTTTGGACGTTTTTTAGAGCAGGACCAAATCAGTTGCTGTTGAGCAAACTCTGACTGTGGCGACCCCATGTGTGTCAGAGTAGAACTGCTCACCGCAGGGTTTTCAATGGCTGGTTTTTCAGATGTAGGTTGCCAGGCCTTTCTTCTGAGGCATATCTGGGTGGAAGGGGCTTTGAAATCCTTCAGTCCAACCATATCATGTTACAGTTGAGGAAATGAGGTGCAGAGGATTTATGAGACTTTGCATACTCAAGGTCTTTCAACTAATCATAGTGGAAGAGCTGGATCTACAACCTGGTCTTGGATTTCTTTTTCAGGCTGTGCCTGTTCCACAATACCAAGCTGCCCATAATTCTTCTTTAAATTAGGTATCCCCATATTAGTTTATTCATATTTTTGGAATGAAATAGAAACTTTAACAATGAGAATAGTTATGTAATAAGGTCATTCTTCTGAGTTTCATATTCTCCAATTTGTATTTGCCCTTATTTTAGTCCCATGAAAGACTCAAGATCCACCAAGTTAGCCAAAACTGTTTTTAGAAGCTTTGATGTTTGATTTCATCCAGATGAATTTGGAAGGTGAAGAAGGATTTACCAAAAAGGAATTCATCTATTAATTTGCTTAATTTATAAGCATGCATTCTCTAAGTAGATCTTTGTCATGAAAAGTATTTAAAAGCTTTATTGGGCTTTTATCCCCTTTAAGTAGAATACAGTGATTATAGCAATTTTAGATTGGATTTAAGGAGTTGAATATCTGTCAGTTCCTGTGGACTTCATTATAACTGGATTTTTGGCATGATAGAGCAGGATTGAAGACTGGGGGCAGCTTGGCTGTTGATTTTTTTTTTTATGCCTTTTTCTGATGGTGTACATAGAACCAAAATACAGGAGAAGATTCAAGAAGGTGAAGAGGTTGAATTCTATAAGCAGTTCTGACTGTGGAGGGAATAGTAAACCATTCTTGTGAGTATGTAAAAAATGGCATGGCAGCAGCGTCTGACCTCATCTAACTTCAGAAGGGGAAGAGAATCACCAGCATCAGCCCGAGGCTGATTGCTATGAGCTGGAGGCTAGCCATACCTCTGCCCTCCAGCCTTCTTACCGATTCTGACACCAGCTGTCCCTTCTATGGCATATTCTTCTCTGCGGGGTTTGATAATTTGTTGCAGTGGCCACACAGAACTCACAGACAGGACTCACAATTAATGGGATTTTTTTTTTTTTTTTATTAGGGAAGTGACAGGTTACAGTTCAGGATCAGGGACGACTCAGGATATAGTTCTTTGATTAGGAAAGCTTCTTCTCAGCTGTGCCCATAGGCAGGCCTCTCTCGGGCCCTTGACCTCTTGGTCCTTCGGCCCCTTAGGCCCTGCTCTACTGTTACACTCCACCCCCTGCCCCAAGTGTTACAGAGCTGTTTAGCTCTGTCAGTAGTAGCCAGAGGCACCCTGCTTTACCAGTAATGCTTAGCCCAAAAGCGCTCAGCTCTCTCGTTCCATGAGTCAGCACATCCACTGTAGCTGCCTCACTCTGTGGGCCAGGAAGCCCACCACACCGTCTCAAGCCGGTCTCCTGGTTCTGCTGCCACCATTTTTCTCTCACTGCTTCTTGCCATCTTGTGCCATCTCCAGTGTTACAGCTCTCTCTGTCTCTGTCTCCTGTATCTAAGAGGTTCTCAGCACAGGGACCATGGGTACAAAGGATGTGCTCCACTCCTGGCTTTTTTTCTTGGTGATAGTGAGGATTCCCCCCTCTGCTCTGGGATTGGCTCTCTTTTTAAGCCTAGCAGGCAAAACTGACCAATCCTCTCGTTAAGGTTCCATCCACCTTATTTGCATGGCCCCACCCCTACAGGGGTACCATACACCTTATTTGCGTAGTCCAACCCAATCATTTTGTAGAAGTCACAAGACCATGCATGGCTAGAAGGGCCATCTTAAGTACTTCACTGCAGAGTGAAAGCCTTATATACTTTCAGGTATATATGTATACTAAAGAATACTTTGACTTTAATTAGATGGATATCTTTGTAGTTTTCTGCAAAGCTTAAGTCGATGTTTCTTCACCTTGGCATCCTTGGTTTCTTAACTATTAACATTTTGAACTGGATAGTTGTTTTGGTTGTAGGGTGCTGTTCTGTGTTTTGTAGTATGTTTAGCATCATCTCTGGCTTCTACCCCCTTGAGATGCCAGTAACACCCTCCCACTCCCTGCTGGTTGTGACAACCGAAAGTGTCTCTAGACATTGCCTAATGTGTCCCCTGGGGAGGGTGCAAAATCACCCTTGGTTTGAAACTACTTGCTTAAGCCATTCTTAAAGTATTGGAAAATACGATTTTATGATAAGACAAAAACAGTAATATTTGACTTACCTTGGAGAAAAGCCAGAGAACCAGTGACTGAGTATGTATTTTTCTTTTATTTTCATGCCTGTGTTGGATAGCATGGTGCAGGGCGATTTGTGAGCTGTCACTGAAATTAAACCCTGTAGTCATCTGACAATGAGAGTGAAGAGAGATCAGAGCTTGTATAAAGACTGAGTAGGATGTTTTGTTTTTTGTTCTTTCTCCTCAGGTTTGATTTTATCCTCGATAATGTTGGTGGATCTACTGAAACATGGGCTCTAAATTTTCTCAAGAAATGGTCAGGAGCCACGTATGTGACTTTGGTGACTCCTTTCCTCCTGAACATGGACCGACTGGGCATAGCAGATGGCATGTTGCAGACTGGAGTCACCGTGGGCTCTAAGGCATTAAAGGTAGGAAGGAGAGTCTTGGTTGAGGGGAGCAAGCACATGTCTATGCTTCTGGAAATTGGTTTGCCACCTAGCCAGTTTCTCTGCCTATGGAAACAGCATGGCCAGTGACTGCAGGCATGGACCTGAAGTCACACTAACTGGACTCAGATTCTGGCCTCTATTTAGTACCGGTGTGAACCTGTGTATGTAACTTAACATCTCTAAGCCTCACTGTCTTCACCTAATGTCTTAGGTTGGGTTCTCCAGAGGGGCAAAACCAGTATACACACACACACACACACACACACACACAGATATTTATTTCAAGGAAATGGCTCATACAGTTGTGGAGGCTAGCAAGTCCCAAATCCATGGGTCAGGCATTAGGCTTCTCCTGACTCATGTGGCTGCAGGGGTTGACAAACCCAAAATCGGCAGGCCATAAGGCAGGCTGTTGGCTCACAGGGTTGCAAGAGCTGGTGAATACCAAAATTGGTAAATCAGATGACAGGCTGCTGGCTCATGCCCCAGGAACCAGAGGTCAGAAGATGACCAGTTGGATACGGGATCGACAGAGTGCAAGCTTTGCCAGAACATCCATATATATTAGATGTAGGCCACACCCCCAAGGAAGCTCCCCTTTCAACTGATTGGCTGCTCACATCAGATCACAAAATGGAGGACAATTTCATAATATCTGCCAAACCACTGAGAATCATAGCCAAGTTAACACATAACCTTAATCATCGTACCTATAAAAGTAGACTAATAATTGTTGTTGTTGTTAGGTGCCATCGAGTAGGTTCTGACTTGTATTGACTCTACATACCACAGAACAAAACACTGCCTGATCCTGCGCCATGCTCGTAATCGTTATTATCCTTTGTTGCAGCCAGTGTGTCAATCCATCTTGTTGAGGGTCTTCCTCTTGTTCGCTGACCTTGTACCTTACCAAGCATGATGTCCTTCTGCAGGGACTGGTCCCTCCTGACAACATGTCCAAAGTATGTAGACACAGTCTCACCATCCTTGCTTCTAAGGAGCATTCTAATCGTACTTCTTCCAAGACAGACTTGTTCATTCTTTTGGCAGTCCATGATATATTCAATATTCTTTGCCAACACCATAATTCAAAGACATCAATTCTTTGGCCTTCCTTAATTGATTGTCCAGCTTTCGCATGCCTATGATGCGACTGAAAATACCATGGTTTGGGTCAGGTGCACCTTAGTCTTCAAGGTGACATCTTTGCTTTTCAACACTTTAAAGAGGTCCTTTGTAGCAGATTTGCCCAGTGCAATGCATCTTTTGATTTCTTAACTCCTACTTCCATGGGTGTAGATTGTGGATCCAAGTAAAATGAAATCCTTGACAATTTCAGTCTTTTCTCTGTTTATCATGGTGTTGCTTATTGGTCCAGTTGTGAGGACTTTTTTTTCTTTATGTTGAGGTATAATCCATACTGAAGTCTGCGGTCTTTGATCTACTTCAGTAAGTCCTTCAAGTTCTCTTCACTTTCAGCAAGCAAGGTTGTGTCATCTGCATAACACAGGCTGTTAGTGAGTCTTCCTCCAATCCTGATGCTCTGTTCTCGGATTATTTGCTCAGCATACAGCTTGAATAGGTATGGTGAAAGGGTATAACCCTGACGCACACCTTTCCTGACTTTAAACCAATCAGTATCCCCTTGTTCTGCCTCTTGATCTATGAACAGGCTCCTCATGAGCACAATTAAGTGTTCCAGCATTCCCATTCCTTGCAATGTTATCCGTAATTTGTTATGATCCACACAATCGAATGCTTTTGCATAGTCAATAAAACACAGGTAAACGTCCTTCTGGTTTTCTCTGCTTTCAGCCAGGATCCGTCTGACATCAGCAATGATATCCCTGGTTCCACATCCTCTTCTGAATCCGGCTTGAATTTCTGGCAGTTTCCTGTCGATATACTGCTGCAGCCACTTTTGAATGATCTTCAGCAAAATTTTGCTTACATGTGACATTAATGATACAGTTCGGTAATTTCCGCGTTCGGTTGGATTGCCTTTCTTGGGAATAGGCATAGATATGGATCTCTTCCAGTTGGTTGACCAGGAAGCTGTCTTCCAAGTTTCTTGGCATAGACAAGTGAGCTCTTCCAGTGCTGCATCCATTTGTTGAAACATCTCGATATTTTGTCAACTCCTGGAACCTTGTTTCTCGCCAGTGCCTTCTGTGCAGCTTGGACTTCTTCCTTCGGTACCATCGGTTCATGGTCACGTGCTACCTCTTGAAATGGTTGAACCAATTCTTTTTGGTATAATGACTCTGTGTATTCCTTCTATCTTTTTTTGATGCTTCCTGCATTGTTTAATATTTTTCCCATAGAATTCTTCAGTATTGCAACTCCAGGCTTGAGTTTTTCTTCACTTCTTTCAGCTTGAGAAATGCTGAGCATGTTCTTCCCTTTTGATTTTCTATCTCCAGCTCTTTGGGTATGCCATTATAATACTTTACTTTGTCTTCTCGAGCTGCTCTTTGAAATCTTCTGTTAGTTTTACGTCATTTTTTCCTTTTGTTTTTAGACTAATAATACATCTATTGTATCATCGTATGGGTTAAACAAGATAATCCATGTGAAGAACTTGGCATAATGCCTAGTACATAAAAAACTCTTATTAAATGTTAGCTTTATTATCAGTCATTGTTACCTCTTTTGATTCTATCTGGGATACCTTCTGCTTTCTTCTCGCCTATACCTTATGGCCCTTTCTCTGTTTCACCAGGTTTAACACACATATGTCTACAAAGGCTAATAGGACAGTCATGCCTCTGCTGGAATTTTATCAACTTGTGCTAACACTGCATACCCCATGTGAATCAGAACTCTAGCTATTGATGGCATTTTGGGAGTTTCTGGGCCTTGATTGGTCAGCCTGATTGTTACTGGGGCCACTGTTACCAGTGTCGCATGGAGCTGTATTGCCCAACTGAACACATTCAGTGTATGGTGGGCCTTAGAGACTAGAACAAGCCAGCCCTAGTTATAAGGCTGATAGCAGGGTCTATGCTCGCTACTTAGCCTGTTATCACAATTGTGACAGGGGTTTATATAATTTCATGTTATCAGCTGTTGGTAATTCTTGATCATTGGTTTAAAATCCGAATTATTGAAATGAAATAGGTGGTAGAACAAAATAATACAGATAAATTGTATTTTTCTAATTACACAAAATATTTCAGCCTCAGGAAAAAGGCAGTAGGAGGTTCCTCAGTGGAAAAATGTTGTGAGTCACTGTTGACCCAGCCAACACTGACACACATTTGTGAGGTGATTGGCTTGGTAGTTAATGTTCATCTTCTGTTTTGTTCTGGAAATTAATTTGGGGTCTCTTGTGGTGAAATTTAGAATTTCAGTGTCTTGAATACTGTGTATTCACTAAATGGCTTAGAGGTTAAAAAGAGAAGAAGAAGAAGAGCTGTGAGAGAGGAGACCACAACTCAATTTGTATGAAATATGTGTAGGTGATAGAGATGGACAAACCAACCACTGCACTCTGGTGTTCTATATTTTAATTTGGTTCAGGTGCCAGCCAGAAACAGTGGCTACAGGGTGCTTTGTGGTGAAGGGAACCTTAGCTGCCCTTTGTCTTCCTTCTCTTTTCACAAAACCCAGATTTTCCAAGTGCCTTAAAATGTAAGTCTAAATTTTCTGTAAGATTTCTCGGTTTGTACTCCACTGAGCCCTCTTACCAGCTAACCTTCAGAGTTGTCCTCTGAGATGACAAAGGCACAGCTCTCTTCATTTTCTCTTTCCCCCAGCTTGAAAGATGATAGTGGTAGTCTCACGTGAAAACCTTTTAAGTAGTTTCTGATGTCTTTCTGAGAATGTTGCCAGTTAAAGCCTCATTGTGATACTACAGACTCTTCCACTTGCTTCAGTTTATTTTCTCTCCCATAATGGCCTGGAAGAAAAAAAAAAAAAAACCATACACCCCTTACAGCAGAATATAAAAATTTTGCTGTTGCAGGCCCAAAGTTTCACTTTACGGGGCAACGTGCTGTAAAGAATTATAGATGTAGCAGTTGTGACCATTTCTATTCCTTCTTAGTACTCTAAACAGTTACCAGAATGTTGTGGTCTGTGAGGCCAGACCTCAGGGAGGAGCACATGGACAGGCCTTCTGTGGGACTGGGCCCACTGTAAGCTTGGAACGCTTCCAGTGCTTCTGGTATATAGCTAGCTCCATCAGCCTTCAAACAGATTTTTTTTTTCAAGTTAATTGCTTCGATTAACCTGGACCAACCTCTTTCATGCTGTGATGCACATAGAAAATGGTGGTATTTGAATAGTACAATGAGGCTGTTTTGGACCAAGAGCAACCTACCTGGAGACTTACACCAGTCTAGGCTTTACCTTTCTACCCTGAGGGCTGAGGGGAATCAATACCTTGTCATACCTGCTCTGGGGTGAACCTGTCTCTGTTTGCATCTGTTGTCCTGGGGTAACTATTAATGGTGCCTTCTTTAATTTTATTATTCCCAGTTAGACAATAAATTGTAGGGACACTCAACCAGTAAACCATTCTTGGCAGACCAGTGTGGAAGCTCTGGCCTAGACAACAGCTCATTTTTCTCTTCTTTTCTACATTCTTAAATGCTGATTTGGTACTACCCCAGTTTATCCTCCATAAGCTTTACTCTCAGCACTGGACAAATACTTATTGAGTACTTTGTATGTGTCAGGCATTGTACATACATTCTCATTTAATGCTTTCAGCAACTGTGAAGTAGGTGGTGGTATCACCATTCTGCAGTCTAGGAAATAGGCTGAAAGAGGTAGTTTGCCCAAAATAACACAACTAGTAAGTGGCTGAGCTAGACTAGCAAGTGAGTTCCATTGCACTTGTCAGCTTCGTGCTATCAGCGTAGCTTGTATCATGGCTGAGGGATTGTGGGGCAGAGGGTGAGCAAAGAACTCGATGCTGACCTAGCAGTCAGTGTGGGTGGGGGTTGGGAAGGGAGGTAGCATGGCACTGGCTAACCCCGTACTACCTCTGGATAGCTCCCATCTGACAAAGTTTGGTTGGGTAGGTCATTGAGATGACCTTAGGGACAATAAAACATTGAGATGACCTTAGGAACAATATCATTTGGGTGGGTCAAGATGATCCCAAAGTTTGGTTGGGCAGGAAATGGCAAACCTAAGCTCACTTGTTTCTATAATGATCCACCCTACCTTCAACATAAAGAATAATAGTTAAAAATGGGTATGGGGGTAGAGTGGGGGCAGTGGTGATTCAGCATTTGAATTCTTACCTTTTATGCAGGAGACCTGGGTTTGATTCCTGGCCAGTGCACCTCATTTGCAGCCACCACGTCTGTCAGTGGTGGATTGCATGTTGCTATGATGCTGAACAGGTTTTAGTGACGCTTCCCGACTATGATGGACTAGGAAGAAATGCCTGGCTATATGCTTCCGAAAATCTGTTGGTGAAAACACTAGGGATCACAGTGGTCCATTTGCAACCAATCATGGAGATGGACAGGACCGAACAGTGTTCCGTTCCATTGTACAGGGATCTCTATGAGTCAGGGGCCAACTGTATGGCAGCTAACAACAACAATGGCAGTAGGGTGGTTCTGAACCTTCTTGGTGTAAGATTTTTGCTCATCTTTGGGGAGGCTTTGTCCCATAACAAATTGGGTGACTTGAAACTTACCATAGCTGATTTGGGGAAGACCCAGCCATGACCCGTAAGGAGTTCTACACTTTGTTTTTCCCTGAAAGCTGTCTTATTTCTGTCACAGCCAGGAAAAAAAGATGTGATTGGATTTCTTATCTGAGAATATCACATTTTGGTGTCTTACTATCCCCAAGGCATTCTTAAATTTGTTAAAAATGTCTTTTCCTGTGGCTCTGGGCTTCATTTAAACTTTGATAGGGAAAGCCTAGTAGATTAGCTCCTAATTTCTTCTGGAGAATAAGTTCTGTAAGTAACACTATTAGAATATCATTTTAAGGAGAGCATTCTTGTGCTCACTTGCTTATCAGTCACAGCTTGGTGAAGAAGCCTGCATTCACGTAGGTATGTCTTTGTTCATTCATTTATTTATTAAGCACTTATGGAGCATTCGCTGTCTGTCAGTTATGTAAGGTACTAGGGATATAACCCACTATATCAGTGTGAAATGGGAAATTGTTTGTCTGTTTTAGTCACCCAGAAAATGCTTTTTCCTTTCCTGTATTTGACATTTTTTGTTTTCTTCTTTTTAGCATTTCTGGCAAGGAGTCCATTATCGCTGGGCCTTTTTCATGGCCAGTGGTCCATGTCTAGACTTAATTGCAGAACTGGTGGATGCGGGAAAGGTACGTGCAGCCCTTTGTATTGCTAGAGGACCCTTTTAATGCTCAGTGGCCTGCCCACCAACCCTAGTCAACAGGAGCTCTCCAGAGGTAGGCTTGTCCAATTTATATACTGCCTCACATGGCCAAATTTAAGTGCTGTATTTTTGGTTCTCCATGGGAATCATAGACAGACTGCTGCATATGAAAAAGAGCATATACCATCTGGTCCACCCCCCTTGGTTTATAGATAAAGAGGCAGGCCCAGAGAGGTTAGGTGATTTTCCCAAGGATGCTTGGTTAGATGGTGGCAGAGCGGGGATCCACGAGTCGGCTGCTTATACTTTGGTAATGGTCTTGGAAAGAAGGAAGTTTCTACACAAAGGAGATCTGTGGTTACGAAGGTGGGAATGCTTTTGGGAGTTTACATTAGCTTTTGGAGCTTCTTTAGTCAGAAGGTGAGGCTGCTCTGGAGGTAAGCAGATTTCTACAGGAACAGGGGGAACAAACACTGGAATCTAAATCCCGACAAAGGGGGGACCAGGGTCGGGTCCCCAGTCTCCCGATTCCCAGGCTAGTGTAGTAAAATTGAATAAATGGCATGTTTCACAGAGTCAATGGCCAGGGCATGGATGAGGATTGATACGGGTGAAGTCACTGGTTGGTATTCTGTGCCTACTCGTGTCTGTCCTGCAGTGGACTGTGTGGGGAAGGGATGGTTGCTTATCGTCTGGCCGTCCTTTTTTGGATGTCATAAGGCCCTTCAGGGCTGCTGGGGGTTGAATGACTTCTCATCTACTGCCTGGTCATTTATGTTCTTATGTGGCCTTAACTGCCGTGACATTCTACCTCTGGAGGGATAACCTAGAAAGTGAACTCATATTCTGTCAGTGATATTTATGGTCTTACGTGGAATTATAGGGCAACAAATCTTACATATCTTAGAGGGTTGCTTGAGGTCATCCTACCTGATTTCTCATTTTATAGATGAGAAAATTGGCTCAAAGAGATAAAGGAACAGGCTCAAGTTTGCAGAAGTGGAACCAGACTCACACCTCCTGACTCTCTGCCCTTTGCCTTTGCCTTTCCCTCTCCACCATTCAGCTGCATTCCTAGTGCTTGAGGCTGATTGAGGGACTTTAGCTTAAGTTGCCTTGTTCTTGTCATTTTGCAATGGGCAGGGAAAGGGCTTGGAGCAGGGCCGTTGTCACCATTGCATGATCTATGCTGAACCACTTGGAAAGAGCCCCTGGGGGTGGGCTTTATTCTGCCAGCACTTGCCCCTTGCTATCCCATTTCATCTCTCCATTTTCAGTTTCCGAAAAGGTTGTTTTTAGGAACTACTGGTTCATTTTTGTGCATTTAGTGTACTTTTTTCATGATAGCCAAGTAACTATATAATAAAAGATAGTCTGTTACTGTTTCCCAAATTTTTTGGTTCTGAGTTTGCACGCCTTTTCTCAGACCCCCTGTAAGTGTTGATCTGTACTGGGTTGAAAAGGGCTGAGACTTATTGTGACTGTAAATGAGTGCCTCTCTGGAGGGTTCGTGTCACACCCCACAGGGAAGCTTCTTTTATTTCTAGGAAGAAAGAATGAACTCTCATCAAGTAATTTGGCCCATAGTTCTACACAAGTGCTTCATGAGGTTGGATCCCCATTATTAGAGAGTTCTGTCCTCCAGGAGTACACCAGTGATTGTGCTTGTCCTCATGTCTGCTACAGGCTGTCCACATGCTTATCATTGCTCCTTTGTATTCAAAATACTGTAATTGTGTCTCTACCTGGAAATTACTATTTACCCAACAGAGAAGAAAGATGGCTTGTATATATCTACCTATTAATTTTGGCAGATAACTAATAGAATAGCTGAAAGAGGACACAATAAAAATAAAGATGTCCTGAAGTGTCCTTGAAGGAGGGTGAGTGATTCTCCCCTCTCCTGACCATGGCTATTTGGGCTCTGGAGTCACTTATGCTGGTGAAGGGCTCTGGGTTTGTGGAAGCTGGTATGTGAAACTGGACACCACAATGAAGTCAGCTGGGGTGTCCTATCAGGCCACTGCTTCCCCTAGGAGAAGGTTGTTCAGTCTTTGGTAAGAGGTCATTGCCTGTTTACACTGGGAGCCTGGAAAGGATAACACAACAGATCTTCTTTACATATAGTGTAGTAGGTGCAGATTTGCTAAATTGGACAAGGACGTTTAAATTTTTCCAAGCTTAGGCTAAGCGCTTAGTAAATCTGATTATCAGGTCTCTGATAGAAGAACTCAAGTTGTTGAAGAGAATTTTGACACTGTAAGGGCCTCAACCAACAAAGCTAACTCTTTCAAAATACCTTTAGTTTAAGTTTTTGAACAGATAGTACATTCACAAAGTTTGAAATCCCAAATATAGGAAAGGGTATATAGTTAAATCTTTGAAACCCTGACCCATCACTAAGATTCTCATTGCCCCAGGCAACCAATGTTACTAGTTTCTTCGGTATTCCAAAGATGTTCTGTGTATCAATAGGGGGGAAGTTATGTACATAAATTTCCTTCCTTCCTTCCTCTGTCCTTCCGTCCCTCAGTCCCTCCCTTTATTCCTCTCTCCCTCCCTCCCTTCTTTCCTTCATTCTAGTATATCTTAGACTTTGTTCCATAGCAGGATATAAAAGGCTTCCTCTTTTTTTGTTAAAAACTACTTCATAGTTCCATACTGATAATGTTTCAGTGAATAAATAACCTATTACTTGGGTTATGTACCTAATTGTGAGTATATCCATTTCTACTTCTAGAAGTGGAATTGCTGTATCAAAAGATATGTGCATTTATAATTTTGATGGGATTTTAAATAGCCACTTTTTAGGAATCCTAACTTGTATGTTTAGTGTCTGGAACTGCTCTTGTGGCTTACCTTCTAGCCCCGTTCTGTCTTTATTTATTGTCTTGCCCTCTTGCCTGTTTTACTTCATTAGAGAATTGCTTCTGGGACTATGGAGGAAACCTGACACTGGCCACTTGTGTCTTAAACTGTCCTAGTAAAAATGGAATCTGGCTTTGAAGTATCCAGATTATTGGAATCCAAATGAGTATTATTATTTTTAATTTTTGTTGTGCATCAAGTGAAAGTTTACAAATCAAGTTGGACTCTCATACAAAAATTTATAAACACCTTGCTATATACTCCTAATTGCTCTCCCCCTAATGAGACAGCACACTCCTTCCCTACACTATTCGGGCAGCTTCTGACCCCCTCTACCCTCTCATCTCCCCTTCAGACAGGAGATGTCACCATAGTCTCATGTGTCTACTTGATCCAAGAAGCTCATTCTTCACCAGTATCATTGTATATCTCATAGTCCAGTCCAATCCCTGTCTGAAGAGTTAGCTTTAGGAATAGTGCCTGTCTTGGGCAAACAGAAGGTGTGGGGACCATGACCTCTGGGGTCATTCTAGTCTCAGTGAGACCATTAAGTCTGGTCTTCTTCCAAGAATTTGGGGTGTGCATCCCACTGCTCGTCTGCTCCCTCAGGGGTTCTCTGTTGTGTTCCCTGTCAGCGCAGTCATCGATTATAGCCGGGCACCATCTAGTTCTTCCGGTCTTAGGCGGATGGAGTCTCTGGTTTATGTGGCCTTTTCTGTCACTTGGGCTCGTAATTACCCTGTGTCTTTGATGTTCTTCATCCTCCTTTGGTCCAGGTGGGTTGAGACCAATTGATGCATCTTAGATGGCTGCTTGCTAGCATTTAAGACCCCAGATGCCACTCTCGAAAGTGTGATGCAGAATGTTTTCTTAATAGATTTTATTTTGCCAGTTGACTTAGATGTCCCCTGAAACCATGGTCCCCAAACCCCTGCCCCTGCTATGCTGGCCTTCAAATTGTTTGGTTTATTCAGGAAACTTCTTTGCTTTTGGTTTAGTCCAGTTGTGCTGACCTCTCTTATATTGTGTGTTGTCTTTCCCTTCACCTAAAATAGTTCTTATCTACTATCTACTATCTAATTAGCGAAAACCCTGCTCCCTCCCTCCTTCCCTCCCACATCTTGTAACCATCAAAGAATATTCTCTTCTCTGTTTCAACTATTTCTCCAGTTCTTATAATAGTGATCTTATACAATATTTGTCCTTTTGCAACTGACTAATTTCACTCAGCATAATGCCTTCCAGATTCCTCCATGTTATGAAATGTTTCACAGATTCATCATTGTTCTTTATCGATGCATAATATTCCATTGTGTGAATATACCATAGTTTATTTATCCATTCATCTGTTGGTGGGAACCTTGGTTGCTTCCATCTTTTTGCGATTGTAAACAGTGCTACAGTGAACATGGGTGTGCATATATCTGTTCTTATTTCTCTAGGAAATATTCCAAGGAGTAGGATTGCTGGATCATATGGTAGTTTTATTTCTAGTCTTTTAAGGAAGCGCCAAATAGATTTCCAAAGTGGTTGTACCATTTTACGTTCCCTCCAGCTTCGTATAAGTGTTCCCGTCTCTCCAAAATCTCTCCAACATTTATTATTTTGTGTTTTTTAGATTAATGCCAGCCTTGTTGAAGTGAGATAGAATCTCATTGTAGTCTTGATTTGCATTTCTCTAATGACTAATGATCATGAGCATTTCCTCATGTATCTGTTAGCCACTTGAATGTCTTCTTATTGAAGTGTTCATATCCTTTGCCCATTTTTTAATTGGGTTATTTGCCTTTTTGTAGTTGAGTTTTTGCAGCATCATGTAGATTTTAGAGATCAGATGCTGATTGGAAATGTCATAGCTAAAAACTTTTTTCCAGTCTGTAGGTAATCTTTTTACTCTTTTGGTGAAGTCTTTGGGTGAGCATAGGTGTTTGATTTTTAGGAGCTCCCAGTTACCTGGTTTCTCTTCTGCATTGTTAGCAGTGTATCTCATACTGTTTATGCCATGTATTAGGGCTCCTAGCATTGTCCCTATTTTTTCTTCCATGATCTTTGTCGTTTTAGATTTTATATTTAGGTCTTTGATCCATTTTGAGTTAGTTTTTGTGCATGGTGTGAGGTATTGGTCTTGTTTCATTTATTTGCAGATGGATATCCGGTTATGCCAGTACCATTTGTTAAAAACACTGTCTTTTCCCTATTTAACTAGTTCGGGACTTCGTCAAATATCAGCTGCTCATATGTGGATGGATTTATGTCTGGATTCTCAATTCTGTTCCATTGGTCTATGTATCTGTTGTTGTACTAGTACCAGGCAGTTTTGACTACTGTGGCAGTATAAAATAATAGGTTCTAAAATCAGGTAGAGTGAGGCCTCACACTTTGTTTTTCCTTTTCAGTAATGCTTTACTTATCCGGGGCCTCTTTCCCTTCCATATGAAGTTGGTGATTTATTTCTCCATTTCATTAAAAAATGTCGTTGGAGTTTGGGATCGGAATTACATTGTATCTATAGATGGCTTTTGGTAGAATAGACATTTTTACAATGTTAAGTCTTCCTATCCATGAGCAAGGTATGTTTTTCCACTTATGTAAGTCTCTTTTGGTTTCTTGCAGAAGCGTACTGTAGTTTTCTTTGTATAAGTCTTTTACATCTCTGGTAAGATTTATTCCTAAGTGTTTTATCTTCTTGGTGGCTACTGTAAATGGTATTGATTTGGTGATTTCCTCTTCGATGTTCTTTTTGTTGGTGTAGAGGAATCCGACTGATTTTTGTATGTTTATCTTGTTTCCTGATACTCTGCTGAACTCTTCTATTAGTTTCAGTAGTTTTCTTGAGGATTCTTTAGGGTTTTCTGTGTATAAGATCATGTCATCTGCAAATACAGATACTTTGACTTCATCCTTACCAATCTGGATGCCTATTATTTCTTTATCTAGCCTAATTGCTCTGGCTAGGACCTCCAGCACAATGTTGAATAAGAGTGGTGATAAAAGGCATCCTTGACTGGTTCCCAGTCTCAAGGGGAATGCTTTCAGACTCTCTCCATTTAGGATGATGTTGGCTATTGGCTTTGTATAAATGCCCTTTATTATGTTGAGGAATTTTCCTTCTATTCCTATTTTGCTGAGAGTTTTTATCATGAGTGGGTGTTGGTTGAACTTTGTCAAATGCCTTTTCTGCATCAATTGATAAAATCATGTGGTTCTTGTCTTTTATTTATATGACGGATTGCATTGATTGTTTTTCTAATGTTGAACCATCCCTGCATACCTGGTATGAATCCCACTTGGTCATGGTGTATTATTTTTTTTTGATATGTTGTTGAATTCTATTGGCTAGAATTTTCTTGAGGATTTTTACATCTAAGTTCATGAGGGATATAGGTATGTAATTTTCTTTTTTTGTGGTGCTTTTACCTGGCTTTGGTATCAGGGATATGCTGGCTTCCTAGAATGAGTTTGGGAGTATTTCATCCTTTTCTATGCTCTGAAAAACCTTTAGTAGTAGTGGTGTTAACTCTTCTCTGAAAGTTTATTAGAACTCTGCAGTGAAGCCGTCAGGGCCGGGGCTTTTTTTTTGTTGGGAGTTTTTTGATTACCTTTTCAATCTCTTCTTTGTTATGGGTCTATTTAGTTGTTCTACCCCTGTTTGTATTAGTTTAGGTAGGTAGTGTGTTTCCAGGAATTCATCCATTTCTTCTAGGTTTTCAAATTTGTTAGAGTACAATTTTTTATAGTAATCTGATAGAATTCTTTTCATTTTAGTTGGGTCTGTTGTAATATTGCACATCTCATTTCTTATTCAGGTTACTTGCTTCCTCTCCTGCTTTTCTTTTGTCAGTTTGGCCAGTGGTTTATCAATTTTGTTGAGTTTTTCAAAAAAAAACAGCTTTTGGTCTTGTTAATTCTTTCAATTGTTTTTCTGTTTTCTATTTCATTTAGTTCTCTAATTTTTATCATTTGTTTTCTTCTGGTGCTTGAGGGTTTCTTTTGTTGCTCTCTTTCTATTTGTTCAAGTTGCGGGGGTAATTCTTTGATTTTGGCCCTTTCTTCTTTTTTTATGTGTGCGTTTATTGATGTAAATTGACCTCTGAGTGCTGCTTTCACTGTGTCCCAAAGGTTCTGATAGAAAGTGCTTACATTCTCTTTAGATTCTATGAATTTCCTTATTCCATCCTTAATGTCTTCTATAATCCAGTCTTTTTTGAGCAGGGTATTGTTCAGTTTCCAAGTGTTTGATTTTTTTCCCCTGCTTTTTCTGTTATTGATTTCCACTTTTACGGCCTTATGGTAAAGAAGATGCTTTGTAATATTTCGATGTTTTGGATTCTGCTAAGGCTTGCTTTATGACCTAATATGTGGTCTATTTAGAGAATGTTTCTTGTGCACTAGAAAAGAAAGAAAGTATACTTGGCTGCTGTTGGGTGGAGATTTCTGTGTGTCTATGAGGTCGAGTTGGTTGATTGTGGCATTTAGATCTTCAGTGTCTTTATGGAGCTTCTTTCTGGATGTCCTATCCTTCACCGAAAGTGGTGAGTTGAAGTCTCCTACTATAATTGTGGAGCTGTCTATCTCACTCTTCAATGCTGTTAAAGTGTGTTTTATGTATCTTGCAGCCCTGTCACTGGGTGCATAAATAGTTAATATCGTTATATCCTCCTGGCATATTGTCCCTTTAGTCATTATAGTGTCCTTCCTTATGCTTTGTGGTGGATTTAACTTTGAAGTCTATTTTGTCAGAAATTAATATTGCCACTCCTGCTCTTTTTTGATTGTTGTTTGCTTGATACATTTTTTTCCATCCTTTGAGTTTTAGTTTGTGTCTCTAAGTCTAAGGTGTGTCTCTAAGTCTCCGTTATGTCTCTTGTAGGCAGCATATAGACGGATCGTGTTTTTTTAATCCATTCTGCCACTTTCTGTCTCTTTATCAGTGCGTTTAGTTCATTAACATTCAGCGTAATTACAGATAGGTATGAGTTTAGTGGTGTCATTTTTATGTCTTTTTTTGTGTGTTGAGGGTTTCTTTTTCACATTTCATTTTTTGTGCTGAGTGGTTTATATATTGCCTTTTCCTCTTATTCGTCATTGTTAATTTTGTTTTTGCTGCGTCTATTTTTTTTCTTGTATTTTATTTTGATGTTTAGGATAGTTAGTCTCCTTTATGGTTACCTTAATATTTACCCATGTTTTTCTAAGTTTAAACCTAACTTTTATTTCTTATATCTCTTTGTCTTCCTCTCCATATGGAAGATCTATGACTACATTTCTTAGTCCCTCTTTATTATTTTAATGTTGTCTTCTTTTACATAATGACATCACTGGATCCCTTTTTTGATTTTTTTTTTAATCTTGACTTATTTTTGTGATTTCTCTGCCTGGGTTGACACCTGATTGCTCTGTCCAGTGTTCTAGTCTTGGGTTGTTACCTGCTAGTATTGATTTTCTAACCAAAGAACTCCCTTTAGTATTTCTTGTAGGTTTGGTTTGGTTTTACGAAATCCCTAAACTTCTGTTTATCTGCAAATATCCTAATTTCACCTTCATATTTGAGAGACAGTTTTGCTGGATACATGATTCTTGGTTGGCAATTTTTTCCCTTCAGTGCTTTATAGAAGTCATCCCATTGCCTTCTTACCTGCATGGTTTTTTTGCCTAGTAGTCTGAGCTTATTCTTATTGACTCTCCTTTCCTACAAAGGACAGTCAATAAGGATAAGCTCGGACTACTTATCCCTAGCTGCTCTTAAAATTGTCTCTTTGTCTTTGGTTTTGGCAGGTTTGATTATAATATGTCTTGGTGACTTTCTTTTAAAACCTACCTTGTGGAGTTTGATGAGCCTCTTGGATTGATATCTTCTCATCTTTCATGATATCAGGGAAGTTTTCTGCCAACAAATCTTCAACAATTCTTTCAGTATTTTCTGTTATCCCTCCCTGTTCTGGTACTCCAATCACTCGTACGTTATTTCTCTTGATAAGAGTCCCACATGCTTTTTAAGCTTTCTTCATTTTTTAAAATTATTTTATCTGATTTTTTTCAGATACAATGGTGCCAAGTGCTTTATCTTCAAGGTCAGCAATTCTACCTTCCAGTTGCTCGATTCGGTTCCTCTGACTTTCTGTTGAGTTGTTTACTTCTGCAACTTTATTGTTAATCTTCTGAATTTCTGATTACTGTCTCTATGGTTTCTTGCAGCTTATTAATTTTTTCATTATGTCTTGAAGAACCTGTTTAATTTCTTCACCAGTTTTATCTGTGTTCCTTGGCTTGTTCTACGTATTGCCTCATCTCCTTCCTTTTGTCTTGAAGAGCTCTGTATATTAATCTTTTGAATTCTGTTTCCAGTAATTCCAGGAAGGCATCTTCATCCAGAAGATCCTTTGATTCTCTGTTTTGAGAGCTTGTTGAAGCGATCATAGTCTGTTTCTTTATGTGGCTTGATATTGACTGTTGTCGCTGAGCCATCTATAAGTTATTGTATTAGTTTATTTTATGTTTGCTTACTGTATCCTAGTTTTTTGCTTCGTTTTGTTTTGATATACCCAGATGGGTTGCTTGAGTGAGCTAGCTTGATTATTTCCACCTTTGGGGCTCTGACGTCCTGTCACCAGATGGCTAGAGCTGTTATCAGGTATGTGAGTTTATGAGTCCATTCACTTTTCTTGTGTGGATTCAGCTCAGGTGTTCAGGTAGCTGGTCATCAAGTGTGTGGTACAGGCTCTGTCCTACCGTCTTAAAGAGGCAGGGGTGTTTGGTCTAGATACCAGTATCTGGTTTCAGCAGGGGGTCACACTCTGAACAAGGCAGGGGCTGAAAACTGTCCCGAGCATCTCTGACGAAAGCGTGTCCCTGTTCCCTAAAGTGTACAGGTGGGTGGGTTCTGCAGACAGACCATGGACACCCATTGTGTTTGGTTGTAAGGACTGGGAGGTACCAGTTATCCTTGGACCCCTGTTGCGAGTGGCTGGGTGACCTGAGTGAAGCCACCAAGCCTTAGGGCACTGACGTGGGTAGGTGAGGACCCTGTTTAATAGGCAAAGCCTTGTCAAATATCAAACACCCACCTCTTCACTGCACAGCTTAAGAGCCGCCATCTGCCAGCAAGGGCCTATTCTCCTGAAGTAGGCCCACACAGGTCCATGCAGGGGGGAAAGGTATTCAAAGTCCACAGACCGTTTGTGCCTGGACAGGAGCCGCTTTTGTTCTGACCTCCCCCGGTTAGCAGAGCTGGCAAATTATCTTTTTCCCACTGTTGTAAATTTATTCCTTCTCCACAGCTGAGAACGTGGCTCAGGGCACTCAAATGGGCCTATCTCAGCCCCAGGGAAATCAATAGCCGCTGAAGATGGCTTGGGGGTGGGGGCGTGGTAAAATGTATGCAAGTACTTAGCTTTTGCCTAGAGCACCGCTTTTCTCTGGTTCCAGAGGTGTAACTAGGCTGTGCAGCTGGTTGCCTCTCCCTGAGAAAACTACAGCCGAACACTACCAGCAGCCTGCCACAGCCGCTTTCAGGAATGTTGCCTGAGGGATCATAGTGATTCAGGTCCAGCAACTCCTCTCCACTTCTGAATGGTCTCTCTCTCCCCTGCCGCTCAGTCCATTTTCTGTCTTTGTCTTTATGTTCAGGGCTCCTAGCTTGTCATAAATATAATCATTTCACTTGATTTTTCGGGTATTTGTTGTAAGAGGGATCCCTGGAAGCATCTGGCTCTTCTGCCATCTTGGTCATGCCTCCCAAGTGAGTATTATTGTTAGCCCTTTGTAACTCAGTAAAAATGGATAACTCACAGGGTTAATATCCATAATCAAGAGCACTTTTAGTTAGTTCACCAATAATGTCACTCTAAGGACTAAGGTGCTCCTGACCTGACATGATGTTTTCACTCACCTCGTATGCGTGTCAAAGCTGGGCGGTGAATAAGGAAGACCAAAGAAGAATTGATGCCCTTGAATCGTGGTGTTGGTGAAGAATATTAAATATACCGTGGACTACAGAAGAATGAATACATCTGCTTGGAAGTAGTACAGCCAGAATGCTCCTGAGAAGGAAGGATGGCAACTTCATCTCACATACTTTGGATATGTTATCAGGAGGGACCAGTCCCTGGAGAAAGGCATCATGCTTGGTAAAATAGAGAGTCAGCGAAAAAGAGGAAGACCCTCAGTGAGATGGATTGATACAGTGGCTGCAACAATTGGCTCAAACATAGCAATGATTGTGAGGATGGCGCAGGACCTGGCAATGTTTCATTCTGTTGTACGTAGGGTTGCTGTGAGTTGGAATCAACTCAAGGGACCTAACAACAACAACAGAACTGATAGTGTCATGCTTACACTTTGATTATCAACACCATCCTGCCTTCACTTACTCATTGTTGCATTCAGTAAACATTTTTGGAAATAAGGTCTGTTGCCCTTCATGTGCCCACCATTGTTAGGCCCAAAATTGATAAGAAGCTGAAGTTTTACAAGTATAGGGACCTCACAGTTCATTTGTCCTAAATTCAAGATCCAGACGTAGTCATTGCTTTCATATGACATGTGAAATTGTTCCATAATCACAATTTCAGTCTGAATTTTCAGATAATTATATAGCGTTTTCATTATGACTTAAATCAGGGTTGGCAGACTACTGCCACTGGGCAAATCTAGCCTGTTTTTATAGGCCCTCTGAGCTTAGAATGGTGTTTACATTTTAAAAGAGTTATTAAAAAAGCAAAAAACAAAAAAAGGACATAGACCATGCGTGGTCCATATGGTCTAAAGTTAATTACTGTCTAGCCCTTTAAAGAAAAAGTTTGCTGATCCTCATCTTAGAATTGTTGTTAAAATTTTTTTTTAACCCATTCATGTCAATACCCAGTTTATACAAGAAGCAAAGGAGGAGCTGCTTAGTTGGTGATGTAGTGACGGGGAATGACCACCCCTTAAAGGTTTCTTCTCTTTCCCTGCAGCTGCTCTGCACAGCAAGGAACCGGGGGCTTTCAGAGACAAGTTTGTGTCAAACACTGTGTTATGAATTGAATTGTGTCCCCCCAATATATGTGTCAACTTGGCTAGGCTATGCTTCCTAGAATTATGTGACTGTCCTCCAGTTTGTGATCTGATGTGTTGTAAATCTTAACCTCTGTGATGTTAATGAGTCAGGGTTAGAGGCAGTTATCTTAATGAGGCAGGACACAATCTACAGGATTAGGTTGTATTTTGAGTCAGTCTCTTTTGAGATATAAAAAAGAGACGTGAACAGAAAGGAGAAAGACCTTACACCACAAAGAAAGAAGACCCAGAGGAAGAGCATACCCTTTGGACCCAGGGTCCCTGTGTTGAGAAACTCCTAGACTCAGGGAATATTGATGACAACGACCTTCAGCCAGAGCTGACAGAGAGGGAAAGCCTTCCCCTGGAGCTGGCACCCTGAATTTGGGCTTCTAGTCACCTAGACTGTGAGAGAATAAATTTCTGTTTGTTAAAGCCATCCACTTTTGGTATTTTTTTTTAGATAACTAAGACTGTCTGGGGCAGTTTCAGAAAGAACAATATATAATTAGCACATTGAGTGTAATGGGCTGCTACTGAAATTTTGCCTACAGTTTATTGACATTTACTCCAAAGCGCAATGAACATTTCCTGTTTTTATTCTACTTAGCAAACTTTTGGTGAGGGATGGGGAGCCTGTAGCAAACATTATATTCAAGGTAAACATAGCTCATTTATATACTCATAGAATATTAGAAACACAAAAACTTAGCACTTATCTAATTTACCATCCCCATCTCCCCCTGTTCCTTGCTATCATGTCACATTTGAAGATACTAAGGAGGCCCTAAGAGGTGACTGTCACAGTTAGGCAGGGTCCAAGTCTTCTGACCCCAGGACGTTTCCTTCCACCATCCCTTGCTGCCTGTCTTTAAAATCAAGGTGATGATAATTGAATAATAAATACCCCGCACAGACTTCATTGTTTTCTGCTTACCTAAATAAAATAGTCATCCCCGGTGCAGTTTGAATTACTGGTATTCTCTTTGTGAAAGAGCACTCTAAAAGTGGGGTGCTTGACATCACTAAAATGGCTAACACAGGTCTGACCTGCACTCCATTTTGTCCTAGGGCTCTGCTTCTGCTTTTTAGAGTAAGCGACCCATGACTACATTCTTAACCAGAATAACTTGTTCTGCAGCATTCTGAGGTGGCCCACCCAGATTGTTGTAGGAACCAACTCTGGAACGAAAGAAACTGGCTAAGGTTGAACACCCAAGCCAACAGTAATTCTTGATGACCGAATCTTACAGAGCATGTCGAGCGTCAGCCAATAAAACGTACCCCCGTACCCCTCCCAGCTCTGTACAAATTTCTGCCAAAAGACGCGTGCTTATGCACCCACTTCAGAATGCTGTTTTGAACTTCCATTTTGGTGCTTCCTGGTTGGCAAATCTTTGAATCTGAATAAAACTCTTGTTTTATAGAAACTCTGTTTTGTTTTTAACATATTGTATCAGACCATAGTTAGCTGCTAATAAGAATGACTGTGCTTGGGGGAAAATAGTTATACATATTTGCTTATATATGCATGTATTCGTTTCCTATTGCTGCTGTTAAAAAGTTACGACAAACTTAGTGGCTTAAAACAACGCAATCTTATTATTTTACAGTTCTGGAGGTCAGACATCCAAAATGGGTTGGCAGAACCCTGTTTTTGAGGCTCTGAAGGAAAATCCATTTCCGTTCCTTTTCCAGCTTCTGGAGACTGCCTGCATCCCTTGGCTCATGGCCCTGTGTCACTGTGACTCTTGCTTTCATGGTTGCATCTCCTTTACTGACTCTAACCTTCCTGCCTCCGTCTTAGAAGGACCATTGTGATTACATCAGGCCCAACCTGAATAACCCAGGATCATCTTCCCATCTCAGGCTCCTTAACTTAATCACCTTTGCTAAGTCCTTTTTGCCATGTAAGATAACGTCACAGGTTTTAGGGATTAGGGTGTGGATATCTTTGGGGACCATTATTCTGCTTATTACCACAATGCATAAAATATCTCAAAAGCATACGCAAGGAACTTGAAATATTGGTTGCCCCTGAGGAGGGGAGGTGGATGGTTAGGGATCAAGTATGACAAGGAGGTTTTTCTTTGCCGCCTTCTATCTTAATGAATATGTTTATTTGTGCACAGATGTTCTCCATGTAATTATTAAAGCCCTATGAAGTTGTGTGCTTCAAGTCCATGGGTCTATTAAAGATCCTAGGCTTGGGTGAACAATGATAAAGATGTCTCAGTTTATCATTTCTTTATTTTAGCCAGCATCAGAATAGTTCCTAGGTAGCTTATTTACATTCAGTTCAGAACACATTAGTGAGGGCCCACTGGCCCTCTGCTTCACCCAGTAGGACATGGAGAGATGCTGTGGCCACACTGAGTTACCTTCTAAGCAGTGCTTTCCAATAGAACTTTCTGCAGCCATGGAAATGTTCTCTGTCTGTACTATCCAGTGTGGTAGCCACTAGCCATGTATTGATATTGAGCACTTGAAATGTGACTAGTGTGACTGAGGGACTGAATTTTTAAGTTTATTTACTTTTGATTAATTAAATTTTAAGTAACGACATGTGGCTAGAGGCTACCATATTGCACAGTGCAGCTTTAGGGGATAATGTAAGGAATTCTGAGACAAGTGACCCCTCTCGGGATAGCTAGGCCCTAATATAACAATCAGTTACATTCCAAAACTTTATGCTCCTTGTTTGCAACTGGATTTTTTCTCCATAGGAAGAATGCAGTGATAAGGGAGCCCTGGTGGCGCAGTGGTTAAGAACTTGGTTGCTAACCAGAAAGAATGCAGCAATAGGGTTGAATTTCTAGGATCTACTAGAGGAGGATTATCTGCCGTGATGTGGCATGTATCTCATGAATCTCATGGCTTCGATGCTACTGAAATTTTCAGATGTTACTGAAGTTGTTTCTATGGGAAAACGAATGCTGAGTTTCCTCTCTTCTGGCTGGGAGAGGTGTCCTTTTCAAGGAGACAGAGGAACAAGTCCTGGATGCTTTCCAAAGTGGGCACATTTATTTCCTTGGAAAGCACCCCCATCCTCGCAACCCCCTCACTTACCTATCTCACTGCCCCTCGTGAAGGGCTGTCAAATGCGCAGATGCCCAAATCCTGGGGCCTGCCTTTGTACAGCCTTTGATTAAGGAGGTTAAGGCACAATCAGGAGAAGTTCTTGCTTGCATTTGGGTCCAAGACCGAAACGAGGGTGGCTGCTGTGGGTGTCTCCTGGTCGGCTGCGAGCCCCATATCTGTGTAGTGGGAAGTGTGGTGTTGAACCCCGCTTTATAGCAGGCTCCTGGTGCCAGGTGGACTATTGCAGCGTCATCACATAAATGCCCCCTTCACTGTGAGTAACCTTTCCCTCCCCTCTCTGGATTTTAGCTCTCATCCCTTTGTCCTGGAGGGAGGCTGTCCATAGACACTGTTTCATCATTTAGTTAATCTCCATCTGTTGTCACATAGTCAGCCAACAGTGGCATTTGCCTGCCTGTTAATCGAAAGTCTTTTTTTATCCATTGTCACTTACGGGATGAGCTGAATGACTCATTCTGCCACCGTCAGCCCTCTAGGGTTATTCACCACAATGGGCTTGATTAGCCAGATTAAAGTGTTCGCAACCAAGTTGCCTGTGTCATCAGTTCAGGGTCTGGGTCTCTGTCAGAGTTTTTGAGTTAATGTAGCCAGATGAGCTTAGGTAGTTCATTCTGGAGTTGAGCGGCTGGATCCAGGGTTCCTTTGTGACCCTGGTAACACCATTACTGTGTTGCTTTTATTACTAGTGTCATATGCTCCATGATGAGTTGATGTTGTCGCCTTTCTTTTCTTGATGTCTCTCACAGGTGCTTCTTTTGTGTACCTGCTCTGGAATAGTGCCTATTGGAAGGTGGGCCCTTAGACAGTGTTTGTGGAAGGAATGAGTATGTGTAGGATGCAGGTCAGGACCCTAGGAACAAGGCAAAAGGCTGCAGCAATTCCCACTTCAGGGTGCATGAAAATCACCTGGGAAGTTTAAAATGCATTGTCTCTGCCCTACCCCTGGAGAGTCCGATGTAGCTATTCTAAAAGGGGGCCTAGGTCTGTGCATTTTAAGCCAACCCTCAGGTGATTCCTTTTCAGGTAGTTAGCAGCCAGAAAGCGATGTTCTAGGGGCTTTAAGGAGAGCAGAGAGTTCAGAAGGTTTCATGTGGGAAATACCTGAAAAAAACAAACCAAACTAGTTGCCATCAAGTCAGTTACACTCAGAGCAACCCTATAGGACAGAGTAGAACTGCCCCATGGGGTTTCAAGGAGCGGCTGTTGGATTTGAACTGCTGACCTTTTGGTTCGCTGCTGAGTTCTTAACCACTGCGCCACCAGGGTTCCAGGTAGGACATTCAGGAAACCTTTTTTTTTTTTTTTTTTAATTTTTGTGCTTTAAATGAAAGTTTACGAATCAAGTTAGTCTCTCATACAAAAATTTATATACACCTTGCTATATACTCCTAGTTGCTCTGCCCCTAGTGAGACAGCACGCTCCTTCTTTCCACTCTCTCTTTTCATGTCCATGTGGCTAGCTTCTGACCCCCTCTGCCCTTTCATTTCCCTTCCAGACAGGAGCTACCCACATAGTCTCATGTGTCTGCTTGACCCAAGAAGCTCACTCCTCACCAGTATCATTTTCTATCCCATAGTCCAGTCCAATCCCCGTCTGAAGTGTTGGCTCTGGGAATGGAGGAAACCACTTTTAATGCAGGGAAGGCCAGTAGGTTTCATCTAACACGCAGCTCAGATCAGTTAATAGGGGCTGTGATGTTGAGGAAGAGTCTGAGGTCCTGTTTAGCTTGCTGGGGAAGTCCATGATGATTAATTAATGATAAATTAATCTGTTTATTAATCAGCTTATTAATCTTTGGGTGCAGATGGGAATGGTGGCACATATGCCAGGCTGTCATCTTGGTGGCCGAGAATCAGGGCCTGGACTCCTCAGCTGGCACAGATGGTCACAAGGAAAGCAGACCAAGATGCAGACTGCGAGAAATTATTATAATCATTGGCAACTTTTCCTTTCTTTTAAGATTTTTGGGGTAGATGTAGGAAGCAGCAGATGACCTATGAGAGGCCCTGTGCATAGTGGTGAGAGCACAGATTGAATCCCACTTTACCACCTGGCAGTTGTGTGACACTGGGCAACTTCACTCTCTGTGCCTTAGTTTCTTCATCTGTAAAATGGGGATACATAGTAGTACCTACCTCACAAGGAGGTTATGGGGATTGAATGAGGTAAAATATATAAAGCCTTAGTACAGGCCTGGCACATGTGCTAGGTGTTACTTTTATCATGAGATCATTGTGATTTGTGGGTACAAAAACATTTTCAGATCTTTAAAGAAGGCCCTTTTGGTGCCGGGCTGTGAAATTCACACAGAGGATGGTGTACCCGATACATCAGAACATCACCACAAGCACAGAGTGTCATATTTACTTACACACTCTTTCCTCTCGTAGACAAAAAGGGATCATAAAACACATGAGTTGGTTTATGCCTTCTGACAGTTTACCCGTGCCAGTTGAGCTGAAATAACAAATGTATAAGTAAAGATTTTTGTTTGAAGTTTTGAAAAAGAAGAGTGCAGTTGAATTTTTGCAAGGGGGGAAAGGGTACTAACTGGGGCCTAATTTCAGAGCGAGGCTGCTGGCAGTGTTGTTGTGTGCTGTCGAGTCAATTCCAACTCATAGTGACCCTATAGGACAGAGTAGAACTGCCCCATATGGTTTCCTAGGCTGTAATCCTCACAGGAGCAGACTGCCACATATTTCTTCCCAGAGCTACAGGATAGGTTCAAACCTCTGACCTTTCGGTTAGCAACCAAGTGCTTAACCATTGCACCACCAGGGCTCCTTGCTGGCAGTATTAATAGTGTAGCAAAAAGAACCAGCAGCACTCCCGCTTACAAGCTGGCTGGGATGGTTTTCCTGTTAAGTCTGACAAGCTACTCTGCTGCTTAGCAAAGCCTCCAGGGCAGCTCCAGCCTGGAACAGGTTCTCCTGAAGTCTACAAAGCCCACGTGAGACTCTTGCTTCCCAACCATCTAATTGGTTTTCACCTGAGTAGTATTAAGCTCCTGTCTACGTGCAGGAAGAGTGTTTCATTCCATTGTGCATGGGGTCGCCATGAGTTGGGAGCCTGCTTGAAGGCAACTAACAACAACATGCCTTGCATTGCACTGAGTGTTGTGGGAGATACAAAAGAGGTGGCCTATTCCATAGGTACGTTAAGCTCTGGTTGAGTAGATACGCCAAACAGCTAACCAAAAAAACAAAAACTAAATCTGTGTGCTGTCTGTGAGGGGGCCGCAGAGCTACATAGCTCAAGGACCTTGGGATGCTCCCTTTGGTTTTTACCATAGACAACAGGGTGGCTAAGATGTATAATCAACAAGTGCAGTATGTGATGAGGGCCACGTGCGTCCCAGAGCAGTTCAAAGGGAGATCATATTGCAATGCTGGAGGAATAATGAAAGGTAGTATGAGACCTGGGCTGAAAGCTCGGAACAGTTTTTGGAAAGGAGGGGTTTCTGGGCTGCAAACAGAGCATGTTCAGAGAGTAACAAATAGACCGTTTTGGTGAAGCAAAGACCACACAGGAGGGCTGAGGCCAGGATGGTAGCGGCTTTTCAGTACCAGTGTGGTGGGAGCTATTGCAGGACGGGTTTGGTTTTTTGGTGAGTAGAAGAGTGACAAGACTACTACAGAGCAGAAGTAAGATTGACCCATGGTAGAGGTGGGATGCATTAGAGAGAGAACAAAGGGGAGGGGTGGGAGGGGAGACAGGATTGGGTGCAGCAGTGAGCTCCTGACCTACGGGCACTGGAAGTGGACCTGAGAGTCCAGCCTTGAGAGACATTTTGAAGAGACTAATTCCAGGAGTCATTTATCTTGAAAGATGGATGTATTCTTATCCAACAGTCAACCTCTTCTTGTGTTTTACAGATTCAGCCAGTTATTGAGCAAACCTTTCCTTTTTCTAAAGTCCCGGAAGCCTTCCTGAAGGTAGAAGGAGGACATGCACGAGGAAAGACCGTAATTAATGTAGTTTAAATAAATAACTCAGTTTAGTGATTGTTGACTCTCTAATTTGGGGTCTTCCTGTGGGCTCGAACTTTTTTCTAGCCATTGCTTTTCAAACATTTTCTCCAGGTTAGACTGTAAAATCCATTAAGTTGAAAAAAATAAAAAGTTTTTTTTGCCAGGAATTTTCCCTCTTCTGAACTGAGCACAGAGATGGATTCTACAGCCACACTTCACTCTTTCTGCTTAGGACAAGTTCACCCTGCCTCACCTCATGTGCTTTTTGGTGTAACCTCAGCCCCCGACACATCCATGCACTCATAGGTGTTGAGAGGCCCTCTGTGCCAAGCACAGGGATGCACAAGCATATAAGACATGGCATGAAAATATCAACACTAGTGCTTGTCTTTAAAAGTTAGTGAGATTTGTATATTAATATATATATTTTTAATACTGTTTTTCTTTCACACCAGCTTTACAACTTGCTGAGGCACCTTCTAATAGCTCAAACTCTATTTTATTGTCTTAATGTTTGCGAGATACTAAAACATTGGGAATATGAGTAGATGGCAGCAAGATTTTGTTTAAAGCTAGTTCTGTCTTAAATTAGTCAACAGGCACTTTTCTAACTAGCTAAGGTTTCCTTTTACTGTTGTTCCTCCTCTCTAATATGGTGATAACTGTCCCCAAAGTTTTGAATCTCTTAGAGTCATACATAAAAATCTGGCCAGCAGGGAGGCAGGGCCAAGATGGCGGAGCAGTTGGGTGCTTCCTGTGGTCTCTCTTACAACAAAGACCTGAAAAAACAAGTGAATCGATCATATATGACAATCTAGGAGCCCTAAACACCAAAGGCAAAGCTGAGGAGTCAGACCGAGCAGCAGGGGGAGAGAGAGACAGTTCAGAAGCAGCAAGGATTTGCTGGACCTGACCTGGCTGGCACCCTGCAGGCTGGATTGGCCAGCACACATGGGTTCAGGTAAGCAGTAGTGCTTGGGAAGTGTTTTCCACACCGGGAGAAACTGAGCTGTGGAGAGTGTGCACAAGCCTCCAGAACCAGGGAAAAACCGCACTGAATCTGCGAAAATTAAGTGCAAGCGTATAGCCTACCACAGAGGATCAAAAAAAAACCTTTCCCCCTCTGGGAAGTACCTTTCTCCATTTACCACCCCTCCTCACTCTGTTCCGGTCCTGGTCCGGCTTCAGTGATTGTCATGCCCCCAGGGCTGGAAGTGGGATCAGTTGCGTGCCCCAAGCCATTCTCCTGGCTATGGAGAGGGAACAAATTGAACAGAAAAATATAATCTACCAGCTCCCCTAAGCCAGGAACTCAGGGCAGGCACAGCCCCTTTGCCTAGGCACAGGCATAAGGGGTTCACAGACTTTGAATGCCTTTCACCCCTGCCTAGACCTTTGTGGGCCCATTTCAACAGTGTAGGCCCTAAGGCCCTCATTAGCACAGTACAACAGGGTGTATGCCTGATCTCTATTTTCAACTGCAACAGTGAAGAGGGAGTGGCAGATTTGTGACATTTGACATTACCCTTCCATTAAGCAGGGTCCTCCCCTACCCACATCAGAGGCCTGAGGACTGGTGGCTCCACCCACTCTACTTAGCACCCGTGACAGGGGTCTGAGAATAAATGGTGCCTCCCCGTCCTTAACAGCTAACAGCATTCAGTGCCCAGAGCCTGGTTGCAAAACCCACCCACCTACGTGCTCCAGGGAACAGGGACACGCCTTCCACCCAGGCACTTGGGTAGCCATCAGTCCTCTACCTTTTTCAGCACATAACCCCCTACTGCAGCCTCCTGTGCCTACTCCAATCAGCCCTAGTAGCCCTGCCTATCTAGGACTGTAAGTAAGAGCCTGCACCACACACTCAGTGACTAACAACCTGGACACCTGAGCTGAATCCACACAAGAAAAGTAAACAGACTCCTGGGCTCACACACCTAGTAACAGCTCTAACTACCTGGTGACAGGATGTGAGAACTTCAAAGATGCCAGTAATCAAAGTAGCTCATACAGCCAGACTATTTGGGCATATTGAAACAGAACAAGAAGCTAGGACACAGTAAGGGAACATAAAATAATAACTTATTGATGGCTCGGAGACAATAGTCAATATCAAATCACATAAAGAGGCAGACCATGATGGCTTCAGCAAGCCACCAAAAGAACCAAGAAACCTTCCAGATGAAGAGAACTTATTGGAATTACTGGAGATAGAATTCAAAAAGATTAACATACAGAACTCTTCAAGACATCAGGAAGGAGATCAGGCAAAATGCAGAACAAGCCAAGGAACACACAGACAAAGCAACAGAGGAACTTAAGGTTATACAAGAGCATAATGATAAATTTAACAAGCTGCAAGAATTCTTAGACAGCAAACAGAAATCCAAATGATTAACAATAAAATTTCAGAATTAGACAACTCAGTAGAAAGTCATTGGAGCTGAACTGAGGCAATGGAAGTCAGAATTAGTGAGATTGAAGATAAAGCACTAGACACCAATTTATTTGAGGAAAAATCAGATAAAAGAATTTTAAAAGAAGGAACTCTGAGAATTATGTGGGATTGGAGTACCAAAATGGGGGGATAACAGAAAATACAGAGAGAATTGTTGAAAATTTTTTGGCAGAAAATTTCCTTGATATTGTAAAAGACGAGAAGATATCTGTCCAAGAAGTTTATTGAACCCCACACAGGGTAGATCCCAAAACAGAGCACCAAGACATAATCAAATTTGCCAAAACCAAAGATAAAGAGAACTTTAAGAGCAGCTAGGGATAAACAAAAAGCCATCTACAAAGAAGAGTCAATAAGGCTAAGCTCTGTCTACTCAGCAGAAACATGCAGGCAAGAAGGCAATGGGATGACATATATAAAGCCTGGGAGGAAAAAAATTGCCAGCCAAGAATTATATATCCGAGCAAAACTCTCTCAAATATGATGGCAAAATTAGGGCATTTCCAGATAAAAAGGGAATTTGTAAAACCAAAATTACAAGAAATACTAAAGAGAGTCATCCGGTTAGAAAATCAGTAACATCAGATAACAAACCAAGACTAGAACACATGACAGAACAACCAGATATCAACCCAGATAGGGAAGTCACAAAAATAAAACTAAAACACTGAAAATAGGGAAACAGAGATGTCAGTATGTAAAAGATGACAACATTAAAACAAAAAAGAGGGACTAAAAAATGTAGTCATTGAACTTTCATATGGAGAGGAAGTCAGGGTGATATCAAGAAGTAAAAGATTGGTTTAAACTTAGAAAAATAGTGGTAAATATTAAGGTAACAACAATCCTACATATCAAAATTAAAAAAGAAAAACAAACTCAGCAAATACAAAATCAACAACAATGAAAATACACAAAAAATGACTCAGCACCTAAAATTAAGTGGAACAAAGAAACTGTCAACAACACACACAAAAATACATCAAAATGACAGCACTAAACTCATACCTATCCATAATTATGCTGAATGTAAATGAACTAAATGCACCAATAAAGAGATAAGAGAGTGGCAGAATGGATTAAAAAAAGACAGTCTGTCTATATGCTGCTTACAAGAGACACACCTTAGACTCAAAGACTCAAACAAACTAAAACTCAAAGGATGGAAGAAAGTATCTCAATCAAAAAACAACAGAAGTGGCAGTGCTAACCTCTGACAAAATAGACTTTAAAGCAAAATCCACCACAAAGGATAAGGAAGGATAATGATTAAAGGGTCAATACACAGGAGGACATAACTATAATATTTATGCACCAATGACAGGGCTCCAAAATACAAAAAACAAACTAACAGCATTGAAAAGAGACATAGCTCCACAATAATAGTAGGAGACCTTAGCACACCACTTTTGGCGAAGGACAGAACATCCAGAAAGAAGCTCAATAAAGACACAGAAGATGTAAATGCCACAATCAACTAACTTGACCTCACAGACATATACAGAACACTCCACCCAACAGCAGCCAAGTACACTTTCTTTTCCTATGCACAGGGGACATTCTCCAGAATAGACCACATATTAGGCCACAAAGCAAGTCTTAACAGAATCCAAAACACCGAAATACTACAGAGCATCTTTTCTGACCATATAGCCATAAAAGTAGAAATCAATACCAGAATAAGTAAGGGGTGGGGGGGGCGGGGGGAGACAACAAATACATGGAAACCGAACAACACCTTGCACAAAAACTACTGGTTTATAGAAGAAATCAAGGATGGAACAAAGAAATCCACAGAATCAAATGTGAATGAGAACACATCCTACTGGAACCTTTGGGACACAGCAAATGCAGTGCTCAGAGGTCAATTTATAGCAATAAATGCACTCATCCAAAAAAGAAGAAAGGGTCAAAATCAAAACATTAACCCTACAACTTGAGAGCAGCAAAACAGAGGGCAGCAAAAGGAGCCCATGGGCACCAGAGGAAAGGAAATAATAAAAATTAGAGTAGAAATAAATGAAAGAAGAACAACTGCAAGAGTTGACAAGACCAAAAGCTGGATCTTTGAAAAGCAACAAAATCAATAAACCATTGGCCAAACTCACAAAAGAAAAACAGAAGAGGAAGCAAATAACTTGTATAAGAAATGAGATGGGTGATATCACAAGACTCAACTGAGATTAAAAGAATCATAACAAAACACTACAAAAAATTGTACTCCAACAAATTTGAAATGGACAAATTTCTGGAAATTCACTACCTACCTAAACTAACAGAAACTGAGGTAGAACAACTAAATAAACCTGCAACGAAAGAAGAGATTGAACAGGTAATTTAAAAACTCCCAACAACAACAAAAAAAGCCGTGGCCCTGCTCGGTTCACTGAAGAATTCTACCAAAGTTTCAGAGAAGAGTTAACACCACTACTACTAAAGGTATTTCAGAGCATAGAAAGGATGGAATACTTCTGAACTCATTCTATGAAGCCAGTATAAACCTGATACCAAAACAGGTAAAGACACCACAAAAAAAATTACAGATCAATATCCCTCATGACCACAGATGCAAAAATCCTCAAAAAAATTCTAGCCAATGGAATTCAATAACATATCAAAAAAATAATTCACCGTGACCAGGTGGGATTCATACCAGGTATGCAGGAATGGTTCAACATTAGAAAAACAATTGATGTAATCCATCACATAAATAAAAGATAAGAACCACATGATCTTATCAGTTGATGCAGAAAAGGCATTTGACAAAATCCAACATGCATTCATGGTAAAAACTCTCAGCAAAATAGGAATAGAGGGAAATTTCTCAACATAATAAAGGGCATTTATACAAAGCCAACAGCCAACATCACCTAAATGGAGAGAGTCTGAAAGCATTCCCTTTGAGAACGGGAACCAGATAGGGATGCCCTTTATCACCTCTCTTATTCAACATTGTGCTTGAGCCCCAAGCCAGAGCAGTAAAGCAAGAAAAAAAATAAAGGACATCCAAATTGGTAAGTGTCATGGACTGAATTATGTACCCCCCAAAATGTATGTTCCAATTTGGCTTGGCCATGACTCCCGGTATCATGTGATTTTAAATCCTGCCTCTCTGATATTAATGGGGAGGGGGTGTCAGTTGTGTTAGTGAGGCAGGACTCAATCTACAAGATTGGATTGTGTCTTGAGGCAATCTCTTTTGAAATATAAAAGAGAGAAACTAACAGAGAGACGCGGGGGCCTCATACCACCAAGAAAGCAGTGCCAGTAGTAGAGTGCATCCTTTGGACTCAGGGTCCTGTGCAGAGAAGCTCCTAGTACAGGGGAAGATTGATAAGAAGGCCGACAGAGAGAGAAAACCTTTCCCTGGAGCTGATGCCCTGAATTTGGACTTTAGCCTATTTTACTGTGAAGAAACAAATTTCTGTTTGTTAAAGCCATCTACTTGTGGTATTTCTGCAGCACTTGATGACTAAGCAAGGAAGAAGTAAAAGTATCCCTATTTGCATATGATATGATCTTATACACAGAAAACCACAAAGAATCCTCAAGAAAACTATTGGAGCTAATAGATTTTAAGAAAGTATCAGGATACAAGATGAACGTACAAAAATCAGTGGGATTCCTCTACGCCAACAAAGAGAACTTCAAAGAGGAAATCACCAGATCAATACCATTCACAATACCCCCCAAGAAGATAAAACACTTAGAAATAAATCTAACCAGAAACGTAAAAGACCTACCTATACAAAGAAAACTACAAGACACCACTGCACGAAACCAAAAGAGACCTACATACGTGGAAAAACATACCATGCTCATGGATAGGAAGACTCCACATTGTGAAAACGTCAGTTCTATCCAAAGCGATCTACAGATACAACGCAATCCCAGTCCACATTCCAGTGACATTTTTTAACAAGGTGAAGAAACAAATCACCAACTTCATATGGAAAGGAAAGAACCCCTGGATAAGTAAAGCATTACCGAAGAAGAAGAACAAAGTGAGAAGCCACACAATACCCGATTTGAGAACCTATTATACTGCCACAGTAGTCAAACCAGCCTGGTACGAATACAACAGATACATAGACCAGTGGAACAGACTTGAGAATCCAGACGTAAATTCATCCACGGATGAGCAGCTGATATTTGACAAAGGCCCAAAGTTCATTAAATGGGGAAAAGACAGTCTCTTTAACAAATGGTGCCAGCAGACTGGATGTCCATCTGCAAAAAAATGAAATGACCCATACCTCACACTATGTACAAAAACTAACTCAAAAAGGATCAAAGACCTAAATATAAAATCTAAAACGATAAAGATCATGGAAGAAAATATAGGGAGAACACTAGGAGCCCTAATACATGGCATAAACAGAGTACAAAACATAACTAACAATGCACAACACCAGAAGAGAAACTAGATAACTGGGAGCTCCTGAAAAATCAAACCCTTATGCTCATCCAAAGACTTCATGAAAAGAGTAAAAAGGCAACCCACAGACGGGGAAAAATGTTTGGCTACGACATATCCGATCAGGGTATGATCTCTAAAATCTACAGGATGCTGCAAAACCTCAACAAAAAGATAAATAACCCAATTAAAAAATGGAAAAAGGATATGAACAGGCACTTCACCAAAGGAGACATTCAGGTGGCTAACAGACATGAGGAAATGCTCACGATCATTAGCCGTCAGAGAAATGCAAATCAAAACTACAATGAGATACCATCTCACCCCAACAAGGCTGGCATTAATCCAAAAAACACAAAATAATAAATGCTGGAGAGGCTGTGGAGAGACTGGAACACTTACACACTGCTGGTGGGAATATAAAATGGTACAACCACTTTGAAAATCGATTTGGTGCTGCCTTAAAAAGCTAGAAATAACCACCTACAGATTGGGAAAGAATTTTCAGCTATGACATCTCCGACCAGCGCCTGATCTCTAAAATCTACATGATTCTGTCAAAACTCAACCACAAAAAGACAAACAACCCAATCAAGAAGTGGGCAAAGGATATGAACACACATTTCACTAAAGAAGATATTCAGGCAGCCAACAGATACATGAGAAAATGCTCTCGATCATTAGCCATTAGAGAAATGCAAATTAAAACTACGATGAGATTCCATCTCACACCAGCAAGGCTGGCATTAATCCAAAAAACACAAAATAATAAATGTTGGAGAGGCTGCGGAGAGATTGGAACTCTCATACACTGCTGGTGGGAATGTAAAATGGTACAACCACTTTGGAAATCTATCTGGCGTTATCTTAAACAGTTAGAAATAGAACTACCATACAACCCAGAAATCCCACTCCTGGGAATATACCCTAGAGATACAAGAGCCTTCATACAAACAGATATATGCACACCCATGTTTATTGCAGCTCTGTTTACAATAGCAAAAAGTTGGAAGCAACCAAGGTGTCCATCCACGGATGAATGGGTAAATAAATTGTGGTATATTCACACAATGGAATACTACGCATCGATAAAGAACAGTGACGAATCTCTGAAACATTTCATAACATGGAAGGCATTATGCTGAGCAAAATTAGAGGCAAAAGGACAAATATTGTATAAGACCACTATTATAAGATCTTGAGAAACAGTAAACCTGAGAAGAACACATACTTTTGTGGTTACGAGTCGGGGAGGGAGGGAGGGTGGGAGAGGGTTTTTTTATTGATTAATCAGTAGATAAGAACTGCTTTAGGTGAAGGGAAAGACAACACTCAATACATGGAAGGTCAGCTCAATTGGACTGGACCAAAAGCAAAGAAGTTTCCGGGATAAAATGAATGCTTCAAAGGTCAGCGGAGCAAGCGCGGGGGTCTGGGGAACATGGTTTGAGGGGACTTCTAAGTCAATTGGCAAAATAATTCTATTATGAAATTATTCTGCATCCCACTTTGAAATGTGGCATCTGGGGTCTTAAATGCTAATAAGCGGCCATCTAAGATGCATCAATTGGTCTCAACCCACCTGGAGCAAAGGAAAATGAAGAACACCAAGGCCACACGACAACTAAGAGCCCAAGAGACAGAAAGGGCCACATGAACCAGAGACCTACATCATCCTGAGACCAGAAGAACTAGTTGGTGCCCGGCCACAATCGATGACTGCCCTGACAGGGAGCACAGCAGAGGACCCCTGAGGGAGCAGGAGATCAGTGGGATACAGACCCCAAATTCTCATAAAAAGACCAAACTTAATGGTCTGACTGAGACTTGAGGAATCCCGGCGGCCATGGTCCCCAGACCTTCTGTTGGCACAGGACAGGAACCATCCCCGAAGACAACTCATCAGACATGAAAGGGACTGGTCAGCGGGTGGGAGAGAGACGCTGATGAAGAGTGAGCTAATTATATCAGGTGGACACTTGAGATTGTGTTGGCAACTCTTGTCTGGAGAGGGGATGGGAGGATAGAGAGAGAGGGAAGCCGGCAAAATTGTCAAGAAAGGAGAGACTGAAAGGGCTGACTCAAGAGGGGGAGAGCAAGTGGGAGTAGGGAGTGAGATGTATGTAAACTTATATGTGACAGACTGATTGGATTTGTAAACGTTCACTTGAAGCTTAATAAAAGTTATTAAAAAAAAAAAAGCTAGAAATAGAAGTACCATACGATGTAACAGTCCCACTCTTTGGGATATACCCATAGAAATAAGAGCCATCACACAAATAGGTATATGCACACCCATGTTCACTGCAGCACTGCTTACAATAGCAAAAAGTTGGAAACAACCTAGGTGCCCATCAACAGATGAGTGGATAAATTATGCCACATACACACAATGGAATACTACGCAACAATAAAGATCAATGATCAATCTGCAAAATATAACATGAATGAATCTGGAAGGCATTATGCTGAGTGAAATTAGTCACAAAAGAACAAATATTGTATGAGACCACTATTATAAGAACTCAAGAAAAGGTTTAAACCCAGAAGGAAACATTCTTTTATGGTTACAAGGGTGGGGAGAATTCACTAACTAGATACCAAAACCAAAAATCAAACCCGGTGCTGTTGAGTCGATTCCAACTCATAGTGACCCTACAGGAAAAAGTAGAACTGTCCCGTAGAGTTTCCAAGAAGCACCGGGTGGATTCAAACTGCATACCTTTTGGTTCGCAGCTGTAGCTCTTAACCACTATGCCACCAGGGAGTTGTCTTAGGTGAAGGGAAGGACAACACACAATACAGGGGATGTCAGCACAACTGGATTAAACCAAAAGCTAAGACATTCCTTGAACACGGCCAAACACTTTGAGGGACAGAGTAGTAGGGGCAGGGTCTGGGGCCCGTGGTTTCTGGAGACATCTAGGTCAATTGGCATAACAAAGTTATTAAGAAGATGTTCTGCATCCCACTTTGGTGAGTTGCGTCTGGGGTCTTAAAAGCTAGCGAGCAGCCATCTAAGATGCAGTTAGTCCCAGCCCACCTGGAGCAAAGGAGAATGAAAAACACCAAAGACACAAGGAAAATATTAGCCCAACAGACAAACCCAAAACCCAAACCCAGTGCCATTGAGTCAATTCCGACTCATAGTGACCCTACAGGACAGTAAAACTGCCTCATAGAGTTCCCAAGGAGCGCCTGGCAGATTCAAACTGCCGGCCCTTTGGTTAGCAGCTGTAGCACTTAACCACTACGCCCCAGGGTCAAAAGGGGCACGTAAAGCAGAGACTTCCTCAGCTTGAGACCAGAAGAAATAGATGGTGCGCGGCTATCACCAGTGACGCCCTGATAGGGAACACAACAGAGTCCCTGATGGAGCAGGAAAAAAGCGGGATACAGAACTCAAATTCACCTAAAAAAGACCAGACTTAATGGTCTGAGACTAGAGGAACCCCAGAAGACATGGCCTCCAGACTGTCTCTTAACCCAGAACTAAAACCATTCCCGAAGTCAACATTTCAGACAAAGATTAGACTGGAGTATAAAACATAAAGTCATACTCATGAAGAGTGTGCTTCTTAGTTCAAGTAGATACATGAGACTAAATGGACAGCTCCTGGCCGAAGGCAGGATGAGAAGGCAGGAAGGGATAGGAGCTGGTTGAATGGACGTGGGAAACCAGGGATGGAAAGGGGAGTGTGCTGTCACATTACAGGGATTGCAACTAGGGTCACATAAAAATGTGTATAAATTTTTGTATGAGAAATTAACTTGAGCTGCAAACATTCACATGAAGCACAATAAAAAATAACAAAAATGAAAAAAAATCTGGCCAGCAACTTAGTTGTTTACTTTTTAAGTTGAAAGATAGGGTTGAAGTTTCTAACAACTGTTTTTAATTTTTCATAGGGGCTGGGCCTGTTTCGACATCTGAAACCTGTTTCAGAGTTTTTCTGGGGACTCCAGCAGGCCCTAAAGCGCTCCTTTCTGAACTCAGATGCCTGCCTTTAGGTATCTCGCCAGTAAATCCGTTGTGGTGTGAGCTTTTGTACTTCTACTCTGTCCCTCTGTTCATTTAAAATGTTCTTTGTGTCCTGTTGTCCTCATTCCCATTACTGCACCTTAGATACTAGCCTCTAGCTTTGGTGTAGACCTCTGTTTCAGGTAACTTTCTACTTGGTTTATTCTTGTCACTCATTTGGCAGCATGTTGGATGAATTGCAGCTCTCACCAGTACACATTTATTTCAAGAGAGGAAAAAAAAAAAATGCACTTTTCTAGTTGGAAATATAAGCTGCTCTTGACTTCCATCTGGAACCATCTCAGCTCCTTTCCTTTGAAGGCTCCCAGGCGATAGTGAAGGGTAAAAACTTGAGGCAGGGGGGATGAGCTGGGACTCACCCTTACCTCCACCCTCAGAAAGTGGAGCATACCCCTTTTGACCTTGAGTGCAGAAAGAGGGTAGTCAGCAAAACTTTCCCTGCTGTGAGTCCAGCACCCCTGAGACCTGCCTCATCCTAATCAGTCAGACATTTGCTTCTAATATGCCAGGTAACTGTCTTTGAAGTGTTACACGATGGCTAATGAATGGATTCTACCAGATTTCATCAGTACAGTTAACCAGAAACAAATTTATGCAAGAGATAATTCAACACAGGCTATTGTAGAATGTCTTCCCCACCATACTGTAATGATACACACAAAAGGCCTAAGAATCCGAGCTATACTCTAAGAACAAGACAGACATGATGGCTGCTGTTGTACCTGTGTGAATTTTCTTTGAAAACTGACAATAAACTGTTCTGACGACCATAATTGCCTGCCATAGACTCCAGAGAGAATCAGAATTTCCGAATTGGAAACACACTTGAACAGACTTGAAAAGGATATAAGATTCGTTCTACCTTTGACAAAAGCCCCAATATTCAGTGATGAGGAGGACAAAAAGGGGAAGTATCTATTCAAGGAACGTTTGTCAGCTTCGTTCAAAACTAGAACCCTGTGTTTGAACAGTACCATCTGGGCCAGTGTATTGTCAGCAGTTAAATATTTTCAGTTTTCTTTCTTGACATGCTGCATTGTAGGATTTTCAGAGTTCTCAGATTCAACCAAGAAACATTCCCTAAGGTCTGCTTTGCTTCACTTTCTGGAGGAATTGCTAGTCACCCTCTTGACTTCTGCACCTCGAGGTTCTGCTGCCAGAAGTCAGTGACGCTAGGGGCTCCAGTAACCGCATGCCAAGGCTGTTCCACCAGCAGTCTTCGCCCAGGAGCGCTGCTGTGGAACGCTACAGGGAAGTCAGCCCCGTGCAGGGCCTTGTGCCCATGAACCTGATTGGCAGGCAGGAAATTAGGCCAAGAGACCTGAGGCAGGATTGAGCGTTGATGAAGCACTAGCTGTAGGTGAGTAAGGATGGGCTAATAAATTAAAAATAAAAATAAATTAGATGGTGGTAATACTGTTCCGGTAGCATCTGTGAGAAAGGCATTAAGCAATGCTCATTTGTGACATTCTAGGGCAGCCCACGAGTGAATTAAAATAGCCCAAATCCTGCTAATAGATGTTAGCAGATATGGACTTGCCAATTTACTAATTTTTAATATTAACTGGAGGAAAATCATATTTTGTTTATACTTATTCAATTCTTTAAAATATGTCCGAATATATAAGGCCATCCTTACTTTGCTGTACAGCATAATTAATGATTATAGGAAAAGCAAGGTCAAGGACTAAATTACAAGCCTAATGAAGTATTTCTTCCCTAATAGTAAATAGTCTTCCACCTTACAGACTTAAGCTTTTACCCTTTCTGTTGACGTGTAAGGGATTTGTAGGTCCACAAAGCC
The DNA here is from genome assembly GCF_024166365.1 of Elephas maximus indicus. Lineage (NCBI taxonomy): Eukaryota > Metazoa > Chordata > Mammalia > Proboscidea > Elephantidae > Elephas > Elephas maximus. Next base: position 172,299,594 of record NC_064819.1, on the reverse strand, counting down.
GGTAAATTTGTTCATACTCTCTCCTGTCACTGTCTTTGGAAATAATTTAAAATTTACAGTCCTGAAGTTTTGATACAACCTTTTTTAAAAACACCAAAAGCTGTTCATGAGACAACCTGTTTAAACAGCTACTGAAAGGAAGTGAAACACAAGAAATGAAAGAAGGACAAAATATTGGTTTAAAATTATTAGAGTCTTTTGAAAAGATGAGACACCTCCCCTGGGCATATAGCAATGTGATTCAAGATTGCATTTAGAATTAGTGAAGGAGTAGCTCCATCTTTCCTCTTGGCTCTTCCATCAGCACTGCTCCTTTTTAAAAAAGAAATCATAATAAGGTGTCTGGAAGGCCCCCCAGAAAGACTGGTGTTGCATTCTTTCTTCAGGTTTACAGGACCAAGGCTTCCCACACTTGTGTTAACTTCTCTTTGCTGCCAGTGTTGAGGATAATGTGATTTTGATCATACTGTGCACCCCCTGAAAAAAAGAAAAGAAAACTATGCTTTAGCAGACATAGTTTATCACAACTCCAATATAATGAGAGTATACAGGGTATAAAAATACTGTCGCAAGGGAGGAAAGCTCTAAACACGCTCATAGGATGAGAGGGCCATTCTACTACAGGCTGTTCTAATACTCCAGCATCCTTCACACAGGATATCCTATATCAAAGGGCTCCTTTTTCTATTACAGTCTTAAGTGCTAGTGCATAAAAAAAAAAAAAAAAATCATACTTAAAATGTCTGAAATTGGGGGTAGCAAGGAGAAAAAATCTTGAGAAGGGAAAAGGAGCAAAGAGATTGTACAATCTATTCGGTGGTGAGATCATGGATTTGAGCTACCAGGGAGGAAAAAGCAGGCAGACCTGGTGGTGGGTGATTGTGTATGGTTTTTAGGAGGAATATTTTTTGGCATGAAGAACAGACTGGATGGTGCCTGGCTATTATTATTGAACATTTTGATCAAAGAGTCTATAGAAGAATCCTGATCAAAAAGGGGAAAATACAGAATAGAATTTGAAATTCTCATGTAATCCAGAATTTCTGGAGCCATAGAAGCTGGATGAAACCCCAAAACTATTGCCCCGAGATAATCTTTAAACCTGAAACCAAAAATATCCTCTGAAGTCCTCTTTAAACCATAAAAAAAAAATGTCTGTCTTGAGCTTTGCGCTCTTTTAAAGAATGGTATATATGGGATCAGACTGATAACAGGCACTCTAAAGGTTAGAGAGAAAGCTCAGGGGGCAGTGAGTTTATGTTAATGGTAGAGGAATAATTTGGAAAAGGATGGTGAGAATGGTTATACAAGTTAATGTAATCAATGTCACTAAATTTTATATGTAGACATTGTTGAACTGGTATATTTTTTGCTGTGTATATTTTCAACAACAACAAATTATTTTTAAAACTAACACACAATGAAGAACAGCTATGTTAGGCCAAAGGGGATGTTTGAGATGGACAAGGTAACAGTGCCACTGCTGGGAACTCCCAGGCTTTGGTGTGTAAAACTTCATAGCCATTAAGCTGCCGGGTTTCACTGTAAAACTAGTAACATGATCCCCACAAATTCCCTTCCGCCAGAATGTCTGTAAGAAAATTTTCCAAGGGTGCTTCCTGAATATTTAAAATATTTTAATGCTAAAAATAGTCCCATGGCTTCTCCTTTCAATGGAGAAGTATCATCAAAAGAAAGGGTTATCTGATGTTTTTTCCAGTGTGGAATAAACATCCTTTCATATACCTTATCCTTTCTTTAGCATGTCTCTGCGCCCAGATTATATCACCAAAGCCCCGGTCGCAATACAAATCTGTATCCAGATGGAGGGTAAGTGTGACTGGTATGGAAATCATGGTTTGCCCTCAGGCCAAGAAGAACTAAGTATTCTCCTTTCAAGCATTTATAAAAAATCAGAAAGGTCTGAAAACCTGTGCAATAAACCTACATCTAGGTAGTTGGGAAAGGAAAATCTCTTATACTCTTCTTGTAAGAAATAGGCTTATCATCGATAATTTAGAGCTTCCATGCAGCTAGATATGTCATATAGAATACAAGGGCAAGATGCCTTACGCCTTTTATGTATAAGTTTGCAAAGGAAAAAAAACTGCTACTACCAGTACCGTGCCCGAATTCCACTACACACACACACACAATACTCCACTGAGATTTCAGAAAGTCTTATGTTAAGGTCACAGTGTCTCTTTTTCTTTCTTCCGATTATAGTATTTTAGCATTAGTTTTCTGTCGGCTATGACTGAACCACATAGAACCGGTTCAAAGCCCTGGTTTCTGTGTATCATAAATCTAAATAGAGTCATGAAGACCAGAAAGTTCTTGAGAAATAATGGATTCATCCTTCTGCCTTTGGGAAGAATTCAAATCATTCCAGACTTTTGATTTTTTTTCTTTTTTAATTGGCAAGAATCAGTCTACACTGTTGTCATAATATAGTCTGGTAAAATAAAAATTAAAATAAAACCAAACCCATTGCTGTCAAGTCTGTTCTGACTCATAGCAACCCTATAGGACAGAGTAGAACTGCCCCATAGGGTTTCCAAGGGGTGCCTGGTGGATTCGAACTGCCGACTTTTTAGTTAGCAGCCAGAGCTCTTCACCACCACGCCACCAGCGTTTCCAGAATAATATGTGACTGTCTACCAAAACAGATAATTCCTCAAACACTGGGAGATAGTTTAGAAAAAAGACACTTGTTGTAATAAATCTTATAGCAATTTTAATAGGCAATGAATGGTTCAGTATTTGAACCTAATGAAAATCAGAGTCTCCTACTAAGTATACTTTCCCTTGCAGTTTGTGGACTATGTAGCCCTACTCTCTGATGTCCACTAGATGGCATCATTCTCTTACATGCTGAGACAAATTCAGCTTAAAAGGAATTAATTATAGCAGCTACCCAGGGTCTGGGTTTACCAAGAGCCCTGGTGGTGCAGTGGTTAAGTCCTTGGCTGATAACTAAAAGGTTTGTAGTTTGAACCTACCAGCTGCTCCACGGGAGAAAGATGTGACACTCTGCTTCCGTAAAGATTACCGCTTTGGAAACCCTTGGGGGCAGGCCTACCCTGTCCTGTAGGGTTGCTACGCGTTGAAATCCACTCAAGGCACTAGGTTAGTGCTACCATGCTAGCTACCGACAGGCTATCATATTTACTCATGAGGCACTCAACTAATTTATAAGACATTTTAGGAAAGGCCCTTGGAGTTTTCGAGTTAAGCCCTAAGGAGGTATCTCCTAGAATCTCACAGTTCACTCCAGAGCCAAGGCTAGAAGCCAGGTATCCTTACTCCTGTTCCATTGCTAATGTAGCAAATGAGAAAAAAAAAAAAAATCCTCTATTCTTGGAGCTTCTAGAGTATAAATTTTATGAAGCCAAAAAGTATCCATTTGTTCACTTTTTAGTACCTTCGGTGTCTAGCCCAGAGCCTGCCACATAGTGGGTACCCAATGAATACTTGTTAAAAGAATAAAAGAAGAAATGCCCTACCCAAGAGACTAGCTCACAAGGATTACAGTGACCTAAACCCTGGACACAGAAAGCTGATCCCATTTGTAAGAACCAGGTTTGTTCAGCCTTCTCCTTTTGGGACTAAATAGCCTAAATTTTCTAACATTTCATCATAAGCTCCATTTTCCCAACTCAAGTTACATTTCTTGGATTTCTGTGGAGGTTTCTGAAACCTATATAATGAGGATCCTCACTTCAACAAAGCTGATTAAAATAAGAATAAAGAAATGTCTGCTGGAGTGATTCTTAAATCAGTTTGAAACTCAGGTTGATTATCTGTAAAATGGGTGTATTATATCTATCTATATAACAGCAAATCTGTTGTACAAATGTAATGTGAATGAGGTATGCTATATATTACCATTCATTTTCTGAAGGCTGCATTTATTTTCTTTTTCCAAGAGTCCTACTTGCTTTTTATACAATGAATGATTTTTGGTCTCCACTCAGCCTATAGTTATATAGCTCAGTTTGTGTGCTCCAAATATAGTACTCTGCCTTTGCCTTCATTAAATTTAATCTGTTTGCCTCCCAGCACCTTTCCAACTTCTCAGGGCCTTTGTGAATTCTAATCCAATTGTTAAACAGATGGGCAACTCAGCCCACCTGGAGATCCTCCAGCAGCAACTCAGCCACTTCTGTCCCCATTCACTTCCCCAGCCCCTGATGAAAAACCTTCAGGCGTATTCTCCATTATCCAGAAGCGTTATATGAAAGCCAGATTATAGCTGTTTCCTTACCCCTACATCATAATTTTTTAGTTAAAAATGGCACTGGCCTGACCCATGACTTACTGCTGTTGAGTCGATTTCGACTCATAATGACCCTCTAGGACATAGTAAACTGCTCCACAGGGTTTCCAAGGAGTGGCTGGTGGATTCCAACTGCCAACCTTTTGGTTAGCAGCTGAACACTTAACCACTTTGCCACCAGGGCCCGGGCATTGGCCTAGAGCCCTGATTAAAATCGAGCCAACTTCTAGCGATGATTTAAAAGGAAGTATGTGGCCTAGTATGGGTTACATTATCAGTGTTTCACTAAACTGATAAAACATAATCATGCTGGCTTTCTTGAGAGGGAATAGAAAAGTGCCAATTAACAATTTAAAGCAAAATCACCCTGGATGACATGAATAAAACACACTTTCATTTGCTTGCCAGCGGCAGCAATAGTTCACTGAATTCCCATGTCTAGACTAGGTCAGTTTTTTTTTTTTTTTCTTTTATGCTGTTTTAAAATTATTATCAGTGGTTCTCCAAGAGGGGTCCCCAGACCAGGGGCATCAGCATCACCTGGGTACTTGTTAGAAATACCAATTGTCAGGCTCCATTCTGGACCTATTGAATCAGAGAATCTAAGGATGAGGCCTGGTAATCTGTGATTTAATAAGCCCTCCAGGTGATTCTGATGTAGATACAGTTTGAGAACCACTGGTGTAAATTTAGGGTTGAAGGTTCAAACCCACTGGCCGCTCCACAGGAGAAAGATGTGGCAGTCTGCTTCTGTAAAGATTTACAGCCTGGGAAACTCTGTGGGGCAGTTCTATTCTGTCCTGTAGGGTCGCTATGAGTCAGAATGGAGTGGACGGCAATGGGTTTGGTTTGGCCTAAGTCTTGTTCTTCCCCGGGCACCACCAGCTTGCTCCGGATTAACCGGTTTTGAACACAGGTTCACTTGAAATCCTCCTGGCTGTGTTGTTTGTTTTAAGGAATAACACTGTAAGCAAGTGCCTTTTAGATCTTTGTGATACAAACTTACATGCACATACATGAGAATCATCAACTACACTGACTGAGATTACAAGCTCTTAGCTGGTGATTTTTAGTCTAACACTGTTATAATAAAACAAATGGTGTGAAGTCAGATTCTAGCTCAGCACTTATGGGTTTGAGATCATGGCCAAATTGATTAACCCCTCTGAGCCTCAGTTTCTGTGGCTATAAAATGGGGGTAGGTAGATAACATTCACCTCTTAGGGTTGCTGTGACAATCACATGAAATAATGTATGTAAACTGCTTAGCACAGTGAGTGCCTGGCACATAGCAAGGGCTCTGTTACTATTATTAATGATATTATACTCATGATTTTCAAGAACTAAGAATATATATAATTTATATTTTTTTCAAGAATATATTTAGTTGAATAAGGAAAACACATGATCCTTACCTTTGACATCTAAAACTAAATTTGGCTTCAACTTGCTGTAGATTCTGCCATCCGACTTCATGCTCCAGAACTGGCTGTCAACATCCTGGTCAAGGGCCAGGCCCAGCTTAGAGCCGGATGTGACCAGGCTGCCCACGATGGTCAGGCAGCAGTCTTCCGCTATCTGCTCAGTGGAAAAGACAATACATCTTAGACATGGAAACACGTTTAGATCTCATAGCAATTATTGCCCTGTTAAAATTGTTTTTTTTTTTGTTTAAATTATCTTAGTTCCTAGTTTCATTTACCCCACATGCATTTCAACTTTCAGCCAAGGTAGCTAGGATCAGACAACAAATATTTATGCCAAAATCAGACAACTAATATTTCAGATAACCTGAGTGGAGAAAACATTCTCTGTTCTTGTACATCATAGGAAACGTCTGCCCTTTGTGAGACTATCTTACTAGCATGGAAAGCCTCAGAACAACACAGCTGCCCGTGATGGTGCTTTTCCCTCTCAGAAGTGCCTGTGATCTGAGGCTAGGTGTGCAGCTCCATCTCCCCAGGTACCCACCTCTGCTCATCCTGCCCTTCCCGCTTCTGACTGTACCTCTAACGCTGAAGGCTGTCGTTGCACAAGAGTGGCTGAAAAGGTATTTTATCCACGTAAAACTTGAAATTGCATTTATTTACTTCTCTTGTCTTTCCTTCATGAACAGAGTCTAAAATTTTCTAAAAAGGCATGCTATGAAACTATAAAAAGAGGAAGAACACAAATCACTAGAGGATGGCTTAATGCAAAGCTTTTGTGAGTCCTCTGCAGTGAATCTACCCATAATATATAAATAATGTATGGCAGTCATATACATGACCCTAACACAGACTACTATAGAAATGCTTATTAAAAGCATACTACTCTATTGAAATAAAAGGATTGTGATGATCTTGTATGCTTTACATTTTCTCACTGACCTACTGAATTCAAAGTTGTTAAATGGCTTCAATGAAATGTTTGTGAGAAATCATTGATGAAAGGCACCATTTTCTTCAACTGCTTAAAATAATTCAAAGTTAGAAGTTGGTGGCTTTTTTATGCTTCTGTATTACAGCTACTTCTGTTTCTCGTGCTATTTCTGTTATGCACGTCAAAACAGTACTTCTGTTTACTGAAAGGATGATTCTCCCTCAAGCAAAAGAGACCTAACTAACAAGCTGTGTTCCCTTTCACAAGATGTATGCCTTCTGCTGACTCATGGGGCACCAAGTTTAAAAAAAATTCAGGAGCAAAGAGTCAAGCCCATAAAATCAAGGAGTAAAAAAGAATATCTACAACAGAAATATAAGCTTCTCTCATAAAATATTACTACATTCAGATTTTAAATAGTATTATGGCAGGAGTGACGTTAGAGGTAGTAGGGCCATTAACATTGTGAAAGTTTGACAATTAGGAAATGGGTTATGTTGTACACACGGCAACATCTCTTTAGCCTTAATCCTACTCTGTGAGGTTCTCCAAAATGGAAATAAACCAAGAGTGATTTCTGTTGACAGTGCTGGAGTTTATAATTTATTTCTATAACAAACAGATTATTGAAAAGGGGAGAGGAACCCAAACACTTCCTTTTTCTGTTACTATATAAGAATCAAGTATAGATACAAATACTTTGGATCAGTGCTAGATTAGTTTCCCATTTTAAGTTCCTAAACTGGTTCTCTACCGCTCCTCTGTCACTTTGTCGTACCGTGGTGGCTTGTGTGTTGCTGTGGTGTTGGAGGCTATGCCACCGGTATTTCAAATACTAGCAGAATCATCCATGGTAGACAGGTTTCAGCAGAGCTTTCAGACTAAGACAGACTAGGAAAAAGGACCTGGTGGTCTACTTCTGAAAAATCAGCAACTATACACAGGGAACTCGTCAGATGGAATACACAGGAATCAAATTCACTGCATTGGAAAGTATGGAGAGGTTCAATATCATCAGCCAGAACAAGCCCAGGGGCTGACTGTAGAATAGACCATCGATTGCTCATATACAAGTTCAAATTTAGCTGTAGAAAATTAAAACAAGTCCATAAGAGCCAAAGTACAACCTGGAGTATATCCCATCTGAATTAGAGACCATCTCAAGAATGGATTTGATGCTAACAAGCGGCCATCCATCTAAGATGCATCAACTGGTCTCAACCCACCTGGAGCAAAGGAGAATGAAGAACACCAAGGTCACATGATAACTATGAGCCCGAGACAGAAAGGGCCACATGAACTAGAGACTTACATCATCCTGAGACCAGAAGAACTAGATGGTGCCTGGCCACAACAGATGACTGCCCTGACAGGGAACACAACAGAGAACTCCTGAGTGAGCAGGAGAACAGTGGGATGCAGACCCCAAATTCTCATAAAAAGACCAGACTTAATGGTCTGACTGAGACTAGAAGAATCCCGGCGGCCATGGTCCCCAAACCTTCTGTTGGCCCAGGACAGGAACCATTCCCGAAGACTACTCATCAGACATGGACGGGACTGGACAGTGGGTTGGAGAGAGATGCTGATGAAGAGTGAGCTACTTGCATCAGGTGGACACTTGAGACTGTATTGGCATCTCCTGTCTGGAGGGGAGATGGGAGGGTAGAGAGGGTTAGAAACTGGCAAAATTGTCACGAAAGGAGAGACTGGAAGGAGGGAGCGGGCTGACTCATTAGGGGGAGAGTAAATGGGAGTATGTAGTAAGGTGTATATAAGCTTATATGTGACAGACTGCCTTGATTTGTAAACTTGCACTTAAAGCACAATAAAAATTATTTTTTTTTTTAAAAAAGAATAGATTTGACACACTGAATACTAATGACCGAAGACCAGAAGAGTTGTAGAATGATATCAAGGACATCACATATGAAGAAAGCAAAAGGTCATTAAAAAGACAGGAAAGAAAGGAAAGACCAAAATGGATGTTAGAAGAGACTCTAAAACTTACTCTTGAACATACAATAGCTAAAGCAAAAGGAAGAAATGATCACGTAAAAGAGCTGAATAGAAGATTTCAAAGGGCAGCTCAAGAAGACAAAGTAAAGTAGTAGTATAATGAAATGTGCAAAGACCTGAAGTGAAAAAACCAAAAGTGAAGAACATGCTTGGCATTTCTCAAGCTGAAAGAACTGAAGACAAAAATTCGAGCCTCTGGTTGTAATACTGAAGGATTCTCTGGGTAAAATATTGAACACTGCAGGAAACATCAAAAGAAGACGGAAGGAGTACACAGAGTCACTGTACCGAAAAGAATTGGTCAACATTCAACCATTTTAGGAGGCAGCATATGATCAAGAACTGATGGTATTGAAGGAAGAAGTCCAAGCTGTACTGAAGGTGTTGGCGAAAAACAAGGCTCCAGGAATCAGCGGGATACCAATTGAGATGTTTCAACACAGGGTGCAGCACTGGAAGTGCTCACTCGTCTATACCAAGAAATTTGGAAGAAAGCTACCTGGCCGACTGACTGGAAGAGATCCGTATACATGCCCATCCCAAAGTGATTCAACAGAATGCAGAAATTATTGAACAATGTCATTAATATCACACACAAGTAAAATTTTGCTGAAGATGATTAAAAAACAGTTGTAGCAGTATATTGACAAAGAACTGCCAGAAATTCTACCTGGATTCAGAAGAGGACATGGAACAAGGAATATCATTGCTCATTGTCAGATAGATCTTGGCTAAAATCCGAGAATACCAGAATGATGTTTACCTGTGTTTTATTGATTAGGCAAAGGCATTGGACTGTGTGGATAGTAAGAAATTATGGATTACATTGCAAAGAATGGGAATTTCAGAGCACTTAACTGTACTCATGAGGAAGCTGTACATAGATCAAGAGGCAGCAGTTTGAACAGAACAAAGGGATACTGCGTGGTTTAAAATCAAGACAGGTGCGTGTCAGGGTTGTATCCTTTCACCATATTTATTCAGCCTGTATGCTGAGCAAATAATCCGAGAAGCTGGACTATATGAATGTGGCATCAGGATCGGAGGAAGACTCATTAACAACCTGTGTTATGCAGATGACACAACCTTGCTTGCTGAAAGCAAAGAGGACTTGAAGCACTTACTGATGAAGATCAAAGACCACAGCCTTCAGTATAGATTATACTTCAACATAAAGAAAACAAAAATTCTCACAACTGGACCAAGAAGCAACATCATGATAAACAGAGAAAATACTGAAGTTGTCAAGGATTTCATTTTACTTAGATCCACAATCAACGCCCATGGAAGCAGCAGTCAAGAAATCAAACAATGTATTGCACTGGGCAAATCTGCTGCTGCTGAAAAAAAAAAAAAAAAAAACCTCTTTGTTGAAAAGCAAAGATGTTACTTTAAGGACTAAAGTGTACCTGACCCAAGCCATTGTGTTTTCAATTGCCTCATATGCATGTGAAAGCTGGGCAGTGAATAAGGAAGACCAAGGAAGAATTGATGCCTTTGAATTGTGGTGTTGCCAAAGAATATTGACTATACCGTGGACTGCCAGAAGAATGAACAAATATGTCATGGAAGAAGTATAGCCAGAATGCTCCTTCTAAGCCAGGATGGCGGGACTTTGTCTCCTGTACTTTGGACACATTATCAGGAGGACCGGTCCTGGAAAAAGACATCATGCTTGGAAAACTGAAAAAGAGGAAGACCTTCAACGAAATGGATTGATATACTGGCTGCAACAATGGGCTCAAATATAACAACAATTGTGAGGATGGCACAAGATCGGGCAGTGTTTCGTTCTGTTGTACATAGGGTTATATGAGTCGGAACCAACCAGGTGGCACCTAAGAACAACAACAACAAACTGGTTCTATCAGAGCTAAGAAATAGTTTCATGAAAAAAATTTAAATTTACTTCTGAAAGTGCTCCAGGAATCATGAAATGGCATCCACTTGAAGAAAGATCAAAGGCAAGTTAAAGTGTGCGTCGCCTGATAGCAAAGGGATTATATAGACTGCGGTCTAATCCTAAAAAGCTCACCCTGCATTTGATGCGTCCTTCTTGATAAAACCATATTTGATCATCGGCACCAACATCCTCCATGACCTGTATTCTAAGAAGCTTCAAATCCTCTAAGTTTCCATTGGTTGACGTGAATAACCCTGTTGCTTTGTTTCGAAGTCTGAAGTAAATCCGTTTCTAGAAGACAAAACCCCCACCAATAGTCACATTGTCGTACCGTTAGAATCACTGAGCAAGCATCAATATCAGGGAGTAAAATCCAAGGTGAGACAGACATTAGGGATAATTCCTATACCCAGAGTCTCAAAGATTTTACGATTTTCTCAATGAGAAGAGTTTGACCAAATTATAAAGAAGTGCCAGGGCAGGGAGCCCACTTACAGACAACCCAGGGCTTAAGAACGTGCCATGTTTTGATGTCGGATGTGACGGCATTTCTGAGGCAGCCACAGCCACTAAGCATCAGAAACACAGTCCAAATTCAGGGGGAGGGAGAGAATTTAAATTTGAAACCGAAAAGTTGAATTGCATTTACAAAAAAAAAAAACTTCAGAGAGGAGTCTTCAAATTATGAAGAAGAAAAAATACCTGAGCAAAAGGCCGTAGAGAACCTATTTGGCGGCAGCCACTGAATTCATACCAATTAGGTATTTCTGCTGGTGACAGCAGAAACTGTCGACCCCTGTAGTTGCCATACTCATAAGTAACCCATCTGAAAGAAAAACATAGATATCCATAGTAAGTGGCAATTTCCTTTGACAATAGGCTTAATTACACTTATTTCTAAAATGCTCCTGCTTTCTAGACTGAGCTTTATACTTTAAATATACATTCAGGAAAAAATGAAACTACCTTATTTTCTAAAATACTTAAAGCATCCATTTCTTGACAAACAGAAAATTCTTGTACATGAGTATTTATACCCGAAAGACCCATTCTTGAAGAGAAATAAATGAGATTTTTCCTCCAATAAGGCAATGAAATAGAGATACCGTTTTTTAGTGGGATAGCCCAGTCCTTCCTGTGAGCTGTTCATGAAGTGTCTTCAATAGTATTGATGGATCTTTGAGTTATTTAAATAGTTAATGTTTGTAAAGTTCTTAGTGAGTGGCACATGGTAAGTGCTACAGAAGTGTTCGTTAAAAACAAACAAACCAAAAAATACCTCAATAAATTTTTGTTTAAAACCAGAGTAATCTTCCGCTAATCCAGAAAACTGCTAAAGGCACTCAGGTCTCTTCCATGCAGAGATGCGTGGTGCTGCATACCTATGGAAGCAGGGCTTCAAGCACGGACTGGCATGCGAGCAACCCAACAACTACTCTCCCTGGCTGCTACATTTTTCAGGAAGAATGCTCTCCACTTTTAATCCTAGAACTTAAAGTGCTATCATTTTAGCTATTTCATCAGAAAAACAAAATTTCAGTTAAAACTTGTTGGAAAAAAAATCACCCGTAATCCCATCACCCTAATAGTGCATGGAAACCCTGGTGGCACAGTGGTTAAAAGCTACTGCTGTTAACCAAAAGGTCACCAGTTCTCCTTGGAAACCCTATGGGGCAGTTCTACTTTGTCCTGTAGGGTCGCTATGAGTCAGAATCAACTCAATGGCAATGGGTTTTTTTTTTTTTAATATTGCATAATTATTTTTTAAATAGTTATAGCCCCCTCCAACATCTGATGCATACATGTAGACTATACCTGTTGTTTTGTGAATGAAAGAAAATACTTTCTTAAAAAACATATCTATTACATTCGTAAGGAGACTTGGTGGCACAACGGTAAAGCACTTCAGCTGCTAACTGAAAGGTCCGCAGTTCAAACCCACCAGCTATTTCATGGGAGAAAGATGTGGCAGTCTGCTTCCGTAAAGATTACAGCCTTGGAAATCCAATGGGGCAGTTCTACTCTGTCCTATAGTGTCATTATGAGTCAGAATCAACTGGATGGCAACAGGTTTTTTTTTATTACATTGATAATCCTTATTCATTTTTATGTCTTACTCCATTTGAAAAGTATTCAAAGTTAAGAAAAATCTTCCCAAATTAACCTATCATCTTTTGCAGAGTATCTGCCAGTCATTCCTTGTAGTCGTTAGCTGACGTCAAGTTGGCCAGGACTCATGGCAACTCCATACACAAGGGAACCAAATGCTGGACGGATGGAATTGTTGTGATCTATAAGGTTTTCATGGGCTGATTTTCAGAAGTAGGTAGCTAGGCCTTCCTTCCTAGTCTGTCTTTGTCTGGAAACTCCGCTGAAACCTGCCCAGCCTCACAGCAACACACAAGCCTCCACTGACACGTAGGTGGTGGCTATGCATGACGTGCACTGGCCAGGACTCAAACCTAGGTCTCTACGTGGGAGGTGAGAACTCCGCCTCTGAACTACCAGTGCCTCTCCTAGTCACTCCAGCTAAAAGGAAATCCCACTTCTTAGCTCTAAAAGCAAAGAACTTTGTCTTTCAAAGGGATAAGAAGAAAACAGCTTTCTCTCTTACGTGCTAAAAAAGAATGTTTGATAAATCTGCTGAGCACACATGTGTGAGGTATTTCCCTAGGGCCTATGAGGGATATTAAAGACAAAGTCCTTACCTTAAAGAAAGTAAAAATCTGAATAGAAAGATGAAAGATGCCTTACATAAGCCTTTTCCCAGTGGGAAAAGTATACTACAAAATTACAAACCTTACAGAGAAACAAGCGGTTATATGTCAGTTAGTTTAAGGTAATGTAAAAGAGAAAGAAATCTAATCAAACTCAACTTTTAAAATTATCTACTTTATTAAATAGACAAGTAGGTAACTCACATGCCGCCAATAACCTGAACAGAGCGGATCTGTGTGTTGAATCCTAGGAATCGGAGGTTAATTGTTTCTGCATTAAGTTCAACTTTTTTCCCTTTGAAGTCTTCTCTTTCAAAAAGAATAATTGCTGGTTCTGAAAATTCCTGTTTAGGAGCAAAAATAATGTTTGTTGTTCATCTTTGATAATAATTTGCAGTTACGTGAAAATCATCTTGTTACAAGTACAAAGCACAAGATCTGATCAAATTCGGCCTGGTCATAAACTCCGTTTCCCAGAAAGTCTGGATGTTTATATACTCCAAACCTAAAGAAAAAAAAAAAAAGAACTAGAAGAGGAAGAATGTAGAGGCAGAAAATTTTTCCATTGCCTAGAAAGGCAGGTAAATGTAAATAGTGTTAGAAAACAGGGGGAAAAAAATACCAAGCACAAGGGAATGGGTACAAGCCTAGAGTATCAACACTTCTCATGGAGTTTATACCCAACTTAGCCATTTTCCATTGGGACAAGGAGGGGCTGCACAGGCATGGGCATAAATGGCAAGATTCAAAGGCCATGGCAGTCTGGTGTCCACTGGTGGTGTGGTATTTCCTAACCAAGGAACCTTCCCTTGTCTGTATTTTCAAATGTCTTTTTTTTCCTCCTGTTTTAATTGTCAGTAAGACAATGATCCTGTGTGTCATGCTCCCAAACTGTTCTGTAGGAACTATAACAGGAGAGGAGAAAAAACAGGGTAGAAGTCCCAGGTTTAGACTGGCAAGCATTCTACAAAGGACAATGACACAGAAGTCCACTGATTACCAGCAAAGTGAAACGTTGGCTGCCTATGCAGGTTGTTTCAAATTACAGACCCTTATGATCCTAGACAAAGCTCTAAAGATAAATTCCTAAGATCATAAATGATACATCAAAAAAGCACCTGGGGATTACAACTGTTTCCCCACCTGCTTAAAGTTTTGTGGCAAGGGTGTGGCCTGCTGCTGCTTCAGCTACGTGGATGTGCCCTGGCGTGTAGAAAAGATGTTTTGATCATAAAGCAGATCAGTGTGTAGAGGTGGTTTGTATGGCCAAAGAACTAGGTTATAAAAAGCACATAAGACAGACACCATGGAAGAAAAAACATACATGAGAGATACAAGATAAAAAATGTAGTAGCAGTAGTACTTTGTACTTCATGTGCGTGACATTTCAAAAACATTCTAAACAGTCAAGGTTAATATCAAAAATCAAACAAGTTTGAAGTATTAAATCACAATTAAGATACATTTTCTTAATAACCAAAACTCAAAAGGACATCATCTATGAAGTGTCAGAAGTGATGTGAACATAAATGCCAAGTTCTGGTTGAGGGAAGGCATTTGAAAACTTTGTATCTGAAGTTTTTTTTTCCCCCAAATAAAAATTTGTACATAGCTTTTAGAATTCTAGTCAGGTTAAATATCAAAGTTTTAGCTATTTCATCACTTGTAAGCTAATGAATCTCACCACATCATTCCATTATTTCACTGCTATTTTCACATCTCAAGAAGATCAACGTTTTAGTTATTCAGACAGGCAGGATGGGATGAGATAAAACCAACTCACGTATGTTTTTCCTACCTTTAAAACTAAAACCAACAACTACAAATATTTAAAGCCTTTTAAGAGAGATCAGCTACCAAAAGCTAACAATTTCCAAAACCACAGACACACCCAACTTTAATATCTGAACACTATACTGCAGTTTTCTTCCATTGTAAATTGCTTTGACCATATCAAAATTAAGAATTTGTTAAAAAAACAACAACAGAAAAAAGTGCAGTATAATCTAGGTTAGTACCTTGGAGATAAATTGAGAGAAGTCATTAGATTGCAAATCTCTACAACAACAGAGAAACAGTAGATTAAAAAGCAATGAGGAATTTCTGCAAATCTACAACAAAAAAGAAACAGGAAACTGGATAGAGAATTGGGCAAAAGCCATAACTAGGCAATTCACCAAACAGAAAATTCAAATGGCTAACAAGTGTTTGGCTGCTAACCAAAAGGTCAGCAGTTCAAATCCACCAGCCACTCCTTGGAAACCCTATGGGGCAGTTCTCCTCTGTCCTGTAGGGTGGCTATGAGTCAGAATCGACTCGACGGCAACAGGTTAAATAAGTATACGAGATTCCAACTTCGCTAATAGTGAGAGAAACACAAATTAACACAACAATGAAATAATATTCTCCCCCTTCCACCAAACTGACAAAAATTACGAAGTCAGAGAATATCAGTAATGGCAACGATGTGGTAACGGAAACTCGTTCCGCACTGCCAGCGGGAGTGGTGGAATTGGGCAGTACTCGGTGAAACTGCGTATTCATACACAAGAGCTCCAGCACTTCCACTCTTCCCTGTGTATCCCCAGGCGCCTCCCACATACGAGGAGTGTATAAGTGAAATGTGGTGATGGAGTATTCGCAACAACTGGAATCAATAAACTAGAGGTACATACAGCAAAATGGGTAGCTCTTCCTTTTTTTAAATGTAAGTATTGAGTTATGTTTTATAACGCAATGAGAACTACCGCATAATACTGTCTATGTAAATTAAAAGCCTATATATATATACAACAATGTGAAAAAATGTAACTAATGTCGCTGATCAATTTGTGTAGAAATTGTCAAAGGGGAACCTAACTTGCTGTGTGAACTTTCACCAAAAACATAATAAAATTATTATTATTTTTTTTTAAAGCTTATATATAGATATTTTTTAGGAAACCCTGGTGGCATAGTGGTTAAGTGCTACTATGGCTGCTAACCAAAAGGTTAGCAGTTGGAATCCATCAGGCGCTCCTTGGAAACTCTATAGGGCAGTTCTACTCTGCCCTATAGGGTCGCTATGAGTCGGAATCGACTCGACGGCAGTGGGTTTGGTTTTTTGGTATAGATATTTTTAAAGCATAAATTTTAGAAGAATATCCAAGCTGTATCTCAAACACATTAGGATGGGTACCAGTGAAGGAGGGAGGAATGGAAATAGGGATCAAGCATGAAGTGGGAAAAAAAAAACACAAAAGGGGCTTTGAACTAACCCATAATGATTATGCACCGTAACTAACTCAACGCTCTGCACCTAAAGCCTGAGAAAACAAGCGAATAAAAATAACTTATATGTTAAAGATCTAAAACAGAAACCAAAGGTATGTGATGGAAAGTCTACTGCCTCAGACTTAAGCCCTGGGAAAGTTCCACCTGCTTGTTTCCTTGCTCTGACCATGAGCGATGTGAACCATACATTTCTGTATCACTGTGAACCAAACCGCTGCCATCGAGTCAATTCTGACTCGCGGTGACTGTACAGGACAGAGTAGAACAGCCCCATAGGGTTTCCAAGGAGCAGCTGGTGGATTCGAACTGCCGAACTTTTGATTAGCAGCCATGGCTCTTAACCACTGCACCCCAGGGCTCCATGTTGCTATAGTCATGTTGATATACTCACAGCGTCTATAAACCGAAGAGACTTGAAAGTTGTTCCAGATGGACACCCCATTGCAGAGAGACAAGGATAGTGGCCTTCTTCTAACACATACTGATTACCAGAGAAGTTTTCTCCATCATATGCAACCCAGCTACAATAGGAAAAACCACACACAAGCAATTGGAGTACTTCTACTCAAGAAGACTGAAGTTTAGAGGTATAAAAAAAAAAAAAAATTAAGTTTAGAGGTAGCCTGCTGTAAAACACTGTGCTTGTGGCTAACAGTGTTCTTTCTTCAAAAATATCTGCATCTATTTACTGCATTTCATCTTGTGACAAATTAATATTCATAACAGGTCAGTTGTTAACACTGCATTTGGGAAATAAAACTTCTTTTTCCTTGAAATTATCCAAGTTTTAACTTCTTCATATTCCAGCCTTCCTTGCTCCCCTCATGGGTTCCACCATCCTCCCGGCCCATGGCCCATGTGGCTTCAAACCTCGAGTTCTCTCTGAGGGTCAGTCACCAAGGCCTACTGCTTTCCTCTCAAAATTTCTCTCACACTTTTCTTTGTCCTCATTTCCAATGCCTCCACACTGGGCCCTAAGTCAAAATTCTAGAGTGACTGAGATAAATCAGCCTCTCTGGGCCTTTGCATTTTTGATAAAATGATAATTTACCATGATTTCCTAGAAGAGTTTTTGTTTTGTTTCGTTTTAATCCAAAGAATATTTATTGAGGTCTAATTGTGTGTCAAAGGAGTCGTTGGGTGGTACAGTTAAGCACTCAACTACCGACCAAAAGGTTGGTGGTTCAAACCCACCCAGAGGTGCCTCCGAAGACAGGCCTGGTAATCTGCTTCTGAAAGGTCACAGCCTTGAAAACCCTATGGGGCAGTTCTAGTCTTTACATATGGGGCCACGATGAGTCGGAATCAACTCAACGGCAACTAATAACAACGATTGTGTATCGAGGTCCCTGGGTGGCACAAATGGTTTGTGCTCCACTGCTAAAGGTTGGTCGTTTGAACCCACCCAGGGGTGTTGCAAAAGATAGGCCTGGCAATCTCTCTTCCATTAAGATCACAGCCAAGAAGATACTGTGGAGCTCAGTTCTACATGGGGTCGCCATGAATCAGAATCAGCTCTATGGCAACTAACAACAATAACAATTGTGTGTCCGAGACTTTTGCATTGCTGAGAACAGAGTATAGAACGAGGCAAACTTCGTGCTCTCTTGAAGTTTACATTGTCATGAGGGGAGACAGACAATAAATAAACAACAACAAAAGAGTACACTCTGGTGGTGATAACTGAAGCAGGGTAAGGAATAACGAGGAATTGGGTTGGGGTGGAGGTATGTGCTAATAAAGGGTGATGCTTTCTGTAAATTTATGTAGTTGAGCACAAAACTAAATGAAATGTGATTGAGCTATTTAGACCAGAAAGAACTACATGAGTAAAGGCATTATTATTACTGCTGTTACTGTTATTGGACTTAATTCCTCATCACCTCTGCACAGATTGCTCCAATGGTTTCCAAGTTCTCCTGACTTCTAATCAAGCTGATTTAAAACTGCTGTTTTCAGCCTGGCACTTTGAGCTCACTTCCTCTTCCCATCTTGTGTTTCCTATAGCATCCAGCTAAACTCATATGTTCAGGAGGGATCTTCACAACTTGATCCCAGCCTCCCTGTCCAAACCTGCTTCCCCTCTACCCAATACAAAGACCCCCAGCTAGGGAAGGTCAGCGTGCTCCCTGATCAGCAAACATACCAGGCTCACTCCTGCCACGTACTTTTCTTCATGTTCCTGTCATCTAGAATGTCTATCCTACTCCCATCTACTTAGAAGAAAATCTACCTTGGCTGGCGCCATAGAGATTATCTAGGGTCCAACTCTTTACAGATTATGGAACAGGCCCAGAGAGTAAAGTGATCAAAATGGGACAGCTAGTGAGTAGCAAAACTACAACCTGGTGTGAATCCCATTACACAAGAGGTGATCTTCAGCTTCTCCAACCCACACTGATTTCCATGTCCTCTGATGTCTAGCATTCAGATGCTGCAAAACATACTTTAGTACTGACATGGTCTTATATCATCTGGTGGTTTCATACAGTGTTACGCTCCTAATGGGTGCTGCTGAATGCTTGCTACTGTGTGTATTCTATTCTCCCTCTGAGTAGGCTCTGCCAGTCACTTACCTGCCTCCTAAAACTCTACAAGACTTTGTAGAAAATGAATCGTCAATTTGATTTGCTGTTTCCTCAAAAGTTTGGCTGCAACCTTGAAACTGTGGTTCTGAAAACAAGTGAATCTTTGAAAAAGTAAAAGAAATACATACAATTATTTTCCTAAACTCATTAACTCATTCAGACTTTGAAACGATGCCCTAAACATGACCTGTTAACTCTTGTTAAACTGTTGTGAATTTTAAAACTCCTTTGATTTCCTATGTCTACACTAATGACCACCTAGAAACACATTGGCTGTGCCATTCATACCTGTTTAATTCGGGGACATCAGAGGACAATCCAACAATAGAAAGCACAGCTTTCTATAGAACACCACGTTGTAATAATAGGTGGGTGTTTGAAAGCTTTGTTGTGGCCAAAAGTAATTGTCCATCATTAACAGTAAACGATATTTTGGAAACACGTAGCACAGTTTTTTCCTCTTTCAGTGGAAGATACTTGCTGACTTACTGGAATCTTTATTGGATGCAGAGGAGGCTACAGTGGAGTTTGTGCCTCTATAATTATGGCTGGCTGAACACATCCATTAAAAGGCCTAAATAACATCTCTAACACCTCAGTTGATGTAGGGAGTCAGCATTCAAAAGGCTTGAGTGAGAGACCACATAAAAATGTGTGTCTAATGCAGACACAGGAAATATGAAAATTCGTTATACTATTTAACACAATGACTATAGGCTAGTGTGTGAAATATTAATCTTAGTGTATTAATGTAAACTCTGATTCAATGTAGTGATATAAAATTCAGCTTCACAAAATAATAGCATTTCATAAGAAAAATTTAGACATAGGTCAGAATGCTATCAATGGAGTTTAAAATAAACCCTGCTTTAAAAATATAATTATGCTTTCATGTACTAAAGTGGGTAAAAGTAACAAAATATCCCCAATATCTGACATTCTATACATATAAGTTTGGTTTTTCAATGCAAGGCCCTTAATTATAGAAAATAGAATTTTTTTACAGTTACCTGATTTCGTCTCCTTGGGCCAGTGAATGAATCCTAAAGATTTTTAAAGGGAAGAGAAAAGGAAATGAGTAGAGTAGAATTTTGAACAAGTCTTTTCCTTCAGATCATCAGCAATTACTATTAAACATAACCTCAGAATATTTTCATAGCAGTTAGTATTACCTAACCAGGAGCATACAATTCAGTTAACTATTCTCATACAAAAATATAACTCCTTACCAAACATATGGGCTGAACAGAAGAGATCTTACAATTTTTGCCTCCCCAGTCCTCGAAACTGGTATAAAGGCCTTTATCCAGTACATACTGTTCTCCTGTGAAGTCAGGATTTTCATAGGCTACCCACCTAAAGAAATAAAAATACTGACTTGTTAGAATTCATATTTTACATGTAAAATAAATATCCAATACATTTGGGTAAATATGTAGCATACAGGAACCTTTATTTGTTTTGCTAATCAGTAGTCTTTAATAATTTTTCTGGTTCTCTACCAGTCTTTCAGGAGCAGACAGATCTGGATATAGAGCAAATCAAAATGGTAAGCAAAAAAATATCTGTATGAACCTTTTGGTGTTCTTGCTTATCAAATCCTATTTGATAAGAAATAGCTCCAGTGGGGATACCTGTCTGTGTTTATTTCTAATTCTACTCTAAAGAAACAATTTGGACTCTCAAGAAACAATTTGGACTCTCAAGAAGAACCTGTAAAAATTCTGTTAATAAGCAAACAGCAATTCTTTTTGTTATCAATGTTAAAATATTTTGACAGAGCTTACAGGAAGCTGTGTCTATTACACAACAAACCGCACTTAAATAAGTTAACAGAAGAAATGCTAAAAAAAAAAAAAAGTACATCTGAGTAACTAAAATTTTGTTTCAAACAAGGACACAACTATGTAATAAAATTGAACAAACTAAAAGAAATAGTAAAAACAAATTTCTTCTGTGGTGTTTTCATTTATCTGTTAAGTGATCTAAATTCACAGAGAAAAATCAAAGAAATCAACTTACTGATGCTATTTTCCATTCAAAGATAAAGTCTCTGGAGTGAAAAAAGTTTTTCAATTCTGTTACGTTGGAGATACTCAGTATCTGCTCCTCACTTAATTTGCTGCTGGAATGATCCTCTCAGAGTTTAAAGGAATAACACCTATAAATCTATAGTACTCAAAACTTTCCAAAATGCTTTCACATCTATTATCACATTTAATCTTCTAGAGAGGTACTTATATTCCCATTTTGAAGGCTAGTAAACCTAAAGAGGGAGCCCTGGTGGGTTAGCTGTTAAGAGCTCCACTACTAACCTAAAAGGTCAGCAGTTCGAATCCACCAGCCACTCCTTGGAAACCTTATGGGGCAGTCTACTCTGTCTGACAGGGTCACTAGGAGCCGGAATCGACTCGATGGCAATGGGTTCAACGGGAAACCTAAAGACACAGGAAAGTTAACTCTGAATTCATTTATTCATCCAACCAACATTAGTCATTTACCATGTGCCAGGAACTAGACTATTCATAAGGTTTTCACTGGCTAATTCTTTTCAGAAGTAGACTGCGAGATCCTTCTTCCTAGTCTGTCTTAGTCTGGAAGCTCAGCTGAAACCTGTCCTCCATGGGTGACCCTGCTGGTATCTGAATACCAGTGGCATACCTTCCAGCACCACAGCAACACGCAAGTCCCCACAGTATGACAAACTGACAGACGTGGGGGATTGGAGGAAGACTCATTAACAACCTGCGTTATGCAGATGACATAACCTTGCTTGCTGAAAGTGAAGAGGACTTGAAGCACTTACTAATGAAGATCAAAGACCACAGCCTTCAGTATGCATTACACCTCAACATAAAGAAAACAAAAATCCTCACAACTGGACTAATAAGCAATATCATGATAAACAGAGAAAAGACTGAAGTTGTCAAGGATTTCATTTTACTTGGATCCACAATCAACACCCATGGAAGCAGCAGTCAAGAAATCAAAAGATGCATTGCATTGGGCAAATCTGCTGCAAAAGACCTTTTTAAAGTGTCGAAAGGCAAAGATGTCACCTTGAAGACTAAGGTGCACCTTACTCAAGCCATGTATTTTCAATCACATCATATGCATGTGAAAGCCGGACAACGAATTAGGAAGACCGAAGAAGAATTGATGCCTTTGAATTGTGGTGTTGGCGAAGAATATTGAATACATCATGGACTACCAAAAGAACGAACAAATCTGTCTTGAAAGAAGTACAACGAAAATGCTCCTTAGAAGCAAGGACGGCGAGACTGCGTCTTACATAACTTGGGACATGTTGTCAGGAGGGATCAGTCCCTGGAGAAGGACATCATGCTTGGTGAAGTATAGGGTCAGCAGAAAAGAGGAAGACCCTCTACAAGGTAGACTGACACGGTGGCTGCAACAATGGGCTCAAGCATAACAACGATTGTAAGGATGGCGCAGGACTGGACAGTGTTTCGTTCTGTTGTGCAGAGGATCGCTATGAGTTGGAACTGACTCGACGGCACCTAACAACGAAGGAACTAGACTGGCACTAAGAATACAAAAATGAAAAGGCAAAATCCTTGCCCTCAAAATTTCACAGATGGATAGACTGTAAGCTCCATGGGAGCAGGACCATATCTTAAAAAAAAGAAAAAAAATTCACAGATGGGTTAGAAGCATCCCATGTAATCATTTGCACATATTTGTTCTGAATAGGAAGTGACTTGCCCAAGGTAACAAAATCAATTAATGGCAGGGCACGACTGAACTATGCCTCTTGAGGCTCCCCAGTCTCCCTTCACTTTGTGACCTAATTGCCATTGACCTATACGGTTTCTCTAGTAAACCATACCTATGACAGCCGACACATTTCATGATTAGAATAGATTATAATTTTACTACCTAAAAGGCTTGATTTAAAATAAAAACTCACATACTGTCATTACTAGGAAATGAAAAGGAGAAAAAGAACATTGCAAAAATCTCAAGTGATCAGTAGCTTGTGACAGCTATTACCTGTAACTCACTTCTGGCCATCTGAATGGAGAAATGGCTGTGAGCAGCAGGCATGGTCTAACTATTTCAGAAAACACTTCCCCTCCCTCACCATCAAATCCTCATTAGCATATTTTTAAAACCTATTCTTTAAACCGAGTCCCTGGGTGGTGCCAGTGGTTCACACATACCGCTGCTAACCAAAAGGCTGGCTGGAGGTTCCAGTCTACCCAGAGGCACCCCGGAGGAAAGGCCTGGTGATCTGCTTCCGAAGACCAAACATTATGGAGCACAGTTCTACTCTGGCTTAACAGCAACTGGTTTTGGTTTGGGTTTTTATTCTTTAAATATTGTGAGGTAAGGAGTTAGGAGACCTGGTTCCAGTTGCGGCCATGGCATTAAGTTTCAGATGACTTTAAAGAAGATACTTAACCTTTGTGACATTTTGTTTTCATTTATAAATAAGGAGGTTGGCCAAGATCATAGCACTCACATCATGTAAGACTGTGCAACATATGGGTGTGTGCTGCCTCTGTTCATACTCCCTTTGGCCTGTTACAAGTTATGAAGGGAAGCAACAGCAACACAGAAGTGTGAAGCGCCACTCTATGGGTTCAAGTATCTGTGCATCAAGAAGATCTAAGTTGTATCAGAAAAGGTATTCCTGGCCGGGCTCTGGGTCAATAACAAGTCAAAGGAAAGCAGAGTTTGATTAGAGGCCTTTTTGTTTGACTTTAAGGTTGACGGAGACATGGGAAAGTCTACGAGAAGGGTAAAAAGCTAGTGAGGAGGGAGAGACTGAATACATAAGAGGCAGAGTAATGACTGAGCAAGCCTGGGAGAAGCTTTATCTAATCCTTTTTTTTTTTAACTAGCAAGTATGAGTACTCTTTTTCCCTATAAAACTAAAATAAATTACTTGGGAGTAAATACCCAACACACAGGTAGCCTATCTAATTCACTGAAACAGAAAAACAATGTATTTAGATGTTACTTGAATTGACAGTAGTGTTGTTTTCCTTCTAAGATATAGTTCTAGATGAATTGCACATGATTATGGGGGAAAAATAAAAAATAAAACTAAACCCAGATCAGACACTCTCTGATATATCTGTGATCTAGAGTCTACTTATACTTGGGAACCTTAAGAAGAACATTCCTCACTGTCTGTTTAAATGTACTCTGCACATATGAATCAACTTCTTTGCTTGTAAGATTGTTCGGAGCACATGTACAAGTATTAACAGGCCCCAGCTGCTGGAATAAGTGCTCAGAAGTTAAAGGCAGCAGAACAAACTGGCTCTTGTGTGGAGAGAAAAAAATAAAAAGAATTTAAAACAATTTTATTTTTTATCCAAATGTTAAAATATTTCACTGTACTTAGTTTAAAAAAAAAAAAAAAAAGCCCAATTTCTACTATTTGAGCAAGAGTGTAGCATAGAACTAGAAAATGATGAGAAGGGCTGTGTAAAGGTATTTCTTTTGATGTTCCTATAATGGAACGCAGTTCCTAAAACCGCAGTGGCTGGATTCATGAGCATCTTCCTGAAGGCGGTTTTCTATTTCAGAGCTCGAGTTGCTGTCGAGTTGATTGTGACTCACAGAGACCCCATAGGAAAGAGTAGAACTGCCCCATAGGGTTCCCAAGGCTGTAAATCTTTACAGAAGCAGACTGCCAACTCTTTCTCCCATGGAGCGGCTGGTGGGTTCAAACTGTTGATCTTTCGGTTAGCAGCTGAGCACTTTAATCACTGCACCACCAGGGCTCCTTAATAATAAGTTTAGTACCCAGGGAATTAGCCATGTGATAGTGAGCTTACTGGGGGAAGCTCCCACAGGACAATAATTACAAAAGTTTTTTTTTTTTTTTTCTGATCTTGAATTCCATACTAGGAAATAAGGATCAAACAAAAATGCTTATCTACCATTAAGAATAAAGCCATTAAAATAAAATAAAAATAATTTTTATTTGCATCTATATGCTAGTCTCCCTTCCACTTCTTGGAACATCCGAACTTTCCTGTCTTTCCAGGCCCGTTCCAGTGCCACCTCCTCCACAAACTCTTCCCTGTGCCCAGATGGGAAATCAATCTCTCCCTGCTGCAGATGCCCAACACTTTGAATCTCTCCCTCTTGTAGCAATATTTACATTTTATATAAATACTGTAACTTCTTTGAGGACATAGTATAATGCTTTGCACATAATAGACCTCAATAAATATGTCAGATGACCACCTGAATGAAACATGTAAAAAGCACCTGGCCCTGGTAAACAAGCCTTAACCACGGGGTATGAAGAATTCAAAAGGAAGTGGTGTTTGTGCACGTGTGGGCGCACGCCTCCCTTCAACTTCCTCCCCCCTCCCAACACCAACAACTGCTATACCCAGAAAAAAGCCTAAGCCAGGAAATGCAA
The DNA here is from genome assembly GCF_024166365.1 of Elephas maximus indicus. Lineage (NCBI taxonomy): Eukaryota > Metazoa > Chordata > Mammalia > Proboscidea > Elephantidae > Elephas > Elephas maximus. The sequence goes on along the minus strand of NC_064819.1, from coordinate 172,274,045 downwards.
CTACAAATGACTAAAAAATAGGAACACATAAAAGCAATATTTTATGAAGGAAACTGATTTCAAGTTAGCAAGGGCTAGGTAAAAAGGAAAGGGGACTGGCTCAGGTTCAGGGCACAATAATTTTACCTTTTCTAACAGTATAATCTACATAAATAATATAAGGAAACTCTACTAGCACCCTTTGGTTTCCTCTCCTAGGGTGGATGACTGGGTTCTGATGAATGGTGCCAACACACCTGGTGAGTTTCAAAATGTACAACTGTTTCACCAGACTGAGTTGGTCACTATATTTTTCTAAATTATTAACTTGAAAGGCAATCCTAAATGATGTAGGACCACAACAACATATCAGATGCCTCTGCCACACCGTAATTTTTGTGGGCAGCCAACACTCACTCTAAAATGTTAGGGCTCCATAACAGGACCAAGTAGAGGCACTTCCTACTAAGAATGGAAGACATGGAAGTCATTGATGTCATTCTGCCATTCTGCCAAGATGGCACCACACACAATGGCCTACACAAGAATTTGGTGAACATAACTAACAGTAAAAGTATACTGTGGACATGTCTTAAATATCCAGGGTTACTGTGGGAGTCCTCATGAAAGATAGTAAGTTTGAGGTTAGAATGATCCAAATAGCCTGTATTACTCATGACATCAAAAACCTAACATCATACATTCTCAATAGCACCAATGTCAAATGATTTCATATAACCATCAAAAAATACTCACTAATAAAAAATTAGACATCAGCTTAGATCACAAAATAATAATGTATCTCTCTATAATGGACCTCTGCTGTTTTATACCATTCTATATGTATCTTCACTCCCTTTTATGATCCTGGGGAACCACACACTCCTCACATACCCACCTGGCTCCTATGGGGATAAGCTCTACTCAGCTCCACAGATGGACACCTAACCCAGGCATGGTCATCTTCCGTGGCTACAGTGATTGGTTCAGGCATGTGTACCTGACCCAACCCTAGAGAATCAAAGTTAACCCTGGAACTTTTTGTAAGAAAAGGAAGCTCTTTTTACTGGAACCAGTAAGTTGCAAGAACAAAGTCAGACACTGCCACAGATCACCAGATGGAAAGGGCTTGCCAAAAGTAAGGGCAATACAGATGAAAGCCCAATCAAGAGAAAGACCAAGTTCTAATGACAATGTTTTAACCATACCTCCAGCCATGCTTGAGGCAAAAATCCTTTCCAGGATTTTTCAGCTATGTAAGCCATTAAGTTCCATTTTTATTACTTAAACCAATTTAAGTTGGCTTACAGTCACCTGCAACCCAAAGAGACTTGACTGACACATTCAATAAAAACTTGCTTTAGCATTAGTAAAGCACTCAACTGTTAATGCCAGGTACATTGAAATAATTATTTTTATGTCAAAATAATAGCAAAAAAACCCCACAGGAGTAGGTGGATAGCATAGGAAAATCTTATGAGACTGTCCTTATCTCAGGTCTTGAGTGTTAGATTACTATTATTATTTGACTCCCATCGTTTTTTTTTTTCCCCATCGTAAGAAATTCCTGAGATTTTTCCATGCAGAATGATTAGGGAAGCAAATCTGCAGATTTCTATCATGACACCCAAAAGCCTACTGTAAGGTTATATTATGCTTAAAAAAAAGATTATATGAGAAAGATTTTAAAAAGCAGTTGTGAAAATATTATAGCAGTAGATATCCAGTGACCGTTTAGCTGTTGAGATATTTATTTATTGCATGACTACTCTGTGTCAGATACTCTATTAGATTAACAGACATCAAGGTGAAACCCATGGTTAAAATCCATTTAAGATTATTTTACTTACACTCCACTCAGTACATTAATAGACTGTGTCTTCGCTCCATATCCAGTCTCCTTTAAATTGGCAACAATTCCTAATACATCAATACTGGAACCTTTACAGCCAAAGTTCTTTTCACTGTACATTATCATGTGAGCATTTGAAAAATCCTATTGAGGAAAAAAAAAGTTTTAATCAAAGGCTAGCCATTTATTATACAAAAAACAAAAACCCAAGTATTAAGCCACTAAAACTTTTCTTTAACTTACACCTAATATAGGTCGTAAAGACTGGAGCTCTCCATTGTAACCTCCCCAGTCTTTCCAGTCCTTGTATTCTCCTTCTTCTAGAAAATACTGATGACCTGTAAATCCAGACTTTTCATAGGCAACCCAGCTGCAATGGAAAGAACATGAAGGAATAACGATTTTCAATAGGACTAAAATTTTTCCTACATATATATATCAGTTTCATTAACAAATACAAGTAATTATAAAGTCAGACATGGATTCATGCATTATGACCACTGGGATTCTCTTCTAAAATTTAAGAGGATAACAGAAAGCCCTGAGAAAACAACCTAAGAAACACTAGTTCTTTAAAGAACTGTGTGTGTGTATATAAAATGTGTGTGCGTGCATGTACACATTTAATCAGAACTGACTGAAAAGAACCTCAGCAAGTAAAATTGGATACACTGCCTTCAAATAGTAATTAAATATTATACATTTCTGTCTATTTATAGCAAGACCATTTTCAGTGTATGCTTCCAAAGGAAATACATAACATTTATCAAATAGAAAATATGATCCAAATAATTAGAAAGCAAGTTGTTATTTACGAATAAATAATATTGACAGACCAATTTATCAGCATTGCTTAATTGCCCAAACCAGCCCCTCAAATCCTGGTCACAATGGGCTGAGGAGAACATGGATATAATCCTTAGAGGTTGATCAACCCCATCTACTTACATGCCTCTTAGAACTTTCATAGACCCCACTGATGTAAATGGCAAACCATCATCTCCAGTCGTTTCCTCTGTTTCACCCCCTTCTGTGATAAAGGTGTACACTTCGGTTTCTAGTTCCATACATTTTCCTTCAAAGAAAGGCTTTTCATAGATAACTACCTACAATAGAAATGAGATATACCAGTGATTTGTACAAAGCTAATTAAGTCAGTCACTAAGTCCTGGGACACAAAATGCTCTAATCATATTTTTAAAAACTAAGTAACATCTTATTTTTTTCTGTTGTGGTATGGATGAAAGCCAGTGTTCAAAAGATAACTAGTTCTAAATGACTAGTTTTTGTTCAATGTCTAGAACTGATATTTAGGGTTTTGTTTAGGCAAAACTAAGAAACAAGAGGGTTCTAAGATTGCTTCAAATATGAAACGAACTAGATCATGAAAGTATGTGGCATAGATGTGAGACACACGAATAGAAGAAAGAGCATTTTGGAGTAGGGGGAGCTTGTCTAGAAAAGCAAAAAAATTTCCTGGCTAGTTGGCAAGCAGCAACAGGCCCTACAATTAGTAAATCCAACCACAAGTTATGAATTTAATACAACATTGAACCTTTTGGGCCACAGCTACACATACTGTTGGTTGATAATGACTGCCTGGAGAATGGCACGTGTAAGTTACATCAACTTTGTTTTTGGCTGAAATTATGTTTTATGGAGGCTTAGATGTGAAGTCACACAAACTTTATGTTCATGGAGGTGGGGTGGGAATAAAACTAAAAATATTATTTTTTCTTTTACCTTTGGATCCGTAGGGAATTCAACTTTACGGCCACCCTGAAAAGTAAAAACATAGTAAGAAAAATAGTTTGCATTGTTATATCACCATGTTACCCATAGTAGTGGTGGAGCCCTGGTGGCTTAGTGGTTAAGAGCTCGGCTGCTAATCAAAAGGTTGGCAATTTGAATCTACCAGCCGCTCCTTGGAAACTCTATGGGGCAATTATAGTCCAACCTACAGGGTCGCTATGAGTCGAAGTTGACTTGATGGCAACAGGTATAGTAGCTGGTGGTAAGCCACTGAACCTCAGAGTATAATTAAGTTCCAGTTTGTTGTAATTTACGTAAGACAGTTTTAAAATTACCAACAATGCAGATGAAGACATGAGGAAGACAGTCAAGAGTGGAGTCACACTGGTGGACTATGTGTTCTTTGACCCGTTAAGTTTTTTTTTAACTCAGAAAATTTCTCATAAAAATCCTTATTTCTGGCTTCTCTTGACAAACAATCCTAAGATCTGACATCACCGGACCCAAATTCTCACACGCAGCAACCTTCACCTTCTGCACTTACTAAACCTACACCAGGCTACATCCTTCAGTCAGGCACAAACCCTGGTTGGGGCTCCACCACCCCCTCAGCTTAATTCCCAGTTGGCCTTACTCATTTGTTATTTCCTGCCCAGCCCCTGGAGGCATTTGATTTTGCAATCCACAGCCTACAAACCTGTTAAAAGTCCAAACAAGTTCACAATAAGATCTGGAGGACTGTTGGAATAATTAGATAAAACTATTCGAGAAAATTTGAAACATCCCAAAGAATGGGTATATGCGGAGTTATTACATTTTTATCTTAATTTTTTTAAATGCCAAAAGAACTCACTAAAAATAAACCAGAGAAAAAGGGATTACATGAAAATATTAAACAGGTCAAGAGTTAAAATCACCAGTGGGAAAGTCAGGATTTTTTTTTTACCAATATATCTTTAAGAGCTTTTTAAAAAAAACGGTGCTCAAATGCACCAAATGAACTGTAATTGTAAAGGAATGTGAGTTTTGTCGGCAAACCAGTGCTTATACAACCAACTTAGTATCCTCTTCAAAAGTAATCCTTTTCAAATGCCATAAACTTAACAGTTTTATAAATTATTAAAAACTATTTTCAAAACCTGGGGTAATTCTTTCATATGTTCACAATGTTAACAAAACTTTGTTCTCTGAAAGTGGATTTAATTTTAGAAAAAATCCAAAAACCATTTGCATTAACACCAGCAAACGTGTAGGTAATTAAACCAAATGCTTTGATGGGAAGGGTAAAGTTCAGATAAAAATTGCCTCCATGATTCGTCTCTGTCTGACTCTGACAACAGCTGGAAAGTGCAGTTTTAAAAATGCATTTGTCATTTCATAACATGGAGGAACCTGGAAGGCATTATGCTGAGTGGAATTAGTCAGATGCAAAAGGACAAATATTGTATAAGACCGCTATTATAAGATCTTGAGAAATGGTTTAAATTGAGAAGAACACATTCTTTTGTGGTTACGAGAGGGGGGATGGAGGGTGGGAGCGGGTTGTTTACTGATTAGATAGTAGATAAGAACTACTTTAGGTAAAGGGAAGGACAACACTCAATACAGGGGAGGTCAGCACAACTGGACTGGACCCAAAGCAAAGAAGTTTCCTGAATAAGCGGAATACTTCGAAGGTCAGCGGAGCAAGGGCGAGGGTTTGGCGACTATGGCTTTAGGGGACATCCAAGTCAATTGGCAAAATAAATTCTATAAAGAAAACATTCTGCATCCTACTTTGAAGTGTGGCGTCTGGGGTCTTAAATGCTAACAAGCGGCCATCTAAGATGCATCAATTGGTCTCAGCCCACTTGGATCAAAGGAGAATGAAGAACACCAAGGTCACAAGATAATTATGAGCCCAAGAGAGAGAACGGGCCACATGAACTAGAGACTACATCATCCTGAGACCAGAATAACTAGATGGTGCCCGGCCACAACCGGTGACTGCCCTGACAGGGAGCACAACAGAGAACCCTGAGGGAGCAGAAGAACAATGGGATGCAGACCCCAAATTCTCATAAAAAGACCAGACTTAATGGTTTGACTAAGACTAGAAGAATCCCAGTGGTCATGGTTCCCAAACCTTCTGTTGGCCTAGGACAGGAACCATTTCCAAAGCCAACTCAGCAGACATGGATTGGACTGGACAATGGGCTGGAGAGAGATGCTGATGAGGAGTGAGCTACTTGCATCAGGTGAACACTTGAGACTATGTTGGCATCTCCTGCCTGGAGGAGGGTAGAGGGGGTTAGAAACTGGCAAAATAGTCACAAAAGGAGAGACTGGAAGAAGGGAGTGGGCTGACTCATTAGCGGGGAGAGTAAGTGAGAATATGTAGTAAGGTGTATATAAGTTTATATGTGAGAGACTGACTTGATTTGTAAACTTTCACTTAAAGCACAATAGAAATTATTTTTTTAGAAAAATGTGTTTGTAGCAGGAGCTTCACTCATGTTGCAGATATTTAGTTAGCAACTACTACAGTGAACCACGCACCATGCTCAATGCTGGGAGACAAGACAGATGCAGTCTGGGTCCTCCTGAAGCTTACAGTCTCAGAAGAGGCAGGAAAAGAACAAGGTGAAATACAGCAGTGAGGTAGAAATGCACAAGTCTCCTCTCCTAGCCTGCCACGTGTGAGGACAACACTCATTTGGACATCCAGCCCCAGCCCCACCCAGACCCAGTGCCGTCGAATCGATTCCGACTCATAGTGACCCTATAGGACAGAGTAGAACTGCCCCATATAGTTTCCAAGGAGCACCACCCCAGCCCCAGTGCCCCCAAAACTGCCACCCAGCCTAGCCTTCTGTCATGACAACCAGGTTCAGTCTGCATACTCTGGCCCTTCCCCACTTTGTATCCCTGAGAAGTGCAAACAGTTAATGCACTCAGCTGCTATTCAAAAGGTTGGAGGTTCAAGTCCACCCACAGGTGCCTCAGAAGGAAGGCCTGGTGATCTACTTCTGAAAAATCAGCCACTGAAACCCATGTGAAGCACAGTGCTACTCCGGCACACATGGAGTTGACATGAGTTGGATGTGACTCTACGGCACCTGGTTTTTACTGGTGTACCCTACTAACGCAGTGCACCCCTGACATCTCTACCTAAAATACCCGTGCTCACATTTAATACCCAGCTTGATTCATCATGAAGCTTTCCTAATTATTCCCCTTATCTGTCACATTACCTGCAATCTGAGACCTACTTCTCTTTCGTCCTGTTTTCCCATAAATGTTTACTTCTTCGCTTTCTTCACTTATTAAACCTACATCGGGCTGAAGCTTTGTGCACACATCTGTGTCCCCATAAGGCTGAGAATACCTTGGAGGCAAAGGACATTGTCTTATCTGCCTTTTGATGTGTAGCAACTTGTTCTTTCTAGATTTCTATCCAGTGATAGGTCCCATCTACTACATATTTGTTTTCGAAAAGTCAGCTTTATTATTCCAAAGTCACATCCTGAGAATTATTGACATCAAGCTAGCAAAGAATCACTGACTCCAAGAACATGTTGTTCTGTTTTATTTTTACCATTTTCAGAGGCCGCATGGATCCAATGTACGCTTCTTCTGTATCCCAGAAAGATAAGTCGGGGTATTCACCAGGTTCAAGGATGAAAGGAACACCCTGAAATCCCGGGTCTTCATATATCAGCCATCTAAATGAGCACCAAGGAAAAAAAGAAATGGAGACAATTCATTATTGACTTCAGTGTTTGCTCCTCTCTGGTACACAGGCCCCCACTGACTAGAGAGGAAAAGAACAGGAGAGGACGTGGATGGACGTGATGCATAGTCACTCTTGGTATTAGAGTGGTGTTAGACACAAACAGGAATAAGCCATTATTTGCTCCTCTTCTTGATATTCTACTTTTCTCCTTGGCTGGCTTTGTCCACTTATATAATTTTATATTATTAACTGAGTCTAAGTGGAAAAGTTCCTATTTCTTCCAAGTAATAAAGGTAGTTATTAAACCAGTTTCATTGAGTTGATTCCAACTCATGTTGATCCCACGTGATTCAGAGTAGACTTGTGCTCCATAGTGTTTTCAATGGCTGTAATCTTATTACGCTAATATTTTTTATTTTTAATCTTATTACACTGTATGTATTTAGAGAGGCCCTAGCTAGGAAATCTTAAGCTTTGCTTTAAAAGGTAATGCCTCATTCGTAACCAAAGAATAGGGTGTTCCACCTAATCGTGTGTCAGGTTGTCAAAAACTAATAATCATAGCTAACATCTACCTAGCACATGTAAGGAATGCCACCCGAATTTCATTTAATCCTCACAACAATGCTACCAGGAAAGAATATTACTGTCCCCCTTTTATAGATGAGGCTAAGTAAATTGCCCAAGGCCACACAGCTCTAAGCACCAAAGGCAGGGTTGATGCAAGCAGACTCCAGAGCCAGGCTCCTAATCGTTTTTGATGGCAATTCTTCTCATTACAGAGAGCTCACTGAACACGGTTTACTCTTTTCAGAATGACTCAAGATCATCGTTGGGAGCCTTACTTAATGTATAGTGGTGTCCCTCGGGGCTTTACAGGTCTGAAGGTTGTTTGTTTCCAGGCTGCAAAGCTTTTTGAGTTCTTGGATCTGATTTTTATGGTTTTTCAATACCCCACCCTCCTACCAGCTTGCCAGCTGTCACTTCTGCTGTTGTCAGGGCTCCAGCAGCCCCACCCCTCCAATGTACTAGAAGCCGGGAAACCAGAAAACCATGCCTGTTAGAACAGTCTCTAAAGACTGTGCAAAGTCTCCTCATAAATTCCTTGGTTCCTGGGAGGGCTTGGGGAAGGTGAGGTTGCTAGAGAGTGACTTTTACATGAGAAGTGTTAATGTATCCCATCTGTAAACAAGTACAGGGTTCTTGGTGATTACCTACTTACACTCTCCAATTCTTTGTTAGTCTAGCTAAAATGTCGTAGTTCTCTACCATGTTCTTCAGAACACTGTACCAAGAAAAGGATGGCTGTAAATGAAATTTTTTACTACCAAAATGGGTCTGATAATCCCTCTTTGCTTTTCTCTTGTTCCCAATTTTGGCCCAAGGGCACATTTTTGTTGATGGTTTCTGTTAAAGATTCCCTAGGTAAATCAGTAACTTCTTCTATAACTCTTCCAGACTTACGACCAGAGTCCTACAGAAGATCTGTCAACACATAAAGAAAAAGAATGCTGGGAGGCTGCAGGTGGGGTACTAATTCACAATGTTAGAAGTCAGGATGATGGTTACTGGGATGGGGGTTGGGAGGTGACCAGGAAGAGACATGAGGGGGTTGCTGGGATGCTGGCTGTGCTCTATTTCTTGTTCTGGGTGATGGTTACACGCCATGCATTCACTTTGTGGAAATTCACTCAGCATGGTCATTTAGAATTTGTCATGCAACTTTCTGTAGAAATGTTATACTTCAATAAAAAATTAACTTAAGGAAAAAAAGAGGCTTACCTTTTAAATGCCATCATTATAGCCCTAAACCACAAGGGAACAGGATAAGGATGAGGTGCCTTTAAACTTCCTTACATTTTAAGCATGACAATTAAGGGCCATTACCTATTTTTTTTGGAGCTCAAAGCAATCTCTAGCATACTACACATGGATCTTTTGCCCTAACTAAATAATGGCAGTTCTGTCATAAATTGTACTGTCAGGCTAACAAAGGCAAGGGCCTCGAAGTCTGACTCCTTTACAAGTGAACAGACTTAATATTTCATAAGCAGAATGAATGGCTCATGAACCAATGATTCCAAGATTCTGAAATGGTGCTTACCAAAGGACCCTTGTCATTGAGTCTTTGCTTCTATAATTTCAGTTCTGAGAGGATCTCTTCATCTAATACTAAAAACTGTACTTTCTTTGATACATGTGGTTTAGTTACATAACATTTATAGAAAGAGGGTGATTTTAAGTAAAGGGGAATTTGTTAAAAAGCTGAACACGCAAGCTGACACATTTGAAAAGACTGCTGCCCTGAGAGGGCTTCCTCAGTGAGTACTAAGGGATGGCTGGGCAACTCAAGCAGACATTGATGAATGTTGGGTGGACTCTGGAATTTGAAAACTCATATACACAGCTTGATTCATTTTTCCTAAATTCTGTTGCAACACAGTATACTATTCATGAGGCTATCAGGAGCGGAGGAGGCTATCTTCAGGCAGTGTTTTTTTCCATTTCTAAAGGTACTCTTTTATTTCCCTGTGTACTTAGGTAATGAGGTTTTGCCTAACGTATGAGTAAACAGGACAACACAAAGTATGGGCTTACATTTTAAATAAGCACAACGAATGTATACATAAAAATAAATACTGTTGAAGTAATAATAATGGCTATCTATACATTTATTGAAAACATTTGTGCAGTTACTCTTCTGGAAATATCCTTCAGATCACACAAAAGACAATTGGTCTTATCTTGTTCACTTACTTTTAAACGAAAAACAATATTTCCAGCTGGATCATAGACCTATTCCCCAAACACAGCTGTACATGAATGCTGGCCACTTACAGAAACCAACTGGATACTCAAAAGATGAAATGTGAATGTGCCGACTTTGAGTGTATTCAAAGGAGAGCGGGCTATGAACCTCAAAGGGGAAAATGTACTTTTCTAATGGAGAGATGGAGGCACCACACTAACCTAGCGATCAAACTTGGAATTGCAGGCAAACTGGTTAGTGGGTGCCTCTTGAATACATAGCACTATCTGTATAAAGTATCCTTGTCCAGCTGTTCAACCTGAATCTAATCATACCTCTAGACCTAACGTGCAGTTGATAGAAAACTCGGGGTAGACGAACAAATTAAATTATACCATGAGAACATACTCTGACAAATTCAGAATGTGGCACACTGTATGAGACAGCTCACCTAAATTCTTTAAAGAGTGAGTGGCATGGGAACAAAGATGAGGGTACTCTTGGGATTAAAAGAGGCCAAAGAGATAGAACAACAAAATACATTATATGAACTTTGATTGTATCCTCATTAGGAAAAAAAAATTATAAAAGACATTCCTGAGACAATTGTGAATATTTGATTACAGGCTATAGGTTAGATATTTCCATAGACTTATTGTTATTTATTTATTTGGCATGATTGTGTAGTTACACAGGAGAAGGTCATTATAAAGAGATGCATGCTGAAGTATTCAAAAATGAAGGGTTGTGATATCTACAACTTACTTTCAAAATGGTCCTGAAAAACCGATAAAGCAAATACAGCAAGATGTTAACAGTTACTGACTCTATATGGGTGCACTGAACTATTCTTTGTACTTTTGTATATATTCGAAACTTTCATAACAAAAAGCTGGGCTGTAGTATGGTATTTGGTTTGTGGTTTGGGTAGTATGGTATACTCCACAGTGAAATACATACACTGAAATATTACATAGCAGTAAAAACCGAATGAAGTACAAATATACTCATTAACATGGGTAATCTTAGAAACAATATATAATAAAACAAGGAAGTCATAGAAGAGTTTAATAATATTTTGTAAAGTTCAAAGGCAAGCAAAATTAAAATTTTTTTAGGGACACATAGGGAGAAACTGTAAAATAAGGAAGTGAGAAAAACACAAAATTCAGGACAGTGGTCCTATGTGTGGAGGAGGCAGGAGGACAAGACCAGGGCAGGCTACACAGGGGCTACAGCAGTGTTGACAATAATCAGAGTAAACTGGGTGGTGGACACAAGGGGGTTGTTTTATTTTCAGACTTCATAACTCACATACATACATATATTCTTCTGTATATATATAATACTTCATAATAAAAATGATCAAAGAATATTTAGCCATTAAAAAAAAAGTACCTTGACATGGAAGGGACTGGACAGTGGGTAGGAAAGAGATGCTGATGAAGAGTGAGCTAATGATATCAGGTGGACTCTTGAGACTGTGTTGGCATCTCCCGTCTGGAGGGGGGATGGGAGGGTAGAGAGGGTTGGAAGCTGGCAAAATTGTCACAGAAGGAGAGACTGGAAGGGCTGACTCATTAGGGGGAGAGCAAGTGGGAGTATGGAGTAAGGTGTATATAAACTTATATGTGACAGACTGACTTGATTCGTAAACGTTCACTTGAAGCTCAATAAAAATTAAAAAAAAAAAAAGTACCTTGACTTGCTAGTCAGAACACCAGCATTTTAGCACACTCTCCGCTAACAACTAGCCCTAACCTTGAGAGTGACCAAAGTCTGTCTTCCTTGATTAAATGATGGTATCCAGCCAGATAATCCCATACTCCCTTGCAGTTCTAAAGTTCTTTGTTTCTATTAGAAAAAAAAAAAAAAAAGCCCTAACTTGCTTTAGGGATTAGCCAGCTGCTTTAAAACAAATGTTTAAAAACAAATTACACTCTTACAGAATCTGCAAGGGGAATTTAGTAGGCCTGCAAGTATTTCCCCAAATGAGAATGTGGCAATACCCTTATTTTGTATATGTGTAGAAGAGCCTAATCTAGAGCGATGAGGCCCTGGAATAAATCTCCTAATGTAATATATAAATGTTCCCTCCACAGCTAAGACCCGAGCAAAGTAAACTCGGGTACTTACTACAAGTTGAATTCTCCCAAGCCATCAAGGCTCTGCTTGGAGATCTGTAAAGCTGACCTACCAAGTCCAATGAGCCCAAACTGTGAATTGGTGAAGCTGACTCTGAAGGTGGCTTTCCATTATCATAATGGCAACAGAAACAAAAAGTCAGAAAAAAAGATGTCTGTCACCATGTAAACCCATTGTAAACCTGTAAACTATGTCAGGATTGTAACTACCGCCCATGGGGCAAAAGTTAAACTTACTGCAAAGGTAAGACACATTACTGAAGTATAGCTCAATGTGCTTCAGCATAGCCCAAGCCTGAGTAATGAAACCTTGCGGACATTGTGAGATTAAAATGCCTATTTGATTCTCTTCTAAGGTAAGTGCTGTTTCTCAAATAACACTAATACTTTGGGGGGGGGAAAAGGATATGTATAGATTCCTTTGATGTAAAAAAAATTAAAGGCAAAAAGAGAAACCGTATAGGACAGACTAGAGCTGCCCCATAGAGCTTCCAAGGAGTGCCTGGTGGATTTGAACTGCTGACCTTTTGGTTGGCAGCCATAGCTCTTAACCACTACACCACCAGGGTTTCCTTCTTTTGCTTAAAGTCTTCTTTTTCTTCCCAATCTCTAAATATAAAAGTGCCCAGGGCTCAGATGGCTTCTCTTAACTGTACTCATTCCCTGTGATCTCATCCATACGTGGTTTAAACACCTCTCTATGCTGATTACTCCTAAATTTGAATCTCCAGCCTCTCCCCCTGAGCTCCAGCGGCTCCCTTGAATTCCAGCCTCACACATCCAGTCAGCTTCCTGACTTTCACTTGAATGTGGAGTTGGAATCCCAGACTTGTCCAAAACCAGAATCCTGAATTTCACTCTCCCTCCCAACCTGCTCCTCCAAGTTTTCTCAATTGCAATAAATGCTGGGGTCCCAAACCCTAGACATTTCTCAGCCCCCCATACCACACATACTACCTGTCAGCAGACTGTATCAGTTCTACCTTCAAAATTTATCCTGAACCTAATCACTTCTCACCTCCCCCACTACTATTGCCCCTATCCAGAACCTGTCCACTTCTCACCTTTCCCACCTTCAAGCCACCATCACCTCTTGCCTGGATTACTGCAATAGCCTCCTAATTGGTTTCTTTGTTTCTGCCCTTGCTTCCTTGTAGTCTATTTTCTGCATAACAGCTAGAGCAATCCTTCTAAAACACAAGTTAGATCAAAACCCTCCAATGATTTCCCATGTCACTTAAGATTAAATCTAAAATTCTCTCTGAGGCCTAAAAGGCCTGAGATGGTGGGGTCCTACCCACCTACCTCCTCCTGGCTCTCTACTCCAGCCACCTTGGCCTCCTAGCTGTTGCCCAAACTTACCAAGCAGGGCTTTTGCAAACGGTGTTCTTCGTGCATAGGACACGTTCCCTCTCGCTCCTCCCCCAGATATCTGCATAGATGACTCCCTCGCCTGTTTCAGGTCTCTGCTTAAATGTCACCAGAGATCTTCCGGACCACCCTATCTAAAACAGCACTGCTCACCATCCACCTCTGTAATTTATTTTTTTTTATAGCACTGGGTTTTGTTTTTTTTTTATAGCACTTAATTACTTTAACACATAATCTGACACATTATGTATGCATTTGCATGGTCTGTTTCTACTGGACTAATGAAGGAACCCTGGTGGCACAGTGGCTAAAGCTCTCGGCTGCTAACCAAAAGGTCAGTGGTTCAAACCCACCAGCTGCTTTGTGGAAAAACCTAATGATCTACTCCCATAAAGATTCCAGCCTAGGAAACCCTACAGGGCAGTTCTACCCTGTCCTATAGGGTCTCTATGAGTCAGAATCAACTCAATGGCTCACAACAACAACAACTGGACTAACAGCTCTCTTACAGCAGGGATATTGTTTTATGTGCTCACTGCTGTATAAAAAAAAAAAAAATTTTTTTTTTTTACTGCTGTATAGGTATCTAGAAAAGCACCTGGCACACAGCAGATGCCCGATAAGTGAATGAATAGATTTACCAAAATTTATATATAGACATTGTTTTGAGTTTATATTTGTCAAAGTCCTAATTCCTTGCCATATTTAAAGAGGGTATGCAGAGAAACAAGTTTTCCTAATTCCTAATTTTAAATTACTCACCTTTAGAAATTTCATCAGCCTGTCTAGGCTTAAACCAAAACCAAACCCACTGCTGTTGAGTCGATGCCGACTCATAGTGACCCTATAAAACAGAGTAGGACTGCCCCGGTTTCCAAAGCTGTCAATCTTTACGGAAGCAGACTGTCACATCCTTCTCTTGCGGTGTAACTGGTGAGTTCCAACTGCCGACCTGGTTAGCGTCAAACTCTTAACCACTGTGCCACCAGGGTTTCTGTCAAGGGTTACGGCGTACCAAATGGTATAACTTAGAATGTGCACTATTTTAAAGCAGCAACATTTACAATGTCCTTGGAAAATAACTTTATACATCAAAAGGAGATATTTAACATTATTCTTCATACCCTAGATTCTGATAAAGCATCTGATAAATATCTGATATACTGATAAAGCATCACTTTAGTTTTCCTTGCTATCACCTCACTAATCTCTGGAAGGGAAGTTGTTAACCAAGAGGGGGACTGGCATTGGGAGGAGCACAAGGGGGCTTTTCAGGTACCATCAGTGTTCTATCTCTTGACTTCAGAAGTGGCTGCATAGCTGCCCACTTTATTATTTGTTTAAATATTCATTTAACCTTTATGAATGCTTTTCTAAAGTGTGTTATATTTCAAAATTTAAAAGGTAGATAAATAGATGAACAAATAAAGGAACTATCTAACTCACACTTTACAAAATCCTAGATAAATTGTTGCCTGTCTCTTCTCAAACAATACCTGTGATGGAAACGCCCTGACAAGGGAACCCATTTCCATTCTAGCCACTCTAACCATTAGAAAGTGCTTCCTCAGCTCAAGTCAAAATCCATCTCTCTACTGCTCTTTCCCAGAACCTCCTGTGAAATAACAGAGAGCACCTTCCCACCATTCAAAGATGGCTGCTACCCTCAAGCCCCAGTTTCAACAGTCACACTCCCTATTAAGTTGCCAAGAAGTTTTTAGTTCCTGATTTCTGAGGATCAAAAATGAGACTCTGTGGTCTCTAGTTCACTGAATTCCTATATTCTGTCAAATAATTTTTTCCAAGATGAGAAACTAGCAAACTGTGATTTTTTATAACTAATAGGGTGAAAAAGAGATACTTTAGGAGAAACCGCAGAGATACCCTGTATCACTGTAAAGGGTAAAGCGAAAACTTTTTTTATTGCATATCCCATAAAAAATTTTGAGCATACTCTGAAGAGATGAATATTTATAAATTATATATATTACCACTGAACTAACACGCTATCTGCCTTAAAAACATTCCCCAAAATATAATTTTAAAAGGAGAAGATTTTAAATAAAACATAAAGAAACATTAATGTTTTCTTCCTGCATCTCACTGAACACCATCCACACATCCCGGGGAGTGCACCTCCTTTAGAGACCACAGCTGTGAGGTATTGCAGTCTGTGCTTTCTATCCTCATTTCTCCCCTAACTCAGACATTCCCATTTCTTTCAAAATACTCTTGGAGTTTCCTGTGATTTGTGAAACCAACATCCTAGGGACTTGGGACGGCATTGTGAGAAAATGTTAACGGAAGTACCATGTGTTGGCCTCCGCCCCATCTGAAATCTCAGGGGCACAGCTTTAAATGACCTCCTGTACGTTACCGTGAAGGTATAATCTGTTTACTCAGCTCTGCATGAATCAGGTTCATCTGTGATAAGGAAAGCATTACAATACAAATGGACTTTTTTCCACACTTCCTCCAACAAACTGTTATTGCTTATAAGAGAGGTGAATCATAGTAACACAGGTACAAAAGATTCAGAATTGTACATGCCCTATAAAAAATATCTTCTAGTTAATAATTACTTAACAAGACAACAAACTAGAAAAACTATATTTTAAGTCCTCCTCCCAGTGCCACATTCACAAAAAAGCTTCATTAAAATTGTACTTGAAATAAAGTACTTACGTGCCCCAATGTACTTTAATGGAAGAAGTTTTCTGTATTACACCAAACCCCTGCATTTCTTCAGTATCATCAAAGTAGGAATTTTGAAGTCCTAACCCTTCCGGTTCAGTAAATAAGTCAATTTGACTAATTCTGTAATCCTGAAAAAGACACATATATACATTTGTAATAATAATTACATTAAGCATTTATTATGCTTTTACTGTGACTAATTAAAATAAGCTTTAAATATACACATACATTTCACAGAGCACCTGCCATTTGATCCCTTCCCTGTTTTCGGCCATGACTTAATAATGTGCCTTCTTTGATGGCAGACACACTGCTTTAGTTATATATCTCTGTGTTACATTCACCAAAGATCAGAAATGTATTTTATTAGAGTTTGGGAGCACATTTATTTCTCTCATCCTCGCTGAAAAAAAAAATGCTTGGCGTTCTTTGGTCTCAGGAGGTTAGGTTCCTTTGCTCTGATGGGACAATTCAAGGCCAGAATGTACAGAATGGTTGTGCTTAGAAGTCTTTCTCAACTTTGTTTTGTACTCTAAGTCCCCTGTGGTAACTCTCCTTGACCATGACTAAACCTCTTTGATGTTGGTTTGGGCTAAGTTGCAAAGGTAAAGGCAGGCATTTATGGTGATTTACCAATCTCTGCACTTTAGTCACTCACCCATGCCCCGCACTCCTGAAAAAGCTTCTCTTGGCTGAGTGCCTAAGCATTAACTAAGTATCTACTGATACACTACTGAACCTCTGCTATGTTGCTGGACTAAGTGAACTGAGGTTCTGAGGTACAGAAGAAATGCAGACACTTAGTTCAGGTCAAGGGAGACTCTTTCAAATGTTACCAGAAGGAATAACTCTAATGAACTAAAAAGACAGTCCTCTTGGATATATGTTGTGACTTACATTCATGTTTCAAGAAACCATGCATACACTCTGTAAAAATAATATAATTAATTCATGATGTATCAGGAACCATAAAAGCATTCCTACCCTTTAACCTGACACCATTCAGAAAACTTTATCTCAAGGAAATAAATCAGAAAATTATGAATTATTAAAGGCATAGAAATGTTTGCACAAGATTATTTAAAAATTAGGAATAATCTTAAATTCCACAGAAAGAAAGGTAAAATGAATGATGATACATCAGTTCAATGGAATATGATGTTCAGTTAAACCTCAAACAATGTAGTAACATGAAAAGCAATTTACATTAAGTTTGCTGCTGTCAGGCAAAACAGGACGCCTCTTTAACACCCAAATCCCAAAACACAAACCCCAAAAGGAACAAAATCAAACCCCAAAGCAACCCCTGCTCCCATTCTGATATTGCTCCCATTTGCAAATCACTGAAAGATGTTACCAATGGGAATACAATCTTCAAGAAAATGGTGTGGAGAGAGAAAAAGGACTGAGAACTAGTGTTAAGTGAAAAAAAGTAGAACAACATTGTATCTGTAGTATGATTACAACTACAGAAAAAAAGGAAATGATAATATGGCCAAGAAAGGGTTAAAAAAAATCTGCTGCCATCAGGTCAATTTCAACACAGAGTGACCCTACAGGACAGAGTAGAACTGCCTCATAGGGTTTCCAAGGAGCAACTGGTGGATTTGAACTTCTGACTTTTTGGTTAACAGCAGAGCTCTTAACCATTGCACCACCAGGGCTCCAAGAAAGGGTAGAGAATTCAAAAAATGAAGAGAGTAGACACTTTGTGGTAGTGGGATTTGGATATTTTTTAAACATTCCTTTATTGGCAATATTATTTGAGCAATAAATAAAAATTGCAAATAAACTGTTCCACTAACTAGGACATTTAGAAATGGGTTCCTATGTCTTATTTAAGGTTTCTCACATTATGTGCTTAAAACTTTTAAAAGATAAGTCATTTAGAACAGCAATTATCATCTACCAAAAAAAAACCACTAAGTCAAACAAAAATGTTGACCTAGGAAGCAGGTAAGTCTTTCCTCTGCCCAAAACTGTTATTCAGGTTTACTTATTCTTAGTCATTCTCATTTTAGAATCTTCCTTTTCTCCCTATTGCATTCCAACTCCCATCTTGATTATAGACGACTGACATTTTAATTTTTCCACTTGGAAAACACCATTAATTATAATTTTAGAAGGTTAAGGATCATCAGGAAACCCTGGTGGCATAGTGGTTAAGTGCTACGGCTGCTAACCAAAGGGTCGGCAGTTCAAATCCACCAGGCGCTCCTTGGAAACTCTATGGGGAAGTTCTACTCTGTCCTATTGGGTCACTATGAGTTGGAATTGACTCGACGGGAAAGGGTTTTTTTGGGGGGTTTAAGAATCATCAAAATCCCAAGAGCCATAAAAAAAGACTGATGCATTTTCCATATCAATGAATTTTACCCAAGAAGTTTTACCCAATCCATAAAATGGCCTCAAATACCTATTCTTAAAAACCTACAAGAAACCTCAGAGTTAACTTCAACTTAACTATTTTCAGGTTATTTATTTTTTCCAAAGTAAAATGCCTTTAAGCTGTTCGAGTTAACCTAAATTCATGTGGCAACCAGAGAATAAAGTAAGAAAAATCTGTTCATGTAGAACTCATCAAAACCAGGTTAATAAAGTAAAATGTATTTGGGAAATGGAGATGGGAAGACCAAGAGTGAGAGATAGGGCAATGTATATAATTAATTTACCATAAGGGTTTTATTGTGAAAAATTTTTACTCAATTAGAATGATGTTTCTTTTCTAATCTCTTTAAAACACACAAATACTTAACTGAGAAGTATAGAAAAAAATATCCATAAGCTTCAAATATTTTCCCCTAACACTTACTTTAAAAAACTTTAAATGAACATTTCCCTTGGAGTAAGAACAGTCTCTGGCATTTAATAAATATTTGCTGAATGAATGAATGCAATCTGGCTTTACCATAACCTACCTGGACCACATGTCTGATCGAACCAATCACCACAGGCTTAGCCGACACTTCTTCATCGTTTCTTTCCAGAGTATCTTCCATACCCCAGAGACCAGAGAGTTCCAACTCTCCTTCCTCTAAGGGGACGGAGTGCCCTTCGAAACTTGGTTTCTCATACAAAATCCAGCTAAGTATAAAATGCAGCAAAACCATTAGCCAGCCCTGGTGATCGAGGTTTTGATTATTCAAATATTCTAGCTAATAAAACCAACAAACCCACTGCTGTCCAGTCGATTCCGATTCTAGCTAATAGCCACTATATATATTGCATATTGGAGACCAGTTTTCTAACAATTAAAATAGAATAATCTCTCTCTAAAACTAAAACTTTACTGAAAATTAAGCCTCTGACAATTCAAGAACCATGTCAGAATCTTAGAGAACTTTTAGATCATCAATACAAACTATATCTGAAACCATTGCCCTTAGATAATCTTCAAACCCTAAACCAAAAATATCCCCTGATGTCTTCTTACAACCAAACAATAGTTTAGTTTAACTAGTAAAAAATGTTTGCCTTATGCATTATTTTTTTCTAAGAACTATATATATAGGGAATCAAATTGACAACAGCAACTTGAAAGATTAGATAGGAACCTAGGAACCTTAGGGGGGGTAAATTTATGTTAATGGGGGAAGGAACAACTCAGAAAATGGGGAGGTGAGAATGGCTGCACAACTTGAAGAATGTAATCAATGTCACTAAATGGTATGTGTAGCAACTGTTGAATTGGTGTGTGTTTTGCTGTATATATTATCAACAACAACAAAATAAATAAAACTATTAAAAAAAAGAAGAAAAAATACGAACTCTATATAAAGGTATATATATACACCCTCTCCTCACTTATCCACACGGTTAGGTTCCAAAGACCAGGTGGTCCTTACACAAAATCGGTATTATGAGAAAATGGAGGATGACCATACCAGATCACAAAATGGAAGATGACTACATCATTACATAACTGCAAAATTACATCACTGCATAACTACCAAACCACTGAGAATCACAGCGCAGCCAAAGTGACATGCAACCTTAACCATCACAGCCAGCATTACTCTCACCTCCCACCTCAGCGTTCGTTACTGCCAGACTTATGTTCTTAACGCACGAAATAGTCAGATGGTAGATTTTCTATTATTGTTGTAATCACAAAATGTCAGATAACAAGATAGTCAATCCAGTGAGGAGAAGGTATATAAAGAGGGAGAAAGAGAGAGAGTTCTATGGAATTGCCAGTTAGTGGAGATTTGTGAATGGTAGTATGTCAGGTAAATGGGTTTTTAGTGTAGTGGTTTTTTCTCCTTATATGGGTAGAGAACATTTCTCTTAGAGGGATGTTATATTCTTACCATAGCTACTGAGCCATATCAGTGGATATGTTGATACAAATGACTACATGCATGGTAATGAAAAGCGTTTTTAGAATATTCATTCCCATAACATCCAAATGCTAAAGAAAAATCTCATGTCAATGTACTACAATGCTTAAGTGTGTATGCTTTTAAGGAAAGAGAGAAAGCAACATAATGTGCAAAAGAAAGAAGCACTATCCTGTTAAAGTTATACGAACTCTGTTTTTAGCACAATTTACAAAGTCTTCAAATCTAAGAACAAAAACTAATTCTATTTCTTCTAAAGAGTATGCTTAATACATAGTAAAATGTACTAAAATATTTAAAAATCTACGAAGGAGGATGCTAAAAATTTCATTAATGGAAACCAAAAGAAAAGTTTACTGATTTTTTAAATCAAATACATACAGCTCTACTTTTTAAATTTCAAACAAGTTTATAGATAAGTACCAAAGATAACTGTTTATCCTGGGTGAGTGATTTTTTTTTAAGTTTTTTTTTTTTTATTTTTTAACTTCCTGTGTATTTTCTAGAGGCAATTAACCTGGTAAAACAATTTTAGAAACCAGCAAAATATTCATGTTTTCATCAGTTTCTTTCTTAATCGAAACTATCTTTCATGGAAAAGTTAGAAAGAAAATTGAAATTCTAGAATAGTCTTTCACTGAACTGTCATTAAAAAGTTAGCAATGTTTTTCCTTACAGATTAAAAAAGAAAGCCACATTTGGACTATCAGCACGACTAGTGCAATTCTTATCAACATCATTTGAAACTCATAAACTCAAAGAGTGTTATGGATCCTGACCTATCATTAGGCCCAAACAATGTTATGTGGAGATATATGAGAAAAAGACGCTTGCACTTTCACTTTTCTCATTTTCTACAACAGACACATATCACTTCTATAACTGGAAGCGTGATTAAAAACAATCTTTTTAAATACGAATTACTTTTAATACACATAGGGCTGCCCCGAGTCAAAGTCAACTCAGTGGCAACTGTTTTTTTTTTTTTTTTTCGCAGTGTTTTCTGCCCTTTACCTTGCTAAATGCATACTTTTAAAAAAGTCCTGAGAACCAAACAGGTTAATTAAGAATGTAAAACACAAACCCTGTAAGTCAGGAACTCGGCCCCATTCTTACTTACCATCCTCTAACGACTCTTACAAGAATCACCGGAGAGAGGCTCCACGAGCTGCAATCCTGGATGTCACTGAAAATCTCAATGCAATCCTCAGAGACCTCGGGCTCGCTATATATCACTACCTGCAAAAAAGAGTGGTAGCATACCTTGTTGTACTTGAAGTACAACAGAAATTTCTACAGACTAGAAACAGAAAATAACCTTACCTTTCCAGGTCGGGGATTGATTTTATTTTGGACACTTCCTCTAAGTGTCTGTAATCAGATGAATGAAACACAACAATTATACCTTTGCAAAGCAATCCTCTTTTCTCCTCCCTGCCACCATGGTCCTTTCAGTAAGTTATTTGCTTCACAATTAGCTTGAAGCACATCTACTCTGGCCCATGCCAAAGTTATATTAAAATTCCCTGTGAGTTTATAACATTAAGTGAAAAGCTATCTTTCTTCCTAACTGAACTTGCCATTTCAACTTCTCCTCATTTAACTGTCTAGGGTATTTCCATCTATGCTAGAAAATTCCAGGCCCCAGAGTCAGACCCATGTTTATCTTAGTTCACAGAGTAAGAACCCACCTAAGAGATTTATAATTTAAGTAATCTCAATATAGTCTCAAATAAAGAGAAAGTATAATGTATTAATCACTTACCTAGAATGGGTTAAATCAATTTTATTTGTTCATATACACACCTTATCTGAATCTATGTTTTTTTCATAGTAACATCTACCATCACATAACTACTAATCTAAAACAAGTGGCATATTTCACAATGTAGGTTGTATAAAAAATACTTATTCCCCCCTTTTTGATGAATAAAATACATTTTTATATGGCTCCCAAACTAACCATTTTCAAGGACATCTGACAAGACCAGTAAAACCAGAAATGCATACTATAATAAAATCCTAATTATACATGTAAAAATATTGTAAAACACGGACTACTTTCAATGCTGACCAGGATGCCTCATCTTAAGGAGTGCCTTTGATCTGATCACTCTTTACTGCTTGCATCATACCGGAGTGGAATGTGCCCGAAAGACCATAGGAAGGCTCCCCTAGAGCATTATTAAGAATCAAAATAGCATATACTAATTTACTTATATATACACATTGAATATACTTATATATAAGTAGATAAGCTGAAGAGAAAGCCTGAAATGTAAAATAAAATTCAGATATGAGACAAAGGACAGAATAGTTATATAGTCAACAAAGTCCAGGACCTAAAGAAAAACAATTTAGGCCTCACGAAATTATAAAACATTTTGATTCTTTTTACTCCACTTGGTTTGGTTTTCAAGGGACTCCAAAGGAAAACTAGGTATATTCTGTCATCAGACTCAGTTAAGGGGTTTTGTCAAGTAAGATAAGCCGCCTAAGAATGATTACAAAAGAGAGCATAGCTATGATAAAACAAACCAGTAGAAATTTCATGAGAAACACTTAAGAACCTCATGCCTTCTGAGTGCAGTGGGCTGATCCAGTTTTGTCTGTTTACAGTAGTGGTTCCTAGAGTGTGCTCCAGGAGCCCTAGAGAGGTCCCAAGACCCTTTTGAGGGTCCATGAGGTCAAAACTATTTTCATAGTCATAGCAGTGATTTGCCTTTTGGGGTTTTTCTCTCACAAATGCACAGTGGAGTTTTCCAGGGGCTTCATGACTTCTGATGACATCACAATTCTGACAGCTAACAGAATGTGTGCTGATCAACTCTGGTGTTTTAAAATTTTTCTGTGTTAATTTCTAATATAGTAAATATCGATAGGCATAGCCCACACAAACAAAAGCTCTTCGGGGTCCTCAATAATTTTTAAAAGCATAAACCAGTCCTGAGACCAAAAATTTAAGACCTACTGGTTTACAAAATCACATGAAAAGAGGATCTGAGCCTTTGCTGGAAACCCAAGTATAAATTTTGAAAGAGCTTCTGAAACTAATCTCTTTTACAGGTTTGTAGCAAAAGCCAATACCACAAATTAAAACATGCTGCAGTGCCTTGCACACATAAGGGAGGGTGCACAGTCTTTTCTGCCTGGATAAACTGTATACACTTGCCAAATAACCTGGCCACGCAGGAATACAGAGGTCCATCCGTGTTTGCACCTCTCTGGGAGGTGCAAACAGTTATCATGTTTAGCTGCTAACGAAAAGGTTGGCAGCTTGAGTCCACTTAGAGGCGCCTCAGAAGAAAAGCCTGCAGCCATTGAAAACTCTCTGGAGCACAGTTCAACTCTGACACCCATGAGGTCACCACGACTCAGAACCAACTCCACAGCACTGGTAACCCATGGTTCTGGGCCAGAAGAGCTGACCTCAACACTTTATATTCAGCCTTTCTCTTTCATTGTCTTCCCTTAACTTGAGTATCCAATTTGCTCACAAAAGGGCACACACTCACGTCAAAAACTGAGTTAAAAAAAAAAAACCCACTGGCAATCAGATAAAAGTAGACGGAAAAATTTCACAATGTTCCCTGATGAAAATGAATTACAAATAAAGAGAAAACACTATCTCAGCTGCATGGGAGAAATGCTGCTATTTATGAGAAGAAAGAATGAATCTCACAGAGCATAGGAAGGGGTTCCTCGGCTGGGGCTTTCCCAAAGAAAGGAAGCTGCTTCATAAATCTTTAAAATTCTAGGTCAACTACCAGTATAGTATTGAGCATTTCTACACAAAACTAGGTAAGAAAAAGCACCTTGTCTGTTTCTGAACTCTCAAAGCTCTTTTGCAATATAATGCATAAATCTGCAAGTGCCTTAAAACAGTCATAGCTTATTGCCCCAGCTAAGCTACAAATGCCTTGAGAGCAGAAGCTTAATATCTTTGTTCTTAAGCCTTATCGGTCCCTTATACATAGTAGGTTTTCTACTATGTGATGAACAGAAAACTAGCATACATGAACATAAGCATTTCTAAAAGAATGGCATGAACTGCCCATCATGCTCCTTTCCTCCCGTCTTATAAACACCCCAAACAAATCACAATACATTGCTACTTACTGTTGTATCTGCTAACGACATTGCAGAAAAAGAAATGTTTGGGTCATACCGGCTGAATTTGAAAAGACCCACGACGTCTGTGTTACTGCTTCCAACATTTGGCAGGTTTGGTTTAAGGACATTTTCAATATGATTAGCCTTTTCCGTATCATCATTGTTCTTAAGATTTGAAAATTCAGAAAGTTTAGTTTCTGGCAAGTGTAGGTTGCTTCCTGAATCCAGGTCTTTTTTGGGTTCCTCCTTTTGGAGATATTTTTCCATGTAGCTTGGACTTTTTAAACCTGAATGAGATGTAGTTGATGAGTCGAAATTGAAGACCTTCATGGAGCTGTTGTGTAGAAGATCTGGCTGTTTTTTGTCTGAACCACTGGGTGGGGCGCCCTCAGTCACAGGCTGTAACACTGAAGAGCGAGAAAGAGAACTGCTCTGAGAAGTGCCGAAAGACGTGGTCATGGTATTGACTGATGTCACAGAGGGAGAAAAGATTTTGTCTTGTGGTAAAGTAGAAGATAACATGCTTGAGAAGAGTGCACTCTTTTCTAGCCTAGATCTCTTGACCCCACCGTTAGTGGTGTCCCTGTTTTCTTTGTCATTTATCTCTGGAGCCACCACAGGTTCATTTTTCCCGTTAGTGTTAGTGTTCAAGGACTTAAAGAGGACACTGTGTTCGGTGGATGCACGTTTAGGCCTCAGTTTGGATTTTGCTTCGAGGTTCTGTATCAGATGTAAAGCTGGTGACATCTCTGGCTGACTTTCCTTTTTCTTCCCCAAACCAACGGTGAACACGTTGGGATCAAACACCTTTTCTAAGCTGTCTTCATGAATAGGTGGCATGGCAAAGTGAGGGGCAGGAGAGTTTGGCACCCTGGCCTTCTTTTTCTTTTGGGGCACACAAATTGAACTGTCCATCTTTTTTATAATTTCAGTGAATTTTTCCATATCAGAAGAAGAATCAAACACACTATCATCACTACAAGCAGAAACGTTCAAAAGACTGGCAGGGCTATCCTGGCCATTCACTACATTTTGATCTGGCCTTTGCAGAGTTTCTAAATTACTTCTGCTGCAAGGAGAGTTGGTGGGGCTGGATTCAGCTGTGAGGGCTGTTTTGCTGTCCTGACTTGGGGCCTGGGTGGGCAGAGTTTTCTCTGACTCTAGCGGCATGGCTTGTGGGCCAGATTTTGCCACATGTTCCCCTTTGCAATGAGTGTGTTTGGGTGATGTGCTCTTATTGTCCAGCACTTCCTCTTTCTGGGGAGCACAACTTGCAACAGAAACTACTTCAAGTTCATTATTGTGAAAACTTGGCAACTGCACTTCTTTAACTTCAGAGTGATCTGAGATGATCTGGGAGCTTATATCCTGTGTGTTCTCCACAGGGAGCATGAAGGATCTGACCTGGATAAAGACCTTGGATGGACACTCATTTTCCACAGCTTCTGTGGACAAAGGAGGATTTACTTCTTCTCCTCCTCCTTCCACAAGTTTGGAGAGGGGCATGTTCTCATTACTCTGATGAGACACAGGCAAAACACATCCATTGGGATCTTCTGACACTTTTATATCAGTACATGGGAAATTGCCTATAGGAACTTGAGCACAAGTGTCTTCGGGAACATCCACAGGAGTAGGTGCAGATGGTGAAACAGAAGTCCCATTAGATGACTCAGCAGGGAGCTGTGAGTCAGAAAACATATCCTGTGGCTTTGGTATGGCTGTTGGAGGTAAATCTTTGGTATCAAGAATGATGGCAATGTCTTGAGCTGTATCAGTCATATTTTCAAGTACAAGTTCTTTGCTGTCAACAGCCTTCGAGTTGTCCTCTCCCAAGAGCTTGTGGTCCTTGCCAGGAATCAGAGCAACGGCCACCTGTCCTGAAGGGCACGCAGCATCGGTCTGCACATTTGCTTTTTCTCTTTGGTTAAGCTGAGAGACTAGAGTTTGATCCTGCGTAGGATCTCCTTCCGTTGCTCTCATACTGGGACTTCCAGTCACAATTTCCTCTTTAGCGACAGTCACTTTGGTTTCTACGGGGGTTTCCTTCACCAGCACACCATTCTGGTGACTGTTTGGCATTACTTTCTTTTCAGGTTGCTCCATTTCCTTGGCTTTTTTGGCTAAATTCAGCCTTGCCCGCCCAACAAATGTTTTATTGGAGGGAGGAATATTCCTGGCGCCTCGAGCGTCAGCGTGTCTTGGGCTACTGTTTGCCCGTTTGTTTTCAAATAAGGAGATTTTGGTAGCAGTGTTTCCTTTGTGAATTGGCTGGCTAAACAGATTATGCTCATTTCCCAAACTGTCAAGATTTTTAGGGTTTTTAAGATTTAGTTCCACATGCTTGGGCTTGGCAGGGCTGCAAAAACAAAGCAATGAAATACAGTTACTGGCCTAGCTTTAAAAAGGGAACACACAAACCAGTTTATTTCCTAAATGTGAAAAGTCAACATCTTTCTGCATGATATTTGTTTTTTAGGAAACTTTAAAAAAAATCCTAAACACACTAGTGACTATTTCTAATGCATGTTTTGCTTGTCCACGAGGAATGAAAAGATTATATAGCGAAGAAACAGTGATGGGGATTTCAATTCACTCAACAAACTTATTGACTATCTAACGTGTATGCACAGTGCTTAGCACACAGTTGGAAGACGTTACAGTGCCTGAAGAACATTAGAACGAGTTAAAATACTTGATGTACTTCTAAACTTCAAAAACATAATTTAAATAATATGATTCTCCCAAACACCAATTATGAAAATTTTTACCATAACTTTTAAAATATGATCTCAAAAGGCTAGATTATGAAAAATATTTTTCTATTATTGACCTCTTTGGGTTTTTAAATTTTCTCTCCCCCGTAAGTTTTTTCTTATTATTTTAATGTATCCACTATAGAAATTCAGAAGATATAAAAAAGAAAAACTCATAATCCGAGCCCATGTGCAAGAATATCCCTGAACATTTTAGTCCAATTCAAGTCTTTTTGTATGGAATTATATATTTTTAATAGAATTGAGATTATTCTATTCATAGAGCTTAATGTCTTTATTTTAAAAAATTACTCAGATTATGTTTAACATTTTTCAGGTTACTAAAGATACTTGTTTGAAAAGTTTTCTTAATGTCTATCTTAATGCAGAAAAGTCCATTGTATGATGTTTTGTAACTGGTCAATTACTTACTTTTGGTTTTGTCATGAAAAAAAGCATCCCCTTTTTCTACTATATTTCCAGGGTATAACTATCTCCAAGTAGAAATAATACGTCTTTAAAAGTATACAGTGTTTTCAATCTGAGAAACACACTGTTCTCTGTTTGGCATTAGCTGGCTCTAGTGCTGGCTCTCACACTAATTGTCTGTGTGAACTTGGTCAAGTTACTTTACCTCTCTTTTTCTCTGTCTGTAAAAACCAGATGGCTTAGAACAGAGATTTATTTTTTTCCAAATTATGCTTGCAGGAACTCTTGAGATTCTGTTCAAGGGCTAGGGTTAAGGGTGGTAGGGACTGAGGGTACCCCTCTTCCATGTAGAATCACTCCCACGTATCTGTTTCACACATCACTTCTGTATAAGCTTTCCTAGAAGAAAGACTTCCAAGATAAAAAAAAAAACTAAACCACTGGTCTCGTGGTTTAGAAAATAGGATGGTTGTAAGGAGAGATGATAACCACAAACATTCTCTGACTGCCATTCACTGATTGGGAAATGCTTTATACAGTTTGCCTAATGTACAACTTTGTACATCTCTCTTTTAAGATGAGGATACCAATGGCTAGGGAAGGTAAATAGCACAGCTAGTAAGTGGTCGGCCCATTATTTGACACTAGGTGTTCTTGTTACAGATGCCTTGTTCCCAGCTATTCTGCTTCTTCAGATAAGGTCAGACTTGTGGTGGTGGTGGTGGTTGTTAGCTGCTGTTGAATCAGCCCATAACTTATGGCAACCCCATGCCTGAAACATTGTCCATTCCCATGCCAACACCATGACTGGCTTGGGATTAGACTTTTGTGATCCATAGGGTTTTCACTGGCTGATTTTTGGAAGTAGATTGTCAAGACTTTCTTCCTAGTCCTTATTAGTCTGAAAGCTCTGCTGAAACCTGTTCAGCATCATAGCAACATGTAAGCCACCACTGACAAATGGGTGATGTTTCTACATAAGATGCATTGGCCAGAAATTGAACTCGAGTCTCCTGCATGGAAGGTGAGAATTCTACCACTGAACTACCAATACCCTCACAAGGCCAGATTAGACTCCGTGAATGACCTCCTCTGGTTCTTTCCAGCTTTATCATTCAAGAAGTCAATGAATTCTCATAAGAGCCACAAGATAAAGACATCAGGCTTTAGAGGTTGCCTCAATAGGGACAAAACAAAAGCAGAGAATCAGTGAAATCCCATGCTCCTTTCCACATGTACTCATGATCGTGAAAGTACACTGACCCTCAAGAAGGTTGGACCTGAGGAGCTTCATGCCTCTTGCAGGAACAGGGGGTATGATTCTGAGTAAAACACTTATCCTTCTGGATAAACTGAGGGATGCCATCAAGTCCTTCCCAGCTGCAGCAGTGAGAATATAGACTTTCGTTAAAAAAAAATTCTATTAAAATATTAAGCTTGACATTGTGCTGGAGGTCCTAGCCAGTGCAATTAGGCTAGATGAATAAAGAAAGGGAATCCAAATTGGTAAGAAGCATCTCTATTTGCAGATGACATGATCTTATACACAGAAAACCCTAAAGAATCCTCAAGAAAACTACTGGAACTAATAAAAGAGTTCAGCAGAGTATCAGGATACAAGATAAACATATAAAAATCAGTTGGATTCCTCTACACCAACAAAGAAAACGTCGAAGAGGAAATCACCAAATTAATACCATTTAAAATAGCCCCAAGAAGATAAAATACTTGGAAATAAATATAATCAGAGATGTAAAAGACCTATACAAAGAAAACTATAAGACACCACTACAAGAAACTAAAGGAGACCAACATAACTGGAAAAACATACCTTCCTCATGGATAGGAAGACTCAACATTGTAAAAATGTCTATTCTACTCAAAGTGATCTATAGATACAATGAAATCACGATCCAAATTCCAGTGATATTTTTTAATGAGATGGAGAAACAAATCACCAACTTCATATGGAAGGGAAAGAGGCCCCTGAGAAGTAAAGCATTACTGAAAAAGAATAACAAAGTGGGAGGCCTCACACTACCTGATTTTGGAACATACTATACTGCCATAGTAGTCAAAACAGCCTAGTATGGGTACAACAACAGATACATAGGCCAGTGGAACAGAATTGAGAATCCAGACATAAACCCGTCCACATATGAGTAGCTGATATCTGACAAAGTCTCAAAGTCTATTAAATGGGGAAAAGACAGTCTCTTTAACAAATGGTGCCAGCATAACTGGATATCCATCTGCAAATAAATGAAACAAGACCCTCACACTATGCACAAAAACTAACTCAAAAATGGATCAAAGACCTAAATATAAAATCTAAACAATAGAGATCATGGAAGAAAAAATGGGACAATGCTAGGAGCCCTAATACATGTCATAAACAGTATACAAAACACTACTAACAACGCATAAACACCAGAAGAGAAACTAGATAACTGGTAGCTCCTAAAAATCAAACACCTATGCTCATCCAAAGACTTCACCAAAAAAGTAAAAAGGTTACTTACAGATTGGGAAAATTTTTTTAGCTATGACAATTCTGATCAGCATCTGATCTCTAAAATCTACATGATACTATAAAAACTCAACAACAAAAAGACACATAACCCAATTAAAAAATGGGCAAAGGATATGAACAGGCATTTCACCGAAGAAAACATTCAGGCAGCTAACAGATACCTGAGGAAATGCTCTCGATCATTAGCCATTAGAGAAATTAAGTCAAAACTACAATGAGATACCATCTCACTCCAACAAGGCTGGCATTAACCCAAAAACACAAAATAATAAATGTTGGAGAGGTTGTGGAGAGACTGGAACACTGCTGGTGGAAATGTAAAATGGTACAACCACTTTGGAAATCGATTTGGCGCTTTCTTAAAAAGCTAGAAATAGAACTGGCATACGATCCAGCAATCCCACTTCTCAGAATATATCCTAGAGAAATAAGAGCCTTCACATGAACAGATATATGCACATTCACGTTCATTGCAGCAAAGTTTACAATAGGAAAAACATGGAAGCAATCAAGGTGCCCATCAATGGATGAATGAATAAATTACGGTATATTCACACAATGGAATACTACGCAACGGTAAAGAACAACAATGAATCTGTAAAACATTTCATAACATGGAGGAATCTGGAAGGCATTATGCTGAGTGAAATTAGTCACTTGCAAGAGGACGAATATTGTATGAGACCACTATTTAAGAACTCAAGAAATAGTTTAAAGACAGAAGAAAATATTCTTTGATGGTTACAGGGTAGGGAGGGAGGGAGAGGGGTATTCACTAATCAGATAGTAGATAAGAACTATTTTAGGTGAAGGGAAAGACAACACACAATACAGGAGAGGTCAGCACAACTGAACTAAACCAAAAGCAAAGAAGCTTCCTGAATACAACCAAACACTTAGAAGACCAGCGTAGCAGGGGCGGGGGTTTGGGGACCATGGTTTCAGGGGACATCTACGTCAACTGGCATAACAAAACGTATTATGAAAAGATTCTGAAGACTTCTGGCTAACACAGTGCCATAGAACAGAAGTACCATGCCAATCCTCCACAGCAAAGACCCGAAAAACTAAGTAAAACAGAGAAAAACGTCATTCCAGGAACATGAAGTGTCAAATGAAGAGATAAAGAACTCAACTATGCACCAAATGGCATAAGAAACTGACAGAAGACAGATAGCAAGGAGAGATAAGAGCAGAAGGCCCCATCGCTAATGCAGCACAGATCCACCATCTTGGACTCCTGTCAGGGATCTACAGATAGGGAGCATGGGAAAGCAGCTTTGCAGAACTCCCAGCAGGAGACAGAGCACCCAGTATCCAGCGATACACACTTTCCCACCATCCATTCTCTCCCCCCTGCTCTATCTCTGAGCTTTCTGGCTGGCTGCAGTGGCTCAGCCAGCCAGGAAGTGCAGCGTCCGTGCCACTTAGATTTGCCCCACCCACGCTGGAGACCAGCGGACAGGGAATAGAGGAAAGCAGCTTCACAAAGTTCCCAGCAAGAGACAAAGCAACTGGTAATGAGTGATATATGCTTTCCTAACCACCCCTCCCCTGCCCTTCTTTCTCCCCCCTCTTCAGCCTCCTCTGCTTCCCACCAGCCACAGTTTCTTGGCCAGGAAGCAACCACTTTGGCCTCAAGCTGCTTGGATTCGCCCTGTCCACACTGGCTGGGCTTCTGAGCTGGAGTTAGTTCTTTCTGTCTCTTTTGGTTTCTCCTGTGCTTCCTACCACCTTCCACTCCTTTCTCTGGAGCACCTGGCTCTGTGTGCCATCTTTGATTCTTCTTGAAAGGCTGTGAAGCCACACTCGGCTGGGGAACCACTCCCTTAGCCTGGGACACCATGCTGCTGGGATCCCTGGGGCTATTTTTTTGCTTTGTTCTGTTTTGTTTGTTTTCTTTTCGCAGCTTGGGAGCCCCTTCTAGCCGGGCTGCACTGCACAGCTTAAGAACCACTATCCCAATCTGCGCAGCCGTGTAGGTGGGATCCCTGGAGGCGTTTCTTTTTTTCTTTCTTTTCTCTCTCTTTTTCCCTTTCTGTTTTTCTTCATTTCTCAGTTCTTGTCTCTCTATGTTCATCTTCTTTTCCTGTCTCCTGAATACCTGGTGCTGTGTGAAGTCTATACCCCTTCTTGCCAGGCTATGGCATACAGCCTGGGAGCTACCTCTGCAGTCTTAGCAACCCACTAGTGGGACTCTGGGACTCCTGGGGGCTTTTCTTCACTTTTCTTTTCAAAATTTTTATCCAGTTATTTCTTCTTTCTTTTTCCCTTTTTCTGTTTTTCCTTTTCGCCATTTCTTGGTTTCTTTTCTCTCCACTCCAATGGCAAGCTCCCTTGGCACTCTTTTTTTTCTTTCTTTCTTTCTTTGGTTATTTGTTTTCAGCTCCTGTTTCTCTCTCCTCTCTCTCCTCTTTCCCATGCCCTCATTAACTCCACACATCACAACCATCCCCCTCTTTCATGCCTACCTGCACCGTGCGCTGAACATCACACCCCCGAGTAGCACAGGCATGGCCTATGGGAACCTGCCCAGCACTGATTCCTGGCCTGCGCTGTTGGCCATAGTACATGCCACAAACAACCCATCCCAGCTCCTCTCCTTCAGCTGGACCTGCCCTGCTACACCATAGCTTATTGACTGGACCTACCCATCGAACAAGGAGGTGAAAAATATTGTCACTGACAGGTAAGCAAACAACAAAGAATGCACAGCCTGCTTGCTCAGACATAACCAAATTAAAAAAAAAAAAAAGCAGAGCAAAACAAATGAAAATAACCACTGAATGTCCCAAAGACAGCAGGAAATATCAAAACATATTAAAAAAAAACAGGACAGAATGGTTCCAGTAAGCATCCAAAATGAAACACCAGATGACCTTCCAGTAGAAGAAAAGGCACTAGAACTACCTGACAGGGAATTCAAATCCCTACTGTTCAGAGAATCCAAGAGATGAAGCAAAAAGCAGACAAAAATGAGGAAAAAAGAGACAAATTTATGGAAAAGGTAGACAAATTCATGGAAAATACAGACAAAAAAAAATGGAACAATTCAGGAAAGTAATACAGGAACAAAATGACAAAATAAATTCACAACTAGAAATCATACAAAAACAAGAGTTAGAAATCCAAAAGATAAACAACAAGATTTCAGAAATGGACAGTGTCACAGAAGGGCTGAGGAGCAGGTTTGAAACAATGGAAGATAGAATCAGCGAAACTGAAGACAAATACTTGGCTACAACTCTGTTCGAGGAAAAATCAGAAAAAATAAGAAAGAAAAATGAAGAAAGCCTGAGAATTATGTGGGATACAAAGCAAAAATTTGCAAGCGATTGGAGCTCCAGAACAGGGAAAGAAAACAGAAAACACTGACAAGATCATCAAAGATTGTTGACAGAAAACTTCCTTATATCATGAATGATGAAAAGCTTACCATCCAAGAAGCTCAACGAACCCCATATAGGATAAATCTCAAAAAGAAAAACATCAAGGCATATCGTAACCACACTTGCTAAAACCAAAGACAGAGAAAAAATCCTGTGAAGAGCTCAAGAAAAACAAAAAGTCACTTACAGAGGAGAAATGATAAGACTAAGCTCTGATTATTTGGCAGAAACCATGTAGGCAAGAAGGCAATAGGAGGACATATATAAAACCTTCAAAGAAAAAAATTGCCAACCAAGAATAATATGTCCTACAAAACTTTTGTTCAAATATGATGGTGAAATTAGGACATTTCCAGATAAACAGAAATTAAGGGAATATGTAAAAACCAAATCAAACTTATAAGAATTAAAGGGGGCCCTTCAGTCTGAGAACAAACAACATCAGACCACAGCCTGAATCTGGAAGGCAAGATTGTAGCAGCCAGATACCAACCTAGGAAATGAACTCTCAGGGACTATCCAAAACCAAAACAATTGCAACAGGGAACCAGAGAGGTTAATCTGTAAATGACAACAACGTCGGAACAATAAAAAAGGGTATAAACAGTATAGGTATAGAACTGTCTACTGGAGAGGAAGGCATGGTGATACCAATTAATAATAGACTGGTTCAAACCCAGCAAGATAAGGGTAAATTTCAAGGTAACCACAAAGAAAGTTAACAAACCTACTCATCATAATAAAGAAGAAAAACATAAAGTCTCAATAAAAACAAAATCTGCAAAAACAAAAGAAATAAAAAAGAAATCCTCAAGCAAAAGGAACTCAGCACAGGAGAGCAAGAGGAACAAAGAAAATGTTACCACCACAAAGAAAAGCACTAGAAAATGATAGCAATAAACTTACATCTATCAGTAATTACACAGAGAATGTAAATGGCCTAAATGCACCCACAAAGAGACACAGAGTGACAGAATGGGTAAAAAAAAAAAAAAAAAAACAGGATCCATCAATATGCTGTCTACAAGAGACATATCTTAGAAACAAAGATGCAAATTTATTAAAAATCAAAGGATGGAAAAAAATATATCAAGCAAATAACTACCAGGAGTGGCAATACGAATCTCAGATAAGATAAACTTAATAATAAAAGAAAAAAATCCACCATAAAAGACAAAGAAGGCCACTATATAATGATTAAAGGGACGACCCATCATGAAGACTGAACCATAATAAACATCTACACATCCAATAACAGGGCTCCAAAATACATAAAACAAACTGTAACAGCACTGAAAACAGAAATTGACAGTTCCACAATAATAGTAGGAGACTTCAACACACCATTCTCAGGAAAGGACAGAACATCTAGAAAGAAACTCAACAAAGATGCGGACGAGCTAAAGAGCACAATCAGCCAACTTGACCTCATAGACATATATTGAACATTCCACCCCACAACTGCAAACTACATGTTCTTTTCTAATGGACATGGGATGTTCTCCAGAATAGACCACATCTTAGGCCACAGAGCAACTGTAAACAAAATCCAAAATATTGAGATAATACAAAGTATCTTCTCTGACCACAATGCCATAAAAGCATAAATCAACAACAGGGAGTGCAAGGGGGGGGAAAAATCACTTACATGGAAACTGAATAACACCCTGCTTAAAAATCACTGGGTAACAGAAGAAATCAAAGATGGAATCAAAAACTTCCTAGAATCAAATGAGAATGAAAACACATCATACCAAAACCTTTGGGACACAGCAAAGGCAGCCCTCAGAGGTGAATTTATAGCACTAGATGCACACATCAAAAAAGAAGAAAGGGGCAGAATCAAAACATTAGTTACACAACTTGAACAAATAGAGAACAGTAAAAGAAGCCCACAGCCACCAGAAGAAAGGAAATAATAAAGATCAGATCAGAAATAAATGAAATAAAGAATTGAAAAACAACAGAAAGGATCAACAAAACCCAAAGTTGGTTCTTTGAAAGGATCAACAAAATCGACAAAACACTGGCCAAACTGACAAAAGAAAAACAAGTAAGAATGCAAATAACCCAAATAAGAAATGAAATGGGGGACATTACAACACACCCAACTGAAATAAAAAGGATCATAACAGAGTATTATGAAAAACTATACTCCAACAAATTTGAAAATCTCAAGGAAATGGACAAGTTTCTAGAGACAAACTACCTACCCAAACTAACACAAAATGACACTGAAAATCTGAACAGACCCATAACAAGAGAAGAGATTGAAAGTAATAAAAAAAAATTTTTTAAACTCCCAACAAAAAAAATCCCTGGCCCAGATGGCTTCACTGGAGAATTCTACCAAACATTCAGAGAACAGCCTACATCAGTACAACTCAAAATATTTCTGAACATAGAAAAGGAAGCGATACTTCCGAACACATTCTATGAAGCCAGCATAACCCTGATACCAAAACCAGCCAAAGACACCAGAAAAAAAGAAAATTACAGACCAACATCTCTCATGAATATAGATGCAAAAATCCTCAACAAACTTCTAGTCAACAGAATTCAGCATCATATCAAAAAAATAACCACAACTAGGTAAGATTCATACCAGGTATGCAAGGATGGTTCAACATTAGAAAATCTATCAACATAATCCACCACATAAATAAAAGGAAAGTATCACACGATCATCTCAATCGACACAGAAACGGCATTCTACAAAGTCCAACACCCATTCCTGATAAAAACTCTTAATAAAATAGGTAAAGAAGGGAAATTTCTCAACATAATATAGGGCATCTATGCAAAACCAATGGCCAGATAATTCTCAACGGAGAGAGGCTGAAAACTCTCCCCTTGAGAACAGGAATAAGACAAGGATGCCCTTTATCACCACTACTATTTAACATTGTGTTGGAAGTCTTAGCTAGAGTAATAAGGCAAGAAACAGAAATACAGGGCATCCAAACTGATAATGAAGGAGTTAAACTCTCCCTATTTGCAGATGATATGATACTATACTTAAAAATTCCAAAAGACAACCAGAAACTACTGGAACTAAGAGAAAGATTCAGCAGAGTAGGAGGATAGAAGATCAGCATACAAAAATCAGTTGGATTCCTATACACAATAAAGAGTACAATGAAAAGGAAATCAGGAAAACAATACCATTTATAATAGCCCCTAAAAAATAAAATACTTGGGAATAAATCTAACCAGTAATGTAAAAGACCTATACAAAGAAAACTACAAAACACCACTGCAAGAAACCAAAGTAGATCTATATAAATGGAAAAACATACCATGCTCATGGATAGGGAGACTCAACATTGTGAAAATGACAATTCTACCCAAAGCAATTTACAAATACAGTGCAATCCTGATCCAAATACCAACAACATTCTTTACAGAGATGGAAAAACTTATCATTAACTTTATATGGAAAGGGAAGAGGCCCCGGATAAGTAAAGCATTACTGAAGAAGAAGAATAAAGTAGGAGGACTCACGTTACCTGACCTCAGAACCTACTATACAGCTTCAGTAGTCAAAACAGCCTGGTACTGGTGCAACAACAAATACACTGACCAATGGAACAGAATTGAGAACCCAGATGTAAATCCATCCACCTATGGTCACCTGATCTTCAACAAGGGCCCAAAGTCCATTAAATGGAGAAAAGACAGTCTTTTTAACAAATGGTGCTGGCAAAACTGGATGTCCATCTGCAAAAAAATGAAACAGGACCCATACCTCACATTATATACAAAAACTAACTCAA
Source organism: Elephas maximus indicus (assembly GCF_024166365.1). NCBI lineage: Eukaryota > Metazoa > Chordata > Mammalia > Proboscidea > Elephantidae > Elephas > Elephas maximus. The sequence goes on along the minus strand of NC_064819.1, from coordinate 172,236,450 downwards.
AATGGATCAAAGACCTAAATATAAAGCCCAAAACTATGAAGTTCTAGAGGTCCTAATACATGGCATTAACAGGGTATAAACTACAACCAACAACACACAAGCTCCAGAGAATAAGCTAGATAACTGGGATCTTCTAAAAACTAAACACTTATGCTCATCAAAAGACTTCACCAAAAGTGTAAAAAGAGAACCTACAGACTGGGAAAAAATTGTTGGCTATTACAAATCAGACAAAGGTCTAATCTTTAAAATCTATAAGAAAATCTAACACCTCTGTAATGAAAAGACAAATAATCCAATTAAAAAATGGGCAAAGGATATGAACAGACACTTCACCAAAGGAGACATTCAAGAGGAAACGCTCATGATCTCTAGCCATCAGAGAAATGCAAATGAAAACCACAATGAGATAGCATCTCACCTCAGCATTACTGGCACAAATCAACAAAACAGAAAATAACAAATGTTGGAGAGGCTGCGGGGAGATTGGAACTCTTATGCACTGCTAGTGGGAATGCAAAATGATACAACCATTTTGGAAAAGGATATGGTGCTTCCTTAGAAAGCTAGAAATAGAAATACCATATGATCCAGCAATCCCACTCCTAGGAATATATCCTAGAGAAATCACAGTCGTCACACAAAATACATATAGGTACACCCATGTTCACTGCAGCATTGTTCACAATAGCAAAAGATGGAAACAACCTAGATGTCCATCAACAGATGAATGGATAAACAAACTGTGTTACATACACACAATGGAGTATTATGCAACGATAAAGAACAATGATGAATCTGTGAAGCACCACATGACATAGATGTATCTGGGGGACATTATGCTGAGTGAAATAAGTCAATCACAAAAGGACAAATATTTTATGAGACCACTACTGTAAAAACTCATGAAAAGGTTTACATACAAAAAGAAACAATCTTTGATGGTTACGAGGGTGGGGAGGGATGGGCATGGAAAAACATTTAATAGACAATAGATAAGCAGTAACTCTGGTGAAGGGTAAGACAGTACACAATACTGGGGAAGCCAGCACAGCCTGTACAAGGCAGGACCACGGTAGCCTCATAGACACACCTGAACTCCTCGAGAGACTGAATTGTTGGGCTGAGGGCTGTGGGGGCCATGGTCTCAGGGAACATCTAGCTCAATTGGCATAACAAAGTTTATAAAGAAAATGTTCTATATTCTACTTTGGTGAGTAGCGTCTGGGGTCTTAAAAGCCTGTGAGCAGCCATCTAGGATACTCCACTGGTCTCACCCCTTCGGGAGCAAGAAAGAACAAAGAAAACTAAAGACACAAGGGAAAGATTAGTCCAAAGGACTAATGGAGCACATCTACCACAGCCTCTACCAGACTTGAGTCCAGAATAACGAGATGGTACCCAGCTACCACCACTGACTGCTCTGACAGGGATCACAATAGAGAGTCCCGGACAGAGCTGGAGAAAAATGTAGAACAAAATTCTAACTCAAAAAGAAAGATCAGACTTGCTGGCCTGACAAAGACTGGAGAAACCCTGAGAGTATGGACCCCGGACACACTTCCAGCTCAGTAATGAGGCCACTCCTGAGGTTCACCCTTCAGTCAAAGATTGAACAGGCCCATGGAACAAAACAAGACTAAAAGGGCATACCAGCCCTGGGGCAGGGACTGGAATGCAGGAGGGAACAGGTAAGCTGGTAATAGGGAACCCAGGGTTGAGAAGGGAGAGTGTTGATATGTCGTGGGGTTGTTAACCAGTGTAATACAACAATGTGTATACTGACTGTTCGATGAGAAACTAGTTTGTTCTGTAAACCTTCATCTAAAATTCAATTAAAAAAAGAAAACATTCTGTATCCCACTTTGGTGAGTGGAGCCTAGGGTCTTAAACCCTAGCACATGGCCATCTAAGATGCATCAATTGTTCTCAACCCACCCAGAGCAAAGGAAAATGAACACAAAAGACACAAGGTAATTATGAGCCCAAGAGACAGAAAAGGCCACATAAAACAGAGACTCCATCAGCCTGAGACCAGAAGAACTAGACAGTGCCCAGCTACCACCAATCATTGCCCTGACCAGGAACACAACAGAGAATCCCTGATGGAGCAGGGGAACAGTGGGATGCAGATCTCACATGCTTGCAGAAAGACCAGACTTAATGGTCTGACTGAGATTGGGGGGGGGGACCCCAGAGGTCATGGTCCCCAGACCTTCTATTAACCCAAGACTGGAACCATTCCCAAAGCTAGCTCTTCTGACAGGGATTGGACTGGACTATAAGACAGAAAATGATACTGGGGAGGAGTGAGGTTCTTGGCTCAAGTAGACACATGAGTTCATGTGGGCAGCTCCTGTATGGAGGCGAGATGAGAAGGCAGAGGGGGATGAGAGCTGGCTGAATGGACACAGGGAATACAGGGTGGAGAGAAGGAGTGTGCTGTCTCATTAGGGGGAGAGCAACTAGGAGTACATAGCAAGGTGTATTTAAGTTTTTGTATGAGAGACTGACATGATTTGTAAACTTTCACTTAAAGCATAATAAAAATAAAATGTATATTGTTTGACTGAATGCTTCAAAGGCCAGTGTAGCAGGGGCAGGGGTCTGGGGGCCATGGTTTCAGGGGACATCTAAGTCAATTGGCATAATAAAATCTATTAAGAAAATATTCTGCATCCTACTTTGAAGAGTGGTGTCTGGGGTCTTAAACGCTAGCAAGCAGCCATCTAAGATGCATCAATTGGTCTCAACCCACCTGGATCAAAGGAGAATGAAGAACACCAAGGATACAAGGCGATTACGAGCCCAAGAGACAGAAAGGGCCACATGAACCAGAGACTACATCATCCTGAGACCAGAAGAACTAGATGGTGCCTGGCTACAACCGATGACTCCCCTGACAGGGAACACCACAGAGAACCCCTAAGGGAGCAGGAGAGCAGTGGGATGCAGACCCCAAATGCTCATAGGACCTGACTTAATGGTCTGACTGAGACTAGAAGGACCCCGGTGGTCATGGCCCCCAGACCTTCTGTTGGCCCAGGACAGGAACCATTCCCGAAGCCAACTCTTCAGACATGGATTGGACTGGACAATGGGTTGGAGAGGGATGCTGGTGAGGAGTGAGCTTCTTGGATCAGGTGGACACTTAAGACTATGTTGGCATCTCTTGCCTGGAGGGGAGATGGGAGGGTGGAGGGGGTTAGAAGCTGGCGAAAAGGACAGGAAAAGACAGAGTGGGCTGTCTCATTAGGGGGAGAGTAACTGGGAGTATGTAGCAAGGTGTATATGGGTTTTTGTGTGAGAGACTGACTTGATTTGTAAACTTTCACTTAAAGTGCAATAAAAATTATTTTAAAAAAGTATATTGTGTTGATACGTACCCATAAATATCTTCCAGGCATTGCTTCCACCAATATCTCCATAAAATATCTAGGTCCCTCATTGTGGGCCCATATCTTAAATTTACAAAGCAAAATCAGCTTATAATCCATTTCCTTAAAGATTACATTTTTAAAACCAGTGAGATGATTAGACATGGGGAGTTTATAAATGCTACCAGTTAAGGAGAGATGTTCACATACAAGGGAATATAACTTTTCAAAATGAAAAAAATTCTAACTAATCTGCTCAAGAAGCAGTATTCAAATCAAACATCAAAGTGCATCTGGTGATGTAAATGGAAAAGGCTACAAGTTAGCAAACAAGCTACCTTAAGGACAGGAAACACACATCTGCACATTAAAGATCAAAATACATTTTACAGCCAAACATTCTGTGTGGTTAAGTTCTGCTACCAAGAGTCACTACAATTAACCTAGTTTAGACTGATTAAAAGGAAGGCCCCTTATAATTCATGTTGTAATGCTTTCATTATAATATAAATAATATAATAAGGAGTCTAAAAAGTCATGGTTATAATGTGAAAGGAAAAATTTCCTTATTCTAAATATACCACTTTAAGAATTTCAACATTCACCACTGGGTAGAAGAATAATTATTTAACTAGGAACATGATGCTTCAAATTTATGAGTTTTCGTGGAATATAACATAGTTTTTCTAACTCCCTGTCTTAAAGTATTTTAAAAAATAATCTGATTAACACCTTTACTTGAAATTCAGTCATAGTAAGAATTAAAAGGACTGAAAAAACCCCATCAGTCCAATGGAAATGGATCAAAGGACCAGAAAAAAATGATTAATTTTCCATTTCACAGTAGCTTGAGAATTCACAATGTGCAAGGCACTGTGCAAAATAAAATGGAACAAACTGAATGTCTGGTAAAGAAAATTTTTTAGGTACAAAATAATCAGTAGAGAGAAAAAGACATTTGGTTTAGTTCTATTACAAGGAAGTGCACATGAAGAAAAGTTTTGGTAAGACCCTTTTTATGTTGTTTCTTTACTCCTTAACAGTGTAACATTTCTGGTTTTTCCACTGATGTGTTCTGACTGGAAGACAGGAGAAGCGTGCTTAATCAAATACACAGCAGTGTTTCTCTAAGGCTCCTTACACTTAGGAGGTTTGAACGTGCAGTCACACTGATCTTGTACAAATAATGAGCTTCATTCACTCAGGTTATTTCTCCAACATGCCGCAGCCGTTACAGAATAAACAGTTGACTATATCAAAGGTCTTCAGGTTGGCAGCTGGTGAGATAGTTCAAGTTATTCATTAAGTGCATTTTCCCCTCTACTGTTTACCAAACAGACTCCCTACTCTAAAGCTTACTTATCTAAAGATTCAAATAGAATGAAACCATTCAGTCCAAGAAAAATGATGTGAAAGTACCAACTCTTGTAATAAATGTGAATACAGGAAAAGGTCAGCTATTCATTTTTCACACGTGCTAACTGGGGCATAGGGAGCAGGAGTGAGGAGCAAGGGAGGATTTTAGCAACTGAAGAGAGGCCCTCCCTATCCAGTCCACCCACACAAATCACATTAATCATCAAGGCACAAGCCCCACCTCCTCCAAACAACCCAGGTAATTTCTTCCTCCCTTCTACTTCCTCAGCCTTTACACTCATTTAGCAGTTTAATCAGATACGACCTTATATTGCTATTTGGTTTGTCTGTATCTTGTGTGCTAGACTGGGCCATAAGCTTTTAAAGGGCAGTGTACTGAATAGTGGTTCTTTTTGTTTCTTGTTTTTAATTTCCCATAGTACCTAACACATACCATGCACAGAAGGTACTCAATACACATTTGTTAAATCAAAAAACTTAACAGCAAGTAGGTAGTCACAGTGTGATGTTGGCCTTGATCCTACTAATGTGTCCTTTTATTTAGAACATATTCTTTCAGTGAGAACACTAGGAGCCCTGGTGGCACAGTGGTTAAGCACTCCCTGCTAACCGAAAGGTGGATGGTTCGAATCCACCAGCCTCCCTGGTGGCAGTCTGCTTCCATAGACATTACAGCCTTAGAAATCCTCTGGGGCAGTTCTCCTCTGACCTACAGGGTGGCTATGAGTGGCAGCTGACGCCATGGCAACTGTGGTTTGGTTTGGAAGAACACCACTAATCTTTCTACATTTCAATAAGTGGAAGTTACTTTCAAACCAGGGGCAAAAATATCACCAGACTCCCTGACATTATAAAGGAGAAGAAGCAACCAAGATACTTGTATTAGGAAAAATAAATAAATAACGTTTAAGTCAATAAGGCACTAAGTTCCATAAAAACTTTTTAAACTCACATGTGTCAAAGCTACTGGGTCATACTGTACATACTAGTGTTTACGTTCTCAAATTCACTATATATTGGGTTTTTAAGAAGATCCTACCAGGAATACTGGCCCACATTTTGAATAAAGAATAGAATTAGCTCGTGTCACACCATGCAGTCTTATTTCAATTATTATGTAAACATTGAACTTCAGGGGATATCTCATTTTTACATTCATTTAACTTAAATCTTCAATTGAAACAGGAATTAACAACCGACTAGGCTGCCAACGTGGCATCTTAAATCTTAACTGGGTAAAAGCCAGTCTTTCAATATATTTCAGTCAACAAAGAAGAATTTTCTAATTATGTGCACTGTCAGTTCTTCCACAAATGCACCGACCCCAGCCCCGCCCAATTCCACAGCTACTTACAGGGTCACTTTGGTAGTCACCGTCGACCTCCCCACACCGAAGTGATTCCTGGGCCTCAAGCCCTCGGAGTCAGAACCCCCTGCGGATCTGCCCAGCTCTCTACTTCGACTTCCTTCTCCTCGGCCGTCGAAGTGGTTGGGGTGCGGGCCCCTCTTTTGCTCAGGCTTGAACTCCTGCAGCAGCGAGCAGCTCTTGACAACGAGCTCTCGGGGGACGACCCGGGCCGCCTCCTCCCCGCTCTCCCCCGCTGCACCTCTAGCGGCCGGGTCCGCCTCGGGCGCGGGCGCCTTCTTGGTCGGGGACTCCCTGGCAGGAGTCCGTGAGCCGCTGGCGGGCGGGGTGGGCACCGCCTCGGGGACGCGGCTCCGACCCTTCCGCTTAGTGGGAGACGAGGCTGGAGATGGCTGTTTGTTGCGCTCCGACTCTGCCCGGGGCTGCCCTTTGGGACCTGAGCTGGCCTGGGCCTCCGGGCTCCCAGCCGAGGTAACGCCCCCGTCGGGGGCCGTCTGCGGAGATTTCACTTTCCTTTCCGCGGAGTTCTCAGTGACCGCGTCTGGCGCCACCTGGTCGTCGAACACCGCGTCGTCCCTTGCGGAGCTCTGGGGCAGCGCCGCGTCTGCGCCGGGGGAGTCGGTCGATCTCTGCGACTTCCTCCGCCTCCCCGACCTGCGACCGCTCGACCTCTTCTCCATGTCGTCTGAATCGCCGCAAACTTCTGCGCCAGCAGCAATCACAACCGGCTCGTCCACCTGTGCGACCTCAGTCTTACTCAAGTAGATGTCCAAAGTTAACACTTTGGCGGGATGAGCGCGCCCTCCCGGCCGGGCTTTGTCGTTTACCTGTACCGAGCCGTTCCTATTCTCTGCGCCCTCGGTGGGAGGGTCACCTGGGGGGACCGATGCGTCCTCGGGAGGCGGGCCGCGCGCGTCCTGGGACCCCAAAGAGCCTTGTTCAGTACACACCCCAGAAACCCGCTTAAGGGCTTCACCTAGTCCTCCCGCAGGCCGCTCGCGGACGGGCGTCCCTGGCACACCCCGGGCTGTCTCCTGGTCGCAGCCAGGGCCGAGCGAAGAGTCCTCCCCCGGACCGCGGGCGGGCGTCTCTGCGTTCTCTTGCCTGGAGGAATTCTCTGGTGAGGAATGCGGCTGCTTGGCAGCGGTGGTGGCATCTGGGAAAGTCTCTCCCTCTCCCTCCAGAGGTTCTAACTGGGGTGAATCACTTTCCTGGCACTGCTGCATGGCCACTGCCACTGCATGGCTGCCTGAGCAAAGTGACAGCTCGGCGTCAGGGGGGGCTGCCTGGACACCGCTCTCAGAGTGCTCGCCCTTCGGCTCCTGGGGCTTCTGAGCCGAGCCCTCCTGGCACGTGTCCGTTTGGGTTGGTTGGATGCCCTGAGATTTACTTTTCTCATTCGCGCTCTCAGAGAGTTTAAATGTTACATTTTGCGGGGAGGCTGGTTTGGCGTTTGAGCTGATGGGACTCTTAAACCCGTTTCTGGTGTTCCTTCTCCTCCCTGCGGTGAACAGATTGCCAAGTTTCCCCAAAACTGGCTTTCTTTTGTTCTCTTCTGGTGGTTGTGCTCTGGACTGAAAAATCAAAGGGGATAGATAGAGAAAATAGAATGAGAATTGGTTCTTCCCTTTAGAAGTACACTACTGAACTACAAACCAAAACGATAATAGAAGTTTCTAATTGAAATGAGAAAGTAGTGTCTTCGTTATATCCATTACAACAAAATATGGTTTTACTTTTTGAAACTTTCTTAAACACCATATACTTTGGCACTACTTAGAGTAACATTTTCTTTTAAGTAGAATTCCTCTTTTCCCCCAAGGAAAAGCCACAAAGTCCAAATAATCACATATACAAAACAAACTGTTCCCAGTTCCCTCTAGCTTTAGCTTTTTACCTCCTTGCTCAATTAAGACGCAATTTCGAAACAGCCAGGCGTGAGTAGGGTAAACACACTCCAGTCTCCTAAGGTAGAACTCTTTTCTAAAACGCTTTCTTTTTGTAAAAGGGAAGGAGAATGGGGGAAAAACAGTCCTAGTGCCTTCTACTCGAGGACAGTAAGAAGCCACCTGGGTTCAACATAATTGCCAAATAAAAACATTAAGAAAACTCGGAGGAATCCGGCACCTGGACGCCGCCCTTAACCTACAAAAGGCTCGGAGCGCGCCAGACCTGCGCTCCTCCAATGGGAAACGCGCGCGAGCATTCAAACGCCAGCTTGGCCCCAACAAGCCCATTCAGTAGCTTAAGGGCCTGGAGGAAAGATTTTCCCCTTGGGAAGGTCCCCAGGAGGAGTGCATGGGGTCGGGGGTGGGGGTGAGCACGCAGGAGTGAATGCTTTCGCACACCCACCCCTCAAGTCGAGGACGCTAGGGCAGATGGAAGAGCGTGGGGCTTTGCCCAAGCCGACCTCGGCCCTAGACCCTGTCCCTGGCCACCTCCCTGGGGCTCCGAGTGCGAGAGCCCCAAGGGTCGGCTTCACCAGTGGGGAGGGCCCGGGCCGCCAATGAACGATCTGCGCAGATTCGGGAAGGGGGAAAAAACCTGAACTTCTTGCATTGCCAGGAGTAAATCCGCCCGTGCCTGGTGCCCGCGCCGGAAGCCGGGAGGGAGAGCTGAAAGAATAAAAACAAACCCTCCAACGGGCGCCAAGGCGCGCCTGGGCTTGCCCAGCACGGGAAGGGGGCAGGTGAGCGGCGGGCAGGAAGAGGAAAAGGCCGACCTGAAAAGGGAGGGAGTGCAAGCCCAGCCTTGATGCCCGTGGGAAGGAAGCGTTTTTCAGAGTAAACGTCCCCCACAGGACCCAAGCAGGTACCCATGGCTGCAATAACTTACAGGGCTTGAGCCCTGGTGAGGCAGAAAAGGGCCCCACCTCCTAGGAAGGTTAACATTCTGGACAGTTTTTACAATATTAACTTTTACGGAATGATTTCTGAATTACCCTTTAAAGCAGTTCCATTTCATTTGAGTTATATACCAGTAAGCTTTGAGGATGGTGGGAAATAGGAAAAATTGTCAGATAAAGCACGGAATTAACAGGGTCACCACGCATTTTTGGCGCACAGTCCTGGCACTGTAATATCTTGTACTCCCTGCTACAGCCTAGTGAGGTAAGTGCTATTACCCCACTGAAGAGATGAGGAAAAAGAAGCTTGGAAAGGTGAAGAGACAAAGTGTGTTGCCGGGAAGGGAATAAAGCCAGGAGTTAAGCCCAAGTCCTCAGCTTCCAGCTTGAGCTTTTTGGACTCCACCACAGGGACCTCTTTAGAGGAAGGAGAGGTGCAGCCAGCACCCGGAAACCAAGTCCGTCCAGTGTAGTGGATTCAGGGCCACAGTGGCACAGAAGGAGTGCTCCTGAGTAAGCTCATGAATCCAATTTACTGAAGAGCTCCTGAGGTCATTCTCCAGGTTTCAGAAGCACCTAGTAGGAGCTAGACAGCTGCTATGTGAGGAGATGGTACAGCCGTGCCAAGTTTGTGTGACGAGTTGATATGTTTAAAATCTACCCAGACTTTGATTAGTAATATAATTATTCAATCATTATTTAAGTAATACAGGAAAAAATTGTGGTGTCATTTAAAAGAAAATCTATTACACTATTCCAATTTCTTAAGGACATTTGGATTCTTTTACTACTAGTCAAAGAGATTACATGATTTTTGAACATAATAATTCATGCTTACCAAGTCCTCCTTCTGTACCAGACACTTGCTAAATTATTTAGATACTTTCTCATTTAATCCTCCCAACAACCCTTAAGGTAGGTACTCTTTATGCCCATTTGCCAAGGTTACTTATCTTTACTCAAGGTCCTACATGAAGGAAAGGTCTTTCTAGCTCTGGAGATGGAGCTCTTTGTCTTGACTGCCTGGACAGGCTTTCAGACATATCCTAAAGAAGTAGCCAGGAAAATAGGTTTGAATCTATTGGCTTAATTCCAGCCCATGTCAAAATAAAACGACTAAGTGTTTGTGTTATTCTGTCCTGCCAATAATGTTGCAATCCTTTTTTCCCCAGGCATTGAAAGACGCCTGATCAGCAGTCCTTTCTATGCTCGGTACAGGCATTTTTTTTTTTTTCTTTCTTTTTTGGCTGCAGCTACTTTTTACAAAATTGGCTGCTCTTTGGCACTTGGCCTCATCAACTACTTGGCTCTTTCCTCCCCCAGCGGGTCAGCCTATTTATTGCTAGACAGGCTGCTCTGTTGAATTTCCTAAAACTCCACAGTTTTGTTTGTTTATACATGAATGTTCATAGCAACTTTGTTCATAACAGCCAAAAACTGGAAACATCTTAAATGTCCATCAACTGCTGGATGGATGAACAAATTGTGGTACATTCCTACAATAGAAAGCTACACAGTAGAGTGAATTTCTGAAACACTGTAACAATATGGATGAAACTCCGAAGCATTATACTAAGTGGAAGAAGCCAGGCTCAAAACATCACATACTCTATGGTTCTATTTATATGTTGTTCTAGAAAATGCAAATCTAATATATAATAATAGAAAGTCAATCAAACTTTCACCTAAAACACAACGAAATATTAAAAAAAAAATCAATCATTGGTTGCCTGGGGCCCAGGGAAGTGTGGGGGAAGAGGTTGACTGGGAAGAGGCATAGGAAAAATGTTCTATACCTCGATTATGGTGATGTTTATACACATGTCTATACGTGTCATAAATGATCGAACTGTATGCTTAAAATGGTGTGTTTATTATATGTAAATTATACTTAATAAAGTTGATTTAAAATTATAACTTATTCCTGGGAAATAAAGAGCAGTAACACAGTGTGTGGCACAATCGTCTGGCTCAGGTGCACATTTCACAGTTCTTCATCAATGAGGATTGCAAGTCATTTGAAAGGATAGGCCCTCACTTATAGGGGAAGGCAGTCTTCCCCTAGAGAGACCTTGTCCCTATGAATCTCCATAGGGACACATCACATCTCTGAACAAGATCCTCTGAGTAGGGCTCAGAATGCCCCATTCCTCCTGAGTAAAGTCCACAGCCACATCTTTGAGGAACTGTTTTTCCTAAGTCAGGACACACATTTCTTTTCAGCCAGAGGCTATTTCTTTCCAATGTTCACGGAAGAAGAATGAGTTTTGGCAGATGGAGAAGGAAAAATTAGATGGCTTGGGGGTTGTCCAGAAATGTCAGTAGGCACTTTCTTAGGTATGAACTTCTGAGTTTGGAGTCCTAAACCTAGAATGGGAGACCAGGGACCCAGCACCTTCTCCCTCAACCTTGGCAGTAATCTGTTGAAGGGGAATTTTGCAAATAAGCCCTTAGGGTCCATCAGGCTTGTTCCTAAGGGGCAGATTATCTAATAGGCAAGGTAAGTGCCATACTGGGAAGCAGAATTTTTGATGTAGTGAGAAAATGTGAAATTTTTCACTCCAGATGATCTGGTAAGCAAGGTAACCGCGGTAAGCCTATTGGATAATCTGTCTCTGTTCTTCCTGCTCCCCCAAGCTGTCCTCCAGCATGGGCAAGGTCTAAGGACCCAGGCTAGGTGTCTTCAGGCCTGAGACTGCAGCAGAGCATGCAATCCTGGGATCTCTTTGTAGTTACATTTTTGCCATACAATTTCTGCCCACCTTGCTCAAAGCAGCCTCCACATCACTGTTCAGAACCTGCACTTGGCATCCTCCTGCCACAAATGCCTTACCTGGAGGGGAGCTGTCCACAACAAGAGATGGTCTATGGGTCATGTGCTGGGACCTGTTTTGGAGTCGTCTTTGCTAGTATTAAATGTGGCTCAGTAGGAAATATGTGTAAGCATCTACCACAAGACCATATCCCACCAGGGTGTAGAGGCCTGCAACACTGGCTACAGTGCTGTTCTGTGACTCTCAGCCTTCTTGGTGAGGCTGCACCTGCTATGAGCAGCTGCCACTTAGGCATGTTACCTTGTACTGTTATATGAACAGTCTATTCACATTATTTGCAGCAGTTATGTTCTATAAGGCTGCTGCAGACACTGAATGAGCAAATAGTGAACCATTGCTTCCAGGGGAAATACAAGATTAGGTTTCTACAAGTTTCTGGTCACATTTTCATCAACCAGTCAATACATAACCTTATTTTATGTGTGTTTCTATTTAAAGACACATTATTTAATACATATTGTTGATTCATTAACAGTAAAGTCACAGCCAGTGGCATTACAATTTCTGCCTGAATGAAGCTTATGTATCACATGTATTTTCTCCATAAGGCACATCACAGCTTTCTTGTGCTTAGAAACACCAGACAGCACTTCAACACTATACTTAGGGATCATTTTAAACAAAAAATCAACAAAAAGCACAAAGATATGAAAAACATGGTAATAAATGAACTGTGAGAAAGACATTTGTTTATAGTATGAGAGCTAAAACAGATAGCACAGTGTCGCCTTGTTTCACCTCAGCAGGGAACATGCACGCTGGGTGACCCAAATTTTTCACCACTCTGCACAAGTCCACAAGTGACTGCAAAAGTGCCAGGACTATTGATTGATTTTGAGGTTACAAATAAATTTTAGCAAGTGGGCAAATTTGCAAATGCAGAAACTTTGAATAATGCAGACCAACTGTAATTTCAGATAACTGTGCTACCTCTTCAACCATGGGGAGTGGAAGTCAGGAAGTGCAGAAGTTGTTACTCTACTACACACAGCATATCCAAAAGGCTGCAGCACACAGGCAAAATAGTGTGCTCTCTTCCTTTTTTTTCCAGATTACCAATTAAAGTCATTGCTTTTTAAATTCAGAAATACTTCAACTAAAATGGGGTTTGGAGGTTGAAGAGAAATATGTTGAGTATATTATTTGAAAATGTAACTAACATACTGTTTAAAAATAAGTCTTCCACATGTTTCCCACCTTTTCATGCCTGCGTGGAATGTATGCCCCTCAAGAGCAGGAAAGGTGTCCAGTCCGTGTTCCCAGCACCTAGCACAGGGACTCACAGCTAGAGGAGAACATGAAGTATTGGCCACTACTAAAGAATCAGTAACATCCCTCCTCCCTTTCAAAAGAGAGTTATCAACACTCTTTGAGATACATAGAAACACGGGTAAGCCTGAACAACACAAAAACAGAACAGAAGCCTTTTCTGCACAGGACTTAGTACGGTCAAGAATTCCCAGCTCTCTCCTGCCCATGTGAGGGTTCAGCACCATTGATGCAGCTGCTGGCACACACACTGAGATTGCTCCTGGGTTACGGCTGGCTCCCAGCCTGAATTTGACTCAGGAAAGCAGATCAAGATCATTTGACATGTACTCACCTGTGCATGCTTCTAAAATGTAGCCATCCACGTACAAAAGTAACTTTTTTTTTTTTAAACATGTGCAATTCCCTAAGAGCTCACTTTGTTCATTTCTGAAAGTTACCTTAGTTCATTACTTCAGCTCAGCCAATATGAGGCATGAGTGTCAGGTGGACATTGTGAATGACCTTATTGGCTGTGTTAATTTGATATCACTGTAGGTTTGCCATACCTGTAACATATGTTTATCTGTATTTGGGAGAGGAACTTTTTTTCTGCATAAACCAAACCCAACCCCTTGCCACTGAGTCGATTCTGAGTCATAGCAACCCTATAGGACACAGTAGAACTGGCCCATAGAGTTTCCACAGAGCGCCTGGTGGATTCGAACTACTGATCTTTTGGTTAGCAGCCGAGCTTTTAACCACTATGCCACCAGAGCTCCGTCTTTAGGTTTACTAGCCTTTAAAACGGGAATATCCGTACCTCTCTAGAAGATTAAATGTGAGAATAGATTTTTAAAAATAACTTTAGTTGTGCGGCTTAAAAACTATAGAAATATAAACTATTCCACCCTTCAACTTCTAAAAGTAAAAGGAAGGGTTAGAAAATTTTATTCGATAAAAGCAAGAAATAGTTTAGAATCACGCGACATCTGATGAAAGAAGAAAAATGAGAATGGGGAAGGAGGAGAAAAGAAAGTGATCAAAGCTGGATAGAAGGTCTGAAGCAGAGTTATGTTGGGAGAAAGAGAAATGTAGAAAGCAAAAAAGACTTTCGTGAAGAGACATCACTCTTGTCTTAAAGCTTGCAGGATATTAATGCTGAAAAGTTGGAAAATTAAGTTAAAATTGTACTTCCCCACTACAGATATACAGGAAAGAGTCATCTCAGTATCAGAACCACCAGTCAGATGAAGTTAAATTTAACGGAAGATCCAACTATGTACCCTGATGCCATAGGTCTAGATTTGGAATTGGCATTTAAAATGGTTTACTCTCCTCCCATCTCTCAACTGTGTTTTTCTTTTTGGTATCACTCGTGCCCACATGGCCCATTCTAAATGCACACACACGCATACACAGACACACACACACACACACACACACACACATAGACATAAAATGTAAAAGAAGAAACGAAATGTTCACATAAACCTTGACCTATTAAGCACTGAAATTTTTTAACTTTTAAATAAATATTTTCTATTATGTGTTATACAGTTCCCTTGCTCAGAGTATACTAAATATACTTTTGATATTTATGAATCTTGGTCCAGGACTATGACCCTCTGTTATTACGTAGTGTGGTAACATAGTGGTTTCTCCCAGAGCTGTTACAATGAGTGAAGGGAAACATTTGCACTGAACTATCAAATGTCTGGAGTCCCTGAGTGGTGCAAAGGATACAAATAGCTAACACAACCCAAAAGCTAACTGAAAGATTGGTGGTTTGAGTCCACCCAGAGGTGCCTTGGAAAAAAGGCCTGGTAATCTGCTTTCAAAAAATCAGCCATTGAAAACCCTACAGAAGGCAGTTCTATTCTGATACACATGGGGCCATCATGAGTCAAAATTGACTTGATGGCGCTGATTAGTAGAATGAAGAGCTAATGAAATTTCCACATTTTCCCATTTTTGATCTTCAATCCAATTCCATATGGTCCAACCAACAATACTTCATGTTAGACCTTCAGAGCCTTTCTCTCCGCTGTCACTCCGCCTCATTCTCCCTGGTGGAATGCTTGTTTGCTTGTGCTGTTTCTAATATTTGGCACCACTCCCAATGCCCAGCCCACTTCCACTGCTCATTATTATTTTCCTTGTTTTTTTAATCTCTTCTCTGTCCTTTCAACTTCACGTGACACATACTTCTCTACTTATACCTCTGTGTTTGTTTATTTCTAATGCTGTCACCTCAAGCCAAACAACAGTCACATCCTGTTGCGTAAAATCATAGGTATACTATTGGGTAAAAAGACGGTAACAGACTTTTTTTTTTTTTTTTACTTTCTAGGCTTAACAATATCTTGAAAAAGAGGCATTATTGAATATGAAAGCCATAATTTATGAAAGAGATAAATTTGCATTATTTCAAAAGTATTTTCTAGCCATTAAAATAAAGGGTTTAATGAAGAAGTATCCCAAAACCTGTACAGAAGAATTCCTTTTTAAAAAAAAAAAGCAGATTCCCTGTTGCAGATCAGAATTGCCTTCCGGGTATTTATCATTTTATAGAATCATACCGAAAGCAAATGTTTAAAGCCCTCAATACTTGATGATTAATCAGAATGGAAGATATCACAAAATGTTTGAATTGTAGGATCATTTACTCATCAGTTCCGCTAATAATTATTGAGAGTCTCTTTTGTGCCAGAATTTCCTCCTTACCTTAAAGAGGCAAACCGTGGTTCAAAGAGCCTAAATAATTTTCCTAAAATGCTCTCTAAATGTTAGCTCAGTAATTTTTCTGATTTGAAATTATAACGTTAGAAAAAATAAGATTTTGTTTACTAGAATGTGATTTACATGCCAGCACAGTGGCTAAAGCACTCAGCTGCTAACCAAAAGATCAGTAGTTCGAACCCACCAGCCGCTCCAAGGGAGAAAGATGTGAAGATGTGGAGTATGTGGTAGCTTGCTTCTGTAAAGATTTACAGCCTTGGAAACACTATGGGGCAGTTTTATTCTGTTCTATAGGGTCTCTGGGAATCAAAATTGACTCAACGGCAGCAGGTTTGGTGTTTATGAATGTCGTGACTACACAGATTAAGTTACACCTGTGTGGTGCTTATTCACAGGATTTTCGATAGAATAATAGATGTGATGGAGTAAACAGCATGTCCCTCACTTGTTATCGAGCTCTGTCTATAGAGCTCAGGGAAGTCTGTAAGCAGTGTGTGCTGAATATTTTCTGTTTGCTCACCCTTCCTCACCCTTCTCTGTGCCCATGACCTCGACTGTGATGGAATGTATAAATAGACTTTTTTACCATTTGGCTTTGGTTAGTTAGGTTCACCCAATGGGAGGCACTGACAGGGGATCAGAGGAGGGAAGGGGAGTCAGGTCAAGGTAAATTTTTCCCATCTTTCTCTTTTGTCAGGCTCTGGATTGAATGTGGACAGGTCTCTCCACAAAGCCCATGGCTTCTGTCAGCAGCCCTCCCTTGCAGCTACACTTCTCTCCCAGGCCAAGTAATTGCTTCCTCCTCCTTCCCCTTCAGGCCTAGGATGGAAATGGCTCTCAACTACGCTTTGCTTGGGGTAGGACCAGGTTTTATGGGGCCTGAAACATAAATAATTTTGGGAGCTTCCTTTAAGAAAACACACACAGACACAAAAGTTTGCATTACAGATGTAGGTACAGGGCTTGGAGGAGCCCATGTGTGACAAACCCTGAAGCTTAAGCTTCTTTCACCTCTCTAAAATTCCTTAAAACTTGCCCACAATTTGTAAATGGTCCCTCATTACTTTCCTCAATTACCCAGTTTGAACATGCTGTTTCCTGTGATCCTGATTACTACTTTCTGTGTGCCTAATTATGGGTAACAAATAACTTAGAATGTGTCTATGTAAATTGAACAGAGTCCTTAACATTTTCTTTCTCTCACAAAGATGACTCTATCATTCCGAATTAAGATGCTTTACAGTTGAGACAGATAATTCTAATTTAGTGAATATTTTTTTTTATGGATAATATGTAATTAAGAGGAAATGGATATAGGAATTTGAAACTTGCAGTAAAAGTATTTCTTACTATACCTCCTGGGTTGTATCCCTGATTAGTATAATCAAATAACTAACTAGTTGATTACTAATTGGAATAAATAAGTGTAACCAAACAAGAAAATGGAAATATGTTCATTGTGAAATAGTCAAATTAATTCTTTTTTTATTGACTCAGAACCAAAAAGCCATGTTCTCTAACTATGCAATTTAAAAAGATGACTTGCCCCCTGAAGGCTTCTTAAAAGTAAACAATAGTCCAGCTTAACTAGTAAAAAATGCCTGCCTTGAGCATTATGCCCTTTTAGGAACTACTTCTATGGGATCAAAGTGACAGACAGCAACTCTGCAAGATCAGATAGGGGGCAGCGAGTTAATGGAGGAGAAACAACTCAGAAAAGGAGGGTGAGAATGGTTGCTCAACTCGAAGAATGTAATCCATGTCACTAAATTATACATGTATAAACGGTTGAATTGGTGTATGTTTGTTTTGCTGTGTATATTCTCAACAACAACATAAAAATTTAAAAAAAGAATGACTTACACAATAAGTCTAAGATGAAGAATTATTTTAAAACACTAAAAAAAAACCATCAGTGAGTCCCCAAGGACCAATCTTCTATTAGGCCATCAGTATATATACATCTATGATGTGATGAGGATTGGGAATAAGTTGGGGAGAAGAGGATGGAGCAAGCCTGAGGAAAAGACTGAAGACAGAATGCCTGCCTCCCACTGGGCACTGTAAGGTGATTGAGACCAGGAAGAGAGAAGGAACGGGAAGATAGTAGTTCCATAAAGAGGAAGTGAGGGGCCTCTACAACAAACCACTATGGCACTAGGCTGCTTCTGAGACTTCTAGAGACCTTGAAATTTCATAACTCAAGGTCAGTTTAACCACATTTAAAAGTGTAGCAGAAATAGTAGATTTATTTCTAGAATACAGAACATTCATTACCTTTCCAACTAATGTACACTGCTCAGAAATGCCTGTTTTCTGTAATTTCTAGTAAGATTTGTTGACTTCCCATAAATACTTGTCAAATTAAGAAGTGGAATGCATGCTTTCATGAAAAGAACACAAGAATATTACTAGCCAGGGATCAGATCATATATCCTCTCAAAAATTCCTCATCTGTCATACAGGGAATTGACAAACTCACATGCAATGACATATGTGAACATGCTTTGAAAAGTACAAAGTGCCCAATGACAGTGGAAGCTGGCACAATTAATAGTCTGATATTTTGCTGATGTTTCACAGCTTGGGTTAAAGTGATCAAAGCTAAGTAAATAACTAATAAAATTAATTTATGATTCTCAGTTGGTGAGACGGAGATAAAAATAAAAGAGCTAATGTATCTGCAGAGCTTGGCATATTGCTTATGAGCAGTCATTTTCAACGTGTCATGGCAAGAATAAGAAACAAAGTCTACTGTTTTTTAAATTTCTTTTTCCTAGATCGTAATGCAGAGAAGATATGCAACTAGGTAGAGTGAACCTCTTTTGATCACTCTGTAAAATAGCACCATCACTTTCTATAGCCTTATCCTCCCTTATTTTTCTTCATAAATTTTATTACCTGAAATTCATTGTATATTTATTTGTATACTTTTTTATTGTCTGTTTTACAGAAGGTAAGCTTCATGAGGACAAGAATATAGTTTTGTTCATCACTGTGTCCCCAACACTTCATCAGTGATTGGCACCAATAGGTACTCAAAAAATATTTCTCAAATAAATACATGGACCCTATTCTCCAGAAATCTCTTACTCTCCCACAAGCAAGAGCCAGGCAACAGTGTGTAATGGAATGGCCAGTGGCTTGGGGGGCAATGACTTATCACTGATGTCCTCAGTGAACAGTTCTCAGACAGGAACAAGGCCTGCTCTCTAGCCTTAGTTTCCTTCTCTAATGATTCCCTCCAAATCAGCTACTAAAATATTCATCCTCTTGATTGTTGTGAGGATCAGATGAGATATTTGGAAAACACCTAGTCTGGGGAAAAGAGAGCAAATGAAAAGAGAAACCTTAAAAAAAGAAATACATATTCATATTTGAGAACCAGAATAAAAAAACAAGTACAATGAAGAAAATATAAACTATCCTTAATTTTTCCATCCTAAATCACCACTATTATTATTTGTTGTGTACCCTTCCTGACTTTTTTTCCCAAGGAATTATACAATACCATTTTGTACATACTGTTAGGTATATTGTTCATTTATGGAACAGTGTACCGTAAATGTCCTTTCTGCCGATGAATAATACTTCTGTAACGATATTTTTAATGGTTGCATTGAACCGATCCTGTGAGTCTTTCACAATTCCTATACCTGTTTCTGTTATTTTCAATGCATTGTAGGATTCAGAAAACATATATGTACTTATAGTTTACCTCCATGCACATCCTTAATTATTTCCAAAGGACACAGCCCTAGGAAAAAAATTGCTGAATCAAAAGGTATACATATTTTTAAGGTCTTTTTTTTTTTCCTATGCACTGCCAAAGCACCTCCTAGAAAGATTTGTCAATTTGCTCTCTTAGCAACAACATATGAAAGGGCCTCTTTGCTAAACCTTCACCAATTTTGAATATCCCATTTTTTGCTTTGGTTTATTTAATGAGTTAAAATGCCTATCTCATTATTGTTCCATATTGCATTTCTCCCAGCAATTGAGTCAGAAAATGAAATTTAGAAAATGATATCATTCACCAGAATATAAGAAAAAGCATAAAATGCCTAGAAATAAACCGCCCCCCCCCAAAAAAAAGAGGTATAAGAGCTATAAAGGGAACATTATAAAATTTTTTGGACAGTAAATAAAGACTTAAATAAATGGAAAGAAATACCATGTTCTGAGATTATAAGATACAATACTGTAAAGATGGCAATTCTTTCTAATTTTTTAAACCTTATATAGAAGTGCAAGGTCCCAAGAATAGCCAAACACTCTTTTAAAAAGAACAAATTAGGAGAATTTACACTAGATATCAAGTGTTTTATAAAGTTACAGTAAATAAAACATTATGGTATTGGCACAGGGATAGATAAAAAGATAAGTGAAACAGAATGGAGGGAAAAAGAAATAACATATTCATGGGTACTTGATTTTTTTTAAACTGAAGTGGCAGTACAGAACAATAGGAAAAGAACAGAATTTTCAATAAATGAGTACAGGACCATTAAGTATTTATATGGGAAAAAAATAATTGGACTCCCATCCACAAAGAAAAATCAACGCCACATAAATTATAGACCAAAATTTGAAAGCAAAGTTATAAAGCATTTAGATGAAAATACTGGAGAATATCTTCATGACTCTGTGTAAGGAAAGATTTATTTAAACAAAGCACCCAAAGGACCATCCACATAGGAAAGAATTAATACATTCTTCAACCACATTAAAATGGAGAAATCATCACAAGACATCATTAAATGAATGAAAATACAAGCCAGAGCATGGGAAAAGATGTTTGAAGCCCATGTAACTAACCAAGGATTATCAGCAGTTGTCAAAGCTTTTGATTTCAGAAGTCCTTTATACCCTTAAAATCTAAGAACCCCAAGAACTTTTTTTTTTTTTTATGTGGGCTATAGCTATCAATATTTATCATGTTAGAAATAAATGGAGAAATTTCTAAACTTCAACAACATACCAGATATATCCTCTTGGCCACCAGAGCAATGCCATCATCACTCATCATGTTGCCTCTGCATCTCCAGTGTAACCCTCACCAGAGAGTGAGAGGAAAATGACAAATAACATCTCAGCGTTATTATGAAAATACCTGGAAGATCTTGGAAACCCCAAGGGTCCCTAGACTTCTCTTTGAAAACTCCTGCCCTAAAGAAGCTTAAAAAAAAAAAACCCTTGCGTACATTATTCCAGAACATGTGTACGAGCACCTTCATTGCTTGTAATAGCCTCCAACAAGAAAGAGATACAGATCCATCCCATCAAGAGCAGAATGAATAAATTAGAACACTCCACCCAAAAAAAAAAAAAATCAAACTAGTTGCTGTCGAGTCAATTCTGACTCATAGCGACCCTACAGGACAGAGTAGAACTGCCCCATAGGGTTTCCAAAGAGCTGCTTGTGGATTTGAACTGCTAATCTTTTGGTTAGCTGCCAAACACTTAACCACTGTGCCACCTGGGCTCCAGAATACTCCACAGCAATGTAAATGAATGAACTTCAGCTACACACAATCCATGAATGAAGTTTACACACAAATGTTGATCGAAAGAATTCAGACACAAATGAGAACATAGTGTATGATTCCATTTATGTGAAATCCAAAGAACATGAAAACTAAATTTTATTGTTTTGGGTATATCCATAGATGGTAAAAGGAAAAGAAAGGCAGGAAGGTGATTACTATAACATTTAAGATAGCAGTAACCTCCTGTATGCTGATTCTGTCTTTATTTAAAATTTTGTTATTTTGTTCATCATGATTTTTTTTTGTGTGTGTGTAAATATTGGGTAATCTAGAAGTACTGATCACTGAATTTTTTGGTGCCTCCACCTTAAATTTTGTATCAAGGCAAGTGCCTCATTCACCTCACGCTAGTGCTGGCCCTGGCAGTGGTAGGGGGGAGATAGCGAGTAGGATCAGAAAAGGACCCACAGGAGATAAGAGGTGGCAACAATACTCTGTTTCTTGACCTGAGCCTAGTTACACAGGTGCTTGCTTTGTATTCATGTATTATACTCTACATCTATATTTTATGTGCTTTTTTGATCCATGTCATATTTTATTAAAAATAGGTAACATGCATTTCTTAAACATGCTTTATATATTTATTGGCCATTTATTTTTCCTGTTTTGTGACTTATTTTAGCTAACATTTATTAAGAATCAACCATGTGCCAGGTACCTCACAACAATCTGTGGAGTGTTAATTGTCATCCTCATTTTATAGTTAACTGAGGTGGGAAAAATGACTTGCCCAAGGTCACACATAGCTGTTCATGCCATTTCTCTCCTTCATTTCTGTTCCTTTTGGTTGCATTTGAATACACGGGCCTGTCAGCATTTATCTCTCCTTCTCTTTCTCTCACACATACACAAACACACACACTTAAACATGAACAGAGGAAAAAATGAGGTAGGTCACTTTAGACACAGAAAGAACTGAGAAGCCAAGCCCCCTGCTAAGGAAGGGAGGGGAGGGGAGCAGGTGTAAAGATGGGAATAGACCACGGAAACCAAGCAATAGGGCTGTGAGGGGCAGCTCCAGGCTCGCCTAGAACAACAGTGGAACTACTAAAATGGGCAGAAATACACATTTCATTCAGCTTCTCATATCTTTTTCCACCCTCTAGATCTATTGGCCCTTCCACTTACTTCCTTTCAACCCTCAGGAAGATTCACTTGGTTTCTCCTCCCATGGAATTTTGTCTTATTATCTCCCTCCATTAAACCCTGTGTGTGCTGGGAGTAGGAAGACTGTGAGAAATTCATTGCGACTTGGTTTCTGAAAAGTTAAAGCATTTCATCACCTCTCACCACTCTGTTTCTGGCAGGCACCATGAGCCTTGCATGCCTTTTCTCTGCCTCAGCTTGCACGATGAGATTGCATTTTGCAAACACTGCTCCTGTACGGGCTTGAGGTGGACAAGCCTGTGCACCCAGGCTGAGTACTGCCCTAGTCCCGATTACGCCTGAAGGCATAGGCAGCAGGCTCCTGTCCATTTTGAATTAAAATTAAAATGTTGTCTTACTAGCCACTACTTTATTAGTAACTGGACTAGCTTCCATGTACCTTTATCTCCCATCACAGAGAAACTCAAGGAAGAAACAACCTTCAAAATGATCAGCCTGGCCAATATACCTCCTCCCGTAGTTCTCCCCAACTCTTCCCCCACCCCACCCCAAGCTTACTTACCAATGTACACAGGCTGTAGTAAAATTAATCTGCAAAGCACATTTGTAGATATTTACAACTAGTCCCTAGTAACATGGGGTCACCATGAGTCAGAAATCGACTTGATGGCAGCCAGTATTACATGGTTGATTAAAAATATCAGAAATTTCACTAACTAAACTTAAAATGCTTTTTGAAGGTCCGTAGTCATGATGCTCTTAAACCTAGATTTTTTTTTTTTTTAAATTTGGCAAATTATTTCACAAAGGCATTTCTTACACAGCAAAGGGCATTATTTCAGTGTTGGGATTTCTAGGGGAAGATTGAGTCCATACCTTAGTATAAAGACTACTTCTCAGTGTAGTTATTAAGCCATGTGTCTAAAATAGCAAACGATGGTGGAAAATGTTAAGTATTAACAAAGAAAACAAGCCTAATAATGTCCAACACTTATTTGGAGCTTTATATTTCTGCCTCTGTGATCAACTAGTGATGAAAAATTTAATAGACCTTATGTAAACTTCTATACCTTAAAAGTTTATAAGATCACTTTTTTCTCATAATTTCTTTCAATCTGCAGCACTCCTTGAAGGACAGGTTGTAAAAAGCCAAGTCTTGCCCATGAATTTCTGTGTCCTAATAAAAGCTTATTTGGGGAAAGTATATGTAATACATAATAACCTGTTATGGGGACAGGCCAGTGAGAGCAGCAGGCAGCCAACGCCCACTGGAGAAGGCATTTGTGAAAGATATCCCACGTTTTAAAAGAAAGTTTAACAGATTGTCTACCTTCTCCTACCATGAAGAAAAATAAATATCAATCCTTGCCCTCAAAACAACGTTTTCCCCCAAGTTTCTTCCAAGGGGCTGGACATCATTTTGCCTTTGAAATTTGAAAAAGGGGCAGGGAGAAAAGATTGTTTCACCCTGGGGGGTGGGGAAGATTAACTAAGTTCTTAGTAGCACACTCAACAACAGGTCTATAAAATAGATATCGTTAGTATGGTTGATGGAACAAACTCAAATAGATTGAACAAGGATAGCTTGCTAACGATTACCTGCAATATTTTAAAGAACCTGGAACAGAGCTGACTAGAAGCCAGGTGACAGACCATAATCCTAAGCATTTTCATTCCCACTTTAAGCCAAAATATCCAAGGGTACTCAAGCTCCCATTATATTCCCACTTTTTTTACTCACAATTGCCTCAGATTTCTAAGCCCAAAGAATTTGCCAGATCTAGACAATAAAGACACTGTGAAGCTAATTGATGTCATTAATAGTAGTAATACTATATTAGTTCAAAACAAATCCTTCGTCAACCAAGAGGTAACAAAACGTCAGTTTTCTTACCATGATGCTGCTGCTTTTTTTCTCTATAGAAACACCAAGAGAAGATGGGAAGTAAAAGGTAGCTGTGTGTGCATTACCAACATCAATCTTCTTACTTCTCAAAATAGCCGTGTCTCATCCTCATTCTTCCAGTCTACCCTGTTTAACTCTCACTAGCTCACTTACTGGCAGTGCTGCTCTCTCCCAGCACCAGAGCCAAATGACAGAAACTGTTTATATGAAAAGCACATGTAATAAGGGTGTGTTTGATTCAAGAGTTGAAAGAGTTAAAGAGGTGCGCCCTTTTTTGGGTATGATACTGAACCCAAAATTGCTGAACAGACAACAGAGGAAGTAGTAGGTAGGTTAGAGAAAGTTGCCCTGCATGCAGTAAGTTATAAGGAAAACCTGATTACACATGGATATGAAGGAGGGCAAAGCAAGGAGGCTATCTTAGCTTTCATTTTCTTGCTCTGGTGAACAGGTCAATTTTCTTCATGGCTGGGTTTTTGTTTTCTTTTGATTTACTTTAATTTCAGCTTGTATTTATCTGTGCTTTTAAAAAAGTCATAAAGTATATCCCACAAGCCACATCCCATGTAACATTACAAAAATATGTGTAAAGATGCAACATAATAATACAAAAGGCAAAAAATAAAATATGTTCACCTCATTAAATCCCAAATAACTCTTTCCAAGATTCATCAATAAATATAGCCCAACAATTAGAAATTACCAGAACATTTACTCTAATACCAAACAAAAAAAAAACCCACTGTTGACGAGTCGTTCCTGACTCATAATGACCCTATAGGACAGAGTAGAACTGCCCCATAGAGTTTCCAAGGAATGCCTGGTAGATTCAAACTGCTGACCTTTTTGTTAGCAGCTATAGCACTTAAAATTAACCACTACGCCACTAAGGTTTCCTTACTCTAATAGTTTCTAGTTATATGTGGCTTATCAGAAGCTTCCAGTATTTGGTAACGAGTTCCATTCTTCAACAAAATAGTCACACTTCAGTTAGACCTCTAATTAGTTGCCTTTATTTTTAGGTTATATAAATCAAGGGAAAAATGCTCTCCTATTTTTTTCATTATCACCACCAGAACAGAAACATTTATTAAGCACCTACTTGCTCATGCCGATGTGTGAGCCTATATTGATGATGATGAGTGTGAGGTGCTATTTCTAAGAAAAGTTATAAGAAGTAGATAGCTAAAAAAAAAAAAAAAACTCCACCTAATTAAAAAAAAATGTATATATATGTACTACAAACTTCTCTAGGTTTGGCAACAAACAATTCACTTTCTCCTGGTTTAAACTAGGCTGTAATTAATTTCTCCTGTAGCCTTCTATGAAAAAAAGATGAAATTTGAATAGACTTAGACGAAAATCTCCTAAAAGGAAAAAATATACATAATATTAAATATACCGATCACTTATAGAAATAAAAAAGGCTTATTTATGAAAAGACTTAAGGTCAGCTGCCAACTGTAACTGTATTTACAGAATGTCACATAGATCATTACATGAGGGCTCTCAGCATTCATTTATTCATTCAGTAGCATGAATTGGTTGCCAGATCTGTGTCAGGCTCAGCAGATTCTGGGATTAAAAGGCACAGTCTCTGCCATCGAGAAACTCACAATTTGGGGCATAGGGGAAGGAGGGAGGACAGATATGTGAAGACAGTACAATGCAATACTGTTATATAGAAGTGTGTAGGCATACGATGATAGCAACCATTCATGGAAGGCCTGTGTAGAAAAACTAGTAGTTTACTGAAAGGGTGGCATTTGAATTAACACTTAAAATATCCCAGCTCTGAACTTTCTCTCTCCCTTGCTTCTATCCGTCCTTTCTTCCCTCTTCTCTCCTTCCCTCCCTTCTTGCCTTCCTTCACTTCTTCCTTCTTTCCTTCCTTCCTTCCATCTGAAAAAATATTATGGCTGGTAGCAGATAAAAGCTTTACAATCTAATATTAATTTGGTAGCAATCATTTATATTAAAAACACTTATTTAGTACTTATGGCTATGCAAGTACTTTACAACATAATCCAAAAATAAAAGTTTTACTAATTCAACCTGGACAGAAAAAGGAATGTGAAACAATGAATATTTTCTATCAAGTACCTATAGAGCTTTGGTGGTGCAATGGTTAAGAACTTGGCTACTAACCAAAAGGTTGGCAGTTTGAATACACCAGTTGGTGCTTGGAAACCCTATGGGGCAATTCTACTCTGTCCTATAGGGTCACTATGAGTCGGAATCGACTTGACGGCAATGAGTTTGGTTTGGTTATCAAGCACCTACACTGTACTTACTATGTGAGGGATAGAGAATAGAAGGCTTATTTTGACTACAAGAATCTTATACCTACACGCTGTGCTGTAGAGTTGATTCCAACTCATAGCGATAGACGGAGCAGAGCTGCCCCACAGGGCTTCCAAGGCTGTAAATATTACAGAAGCAGACTGCCACTTCTTTTCTTCCGTGGAGCAGCTGGTGGGTTTGAACTGCCAACCTTTTGGTTAGCTGCTGAGTGCTTAACCACTGCATCACCAGGGCTCCCCTTGAAGCTTATAGACTTGTCTATAAAGCAACTATATAATTATCAATTATATAATTAACTGCTAAAGTGGTAGTAGAAACATTTGTAGTGCTTTAAGAATTCAAAGAAGTGGAGATAAGTGAGGATGTGCAGTCAGAAGACCACAGGAAGGACATAGGACCAAAGTTGAAGCACAGATTTAACAAGGCAAAGGGCAAGGAAAGGCACTGCAGGTGAAGGCAACAGACTGAAGAAAGGCAAGGAAGTGACAGGGGGCACAGGTGGCTAACAGGGGTCATGGGGCATGTTGAAGGTCAGTGGAATAAGAAATGAAAGGTTGAATAAGTAAGGTTAAGCTAGTTCGGGAAGGACCTTGAAAGGCAAGCCAAGAAGCCTAGGTATGATGTCATGGAAAATATGGAATCTTTGCAGGTTTTGAGCAGGGAAGTGAAATGATCCGAAGTCATGTTGGGGGAAGACCAGCGTGGCAGCCTTTGGTTGGTCTGACTGGATGGGGACCTGGAACCAGCAGTTCAGACAGGAGGTGCTAAGCAGAGAGAAGTGACCAGTGGAAATGGATGGAAAGAAAGATTCAAGAGTGACCAGGGCTGAGGAAAAGCAGTCACTGAACAAGAGGTGAATCCAAAATAACTCCATGGTTCAGAGTCTCGAACCCTAGAAGAATACTCCACTGGAGCATCAGGGGTTTGGATTGTGCCATGTTGAGCATATAGGCAACTAGAACCCATGTTCACCCTCAAAACTATAAATGTACATTGTTGTTGTTGTTAGGTGCCATCGAGCCAATTCCAACTCATACTGACCCTATGTACCACAGAATTAAACACCGCCCGGTCCTGAATCCTAAATGAGTCATATATTAGATCACACTTTGGTAGGGAAAATATAAATAACAGCTTATAAATGGCATCACTGTCTCTACTATAGAGCAATAAGTGTTATTATTCCCTATAAAACAGACAAGAGACACATTTATCTGCTGTCAGGCTCCACCAGCATTTTTGGTTTTGATCAGGAGTCACCCTTTCTGCACGCGGCCTCCAAGCCGCTGGCTCATGCTGAGCAACCTTTGTAGTGAGATGTTCACTAATAAGCACAAGTAATAATTTTTAATAACTACTCTGACATGACTTGTGGGTATTTCATCATTTGGTTTAAGTGAAGTGTTTGAGAAAAGGTTACGCTTTGTGATTATCTTAAGGAATGAACTAGAAATAGCAAGCCTTCAGTTTTGTTTTTAAACAAACCAATGAAATCCTTCTGCAAGATTTCATTAAGTTAACATCATACAGAGAGTGCAGATGAGAGGGAGATCTGCCAGTTTTATTTAGCTTCCCACTTCCCTCAAGGTATTATACTATTTCATTAGTATGATTGCTTTTAAGCACAAATTGAAAAGTGGTATGTGCTCAACATTAGCAAGATGACTTTTCACAGGGTGTGAGGAAAGGAGTGAGAAGCAGGCACACCTTCTACTTCCTGTCCCCACAACCGAGTTCCCCAGGGCTTATTCCAGCTTCGGAGCCTTCCCTCACATGCTCACACTTTCTCTACCTGTGTGAATCTGTATTCCAGAGCAGGAGGGCAGGAACAGCTGAAAGTTCCTCCCCTGACACTATGGCTGGGTCTCTGTTGAGGAGAGAGGTAGGATGAGATCCAAAGGAAAGTGAAATTGCCAGCACCTGGCTTTCTTCCCACATGTTGGCCCTGCCCTTCCATACAACTCTGGGAAAAAATATATATGAATATGTTTCAGCTACTAGTCACAGGCAGCATGTGTATAAATAAATGTAGATAGAATATGTGTTCACAGGGCCCAGCAAATCTTCCCAGTGCTAAAATTCAGTATTTAAAATTTCCCAAAAGAAATCATCTTTAAATTGTCATCATCTGTTTTAGTCTATTTATTCTATTGCACTGAGTTTTGACTAGCTCCTCTTTCATAGCCTCCCTGGTATGATGACGTTCCCTTGAAAAACACTACAGAATTTCCGTTCTGTCCTTATTCCTTAAACAAATCTCATTCCAGGTACAACTTCGGTTTAAAGATTGTTATGTCATAGTTGTTGCTCCCAAAAAGCTTATGCCCTCTGTTATGGATTGAATTGTGTCCCCCCAAAATGTGTGTCAACTTTGCAAGGCCATGATTTCCAGTATTATGTGATTGTCCACCATTTTGTCATCTGATGTGATTTTCCTACGTGTTATAAATCCTATCTCTATGATGTTAATGAGGCAGGGTTAGGGGCAGTTATGTTAAGGAGGCAGCACTCAGTCTACAAATCAGGTCACCTTTTGAGTCAACCTCTTTTGAGACATAAAAGAGAGAAGAGAGCAGAGAGACAAAGGGACCTCATACCACCAAGAAACAAGAGCCAGGAGAGTGCATCCTTTGGAGTTATGGCCCCTGCACTGAGAAACTCCTAGACCAGGGGAAGATTGATGACAAGGACCTTCCCCCGGAGCCAACAGAGAAAGACTTCCCCTAGAGCTGGTGCCCTGAATTCTGACTTCTAGCCTCCTAGGCTGTGAGAGAATAAATTTCTCTCTGTTAAAGCCATCCACTTGTATTTCTATTAGAGCAACACTAGATAACTAAGACACCCTCGTAATGGAAAAAACCTCCTTCCATTTGGATGAAATGGGGATTTCCATGGCTATTTTAAGAAACCAACAGCATTACATCACCCCAACTCTGCAGATATATTTTGAATAAAAAGTTGAGTAGAATTCTGAGAAGGAAATGACAATTGTAATGTGGTCTCATTGGATCAGGAGTTTTCCTACGGTTGGCTTTCTATGCCCTGCTGGAGGTATTAGTTTCTTCAGAGAAGACAAGATCTTGACATAGTTCTTTACATGTTTCTCAACCTATGCACTTTCGGAGTATATAATCCCTGTTTCCCCAACTATTAATTAAAAAACTCAACTGTGTCATTTAAATAGGATATTTTTGTGTTTGTTTCCTAGATTCAACATAAAGTACAACCAAACTAAAATGATCAAGGTTAAGAGATGGAAATATGCAATGTCTGCTCAGTGAGCTGCCAGTGGGAACCTTTGGTTGAGACATAGGGTTCCCATAGAGGTTGGGTGGGATTGTATTTGGTGGTCAACAGACAGTCATTGAAGGGATCAAGAGAAGTACATTTGTGCATTAATAAATATATAGACTATATGTAGCAATGAACAGGCAGCCAGCCATACAAGAAGATACTGCATTTGCTAAGTTGCTTAGATTTACATTAGAGTGAGGGTGTTTTTATTTACCCACCGTGAACCAGCAGGGCATCTCCTTGCTGTGATGGATAGTGAGCAAAGGCCCAGCATAACACTGTTATCTACATTTCCTTGAGTAAGAAGGTTTTTTTTTTTTTAACTTTGTTTTAGGTGAAAGTTTACAGAGCAAATTAGTTTCTCATTAAACAGTTACTAGACAAATTGTTTTGTGAAACTGGTTGCCAACTCCGTCGTATGACAATATTCTCCCCTTCTCTGTCCCAGGTTCCCTGTTTCCATTCACCCAGTTTTCCTATCTCTTCCTGCCTTCTCGTCTTTGCTCTTGGCCTGGTGTGCCCATTAGTCTTCTATGCATGAATTGAACTATGAGACACATTCCTTGCATGTGGTATTGTTTGCTCTATAGACCTGTCTAATCTTTGGCTGAAAGGTGAACCTCAGGAGTGACTCCAGTACTGAGTTAAAAGGGTATCCAGGGAGAGTAAGAGGGTTTTGAAAATCACAATTTAAATGAAGCAGCCTGAACTCTAACAGACTTGTGGATTCAATGCTAAAAAGGATAAACTAAAAAAAAGGTCCACCAAAAGATGAACTTATAAACAAAATGTGGAATATATATACAATGGAGTATTATTTTGCCATAAAGAAAAACAAAGTTCTGATACATGCTACAACATGGATGAAGCCTGTCCTGAGTGAAATGAGTCACAAAAGGACAAATAGTGTATATGATCCCACTTACATGAAGTATCTCGAAGAGGCAAATGTATAGAGACCAAAGTTTATTAGTGGTTACCAGGGGCAAGGGACGGGAAAAGAGGGAGTCATTGCTTAAGGGTCATTGAGCTTCTGTTAAGGGTGATGGAAAATTTGGGAAATGGAAATGGTGATGGTTGTGCAACATGATGAATGTAATCAATGTCACCGAATTGTACATGTAAAAAAAATTTGAGATAGCAAGTGTTTTACGTGTGTATATATACACATATATACAGTTAACACAATAAAAATTATTTGTGGAAAATTTTATGCAATATATATTTTACCACAATAAAAAACACCCTTTTTGTATTTTGATTGCAATAGTGTTATAAATATGAGGTGAATAAATGTCATTCAAGTATTCAGGAATACAGGAGGCCTCTTCCTGATGTCTCAATGAAGTTTCCAGTTTTTAATATATATAAAAAAAAAACTCAGCAGAAGAGAAAACAATGGCCTGGAGAGGTTTATCTCAGTTATGATGAAGTAAGAGTAAGACTGAGAATAGAATTAGGAGAGAGATTTTAGTAGATAACAACTCTTATGAGGAAAGCTTACTCTAAACTCTAGAACTCTAGAGTGACTAAGGTGACTCTATGCTTTTTATTAACTAAATATGACAGATGTGAAGTTGGTATATTAGTCACAAACTAGATTTGTGTGCTTGAATACGTGTGTTTGCTTTAATGCTGAAACTTAGATGAACTGTTTTAAAAACATATATTTAGAAACTGAAGGATAGGCAAATGTTCCAGGATAAGTGCAAAAATTGAATGCAATTGTCAGTTGTCCTTAGTTATATCATAATTGTGTCACTGATCTTGACATATTAGCTGAATTAAGTTCCTTTTAAGGGTCCATCTTGTCTCCTCTCATGATCTTCTTCCTTTTCTTTCTCTTATCAATTTTATTTTTAATTCTCTCGGAAATGTAATCTCTGTTGTCCCTTGGGAACATCCAGCCATCTTCTGAAGGGCTCTCTGCTAGTCTGTTTCCATGCCATTGATGCCATGTCACATTCATTTGACAGACTGGATGCTACTCAGGCTGTGGAAGTTAGGACAGGTCTGAAGTCACACAGGAAGAGCCAAGGTGAGGCACTCTCCAGGGGCCCCTTCTCCCTGGTCGCAAAGGACGATTCTGTCTGAATTCAGGAGGTGGCCTAACCTGCTAGTTAATGGTTCTGCAATTCCTAGGCTGCTGCTTCAGCCCTGAACTGTTCTCCCTACTTCCACCCTTGCCCCCTTCAGTTTGTTCTGCACACCACAGCCAGGGTGATCCTTTTAAAATGGTAAATAAGACCATGTCACTCCCCTGCTTAAAAGTCCATAACGGCTTCCATTACATCCAGAAGGAAATTCAAAGCTCTTACAATGGCCCTCAAGCCCCTGCTTGATCTGGCCCTTGCCTGCCTCGCTACATTCAAACCCTCCTGCTCTCTGCCTTATTCACTTCCCTCCAGCCCCTGGTCCCTACCGTTCCTCAGTCATGCCAAGGGCCTTTCCATGTATTGTTCTTTCCTCTGGAGGGCCTCTTCCCCAGGTGTCCACATGGTCAATATTCACTTCCCAGGGCTTGCTGAGAGGCCTTCCATGACCCTATCTAAAATGATGCTTCCTTGTCATCATTTTCTATTTCCTTTATCTGTGCTGTTTTTCCTTCTGGCACCTATCTGTAGCTAACAATATAATATGTACCTATTTGTTTATTATTAGTTTCTCCCATTAGAAGGTAAGCTCCCTGAGAACCGGGATTTTATGTCTTGCTCACCCTAAATCCCCAGAGCCTAGAAAAACTGGCTCATAATAGGTACTTGAGAAACAATTGCTGAATCAATAAATGCATTTCATAGAATTGTTCTAAAATGAAAGGCTTAAAGTCTGGTCTGTTCAGCACACAAATGCCTGACTGGGAGAGAAGGTGTGTCAGTCAGGTCCTTCAGGAAAGAAGGCACAGGAGGAGAGGGATGAGTTAACGAATTTAATAAAAGGACAGAGCCCCTGGGTGGTACAACTGGTTAACAAGCTTCGCTGCTCACTAAAAGGCTGGAGGTTCAAGTCTACCCAGAGGTGCCTTGGGAGACAGGCCTGGCAAACTACTTCAAAAAAATTGACCATTGAAAACCCTATGGAGCACAGTTCTACCCTGATGCACAGGGAGTTGCCGTGAGTTGGCATCAGGGCAGCAACAGGTTTTAATTTCAATAAAGGGACAAATGTGTGCCCAAAGTATAGGCATAGTTCCCATACCCCAGGGCTAATAACAGGCCCAAAGGGCAAGAGGAAGCAGTTGCCAGAACAGGCAGGCAGAGAGGGTTGTTCTAAAAGGGCATCGATAGGAGCTGAGGGACACGGCCAGCCTGTGACCCCACGGTGAGGGGTCCAGGAGAATGAATACCCTGTCCTTACTTCCCTCCCTCTCTCTCCAACTCCCCTTTGGACAAACCCAACAGAAAGCCAGAGGACCAAAGAGCCTGTTGATTTAGTCCATGCGGAACACAGAGCAGGGTACAGAGGGACGGAGCGGGATCCGGAAGGGCTAATGGAGGATATCTAGCAGAGAAGACAAAGGAATCTTTAGGGGTATGAATAATCTGGGCTTCTTGCTGTTTCTGACAGAGTGGAGATGCAGATGAGATAGATTAAGGAGTGTAAGAGCTGAAGCCTTGGTCACCATAAAGAGCAGCAAGGGGTATTGCAGACATATGAGTGATTTTTTAAGGGACTGCCAAGTGTGTCTTATCTCATCTCACATAATTTAATTCTACTGGCTAGTAAATTTTGTAATTGTTCTCTTTACAAATATAGCTTGTCAGAGTTGACAAAGTTGCTCGAAGCTGAACTTTCATCTCCATAATGGAGCCAAATTTCTGTTAATGCCCAAATCCTCTTGATACCTCTGGGCTATAGTGAGCAATCCTAACTTGGTCACAGGGTCAGACAAGCCCTCCTTATGCCTGGCCCCACCTTTGCCTGCTCTACTGTACTTAATCAAAACCAACGGCCCTTGGGGCTTACTCTTTACACTTCCCTATGTCCTGGCAATCAGCTCTGCAATTACGTCTTCCCTGGAGCATGTCACTAGGAAAACAGACTGTATTTCTGGCAAAAATGGATGGTGACCTCTATCTCATACCATATATATAAATTAACTCATAATGGATCAGAGACCTAAATGTCAATGTTAAAATTATAAAACTTTTGGAAGAAAACATAGGTGTCTTTGTGACTTTGGGTTAGGCAATGGTTTCTTAGATATAATACCTCAAGCATAACCAACAAAAACAACAAAAAGATAAATTGGACATTATTAAAATTAAAAATGTTACATGCTTCAAAGGACACTATCAAGAAAGTGGAAACACAACCACAGAACGTGAAAAATATGTGCAAATTGTATATCTAATTCACTACCAGTTGCCTTTGAGCTGACTGACTCATGGCAACCTCAATGTGTCAGAGCAGAACTGTGCTCCATAGGATTTTCAATAGTTGCTGTTTTGAAAGTAGATTGCCTTCTGAGGTGCCTCAGCATGGACTTGAACAGCCAACCTTTAGGTTAGTAGCCAAGGACATTAACAATTTGCACCACTCAGGGACTCCATATATCTTGATAGGGGATTACTACTCAGCATATATAAAAACTCCTACAGCTCGACAATAAAAATACAAATAACTCAATTTTTAAAGTAGAAAAATGATTTGAATTGACATTTCTCTAAAGAAGATATACAAAGGACCAATAAATGCATGAAAAAAATGTTCAACATTATCAGTCATTAGGGAAATGCAAATCAAAACTACAATGAGATACCACTTCACAACCACTAAGATAACAACAATCAAGACAACAGAAAAAAAAAAGGATTGGCTACGGCACTGGGTTTTTGGGTAGGATGTGGAGAAATTGAAACCCTTGTACATTGCTGGTAGGATTGTAAAACAGTGCCTCTGCTTTGGAAAAACAGTTTGACAGTCCCCTAAAAGGTTAAACATAGAGTTACCATATGACCCAGGAATTCCACTCCTAGGTATATAACCAAGAGAACTGAAAACATATGTCCACACACACACACACAAAAAAAAAACTTATATAGTAATATTCATAACAGTATTATTCATTCATTCCTGTTGTCGCTACTGTTGAGTCGATTCTGACTCATAGTGACCAGGTGGGACAGAATAGAACTGCCCCATAGGTTTTCCAAGGAGTGGCTGGTAGATTTGAACTGCTGATCTTTTGGTTAGTAGCTGAGGTCTTAACCACTCTGCCACTAGGGCTCCAGTATTTTTCATCAGAGCCCCAAATCAGGAACAATCCAAATGTCCATCAACTAATGAATGGATAAAAAAAAAAGTCATACCCATATATCATGGATTAAATTGTGCCCCCCCAAAATGTGTGTCAACTTGGCTAGATCATGATTTCCTTGTATGATTGTCTGCCATTTTATCTTCTGATGTGGTTTCTCTATGTGTTGTAAATCCTATTCACTGTGATGTAATAAGATAGATTAGCGGCAGTTATATTGTTGAGGTCTAAAAGATTAGTGTCTTAAGCCAGTCTTTTTTGAGATATAAAAGAGACAAACGAGCAGAGAGACATGGGGACCTCATACCACCAAGAAAGCAGTGTCTGGAGCAGAGTGTGCCCTTTGGACCTGAGGTTCCTGCGCTGAGATGTTCCCAGACCAAGAGAAGACTGATGACAAAGACGTTCCTCCAGAGCCGACAGAAAGAGAAAGCCTTCCCCTGGCACTGACGCCCTGAACTTGGACTTGTAGCCTACTAGAGAGTGAGAGAATAAATTTCTCTTTGTTAAAGCCATCTACTTGTGGTATTTCTGTTATAGCAGCACTAGATGACTAAGATACCATATAATAGAATATTATTCAGCAATTAAAAATAATGAACAGTGATACATACTACAACATGGATAAACCTTAAAAACATCATGCTAAGTGAAAGAAGCCAAACCCAAAATGCCATATATTGTGATTCCACTTATATCATATGTCCAGAATAGGCAAATTCATAGAAAAAGAAAGTAGACTAGTGGTCATCAGGGGCTGAGAGAAAGAGGGAATGGAAAGTGACTCTGGGATTTCTTTTCTGGGCTGATGAAAATGTTCTGGGATTAAACAGTGGTGATAGTTGCACAACCTTGTGAATGTACTTTTTTTTTTTTTTGGAGAAGATTTACTTCTTTTAATCATCTGTTCAGGGAAGATACGGAATGTACCGTGTTCATTTCTAGCTCTGATCTTCTACTTGGAGAGGGGACAAGTTGGAGATGAGGGAACAATGGAAGTGGGGGACAAGGATGCTCAGTAGAGGACTTTGCTGACTATAGGGTCATTAAGAGGTGCGCTGGGAAGTAAAGCAGTGGGCTGGGAATCAGATGGCTGTGAGAAGAATGTAGAAGGGGAATTGGGGCTGTGGCCACAGCTTCTTTCCCCCAGCCTGCGGAGCTGGACATGACCTTCAGGATGAGAGGCTGTCCCCTGAAGAAGGCAGCATGCTGAGTTTACAATTGGGGGCATTTTAAAAGCAAATAAAAGTGCTGTTTGATGTAATTCACGGCCTCTACTTACAGGCAAAGTCAATGGTTGTTGTTATTTGTCATTGAGTCAGCTCCAATTCACGGTGTATAGCAGAATGAAACATTGCCTGGTCCTGTGCATGTTCACGACCATTGTTTATGAGTCCACTGTTTTGGCTATTGTGTCAATCTATCTCATTGAGAGTGCCTTCATTTTTGCTGACCCTCTGCTTTACCGAATATGATGTCTCTTTCTAGGGATTGGTCTTTACTGATGATGTGTCCAAAGTAAGGGAGTCAGTCTTATCATCTGTCTTAGTCATCTTGTCCTGCTATAACAGAAATACCAGAAGTGGATGCCTTTAACAGAGAAATTTATTCTCTCACAGTTTAGGAGGCTAGAAGTCCAAATTCAGGGCGTCAGCTCCAGGGGAAGGCTTTCTCTCTGCATCAGATCTGGAGGAAGGTCCTTGTCATCAATCTTCCCTTGTACTAGCAGATTCTCAGCACAGGTACCCTGAGTCCAAAGGATGTACTATTCTCCTGGCTCTTGTTTCTTGGTGTTACGAGGTCTCCCGGTCTCTCTGCTCACTTCTCTCTTTTATATCACAAAAGAGATTGGCTTAAATTGTAGATTAGTCTTGTAGATTGAGTCTACATAACTGCCACTAATCCCACCTCATTCACATCATAGAGGCAGGATTTACAACACATAGGAAAATCACAACAGATGACAAAATGGTGGACAATCACATAATACTGGGAATCATGACCTAGCCAAGCTGACAGATATTTTGGGGGGACACAATTCAATCTATGATACTATCCTTGCTTCTAAGGAACATTCTGTTTGTTTATCTTCTAAGACTGATTTGTTCATTCTTCTGGCAGTCCATGGTATATTCAATACTCTGCACCAACTTTATCAATTTTTCTTCTATCTTCCTTTTTCAGCATCCAACTTTTGCGTGCATATGAGACGACCGAAAAGACCACTGCTTGAGTCAGATCCACTTTAGTCATTAAAGTGACATGTTTGCTTGTAAGAACTAGAAAGAGGTCTTCTGTACCAGATTTGCCCAATGCGATACATTATTTGATTTCTTCACGACTGCTTCCATGGACATAGATTGCTGATCCAAGTAATATGAAATCTTTGAGAACTTCAATTTCTTCTCCATTTATCATGATGTTGTTGCAAGGATTTTCGTTTTGTTCACTTTCAGTTGTAGAAGTCAACTACACTACTCATTACCGAGTTTTAAAGGCCAAATCCCATTAAAATGAGTTAGGAGAGAGCCTAAAAATTCTTTTAGTGCTGGACTTTCTTTTTTTTTCTATTGTGCATTAGGTGAAACTTTACACAGCAAATTAGTTTCCCATTCAATAGTTTGTACAAAAAGTATTTCATGACCTTGGTTTTATTCCCCACAATGTTCCAGCACTCTCTCCATTTCACCTTGGGTTCTCCATTTTCTTTAGTCCTGATTTTCTATCCTGCCTTTTCATCTTTGCTTTTGAGCAGATATTGCCCTTTTGATCTCCTATAATTCATTGTTCTAAGGAGTACGTTTCTCTTGGGTGTTATTTTTTAGTCTCTTGGGCTTGTCTATTGTCTGGCTGGGAGGTGGTCTCTGGGAATGGGTTCAGTTCCAGGTCAGAAGAGTGTCTTAGGGCCATAGTCTCAGGGATTCTTCCAGACTCTGTCAGACCATTAAGTTTGGTCTTTTTTATGAATTTGATTTTTTGTTCTGCAATTTTTCTCCTGCTCTGTTCAGAATGAACTGTATACTTTTAAAGGGTAAATTTTATGGTATATGAATTATATCTCAATTTTTGAAAATGGACGATGAACAACAATGAAGTGAAACTACTAGCCTAAGGAAACTAATACAATTGTTAAAAATCTGAATTTTCAAGAAAAAAACAATGGTGGCCCTGAAACAATACAAGGGCCCAAATCTTTTAAAGCACCAGGGGAGTCCTTTTCACTATTATTCTACTGGCAGTTGTAGAAAGGGAAATGGAAAGAAGGGAGAATAGAAATTGAGGTCTATGGAGTGCCTCCCCTGAGTCAGGAGCTTTATTAAAGCCTGTGGTCTCTCTCTAACAAGGGGCGCAAGAAGTATGATGTTTCTAATTGAGGTTAAATACTCATGTATATTGAGACAGTGACGGGAATTCCTGTTCCTGGTGGCACAATGGTTAAGCACTGGGCTGCTAACCAAAGGTTGGCAGTTCAAACACACACAGAGGCTGTGTAGAAGAAAGACATGGCAATCTGTTCCCATAAAGATTACAGCCTTGAAAACCCTAGGGGGCAGTTCTCCTCTGTCACCTGGGGTAGCTCTGAGTCAGAATTGACTTGACGGCACCCAACAACAAGATAAAATCATATCTCATAAGATATACCACAAATGAACATGTTTTAGTATAAATTCTTATAAATTACATAATTATATTGCATTAGATTTGTGTGTATGTTAAGAACATTTTTTTTTTTTTATATATATACTTCCAAGTACAGATTTATTATAGCAAAAGGATACAAATCAGGATCAGCATAAAGAAGAGGCACATGGAGCAAGATATGGGAGGGCTCTCAGTGCAAAGCTTCCATGTCTCAAAAGGGTGCACTACCCTCCCATGTGCATTGATGACTTTCACCAACCAGGAAACTCTTGGAAGATCCATGTCCAGAGCCTTTATTGGTTTCACTGAATAGTCAGGATTGAGGCCTCATTGAATATGCATGAGTGGTTAAATTATGATCAATCCTTCCCTTCCTGAGATTAGCCTTTGTGGCCTGGCCATCCCCCATTCGTTTGCGCAAATCCTCAATTGTTGTCTAAAGGTTTTAGATTTAAAAGGCACCTTAAGTATTTAGGAAATTCCAAGGTTATCTCTCAGGAACCAGGGACAAAGACCACTTTGAGCAAATTGAGCTCTTTGTCTCATACCCTGATAGTCCCTTAAATGATGCTAGTTATCCCCTTACTGGCTATTCACAAACCTCAATAGTTTCTCTCTTTGGAGCAACTGTATCTACAGCAACCAAAATCTCTCCAGATTTTGATACCCCATGACTTTGTTGGAGAGGGAGATTATGTTTTTCTTCCTGCTTTCCTTCCAAAAAGCTATCCAAGTGATTAACACAGTAAATATATTTCTGATTTACTGCAGTGTCTGCCAGAATATTCTATATAACAGCTTCATTATTCTACTTTTTTTTCCCTTGTCATTCACCTGCACCTGGGATTTTATATGCATTGGGGTCCAGAGTAGAGGAGTAAAATTCCTTAAAACTTCAGCACATTATTACCTTTTCCAGGTTTCTGGGTACATCATATATCTTTTTTTTTAAGTAATATTTTGTGTTTTAGGTGAAAATTCACATAGCAAATCAGATTCCCATTTAATTTGCAAACCTGATCCAAATTCTAACTACATTTTTTAATGAGATGGAGAAACAAATCACCAACTTCATAGGAAAGGGAAGAGGCCTGAAAAAGTAAAGCATTACTGAAGAAGAACAAAGTAGGAGGCCTTACACTACCTGATTTTAGAACATATTATACGGCCACACTAGTCAAAACAGCCTGCTACTGGTACAACAACAGATACATAAACCAATGGAACAGAATTGAAAATCCAGACGTAAATTCATCCACCTATGAGCAGCTGATATTTGACAAAGGCTTAAAGTCCATTAAATGAGGAAAAGACAATCTCTTTAACAAATGGTGCTGGCATAACTGGATATCCATCTGCAAAAAAATGAAAGAAGACCCATACTTCACACCATGCGTACAAGCTAACTCAAAATGAATCAAAGGCCTAAATATAAAATCTAAAACAATAAAGATCATGGAACAAAAAAATAGGGACAAGGCTAGGAACCCTAATACATGGCATAAACAGAATAGATTCCCATTTAAAAATTTTTGTACAAATTGTTCCGTGACATTGGTTGCATTTTCCACAAAGTGTCAGCATTCTCATTATTTCCATTCTGTTTGTTCTGTTTTCATCAATCTAACTTTCTGCCCCTCCTTACCTTCTTTGTTTTAGGGTAAATGTTAACCATTTCATCTCATACGGTTGATTATTTAAGGACGCACAGTACTCACGGATGATATTGTTTATTTTATAAGCCAGTCTGTTATTGTTTATTTTATAAGCCAGTCTATTATTTGGATGAAAGGTAACCTCTGGGAGTGGCTTCAGTTCCAAGTTCAAAGGGTGTCTTGGGGCAATAGTCTTGAAGGTTCCCCTAGTCTCTAATGTCCAGTAAGTCTGGCTTTTTTTAGAAATTTGAGTTTTGTTTTACTTTTTTCTCATATTCTATCTGAGACCTACTATTGTGTCTGTGGTCAGAATAGTCGGCAGTGGTAGTGGGGCACCATCTAGTACTTCTGGTCTTAGGCTAGATGAGGGCATGGTTTGTGTGGGCTATTACTCCTATGGACTAATTTCTCCTTTGAGTCTTGATTTCCTTCATTCTCTTTTATTCCAGACAAGTAGAGATCAATAGTTGTATTTTAGATGGCCACTCTCAAATTTTTAAGACCCCAGACACTGCTCACCAAATGAGGATGTAGAACATTATCTTTATGATCTATGTTATGCCAATTGACCAAGTTGTCCCACCAGACTACAGTCCTAAGCCTTTTAACCCACTAAACTAATCCCGCAAGGTGCCTGGATATGTCTAGGAAGTCTTCATAACTATGCACCCTATGTGCTTTATTACATATATAAATATATATGCAGCACACACAAACATGTATGTACATATACGTACAGATACACCTATACACGCACATGCATGTACTCACATATGTCTTCCAATACACATATGCACACATATATCTACCTATGTGAAGCCCTGGTGGTGCAGTAACTAAGCCTTGGGCTGCTAACCAAAAAATTGGCAGTTTGAGTTCAACAGCCCATCCTTGGAAATCCTGTGGGGCAGTTCTACTCTGTCCTGTAGGGTTGCTATGAGTTGGAATCAACTCAATTTCAATGGGTTTGGTGGTTTTTTAATCTACCTATGTAGCCACAACATTATTTCTGTTGGTGTAAAATTGTATGTTATAGCATTTACCAAAATCGTCCCTTATCCTTGCATACTTCTTAGTGTCTTCACTTACCTTGGTCAACTTGTACAGAGTTCTCCCATATTGGGTATTGCCTTTCCCATCACCAAAAATAGTATGTATCTACTATCTAGACTCAGCAGCAATGGGTTTGGTTTTTGGTTTACTATCTAGAAAGTGATTCCCTCTCCCTCCAACTCCCATCCCTGGAAACCATCAAAGAATGCTGCTTT
The DNA here is from genome assembly GCF_024166365.1 of Elephas maximus indicus. Taxonomy (NCBI): domain Eukaryota; kingdom Metazoa; phylum Chordata; class Mammalia; order Proboscidea; family Elephantidae; genus Elephas; species Elephas maximus. Next base: position 172,194,679 of record NC_064819.1, on the reverse strand, counting down.
CTGTGTGTACACCTATTCTAAGAACATTAATTTCTTAAAACTAAACATTTAGAACTTACTGTCTTAGTTATTTAGTGCTTCTCTAACAGAAATACCACAAGTGGTTGGATTTAACAAAGAGAAATTTACTCTCACAGTCTAGGAGGCTAGAGGTCCAAATTCAGGGTACCAGCTCCAGGGGAAGGCTTCCTTTCTCTGTCTGCTCTGGGGGAAGCTCCTTGTCATCAATCTTTCCTGGGTGAGAAGCTTCTCAGTGCAAGGATGCAGTGTTTTTCTGGCTCTTGTTTCTTGGAGGTATGAGGTCCCCCATGTCTCTCTGCTCACTTCTCTGTTTTTTGGCTCAAAGAGATTGACTTAAGACACAACCTAATCTTGTAGACTGAGTCCTGCCTCATTAACATAACTGCTTCTAATCCCACCTCATTAACATCATAAAGGTAGGATTTATGACACATAGGAAAATCACATCAGATGACAAAATGGTGGAAATCACACAATACTGGGAATCGTGGACTTGCCAAGCGGGCATACATTTTTTTGGGAAGAGGACACAATTCATCCATAACACATACCGTTATCTTTGCAATCATATTGGCATTTGTTTGCTTATTTTTTAATGTATTAAGAGCTTCTAAAGTGGAAGTGATCCAGGTCTCTCTTAATTTCTGAGGATTCCTTAATTTCTTAATAATCTAATGCCCACAGCCATTCTAAGAAATAAATATTATTGTCCCTATTTTATAAATGAGAAAAGTGAGGCTCAGCAAGCCTACATCAATTGACCTGTCTTATAAAGTTACTAAGTGTTGTAACTGGGGTTTGGATCCAGGTCTCTTTGATATCAAAACTCATGGTGCCACTTTTGCACACTGAAGAATATGAAACGTGAAAATGTAGGTTTTCTCCATTTAAGATGCACCACAGCCAAGGTCCCAGGCACCACAATGGTATCCTTATGTACAGTGTTACTCATAGCTGGGCTACTGACAGGGCTGCTGAGAGAACTGCTTACATCCTGCTGAGATCCTTCCCCAAAAGTTTGCTGCTCCTTTGAGGAAGGATATACAACTGATAAACTTGTAAAGAAAAAAAATCACAGCCTGTATTTGACCAGAGATATAAAAAAATCTTTGCAGGACCTTCCCTCCCTCCTTTAAAGAGAGGCGCACATACTAGAGCAAAAACGTCACCTCAGGTTTCTCACTACGCTATAGCTCCCCAAGCCCATTGTCCTCGAGTTGATTCTGACTCAAAGTGACCCTATAGGACAGAGTAGTACTGCCCCATAGAGTCTCCAAGGAACAGCTGGTGGATTCAAACTGCTGACCTTTTGGTTAGCAGCCAAGCTCTTAACCACTGTACAACCAGGGCTCCACATTAGAGCAGAGCTTGATATCTTCATGTTGGACAGATCTTACAGGATCCAGAGACCTGAAATAAAGAGACAGTGTCTTCGCCTAGCATTGTGCAGGAAAGAGAGTAGAGAAGGAATGTCATTGTTTTTGTTAGGTGCCATCGAGTTGGTTCTGACTCATAACAACCCTATGTACAACAGAATGAAACAGTGCCTGGTCCTGGGCCATCCTCACAATTGTTGCCATGCTTGAGGCCATTGTTGCAGCCACTATGTCAATCCATTTCATCAAAACCCTTCTTCTTTTTCACTGACCCTCCACTTAACCAAGCATGATGTCCTTCCCCAGGGACTGATCTCTCCTGATAATATGTCCAAGGTATATAAGAAGTAGTCTCACCATCCTTGCTTCCAAGGAGCTTTCTGCTTGTACTTCTTCCAAGACAAATTGGTTCATTCTTCTGGCAGTCCATGGTATATTCAGTACTCTATGCCAACACCACAACTCAGAGGCGTCAATTCTTCTTCAGTCTTCCTTATTCATTGTTCAGCTTTCACATGCATATGAGGCGACTGAAAATACCATGGCTTGAGTCAGGCCCATCTTAGTCTTCAAGGTGACATCTTTGCTTTTCAACAATTTAAAGAGTTCTTTTGCAGCAAATTTGTCTAATGCAATGCATCTTTTGATTTCTTGACTGCTGCTTCCATAGGTGTTGATTGTGGATCCAAGTAAAATGAAATCCTTGAGAACTTCAATCTTTTCTCCGTTTATTATCATGTGGCTTATTGGTCCAGTTGTGAGGATTTTTGTTTTGTTTATTATGAGGTATAATCCATACTGAAAGCTGTAGTCCTTGGTTGTCATCAGTAAGTGCCTCAAGTCCTCTTCACTTTCAGCAAGGAAGGTTGTGTCATCTGCATAACCCAAAAACCAAACCCACTGCAGTTTAGTTGATTCCGACTCATAGCAACCCTATAGGACAGAGTAGAACTGCCCCACAGAGTTTCCAAGGAGCGCCTGGTGAATTCGAACTGCCGACCTTTTGGTTAGCAGCCGTAGCTCTTAACCACTACGCCACCAGGGTTTCCATCTGCATAACACAGGTTGTTAATGAGTCTTCCTCCAATCCTGATCCTTTAATCTGTATGCTGAGCAAGTAATCAGAGAAGCTAGGCTATATGTTCTAAATCATATAGCCTAGCTTCTCGGATTACTTGCTCAGCATACACATGGAATAAGTATGGTAAAAGGATACCCTGACGCACACCTTTTCTGACTTTAAACCACGCGGTATCCCCTCGTTCTGTCCGAACAACTGCCTCTTGATCTATGTAGAGATTCCTCATGAGCACAATTAACTGTTCTGGAATTCCATTCTTCATAATGTCATCCATAATTTGTTACGATCAACACCATCAAATGCCTTTGCATAGTCAATAAAACACAGGTAAACACCCACACAAATTAAAAGTTTGTAAAAATTTCTGGATATATGCTACATAAACACAAAAGGTTAAATGTATTCTCATTTTTTAGAGGAGGAAACTTAAGGTAAGAGTAACTTTTCTAAGGTCTTGCAGCAAGTCTAGCCAAAATTCACACAAAGTCTGCCTGACCCTCTAGAGGCTACTCCTCCCATTACCATAGCATGTGAGTGGCAGTACAGAACAGTGGTTAAGACACAGATTTCAGATCTATGCTGCGTAAGTTCAAATCCCAGCTCTGACACTTATTAGCAAGTGGCCTTGACCAAGTTAAGAGACCTCTATTCCTCAGTTTTCTCATCTGGAAAATAGGAATAATAATTGTATCTACCTCATAGAGTTATTATAAGAATTAAACAAGTTAATACTTGTATTTAGAACAGTGCCTGGTGTATAATAAAGGCTATGTAAGAATTTGCCATTATTATTCTATACAATTGATCCAAATCAAAACAGTACAAGATAATGAGCAGGGGAAGTAAAAATATCTACAGGTACAGATGAAGCAGGATGTAAAAATGAAATTCTTTCAGCTCAGTTTCAGCTAAGTTCCCATCACATTTCAAAATGAGGTGCTAGACCGCCTATGCCAGAACTTACAAAGGTGATGTCTCAAAGTACAAGAAACTTTGGAGTTGAAGAAGCTATGAAAGAGATCACAAAGTACAAAGTATTGCAAACTGGGCTATTTAAATCAACAGGAAATTATCCTCACAGTTCTAGAGGTTAGAAGTCCAAAATCAAAGGTGTCAGCAGGGTCATATTCCCTCCAGAAGCTCTAGGGGAGAACTCTTCCTTGCCTTTTCCAGCTTCTGGTGGCTTCTGCTATTCTTTGCTTGTGGCAGCATCACTCCAATCTCTGCCTCCATCTTCACATGGCTGTCTTCCCTGTGTCTGTCTTTGTGGCTTTTCTCATCTTCTTACAAGGACACCAGTCATACTGGATTGGGGCCGCCCTATTCCAGTATGACCTCATCTTAACTTGACTACATCAGCAAAGACTCTATTTGCAAATAAGTCACATTCACATGTACTGGGGGTTAGGATTTCAACAAATTTTTGTGGGGTGGGGGCGGTGCAATTCAACCCACAACACACCGAGCCCTCCTCAAAATATACAAAGTTGGGCTGAGTCCAGCTTGACGGAGTGACCTAAACATGAGAAATACTCAAATCATAGCAGAAGCACCTTCTAGACTATAAGGGGAGGGAGTATGAGATCAGATATAAAGCAAGGTTAAACTTGTCTGACTCATGGCAACTTGATGTATAACAGAGCGGAACGTTTCCATGTCCTGCACCACCTTCATGATCGTTGGTATGTTTGAGTTCATTGTTGAGCCTATGGTGTCAATCCACCCCATTGAGGGTTTCCCTTGTTTTTGTTGGCCCTTCACTTTACCAAACACGATGTCCTTTTCTAATCATTCATCTTCCTTAACGTTGTGTCCAAAGTACATGAGACGAAGTCTTGCCATCCTTGCTTCCAAGCGTTCTCGTTGTATTTCTTCCGAGACTGATTTGTTCGTTCTTCTGTCAGTCCAGGGTATATTCAATACTCTTCATCAACCCAACAATTTGAATGCATCAGTTCTCCTTCTGTCTTCTTTTTTCATTGTCCAGCTTTCATATGCACATGAGGTGACTGAAAAGATCATGGCTTGAGTCAGGTGCACCTTAGTCACATCTTCACTTTTGAAAATTTTGAAGAAGTCTTTTGCAGCAGATTTGTCCAGTTCAATACATCATTTGATTTCTTGACTGTTGCTTGCATGGACATTGATTGTTGGTCCAAGTAGAATGAAATCTCTGACAAGTTCAATATCTTTACATCATGAAAGATATGCATGTTTAATTGGTGGAATTGATTTCTGTTAAAGTATGTGCTCTTGATGTTAGAGCCCACCAGAACTGTGTCCATTCATTCATTCAAACATTTACTAAGCATTAAGTATTATCAAGGTAGTTTCTCTTATCACATGTATATGTCTAATTAGAAGTACATACTGATTAAAGTAAGCCTATGTAAGCAGGGACACAAAGCCTCCTTAAAGTTCATCCCTATCTCATGAGTGGTAACCCTTAGCAGTGAGCTGGGAAATGCATGGTTTCCCCAGCCACAAAGGATTAAAAAGTAAAGCTAAAGTATTTAAAATAGAAGGAATGTAGAGCTTACATGTGTCCTATAAAAATTGTACTTCAGGGGTAAAATGTATATTTGACTTGGGCATCACCACAGAAGCACTTCCCATGGATTTGTGCTCTGCCAAATGTCAAAACTGTCCATATGAGAGGCACAACCCAAACCTTCAGCTTTGTCCTACTGGGCAGTTACTTTTAGCAAAGATTTTGTAATTCAGTGTGTGCATCAGGTTCTAGATTGTAGCTGTCGTCAGTCTCAGCCCAAACCACAGTTTAATCAACTTTATTTGGTTACAAACAAAATTGGAATTAAGGTTTAGAAGGAGAGATAAGATAGATCTAATCTTCTTAATATAAAAGAAAAATATATACATGCTCATTATTTTCTTTTTAATGTTTTTCACACCCTCATTATTGAGGAGCTTTTATATGGTGTGCAGATCTAACCTACCAGGACTATGTATTAAGGATTATCCTGAAATCTTCTAAACCTAAAGGCGCAGTAGGTAGAAAGTATCGTCCCTCCATAGGTGACCTTCCCTGGGGGATGGCCTCATTCCAGCTTAGGGGCACAGTTCTGGCACTTCAGTTGCTGTTGGGCTCATAGCCGAGGAGAACACCTATGCCCTCCTCCTCTGGGCAGGGACGGGGCTTCTGCTGAGCCTTCCCCTGCCCTAAGGGGAAGGAACTGGTTCCTTGGCACATCCCTTCCAAAAGATCCTGGTTCCTTGTGCTGGATCAACAAAGGGGAAAATAAAAACACCTTTTAATTGTTCGAGATCCCTCAGGAAGAAAACCTTCACACCCGCTTCTGACGAACCCCACAAAAACAGTTTCTTCTTAGTCTGAGGAACAGAGAGAGACTTCAGGAAAATGTTGGCAGAAAAGCATTTGCCAGTAGGTCAGGAGACTGAAGGCAGGGTGGGGCCACAAAAAAACCCATTGTCCACATCCCTCCGTTTTTGTCTTTTGTAGCTGTTCAGTCATAGCTTAGATCGCCAGGGAGGACTGAGAGGTAGCTGTTTTGCTAGGAGTTTTCTAAGACTCAAATAAATGAAGCTTAATTTGATATAATCTAAGTAATTCATTAACTATGAGCCAAAGACCAACCTCAATTTGTTATCTTTAAAAAAATAGCCTGAGTAGGACTAGTCTTAGAAGCCCTGACTCACTGCTTCAACTGAACTTGAAATTCTGTAGTTCCTCGAACTTCTTTCCCTCAGTAAATACCTTTTAAATTAACATTCAACATCTGAAATGGAGCCCTCTTGGCACAGTGGTTAAAGAGCTTGGCTGCTAACCAAAAGATCAGCAGTTCGAATCCACTGGCTGCTCCTTAGAAACCCTATGGGGCAGTTCTACTCTGTCCTATAGGGTCACTATGAGTTGGAGTTTGGTTTTGCTTTTTGGTATCTCCTAAAACAGAGCCGCGGTGGTGCAGTGGTTAAGAGCTTGGCTGCTTACCAAAAGATTGGCAGTTCGAATCCATCAGCTGCTCCTTGGGAACCCTGTAGAGCAGTTCTACTCTGTCCTATAACTAGATAGCAAAAGTTTTTTTTTTTTTTTTTTTTTTATCTCCTGAAAACAAAGCACAAAGCAAACATAAGACCCACTTCATGCACTTCTGCTTTTAAACCTCCTTCTCCTGTATTTCAATTTCCTGTACAGACAAAAAATTTTACCTTTAGTAAAATGTAAATAGGATGAAACAATTAGAACTATTTCACTTTTGTGACTTTAGAATTGCAGTCAGATCAATACTAAAAAAAAAAATTAAAATGGCTGAACTAAACTCAAAGATGTGTGGGTCCACATACTATGCCTATGCTCTACATGGCAGAGTGCTTCCCTAAATAAATACTTTTTTTTTTGTCTTGTCCACTGATAAATATTTTACTAAATGTTTTTGGTAGGTGGTGTTCTAAGGGCCTTTTATGTAACACACTCACTTAATCCTCACAGTGACCCAGTAAGTCTGATGAGTAAACTGAAGTACAGAGAGTTTTAGTCACTAACCAAAGGTCACACAGCTACCATGTGGCAGAGCTTGGATTTAAGGTGAGGCAGATGTGACCCAGAATCTATGTTTTTAACCAATTCACCAACTCATCACACTGTCTCTCAGTCTTTTCAAAAGATGCTTGTGGTTCTACACAAGTAACTGGCCTTACTTCATGTCCCTCATGGGCACTCCCTAAAAAATTTGCCGAAGGAATATCATCTATTAACTTACATCTACAAGTTAACTTATTTTTAATGGTGATTCACCAGAAGGAGGAAATATAATTTCACATATTGAATGTCCTAATAACCTTGGCACACAATAAGCATTTAAAAAAAAAAAAGTTTCCCACGAATTAATCATAGGTAAGTCCACAGCTGCGTCATTCTTCGGCATCATAGCCACCAGGAAATCTGACCAGAGATTCTGACTCAAAGTGTATTTAGAAATCCATTTCATTAAATGCTCTTTTGGTGTTAGATCTAACTTACATAATTATAAAACATTAGAGCTGAAAGGGCCTTGAAGTTTATAGAATTTAATTTCCTTAAGTGATGCTGTCCAAAAGGGATAAATGAGTTGCCCCAGGTCACAAAGCCATTCACTGGGAGAATTATCACTAGCACAAGCTCACTGAACTCCCAGGGTCAGGGCCTCTCTTCACTTTACCACACTGCTTGCCCCACCCTATGAGACATTTTTATATAAAAAGTAACATAGTCTCATTATTGTTGTTTGTTTTTAGGTGCCATCAAGTCAATCATCAACTCATAGCAACCCCATGTGACAGAGCAGAACTGCCCCATAGGGTTTTCCAGGCCATAATCTTTATGGGAGCAGACTGTCAGGTATTTCTCCTGAACTGCTGGGTGGGTTTGAAATGCCAACCTTTCGGTTAGAGGCTGTGCGCTTCACCATTACCTGGGACTAAAGATACTTCCCTATGCTCTGTACAAACGAGGTCAACATGGTTATATTCCACTCGTTGAGCTTTGAAGATATACTCGATCTACCTCAAACACAAGTTAGGTGGTGCTTCCCTCTCCTAGAGAGGCAGGCAAATGAACACCATAAAACACTAGGAGGACACGAAATATGAGCGTGCTAGGTGGAAAATGTGGATTTTTTTTATCCTACTTATGAGTATTCCCAGAAACCCTGGTGGCACAGTGGTTAAGGTGCTTGACTGCTTGATGGTTCAAACCCACCAGCTACCCCACAGGAGAAAAATGTGGCAGTCTGCTTCCACAGAGATTTACAGCCTTGGAAACCCTAGGGGGTCACACTATGAGTCAGAATCTGCTGGACGGCAGTGAGCTTGGTTTCGGTTTGGATGAGTGCTCACTTTCTATTTTTATATTTCATCATCACTCATTTGTTGCCAGTGAAAATCTTTGGTGATGTTTCTGAAAGTCATTAGAAAAGGTTTTCAGTTCTATAAGAGATGGCTCTCTTCAAAACGTCAGGTCCTTGGTTCTTCCCTGATTTGTGGGTTCAGGATCTCCACGTTCAGCCTGCCTTTTGTCTCTCCCTGCCAGTCCATCTGAACACAGCCATTTTTGTGTTCTTTCCAAATCACAGATTTCACCTTAGCAGTTGGACCTCAGAAACTTTCACTAACTACCCAGTATCTTCAGGATAAAGCCCAAATTTTCAAAGACCTAAACAGAATGTGTGTGTGTGTGTCAAGTCCTTGGATATCTACACAAACTATCCTTTCTAACCACCCGTGTGACTTTTCTCTCCCATAAAATCACCTCATCTGCCTGTGCAGGTACAACTCTAAGTCACATGGCAAAGCCCTGCTCAGGAGGCCTCCTGACAACTCATGCTTTCTGAAAGCCTTCTTTTAAAGCATGTGTTACTATTTTGTTTTCTAGGAGCCCTGGTGACACAGTGGTTAGGAACTTGGCTGCTTACTGAAAGATTGGTGGTTCAAACCCAAGAGCCACTCCATGGGGTGTTTTACAGCCTTGGAAACCCTATGGGGCAGTTCTAGTCTGTCTTACAGGGTCACTACGAGTGGGAATCGACACAACAGGTAACGGGATTTTATTTTCTTTAAATTTCTCCATGTACATTTCTTTTGCCTTCCCATCCAGTTTATGAGCCCCTTTAGAGCAGAGAACATTTTTTAGACTTTAAAAACATTTTCTCAGGACCTAGTACTGGGCCTTAAACACACAAAGTATCAGATAGCTGATTATTTAATTGTTTTTTCCTTTTCCCTCTCTCTCCCCTGCCCCAGTATTCTCTTTGAAGAGCTGGCATTTGAAACATTTTGGGTGGTTTCATACACTTATTTTAAAAACCTAAAAGGTTATGGCATATACCTAGAAAGAGTCTTTTACCTATAATTCATGGTTAAATTGAAAGTTATCTGTTATAGAGCAATTATTAATTCAATCTTTTTTGTTGTGTTTTAAAACTGTTCCAACATTGAAGGCAGAAAGGGGTCAAGAATACAAATGGAGGAGGTTTGCATACCACATATTTAAATATTTCAAAGTTATAAGTCAAGCTAACAAACTATTAAATAAAATATGTTCTCATTTCCTGCCTTCAAAAGTATGCATTCAAAGCCTGAAGCCCAAGTTTGCCTCCTTCTCTTCCCTCCCCTGTCTCCATTCTCCACCACAAGGGGCCCTCCCAGGTATACAAGTGGATATCTCAGCTTGCACATCCAAGTTCTGAACATACTTCTAGCACACAGCCTCCCCTTGGCCACCTCACAGGACTAGGGGTGCACACCCTGGCTGCAGGTCTACCCTCAGAGGGATGAACAGGATGGTTGCCCACACAGGTCTTTTTAAAGTGAGTCCCCTCTTGCCCAAGTCTAAGGGAGATACTGAGTCCACTCTTTTTTACTTCTTAACATAAATTCTTTAAGAATTTTTAGCTGCATTCAAAATACTAGATAAAAAGTAAACCCTTTATGACTTTAATAAATCGGCTGAACTTCTAAAGGAAAAAAATCTGTTTTCTTAAACATAAAAGCACATAAAAAGAGAAATCTACAGTACAATTATCAAACTTTGTAAGTTGCTACACCACAACTGTTCCAAGTAACACATTGATATTTTAACAGTAAAATGGTTTATATTAAGTTAAATTAAATATTAAACACCCCTGCAGTTCCTATGCTTGAAGGTGAGGGACCATAGACTTGGGGGACAGATATGTCAATTGGCACAACATAGTTCATAAAGACAAAAATCTGCATCCTACTTTGGTGAGTAGTGTTTGAAGTCTTAAAAGCTTGCAAGCAGTCATCTAAGATACAACTACTGGTCTCTTACCGCCTGGAGCAAAGGAGAATGAAGAAAACCAAAGACTCAAGGGAGCAATTAGTCCAAAGGACTAATGAGCCATGTGAACCACAGCCTACACAACCCCAAGACCAGAAGAACTAGATGATGCCCGGCTACCACTACCGACCACTCTGATAGGATCACAACAGAGGGTCCTGGACAAAGTGAGAGAAAAATTGCAGAACAAAAAATCGAATTCACAAACAAGAGCAGACTTATTAATGTGATGGAGGCTGGAGGGACCCCAAGACTATGGCCCTAAGACATCCTCCTGAACTGGAACTGAAGCCACTCCCAGACCACCTTCAGCCAAACCATAGACAGGCCCCTAAAATGAAGACTAAAACTCAAGAGGAACATGCGCCTTAGAACAATCAATTACATGAGATCAAAAGGGCAACATTTGCCCAAAAGCAGGGACAAGAAGGCAGGAAGCGGTAATAATTTACAACTAAAGCAAATGAGGAAACTAGAATGGAAATGCAGGGAGTGTTGGCACACTGTAGGGAATGAAATCAATGTCATGGAACACTTTATGTACAAACTATCCAGTGAGAAGCTAGGCTGTTCTGTAAACTTTCACCTAAAAAAAAAAAATGCACAATAAAAAATAAATAAATATCAGCAAAGGTATTACAGTCACATTTGACCATATCTGTACATATAATTTTTTTTTTTGAAAATTGATCACACACATATTACTTAATTAAAAGCAAGTCAGAATTTCTTTTATTCTATTCAATCCTATTTCGGGTTGGCTTCTGAGTTATGGTGTAGTTTGGCAAATGGAATAATAGTCTCCGTCCTTTCTAGGCAAGCAATGCTCTTCTTATAAAGACATAAACATATGTAAACTCCTCGTGATTCTGATTGCTCTGTGAATAAGTAAATACATGTTTAACTCAGTTTGGGTGCTATAAGTCTATTTCATTGTCAGTGCAGGAGATGACAACAGATGAACATACGTGTTTTAAAATTACATGAACAGAGAATTATGTACCATAGAAATAAAAGAAAAAAGTCAAGAAAGATGACCCATTCTTATTCTGAGGTTTATGGTTAGCATTCAGAGCGGATAAGGAATCCTAGAAAGTGGTGTCAAAGCAGTTTTCTAGGTCAGCAATTAAACACTACCCTAGCACAGAATATTGTTGGTGGTATTCTCTGCACTGAGTGTATCTCTTCTGTCTTCCCCACCTGTTTTCTTATTCCCTTGTGCTGTACCCATCACCTGGCTCTCTCTCTCTTTCAGCTCCCTTTTCTTCTCTCTTGCTTGTGTCTTTGATCCGCTAGTGCTAGTGTTAGGGATTGCTCATTCTTGCTGGAAATGTAATCTTCTGCCTACTACTTCCCTCTTCTGGAATGTCTTCAGTAACAATATTGTAAATCTACATTGTTTTTTAAAGGAAAAAATAAAGTTCACCAGTGTCCCATAAGCTTATTAATTAAGTGTTTTTCACTCTTCATCTTCCTGACAGTCTCTATTGATACGCATTCACATAATTTTTACAAAGTTGCAATCACAGTACAGAGGACAACACCTGGCCACGCTTGGAGGTTTGTAAACCAATAAATCATTATTCTAAAAAGTGATACATAAAGGGGAAAAATTAAGCATTTACCTTGTCTGTCTTGTATGAAATGTTTTCCAGGACAACAAAATAGTTGATGAGAGAAAATTCTAATGGAAAAATTCCAACAAATAAATGTGGATAAAATTAGTTCATGGATCTAGGCAATGACCATCAGTGGCAGATGAAATTGTCAAGTAAAAGGTTTTAAAATGGATGGATCAGGATGATGACATCAATATCAACATCATAAAAAAAGAGAGACCATGTGTGCTTCATGATACGATACAGTAGTAGGTACAAAGCCTCCACTACCACCAGTTGCCATCGAGTCAGTTCTGACTCGTGGTGACTTCACGTGTGTCAGAGTAGAACTGTGCTCCAAAGGGTTTTTGATGGCTGATTTTTCAGAAGTAGACTGCCAGGTCCTTCTTCTGAAGCACAAAGCACCACCTAGGAAATAGTTTATCAAAAATAATTTAATCAAGATCTAATTATCAGTTTATTATTTATCAGAAAATACTGGGGATGGAGTAAAGTGACATCATGGAAATAAAATCAATCGTATCCAGATTGCAGGAAATTCTGTAGAAAAATGACGACTTCAAAAAGTAAATGGCAAGAAAAAAAGAGGGAAGAGAATCAGTTACAGATTAAAAGAGGCTTAAGAGATATATCGACCAAACGCAATGTGCAGGCCTGGTTCTGATCCTGATTCAAACAAACCAACTGTAAAAATACCTTTGAGACAATCAGGAAAATCAGAATGCTGGATTGGATATTTGGTAACATTAAGTAATGGTCAATAATTTTTTAGTGTGATATGGTGTTAGTCTGCAAAGATAGACATAAGCCATCTATAAAATGCAGCTGTCTAGAACTACTCATTTCCTAAAGTCCCAAGTAGCCAAGTATTGTAATTCAGCTGTAGACATCCAGTTTTCCAAAAATTAAGAAATTTGTATCTGTACAAAACCATGTTAAGTGTTCATGGAAGTCTTAAGTTGTTATTCAAAAAGAAAAAATAATTGAACAAAACCAATTCCTACTTTAATAACTCTGTGAAGAAAAAATACTACATGAAAGATATTTTCCAGTTCCACTTCCAATTAAAAATGTAAAGCAGGTATCAATCTACATTTGCAAAAATTTTCATTTTTTTCTCTCCCTGCAAAGGAGAAGCTAAAGCCATATTGATATGTCTAGTGTTCAGAGAGTGAATATGTTTTGCTTAAAGTGTACCAGGAATCAGTGAACTTTCTACTGGTCAGGCCAACCTGCTGAAAGAAATGTTCCAATAGTTACTATTAAACTTCTCTTCCAAAATCAGACCAATGATAAGAAATAGGAAGGGAAAGATTCTAACTCTATTTTTTTCTTTTTTGTCTGTGACTTGCAACTAAATGGACTTGTTTTACGTTTTTGAGTGCCTGGCATAAAGAGCACTGAATAGGACTGAAACACATGAAGAGTTGGAGAGCTGAAATAGGCACAGAGGCTGCCTCCACCTTCAGACTGACTCGCACCCCACCTTTCACCTGGGTGTTGGTGCTGTAGCTTCCTTGAAAGGGTAACATGCATTCAAGAGATTGTGGCAAGCACAATCCTAAGAGGACTCTTCTTAGGGTGTGATGTTCCAGAAATTAATTCCTAAGTACTTTTGTACCCATCTGGTGCAGAAAGGCTTCTGGCCTAATTTGAATAATTGATAGGGAAGATTAAAATAGACATAATGATGCAGAAATGTGAACAGCAGAAACCAGGCCAGTCTTACCTGCCAGCAGACCAGTTAATCCAAACCCCATTGCCTTGGAGTCAATTTCGACTCAAGCTACCCTATTAAATGCCTGCAAAGGAGATCCGCACCTTGGTATACACGTTTTTCTCTCTGTTTTCATAGCTCTTTGTCCTGCCATCTCTGGTGCTAGAACATTTTCTTTAAGGACGAGATGCGTATGCTTCTTTGGAGCCCTGGTGGCTCAGTGGCTAAGAGGTCAGCTGCGAACCAAAAGGTCGGCAGTTTGAATCCACCAGCCACTCCTTGCAAACCTTATGGGGCAGTTCTACTCTGTCCTATAGGGTCACTATGAGTCAGAATTGACTCCACAGCAACAGGTTTGTTTTTTGTTGTTGCTGTTTGTTTGTTTGCTTCCGGGAATGTTCTGGAAGAGGAGCCCACGTTGCATGTTCAGCCCTGCTCCCTGAAGACTAACACACCCTTCAGACTTAAGAGATATCCTCAAGAAGCTGAGCTCCAGTTAAATTTTCTCTAAAGGCCAGAGATCACATAACATATTTTCCTTCCTTTCCACCATGCTGTACTCCCCTTTCCTTTACAGACCCCTTTCCTCTAGTCCCCAACCATGTCAAGCTGGGAGCAGTCTCTTTTCAAGTAGAAAACCACAAGGGTGGGGCTGAAATACTGTAAGAACAAGATGTATTTGGGTCATTTCCACTTGGCTAATTTCAATAATTTATTATGTTGACTCCACAGTGCTGGGAACTCAGGTTCAGACTGAGTCTAGAATTCCAGGATTCTTTATTGACCCCAGCAATGCACTGCTTGGAGTCTAGGCACCAACACCCTTACTTTTCCTTGTTTGCAAAGCAAGGATAATGATACCCACCTCAGGGGCTCCTGTATAGGCTAATTAATGATTGCACGGTGCTAAATATAAAAAGGAATGGTATACACAGCTAATATGGCCTTTTAGGAGTGATACGTATTAATTACAGTGTGTTAGAACCCAGCAAAGCTGTGTCAGTCATTTTGAGGAAGGGGTCTGAATTGATTCAACCTATCTCATTTTTATGATTATATTCTTGCTTTTTGGCTTCCTACTCTTAATTCATCTTTTCAATGAGCAGAACAATTTCATTTATATTTCTTATTTAACTCTTTACCTGTGGCTGACTTTCCATCAGTTCATTAAATGAATGACTTGCTGAGAGTTACTTTGAATTCTTCTGAGTGTGTTCCAGAAAGTTGTGTTTACCAGGCTGTTGTTGGGCAGACAAAAGGACTGACTGCACCGACACCTCAGGACTAAGGGGAAACTCTGCCTCCAGAGGAAAAGTCCAGGATGAATGCATGGTATGTGTGGCAGCCTGAGTGCACACCTTCTCATGGCTAGTACAAGTGACAGCTTACTGTCTCCACAAGGCAGGCTTTGTGGGCCTTGGGGCAGAGTTGCCAAACTTGTTGGTTACAAAACTGGTTCCTAACAAAAAAAAAAAAAAATTGACTTTTTCTGTTATGTAAGACACCTACAAGGAAAGTTTTTCTTCTGTCTTTTAATGTCATTAACTGGGCCAGTGGATGGAAAGGTTGTGCCACAAGGGAACCAAATGGATTTTGAACTTGACTGCCTAGAACACTTTGCAGGGATGGTTAAACCCAATAGCTGCAAAATTGCAGAAAAGGGAAGCAATATCCTGGACCTGCTGTGTCAAATTGAAATTAATAAATCAAACCAAATAAAAAATTGGACAAACTGCTGAATACCTACTAAATACTAAGTAGGAATTGAGAAATAAAATGATTAAGGACATTAAGTTGAAGGTAAAGGGTACAGAGAAAACATTTATTTGTTGATTCAACAAGTATTTATTGAGCACCTAGTATGTGCTAGACATTGTGCTAGGAGCTGGGGATATAGCAGTGAACGAAAGAGACAAAAATCTCTGTTTTATAGAGTTTATATCACAGGGGAGAAAGTTAATCAATAAGCAAACAAAAAAGCAGGAAAATATCATGTAGTAACATATCTGCTATGCAGATAATTAATGGAAGATGCGGTGATAGTGCCTGAATGGGTTTTCTGCAAAGATGACATTTAAGCTAAGATGTGAAGGACAAGAAGGAATTGGTACCATGAAGACTGAGGGAAGTGCATTTCAGGCCAAGCAAACAAGCAGCACCAAGGTAAGAAAGGGCCCTCCATGTTCAAGTGATCACTCCAGTGTGGCTGGAGCAGAGCAAGGGGGCAAGTGATAGGAAATGAGGTCAGTGAGTTAGGCATGGGCCAGATCACAAAGGGCCCGGTAAACCTGAATAAGTATTCTAGATTCTCTTCTAAATGTGATGGAAAGCCATCAGAGAGTTACAAGCAGAGGAGTGGTAGGATCTAACACATGTTTTTGAAAAATTACTCTGGATATTCTGTTCAGAAAAAAATTATAGTGGGTAAGAGTACAAAAGAGAGGGGCAGGGAGACCAATTAGGAGGCTACCATAGTATGGTAGTTATGTTCTCAGTCCTATGAAGAACTACTTGTTCATTACTGGGAAAACTAATGACAAATGATTATTTTGTGTGCATCATGTCATGTGTCATATCTACATGTCTGCTGGGAGAATAAAAATATATCACAATTTCGTGGATTGGGAAATTCTGGATTGCATTCAATAGCAAGAGAGTCATGGCCAAACAGTACCTGGCACACATTTGGATTGCAAATTTATGGTGTTCAACTCATTCTGGCCCTTTCGACAGCCATCAGTTTCCTCTTGACTTCCTGCCATTGTTTTGTCAATGGTTACTCCAGAGTCACACTCAATCATCAATTCTCCTCTTGCCCTATTTTTTGATAGTAATACTGTTTCTTTCTCTACAAGGAAAAGTGAAACTCTTCAGCATGAATTTCTTCTTGTGCCAACTTTACATTCTGATACTTCCTTTTGGTTTAAGATCATGTATTTCTCCTCCTCTCTAAAACTGTGGTCTACGTGCGCTCAAGACCCTTCTCAACCAGTTTTACCTCCCAAATCCTTCCCTCATTTTGAAGCATTTTTAGTATTGTCTCTTCTTTCTCCTTTTTTCTGCTTCTAAAACTGCCTGGTTTATCCTGTCTTAAAAAGAAGCTCTTCTCTTAAACATGCTACCCTTTGATAGGCATCAACCTTCTCGCTTCCAGTCTTTGCCTCTCCTTGAACCTGTAGACAAGTCGTAGGCTCCATCTACAGTTCCTATTGCCCACCTTTCTCTACTTCCATAACCTTCAAGAATACAAATTCAACAACATCCTTTCTCTTGCCAAATGCATTATCCTCTTTACCTCACTTATTTTTTGAATTTCCTCTTTTATTTTTACCCTTTTATTTGTGTGAACTATTACCACTACTAGTTGTGGTTAAGTCAACCTCAACTCACGGCGACCCCATGTGTTTTCAGAGTAGAACTATGCTCTAGGGTTTTCAATGGCTGACTTTTTGGTAGTAGACCACCAGGCCTTTCTTCTGAGATGCCCTGGGTGGACGTGAACCTCCAACCTTTTGGTTAGTAGCCAAGCACAATATGTTCCTCTTTTTAACTTTAATGAAGTCTCTCCTGACTTATTTAACAAATACTGACAACCTCCAGTTATGAGTGATTCTGTAAGGCCCCTCACTGTTATTCATTCTCTAAACTTACTATAAGTCCACAGTCCCTTATGAAAAGCCCTTTGGAGCCAAAATTATTTGTAAATTAATAATCCATAGATTTTGGAAAAATGATACGGGCATATATCATAATACATTAATATTTCAATAGCAAAAAATGTATAGCTATTCATTCCGAATAGGATAAAAAAAAGAGAATAGATTGCCTCCTATCAGTTCAGGTCAGATTTCACAGCCAAGAGAGTTTTGGTGTCAATTTATTTAAAAAAAAAACTTCGAATGTTTGAGCTTCTAATTCATTTTGATGAACCCCTAATCTATTTCTCCATACTGCTCTCTCTGTTATTCTAAAACTTTCTACCTGGTTTTCAAGTTACTCCCTCAAAGCCCCCATTTCTCAAGAAGAAAAAAAAATCAATTTTTCCTTGAAAGCTGGCCCCTTTCTCAAGAATTTCATTTGTCACCAGGAACACCATTTTCTAGCTTCCTAAACTAAAAGCCTTAAAATCTTTTTCACTCATCACTGCTTCTGCTCCTGCGTGTAATCTATCATCATATCTCTTAACGTCAACCCGTTCAACAGCATCTACCTTAACAAGGCCACACTATTTTTCACAGCAGCTTGGGCGGTTCCTGAAATTCCGATCCCCACTGGCCTTCACAGCTTTTTATTCCCCCACACCCCACCTTCCTACCCCCACTAGGTGTATCATTGCCATTGTCTCTGAAATATTTTGTCACTTTGCTTCCTTACAACAATTTCTCTGACTAAATTCAAAGACTGGCTCTCATCTTGTGGTTATTCAGACAAAAAAAAAAAATCTGCTTCCCGAGGGTTCTTTCTATATCATTCTCTCTCTAAACTTATACTTTGGTTAACATATTTCTCTGACTAAATTTAAAGATTGGCTCTCATCCTGCGGTTATTTATACAAAAAAAAAAAAAAATTCCACTTCCTAAGGGTTCTGTCTGCATCATTCTCTCTCTAAACATACTATACTTGGGTTAACATATGGTCTCCTGCGTTCAGCTATCACTTTGATTCTGATGTCTTTCCTAATTTTAAGGTAGAACATCATAGTATCAAATGCAACTGATACACTCTAACTGACTTTTTAGTCTTATATAAAATTAGGTTTGTCATTTATTTTAGGCTTCGTTTAGGCTAAATTGTTGATAATTCACGCAAATGAGTTAGTGTACTTCGAGAATTCCCTTTTCATTCCCTTCAATTTTCACTGAAAGATGAAACTCCCAAGGTACCTCATTAACAAGCATGAAATGAATAAATAAACAGCACGTGTACAAACAAAGAACAAAGGATAAGCTACTGGCAGAATGTTCACATTAAAATTGCAGAAGCACCAGGAATTTTAATGAGCTTATTGAATGAATGTTGAGCATATGAGTATTTGAATTCTCCTCCTTAATTTGTGTACTTTGACCTTTCAGTGCTTCTTTACTTTTTCTTTTTTACCCTGTAATCTACCTAGTAGTTCTTTCATTACTATTTATGCTGTTAAAATATGTGATGTTCTATTGAGTACTTTGGGTGATAGTCAATAAATACTTACAAACCTTGAAAATATTTTCTGCTTCAAATACCGTTTAAAAAGGATGAAAGTATAGAAGACAACACATTGCAAGCTATGCCAGGGATATAGGAAGTTCGACTTTTTCGACTACTCTCCCTCCTTCCAAGAATTCCAACTCAAATATCATTCTATTCAGTGGTTTTATAAATGATCAGAAAGAAATAATCAAAAATATGCTCATCAGCAAGGTGAGAAGGAAGAGGGGACAGGAGCTGGTTGAATGGACACGGGTAACACAGGGTGGAGACGAGGAGTGTGCTGTCTCTTAGCGGGAGAGCAGCTAGGAGTACATAGCAAGGTGTGTAGAACTTTTTGTATGAGAGACTGACTTGATTTGTAAACTTTCACTTAAAGCACAATAACAAAAAAAACCTCATCAGATTTATAGATGAAATTAGATATTCAAGGTTGCTAATGCTCAGATGAGGACACTGGTGATTCAGTGGTAGAATTCTTGCCTTCCATATGGGAGGCCAGGGTCAATTCCTGGCCAATGTTCCTCACGCTCAGCCACCACTCATGTGCCAGTGGACGTTTGTATGTTACTGTGACACCAAACATGCTTCAGTGGAGCTTTCAGACCAAGATGAACTAGGAAGAAAGGCCTGGTGATCTACTTCGGAAAATCAGTCAATGAAAACTCTGTGGATCACAATGGTCTGATCTCATTATGCATAGGGTCGCCCCAAGTCAGGGGCCAACTTGACAGCAGCTAGCAACAACAACAAATCCTCAGACAGAAATAAAGCAAAATTCGAAATAACTCTTTAAGAGTGATTCTACAAATCTTATACCGGTTTCAGCCCTATATAGAGAACAGGTAACAAGGGAGTTTCTCTGAGTGAAGACATGGTGTGAAGCTGGTGTTTCTCGCATCAGCTTCTCTTTTTGTCCTTGGCAGCCTCTAAGGCACCTCAGAGGGATCCCTGGTGCTCCACAGAGCACTGATAGGATCCAACTCCCATCCTTAATTAACAGATATAAAAGTTGATGTCCAAAAAGATTAAAGGACTTGCCCAAGATAGTACAGATGGTCTACAGATGAGCTAAAATCAGAGCTCTGGTTACATTCAGCATCTATAATTCGTTTATCCAGTCAACGCAATTACATGCCAAGCACCGCATTAGATATGAAGACTCGAGTTCTCTGCCCTCAAGAAGCTAATAATCTAGCGAAGATATATATTTTCTGAATAACAATTTGGAGCAGTTAGTGTTACTAGGGATAGTACAAAATTCCATCAGGATGTGAGAGACGACAGACAATACCCACTGGGAATTCAGGGAAAACTTCACAAATGAGAGAATATTTAACCAGAGTTTCAAAGATGAGTAGGTGTTGATTAAGCATAATTTTTATATCACACAGATACTTACTAGATTACTGTAGCCAGTTTGGATTATTATCATTTAAAAATAAAGTACAAAAAGCAAAGAAGGCTTTTTTAAAAGAATATCTTATCATTTTTATAGTGCTATATTAATATTTTTAAAAATACCTGAAAAAATTCACCTAATTCCTTCAACTTTTCTATTCCTTAGAAGAGATATTTTAATATTCTTTTTAGTTATTTTAGGTAACGGTTATGAGAGAATCCAAGGGCAAAGTCCTCTGCTCTGGTCTGAATGGTACTGTCATCATCCAGGAGATACTTTAATTAAGGAGTTTCAGCATCAATGCCGACAACAGTCCTTACTTCCCTAATTTTCTAAGTTGGAGTCAATCTTCATTTTAAGATAATGATAAAATAAGACCAAATAGGAAAAAAAAAGTCCCCAGCTATTCAGGGTTCCTATTAGGATCATTGTGATAAATGGGATATTAACTTTCGGGTTTCTAAGATTTTTATTCAGAGTTAAGCAGAACATTAGGTAAGACGGGTCCGATGTTTGCGAGATGACCAAGTTAAATTTATCTGTTTGTTCTCCATTCACAAATTTTCATTTCCCTCAAGTTCTCCTGGCCATCTTCTTCCATGCTGCTGATTGGAAGTCATTTAATATATCCCCGATACTGATAATTAACCAATAATTAATACTGATAATTAACCAAAATAAGCAGAGGATAAAACTCCATGCATAGTGACTCTTGGGGTGCTCTGTAGCTGGTGTTTGACTAAAGCCTCTAAAAGAGAAAGTCATCAGGCACAATGCCAGAGATAAATCAAAGCCCAGCTTTGAAGAAATGACAGTAAAACCAACATTGATGGGAAAAAGCACAGAATAATTAAAATACTAAGTTCCTTCCCTCCAATCTTGAATGCAAGAAGGAGTTTGCTGAAGGGGTCAGCCACCTGCCAGCTTCAAATGAGTTATTCCACCTTCAACGATCACTTCAGCATTTAGATATTATTGTGTGTGCGTGTGTGTACATATACTTACAAACACATAGATTTTAAAAATTAATGCCTATTTAATTAAATTACAGGTTACAGTCGAATCAACACCCTGAGGCAAAAAAGAATAGATCAGAAATTTACAGGCAAGCTTTTCCTAGAGCTCATGACAAAACTAAGCTGACATACATTCTACACATTCCATCTCAATAGCTTCAAAGCTGTCATGAGCAAAATAAAGCAAATGTATAATATTGGCATAAGTATCAAAGACGAGCTCAGGCTGAGGGTGATGGCCGCCCCAGGGTTTACAGAGCAGCACAGATTTACTACTAAAACAATTGACTCAATTTTACGAACAGGGTTGAAGGATAATAACCATTGGGGTTAAGACCTTGATTCAACTCTCAGTCTTAAGACAACATCTCAAGTAAAATCAGGTAACAACAACAACAAAAAAATTCCAAGCCATTGATTCAGAATCTTGAATTAATCATTTCACTTCCCAATGTCTCTTTCTGTGATTTATCAATAATCTGATTCATGTAAAAACTTGGTCTTTTGCAAATGAGCTCAGCCCAAAAGAAGGTGGCTTTTGAGAGAATATAAAGTAGTTTGGTTCTTCTTCCAGTGTTAGAGGTTCTGAAAAGCCTAGAGCAGAAAGGGCTAAGTCTCAGAGAACACTACCCAGCAGGAACTACCTTCGCTGGTACTTACTTTGCCAGTTAAGCTCGAACCAACTGCAAAAAAATTGTTTAATGCTCTGTTATGGATTGAATTATGTCCCCCCAAAATACGTGTTATAAATTCTAACCTCTATGCCTATGGAATAGGTTGTCTCTGTTATGTTAATGAGGCAAGATTAGCGTAGGGCGTATTTTGAGGCAATCTCTTTTGAGATATAAAAGAGATTAAACAAGCGAGCAGAGGAGAGATGGGGTAAGATAGATGCTGTTATGGATTGAATTGTGTCCCCCCAAAATATGTGTCAACTTTGCTGGGCCATGATTCCCAGAATTGTGTGGTTACACTCCATTTTGTGATCTGATGTATTTATCCTATGTGTTGTAAATCCTCACCTCTGTGATGTTGATGAGGCAGGATTAAAAAAAAAAGTTTTTTCTTTTTTATGTTAACGAGGCAGGGGTTTCTGCACTGAGAAGCTCCTACCAGGGGAAGATTGATGACAAGGACCTTCTCCCAGAGCCAATAGATAAAGCTTTCCCCTGGAGCTGGTGCCCTGAATTCGGACTTCTGGCCTCCTAAACTGTGAGAGAATAAGTTTCTGTTTGTTAAAGCCATCCACTTGTGGTGTTTCTGTTACAGCAGTACTAGATAACAAAGACAGATGCTAAAGCACATGGAGATATCCAAGGAACCAGAAAGTAGAAGCAAAAGAGACAAGGACCTTCCTCCTGAGCTTACAGAGAGAGAAAGCCTTCCCCTAGAACCAGTACCCGAAATTCAGGCTTATAGCCTCCTAAAATGTGAGAAAATTAATTTCTGTTTGTTAAAGCCACCAATTTGTGTTATCTCTGTTATAGCACCACTGTATAAGACATACTCTAAGTGAGAATATTAATAGACAGCAGCCAGGACACTTTCAAATACATAAGACAAAAAAGGCATTAGTCTTGCATAATAGTAATAGATGCTGACTTACAATCATGCGTCTCATACTCAAACATTATTAAAGAGACACTGGACAAATCAATGACTCAGAATGATTCCCTCAGCAAGGACTTACCTCAAGATCACGGTCATAGTACCTGTTTCTGAAATTTTCATGTCGATTCCGGGAGTCAGGACACCTATTCTGAGAGTCACCACTCCTGCTGCGATTGTTGGCATACCCATTACACCTGCCACAGCCACAGCCACAGCCACAGCAGGCCCGACCCCCCATTGAGGCTGTGGATTAGACCAGCCTTCAGATTTTCTCTAAGACAAGGACACTAAGAGACGCAGAAGAGATGGAATGCCAGAGCTACATGTGCAGTCAGATGTGGTTTCAATAGGCCCAGGTGTTGTCAGAGTGCAGAATGTGGCCCTTGTTCTTCACAAAAAAAGGAATCCCCAGTGAGGGATTTCTGACCAAAACAAATATGCTCTTAAAATTAGGAAAGGTTCTTCTCCCTTCAAAAGAGACAAAACCCAATTTTGCATCTCTCCAGCCCCAATGAGGACCCTCTCCTGATGGCCTCAGGAGAACAAATGAGCATCACTGGTCAGCCACTCCTCTTTATTATAGGATGATGTCACAAGAGCTTTAATTTTCCCCTGTAGCCAGTAGGAATTCAGCTTGAAATTTAAGGACTTAAAGAACAACAACAATAATTACCTTTTATGTAGAGCTTTGTATTTGCCCTGTGCTGTACAATCATTAGCAATTCCTTAGAGCAAGGTTGGCATGCTGGGCAGGACGGTCAACACCCAGGTATTCCTGAAGGAAAGGGACCTGTCTTGACTAGAGCTGAAAACAGAACCCTAAATAACTTAATTTATATTATGTGTTCAAGCCTTGAGACTTTAAGTCCAAGGCTGTTGTAAATAAATAAATAATTGTGCTTAAGGTGAAAGTTTACAGTTCAAGTTAATTTCTCATTCAAAAACTTATACATATAGTGTTTTGTGACATTAGTTGCAATCCCCACAATGTGACAGCACACTCCCCCTTTCCACCCTGGGTTCCCTGTGTCCATTCAACCAGCTCCTGTCCCTTTCTGCCTTCACATTCTGCTTTTGGACAGGAGCTGCCCATTTAGTCCCGTGTACCTGCTTGAACAATCCTCACATGTATTATTTTTTGTTTTATAGTCCTGTCTAATCTTCGCCTGAAGAATGGGATTCAGGAGTGGTTTCAGTTTTGGGGGCCATAGTTTTGGAGGTTCCTCCAGTCTCTCTCAGATCATTAAGTCTGGTCTTTTTAAGTGAATTCGAGTTCTGTTCTACATTTTT
Organism: Elephas maximus indicus; assembly: GCF_024166365.1. NCBI lineage: Eukaryota > Metazoa > Chordata > Mammalia > Proboscidea > Elephantidae > Elephas > Elephas maximus. The sequence goes on along the minus strand of NC_064819.1, from coordinate 172,170,539 downwards.
CTCCTTCTCTGTCTGTTGTGTTCTCTGTCAGGGTAGTCATTGGTGGTAGCTGGGCACCACCCAGTTCTTCTGGTCTCAGGCTGGTAGAGTCTCTGGTTCATGTGGTCCTTAGTCCTTTGGGATAATATTTTCCTTGTGCCTTTGGTTCTTTTCATTCTCCTTTGCTCCAAGTGGGAAGGGACCAATTGACCTCAGATGGCTGCTCGCAAGTTTTTAAGACCCCAGATGTCACTCACCAAAGTGGGGTGCCGAATATTTTCTTAATAAACTTTGTTATGCCAGTTGACCTAGATGTCCCCCAAAACTTCAGTCCTCAGGTCCCAGCCCCAGCTACTTTGTCCCTCGAAGTGTTTGGATGTGTCCATGAACCTTCTTTGCTTTTGCTTCGGTCCAGTGGTGCTGACTTCCCCTGTATTGTGTGTCATCCTTCCCTTCACCCAAGTTGATCCTTGTTTACTATCTAGTTAGTGATTTCCCCTCTCCCTCCTTCCCCACCTTCATAACTATCAAAGAATGTTTTTTTTCTGTGTTTAAATCTTTTCCTGAGTTCTTAGAATAGTGGTCTCATACAGTATTTGTCCTTTTGTTGTAAAAATTTTTAATGCTAAGTGCAGTGAATTCATTTGAACAAAAGGATTGAAAGATATGCAGGAACAGAACTGAGGTGAGTGAAAGGAAAGAACATTTCAGACAGTCTTCTGAGAATTTCATTTAATTCCATTGCATGTGCATGACCAAAAAATACCACTTCAAAAGTCCCACTTCCCATCTCCTGTGATACCCACATGTACAGTAAGGGCAGAGAAGCATTCCTATTTTTTGCTACTTAACAGCTCCTCCCACACATTCATACACACTCAACATACAGCAAATTCCATGATTGGATAACAAAATATTAAAGTATTTTAAAAAATTATAATAATACAAAGATAAAAATGTTCCATATGAAAATTTTTATCAATTTTTTTCAATTCTGCATAGCAATGGTTATCATTTACCATGAGACAAATAACCAAATATAAAAATGAACACATAATATGAAAAGACCATTCACAGAAGAAATATAAATGGCCAATAAATGTTAAAAATGAGCTCAACCTCACTCTTCACTGAAGAACTGAAAATTTAAATAATGAAATACCAACAGGTTGGCAAAACAAAAAGGATTGATTACACACAACATTCATAAAATGGTAGGAAAACAGGCATATTCTTTCACTATTTGTTGGGAGCATAAATCGAAAAACCTTTTTACAGGCAATTTGATAGCATCTATAACTTTCTAAAAATATGTGTGCCTTTGAATCAGTAATTCCACATCTAGGACATTTTTCCCACAGAAACACTGACAGAAAAAGTATAGAGACATATTCTATATGTAGTATACAAGTCCATTTGGTGGGAAAAGCATAAATGTACTAACTCTGTTTATACAAATGTGTAAGAAAATAGTCTGAAAGGATACACACCAAACTAGTTGTCTCTAAGAGTGAAGAGAGAACGTAGGTTTTTATTTTGTGTGTTTCAATACTGTTGGATTTTGTTCGTTTGCAGAAAACAAATATAATATTTAGAAGATAAATAATATATCACGACTCTCTAAAACAACCCTACAACAGACAAAGCCTTCTAGTCTGGATTAATACAGGATATGGCCTGGCTGATATACACTTACATGTTTATTTTATACACATAAATAAATAAACAGCACCCACAGTTACTACATCAAAGGAAGACAATGTATGTACTTGAGGTGGAAAGAAAAACAAATCATTCATTGAGCTTTCCTGCTACAACTTGGTAACTGTGACACCTCAAATGCAAAGTATCACAAGTAGGTATAGGTAACCTGGACTTTTCCAAAACTGGCTACACATAGGCAATCAATCTTTTTTCTTACAAAACCAGACATTTAGTTTATATGAGAAAAACAAGTGGTATACCATACCCTGGTGCTTGTAATGCCTTAGTTAGGACACCAAAGCAATACTCTCCAGCCTACGGAATGCCCAAATTGTGAAATCTCTTATGTATGGAAAGGCAGCTCTTGCTGTACCCAATAAATCAGGCCTTTTAGGAGACAAAGAAGCGGCCCCTCACCTCCATGCTCTCTTTTCACCTCGAGATTGGCATTTCCCCAGCATAGGTGCTGGAGAAGGGTAAAGACATGCTCTGGAAACTGCCACATTCTTTTCCTGCTGCCCGCAGGTGGCTTACATATTTATTTATTGTTGTATTTGGTTAGCTTTCCTTCTCTACCTTTGAAAGCCTGAACAAAAAATAAACTCATACTAGAGCTGAAATGTTGCACATTTGCAACAGCACTGCTTTCTACTGTTACTGCAAATAAACAGCACTTCATTCATTTTTTTTCATTCATGCAAGGAAACCCTGGTGGTGTAGTGGTTAACTGCTATGGCTGCTAACCTAAAGGTCGGCAGTTCAAATCCACCAGTCGCTCCTTGGAAACTATATGGAGCAGTTCTACTCTGTCCTCTAGGGTCGCTACGAGTCGGAATTGACTTGACGGCAATGGGTTTGGTTTTCTGGGGTTTTCATTCATGCAAAACGTATAGATAATGTCTCAGACGTGCATATGCAGAGACAAACAAGGCACAGTTCAGGCCCTTAGGATCTCATAGTCCAGTAAGGGGGAAAAAAACAAAACAAAACTGTGTCACTGAATCGATTCTGACTTCTGGTGACCCCATGTGTGCCAGAGTGGAACTGTACTTCATAGGGTTTTCAATGACTGTAATCTTTTGGAAGTAGATCTCTAAGACTTTCTTCTGAGGTGCCTTCTGGGTGGACTCGAACCACTAACCTTTTAGTTAGTGCCAAGGGCTTAACCATTTGCACCATGCAGGGGTACCCAGCAAGTAAGGAGCCTTGTAAATTGGTATGCTAAGTGCTAAGGTAAAAGGTAGCACAAATAGGAAAATGGACAACTTTTTGGGGACACAGATAACAAATTAAGAGCTGCTTGAGCAGAATCTTAAAGAAGTCAAAGTTTTCAGGTAGACAAAAAGTAGAAAGGCTTTCTAGGTGTAGGGAACAGTATATGCAAAGGCAGTAGCATGTCACATTAAGGAAACTTAGGAACAGGAATAGCCCTCTCAGACAATGCAATCTGGGCTGGTAGAGCTGATAGCAAATCAGAGAAGCATAAAAATGTATACATGTACACCTAAACCATTTCAATTTAATTTTAATCACTTATCACTTTTATGGAAACCCTGGTGGCATAGTGGTTAAGAGCTACGGCTCCTAACCAAAAAGGTCTGTATTTTGAATCTACCAGGTGCTCCTTGGAAACCCTACGGGGCAGCTCTACTCTGTCCTGTTGGGTCGCTATGAGTCAGAATCGACTCGACAGCAATGGGTTTAATGGGTTATCACTTTTAAAACTTATATCATTCTTTCATCTTCAAAATTTTTTTGAATAGACCATACCTTCACATAATTAAAAAAAATCCGAATACGAAAAAGTATACAGTAAAAAGTCTCTCTCTCGCTCCTATCCCTTATCTGCTTGTTTTTCCCCACCCCCATTACAAATTATTATCATTTCCACAGTTTCTTAATGAACCCATAAATAAAGGACACACACACACATACAGATACATATATTCTAATCCCTCCTTTTTATACAAAATGTAAAATACACATTGTTCTACATCTTGGAAGTTTTTTTCTAAATTTAGCTTTCCAGATTAGTACATAGAGAGCTTTTTCACTCCTTTTTATAGCTGTACAGTATTCCATTTTATGGATGTACCATAATTTATTTAACCAGTGCTGCAATGATCGACATGTGGGATCTTTCCAATCTTTTGCCATTACGGACAATGCTGCAATGAATAACCTGTGTACACGTTATTTTATGTATACGAAGGCACATAAGTAGAACGAAGAGCCCTGGTGGCAAAGTGGTTAAGAGCTACGGCTGCTAACCAAAAGGTCAGCAGTTCAAATCCACCAGCAGCTCCTTGGAAACCCTGTAGGGCAGTTCTACTCTGTCCTCTAGTGTTGCTATGAGTTGGAATTGACTCAATGGCAACTGGCTTTTTGGTTTAAGTAGAACGAATTCCCAGAAGTGGGAATGAGGAATTCCTCAACCTTCTTTTTTTTTTTTTAATTGTACTTCAGATGAAGGTTTACAGAGCAAATTAGTTTCTCATTAAAAAATTAATACACATATTGTTTTGCAACATTGATTGCCAACCCCACAACATGTCAGCACTCTCCCTTTCTTGACACTGGGTTCCCCATTACCAGCTTTCCTGTCCCATCCTGCCTTCTCATCCTTGCCCCGGGCTGGTGTACCCATTAGTCTTGTTTTGTGAACTCCCCAATCTTCTGATGTACAACTACAGCCTTTGGTTTAAATGGAAGTTCTCTGACTAGAGTTCCACATGGTCTTTCTTGCATAAACCACACTCCAAATATCTCCTCTAATATTCTTCTACTTTGGTTTCTGTCAGCAGAGTGAGAGCATAGACACCCTTGCAAAGTAATCAAATTCTTCTCAATTTTTGTGATTTTTCTTTCAGTCTGTTACAGTTTCTCGCTCATGGTTAATTCAACAGCAAATTTCTGTGATCTATCTTTACTGGATCTTTCTGTTTTCCTAGAAACAACAACTTTATTTCTCTTCACATTTATATTCATCAGTTTATAGGATATTTAATTAAATGATATAACCACCAGAATGAGAAAACCTGGCATAAGTGTATTTGGCCACAAACTCATGGCTTTTGAAAAGTTTGCAACTTAAATGATGGGAGTAGAAATCCTGGGGCTTCTCAGAGAGGAGCCTATTGACTGGGAACATTCCGTGTGCCATGGGCATTAGTCTGTGTTACAGGAGAAAACTGAGAACACCAATTAATCTGACAAGCCAGTGAGGCAGAGACTGGTGATGAGAGGCTCTGCCATATGCGTGGCGGGAGCACGATGTGTGAACAAAGGCATAGTGGGAAATGAGGATGGAGAAGGAGGCAGGGGCAGTGTCAGGAAGGTCTCAAATGCCATGCTGAGTATTTTAGATTTTACCCTGCAATCAATGGTGGATGTGGAGAAATGTTGCATCAGATTTTTAATTTAGGAAAATCAATTTGTTAGCTTGTGGAGGATGAGTTCAATGGAGAGAGATGCAACACTGGAAGAGGGATAGTAGAAGGTGATTTTTAAGGGCTCCTGAGAGACAATAAGGGCCAGAAGAAAGGCAGGGAAATTGAGGATGAGAAGAGAATAGAGGTAAATAATATTTAGGAAATAGAACTTAGTGATTTGGGGGTTGAATGAGGATTTGAAGATGTCTCCCAAATTTTAAGCTTGAGTAACATGGGGATGGTTATGCCATTGATCAGGATAAGAAACTCGAAAAGATTAGCAGATCTGGAGATACAAGTAATGAGTTCAGTTTTGTAAAAAATCTTAGTTAAATAAATGTTAAATATTTTTTAATGCAAAATTATAAGCCAAACTTTATAACACCCTTTTTATACATCTCAAACTTCAGATCATCTTAAGATAACTATGGAATAAAACATTGAAAATAGAAATTATTAACCAATAGTGAACTTTCTATACTCAGATGGCTTCCTTAATAAAAATACTAAAAGAATTCTAATTGGTTTTAAAATAAATAGACAAAAACTGATTATAACCCTACAGATTTACATATTTTGCAATGTTATAATTTGTGCATAGATGGATTGTCAAATAATCTTTGAATTAAAAACTAAATATTTCAGTTTCTCTACCATATTTTAGTATAAGTACAAACATTTCCATTTCTGATATCACCCTACACATCTAAAAGAAAATCTGCTTTAAATAAATTAAAATGATACCTGAAATCAAACAAAATTCTTTAATATTGATTTAAAATTTAATTTGGTGAGATATGTTAACAATACATAACCAGGATATAATTATGAAACATTTTCAAGTCAAAAGAAGTGAGCAGAGGTATCACTTATGAAATACACACACACAAAATCTACTTTGAGAAAAATGCCAGAAATTTGAAGGAAGGCAATCACAACCAAAATTTGAATTAAAAAAAAATTCAAAAAGCACAATTAGAAGGAAAAACCACGTTTTCAGAAAAAATGCAGAAAATCCCATGAAAATAGAACAATTGGTCCTCCCTATGGATTCGCAAATCCAGAATGAAGAGACTTCTGCCACCTGTGCGGTATGGAAAGGGCTGCGAGATTGAAGTGGGTCACCAGTCTTGCCTCTGTGCATAGGATAGGTCCCAGGTGGGGTGGGGCGGGATGATGGAGAGACTGACTGATGAAAGCAGAAATTTGGAACAAGGCAGGTTTAAGGGCTCAGCAGTCTCACAATATCGAATGGCACAGGCATTTAGGGTAAAGTCCTAAGAGGAAGGTGGAATGTAGTGTTGGAGGGTCCACATGGGGGATACTCATACGTCCTCTGAGGAGGTCACTATTGGGAAGGCCTGAATTTAGGTAGTAAATGCTCCAGTGGCAAGGCTAGGGTTGGGGGTTGGACTTTAGGGTTTGGGGAGGTCCCACTCCTTGCAGGATGATTTACAACTGACCTTGGTGAGATAAGCAGCCAGGGTGACTTCAGACACAATGTAGAAGCCCAGGGATTAATGTCATGTACTGTGCCCTAGGCCAGCCCAGCAGCAGAGGAGGAGATACAATACTAGGCCCCATGGGAAGGGGGAAGGGATGGGGTGGGGTGAAAGAGGCTGAGGTCTCTTCAGTTTGTGAATTTGATCTGGTCTAAGAAAGGCGATGGGGCTGGGGATTGAGCATTCTGAGAAAAATCAGTGGAACTGCTGTGGAGAGAAAAAGAAAAGTAGGGAGAGAAATAATGGGATTGGGAGGGGGAAGTGGGATAGACAGGATAGGTCATCTTTCAAAATGGTAAACCACTTTGGAAACATGGAAAATGGAAGCATTAGAAAATATTTTTTCCCTCTGTAATTCTCAACAAACGCTTGTTAATTGAATTGTTATATATATTGACTTAACAAGAATAACCAGGCTGGAAACTGGGAAACACTCCACCTTGACTATTACAAGATTAATTGGGAAATGAAAAAGCTGTCAGAAGCAATTGTGGTAGAACTATCTCTGAGATAGTCAAGACTAAAGCAGATACTTATCTATTTTGGGCAACTTGGGAGCAGTGAGATCAGAGATTCACAGATTGCCCTGAATGATGAGACTGAGAAGCTCTGCCAAGAAACAAGAGTTGTACAACTGAATTCTGAAATAAGGAACACTGATTTGGCAAGGTTTCCTCTCCTCTATAGATTGTAGTTACTTTCAGCTTTTGGGGGTGAGCAGGGGATTATTTTTCCTTTTAAAAGGTACACACACAGACTTATTATACACATGCACACACATGCACTTATACACAAGGGAAAATAGAGGCTTTGTTCAGGTCATCACAAAGGAATGAATGCAAATGATTAAAGCAAAAGAAATTTTTTGCTTGAATTAATGAAATAATTGCTATTTCTGTTTATCTCATTTTACTAGTTTGAACCTGGCTCCAGAATGATTGAAAATATGACAATTTCTCTTATAATCACTATAGTCATACTTTTTTTTTCCAGATCAAACTAAAAGATTAGTATTAAAGGAGAAATAAAAGGTTTTTATACTAGAAACCACTAAAATTCTCATGAAGGTAATTGTCCTCTTTGAGGAAGCTAATTTTAATTAACACATAGCTCAGTGTTCTTATACTTTTTTTTTTTTTAAGAAATGCTTTAATTAATAAAGGGTGTTCCTTTATGTCCTAAAAATACCTTCATATAGTTGAGTTGACACATTTACATTTCCCAAGAGAATTAAGCAGTAAATATAATAAATATAAGTATATACATTTATATAGGTTTTTTTTTTTTTGATCACATATAATACATAAATAACCCATTGCCATTAATTTGATTCTGATTCACTGCCCCATAGATTTTCCAAGGCTGGAAGCAGGCTGCCACATCTTTCTCCCAAGATGCAGCTGGTGGGTTCGAATCATCGAACTTTAGGTTAGAAGCCGAGCACTTAACCATGCATGTGTGCTTTCATTAAATGATACCACTTCCTAATGCTTTCCTCTCATATGAAAAAATGTTGTTAAAATATGATTATTTTAAATAAACACATATTCTACTCAAAACTAATATTTTTTGCAGCCATTTAAAGGAAAAAATGTTTTTGTATAAGCAAATACAAAATCTCTGATGATTTTCCCATCTACGATATAAGTTCTAATAATATTCTGTTTTGATTTGCAGTTTGATTTGTAGCTATTTAGTTGTATTTTTTTCCTGGTTGACATAAATATGTGTTTGACAGGCAACACAGTTGTTGTAATTATAAATTCATGCTTCTGTTTACACAAGCAGGTATAGTAAATGTCTTATTTTAATTGAAGGATTCAATATACTATTGTCAGCTTTAAGGAATGTTCCTACAGCATGCTAAAAATTGCAACAAATAAATACAATAACACAGAACAATATAGAACAAAAACAGAGTGAATATATTCTGGTCGTTCTGGGGAAACGCAAATGGCTTAGCTTTAACGCAAATAAAAATTTTAAATATTAGTTTGAAGAACAGATGTAATTCAGAGGGCTAGATCAACTCAGGAGTCTTAATAATTTATGGCCTTCTTCCTGGGAAAGAAGGCCAAGAGTGCTGCTAGTATAATTGCCTCAGTTTTTGTTGTTGTTGTTATTAGGTGTTGTTGATTTGGTTACAACTCATAGCAACCCGATGTACTACAGAACAAAACACTGCCTGGTTTTGCGCCATGCTCACAATTGTTGTTATGCCTGCGCCCATTGCTACAGCCACTGTGTCAATCCATCTCACTGAGGGTCTTCCTCTTTTCCACTGACCCTGTACTTTACCAAACATGATGTCCTTCTCCAGGGACTGATTCCTCCCAATAAAATGTCTAAAGTATGTAAGACATAGTCTCACCACCCTTGCTTCTAAGGAGCTTTCTGGTTGTACTTCTTCCAAGACAGATTTGTTTGTTCTTTTGGTAGTCCATGGTATATTCAATATTCTTCACCAACAGCACAATTCAAAGGCATCAATTCTTCTTCAGTCTTCCTTTTTCATTGTCCAGCTTTCACATGCATATAATGCAATTGAAAACACCATCGGTTGGGTCAGGCGCACCTTAGTCTTCAAGGTGACATCTTTGCTTTTCAACACTTGAAAGAGGTCTTTTGAAGATTTGCCTAACGCAATGTGTCTTTTGATTTCTTGACTGCTGCTTCCATGGCTGTTGATTGTGGATGCAAGTAGAATGAAATCTTTGACAACTTCAATCTTTTGTCCATTTATCATGTGTTGCTTATTTGTCCAGTTGTGAGGATTTTTGTTTTCTTTATGTTGAGGTGTAATCCATACTGAAGGCTGTGGTCTTTGATCTTCATCAGTAAGTGCTTTAAGTCCTCTTCACTTTCAGCAAGCAAGGTTGGGTCATCTGCATCACGCAGGTTGTTAATGAGTCTTCCTCCAATCCTGATGCTGTATTCTTCTTCATAGAGTTCAGCTTCTTGGATTATTTGCTCAGCATACAGACTGAATAGGTATGGTGAAAGGATACAACGCTGATGCACACCTTTCCTGACTTTAAACCACACAGTATCTCCTTGTTCTGTTTGAACAACTGCCTCTTGATCTATGTACAGATATCTCATGAGCACAATTAAGTGTCCTGGAATTCCCATTCTTCCCAATGTTATCCATAATTTGTTATGATCCACACAGTCAAATGCCTTTGCATAGTCAATAAAACACAGGTAAACATCTGCCTTAGTCATGTAGTGTTGCTGTAACAGAGATACCACAAGTAGATGGCTTTAAAAAAGAGAAATTTATTCTCTCACAGTCTAGTAGGCTGAAGATTGAATTCAGGGCGCCAGCTCCAGGGGAAGACTTTCTCTCTCTGTTGGTTCTGGAGGAAGGTCTTTGTCATCAGTCTTCCCTTGGTCTGGGACCATCTCAGCGCAGGAACCTCAGGTCCAAAGGATGCAGTCTGCTACTGGCACTACTTTCTTGGTGGTCTGAGGTCCCAGTGTCTCTCTGCTTGCTTCTCTCTTTTAAATCTCAAAAGAGATTGGCTTAAGACACTACCGAATCTTGTAGACCTCATAAGTATAATTGCCGATAATCCATCTTATTACATCATAGTGATAGGATTTACAACATATAGGGAAATCACATCATATGATAAAGTGGTAGACAATCATAAAATCATACGAGGGAATAATGACCTAGCCAAGTGGACAGATATTTTGGGGAGGCAAAATTCAATCCATGACAACATCTTTCTGATATTCTCTGCTTTCAGCCAGGATCCATCTGACATCAGCAATGATATCCCTGGTTCTACATCCTCTTCTGAATCTGGCCAGAATTCCTGGGAGATTCAGCAGAATTGCCTCAGTAGATCTGCTGAATCTCCCAGGATATTGCAGGTTTATTAGGGAAGGTAGACTAAGAAAAGGTAATTTGGAAAGTATGGGAGGTACCCCTGGCACCCTGGCATCGTACATATATAAACTACCCAGAATCTAAGTGGAGTCAACTTTTGTTTCCCAATAATACTGGTCGTGGTAGTGGTGGTGGTGATGTAGAGGTGTCTTGCACTTTAAGCTAGTGGTCTACTTGCTCCTCCTAGCCATGACTTCAAGAGACATAAAGTTTAAAACACTTCAGTAGAGAAGAGAAAGTCTGTTCCCTTGCCTCTTCACTTCTCCCTGTCCAAGCAGGATATGCAAAGAACGAGAAAGATTAAGAGAACAAGAGCCAGAGAGACCAAGAGTGTGGAAAAGGGAAGGAAGAGAGAGAGGTATACACCATTATTCACTGAAGTATTCTTCACAATAGCCAAAAGATGAAAACAACCCAAATGTCCATCAATAGATGAATGGATAAACAAAATGTAGTGCATCTGTACAATGGAATATTACTCAGCCACAAAAAGAATGAAGTTCTGATACATGCGATAACCTTGAAAACATTACGCTGAGTGAAATGTCAGGCATAATAAGACAAATGTTGTATGATCCAACTTGTTGAAATATCTAGAATGGGTAAAAGAATAGGGATAAAAGTTTATTCATGATTACCAGGGGCTGGAGGGAGCGAGGGAATGGGAGTTATTGCTGAAGGGGTTCTGAGTTTCTGTTTAGGGTGATGAAAACTTTGGGAAATGGATAGTGGTGATGGTAGCACAACATGGTAAATGTAATTAATATCACTGAACTGTACACTTAAAAATGGTTAAAATGAAAAACATTTTGTTATATGTATTATATCGCAATAAGATTAAAAAAGAGATAGGGAGAGGAGGGAGAGAGAAGAGAGAAAGACAACAGGCAGGTCCAGGCATACTCACAACTCCAGGTTGTGAGTATGGTGACCATCTCTGAGGGGAAGGCACGGTATGGCATTGAGAATAGAGGTGGTGCCTGAGTGGCTCATTCCAGGTGACGCTTGGAAACAGTGTACTCACAACCACATTCTGCCTCTGCTTGTACCCTGTTTCCAGTTTCTGACCTTCTATCTGCCTTGGCTCCATTCCTACCCTGGTGTCCCAGTTTGTCTGTCTCTAGCTCCAAGCCTCTGCCTCTCCCATGTGTATAGAGTACTCTCCTTCCTCCTGGCATGCCTTAAAGTAGTGACCTCTGGCTTGGTCTCAGGGCCTCTCCTGGGGGCTGCCCAGTACCCAGGGCTCCTTGGCTACAGCCTGGGGAGTAAGTAGGGGCTGAGTGCCCATGTCTAGACAGGCCATCAGGACTGTGAAAAAGACACTGCCATCAATTGCCTGGGCTGCAGACCAAGGGGGAGGGTCCCTGAAGACCCTTCTTTGCCATCCCTCTCAGGCAATTTATTTTTTGCCCCAATCTGAATGCTGCCACAAATTGTTTCACGGACTTCAGCAAACATCTTCGGACATTTAAATGCATTACACTTAATGAATTATCTTTATTTTAAATTATAAAAGGCATAGTTATTAAAGGACTAATGTAGAAAACATAACTGGATTTCTGGCTAGGGCTAGTGACTGAATTCATGAGGTTTTGATTCAAGTTGCAAACCATTTCTTATAAAGGAGAAAAACACAAAATGTGAACCCAATTTGAAAGTAGAAATTACAGTAAACCAGGCTATTTAATTTTTTGGATTAAAACTTGATTTCTTATTTCAACATCTTACAAAATTAAATTTCTATTTCTGCTCCTTTGATCAATAATGTTATTTTTGAATTAGAGCACATTCGGTGTTGAATTTCCCTACCTACTTTTGTCATGTTCTAATAAAGTATAAAATATGAGCTAAAAGTTTCATCATGTCCTTTTTTCTTACTCCTCTCCATCCTCAAGCAATTTTTTTTTTTTACTTTGAACAGCTAGTGTTATTGAAGCAATTTTCTTCAGGGGGTATTTCTTTCACGACAAAATCTCTTTCACTACTAACCCTCATTGATCTTGTAATAAGTTGTAATGGGAAATGCATGACACGGCTTCCAAGGTCTGGCAGCTAAGCCAGCTCTCACATGGTGACTAAAGACATCATTGTACTTCCTATCCTGCAGACAATACCTGGGTAATGCCTTTTCCTGAGTGAATGAACATAGTTGACATGAGTGGCAGTACTCTACCTCCCACGTTGGGGAAATTTTTTCTTTTAAGAAAATATAATTAAGTCCTAACTTTCTGTGCAAACATCTAGATATTAAGAAGTAACTACTGATATAATAATAACTCTAAATGCCTTAAAATAGGAAGCAGCATAAAAGCATTTTATAGGGAAGAACCATCAATTCCAACTGTTGATGCCACATTACCTTGCATACCTTCAACTTAAAGAACAGCCTGTGTTAAAGGAAAAAAGGCAAGCCAATGAGGAAGAATACTTGAAGGCAGCAAAAAGCAGAGACTTAAGCTCATCTGCTGATACTCATTATTTATTATCACAGTGTGCTTTGATATATAGTGCCCTTTTTTCCCCCATCTACATTCTTTGTATGCATAGGTTTTTCAATCAGTAGGCATTATCTTACAGAGCTTAAATTCCTTATAGCATCCCTGGAAGCCAAATATTGGAAATGAAGCATTACCTTTTTAGACATTCCAGACTCTGTAGATACAGAACCCTGCGCCTCACTGGTGGTGTGAAAGAACTGGGATTCCCCACAGTGCAATGTAAATTCCTGGGCCTCTTGAGCAACATTGCTTCTGTCTGCTACCTCCAAAGCCCTGTAAAGGCAGGAAACACAGTCAGGTCAACAAGCTATCAAGAAGCTGAACAACTTAAGAAGCCCAAAGGTATCTTTCTCCATGTATAATTCCAATCAGCCAAAATAATGAATCGTTAGTCAAAACCCTACATAGCATTGTAGGTAATTTGATATTGCCACAACACATTTTTAAATAACCCTTGATGACTTCACCATGTGGCTAACAGAATTCTTTTAAATTTTATGCAGAAAATAAATTAGAGGTAGATAGGTAGATGGATAGCTAGATGGGTAGATGGACAGATTTTGGCATGAAAGCCATCCAGTTTAATTTATGATTTCTTTCTTGGTTGCTCTACTGTTATTGTTTTTAAGAAATGACAAAAAGAAACTTGTGAGTTGCCTGAACAATGGAAACAGAGTGGAGACTGAATTCTAGTTTGGGGAGGGGTCTAGGCTCTGCAATGATACTATGCCAGGAAAAGGGAACTGTTCTATAATTATACAATAAAACCTGTGAGAGCCGGAATCGACAGGACTGTCTTGTTTTTCCAGGTCCCGAAAGTTTTCCACCTTCAACAGGGTGCAGTCTTACCATTTTTCTATCTCTCCTTTTAGTAGAAAATACTCGAGTTTTCTTTCTCTGACAGGTTTCCTCCTTACACAGGTTCCAGCTCTTGCAGGCTTTACTGTAATATTTATTAGACTTAAAAGGAATGGAGACTAATGAAGGCAGAAAGTATTCTCGCAGACTCTGGTGACTGCCCACCCAAAAAATATTTCTCTTACCAACTGCATCCTCCTGCTCCCTCCCCTCAAATTTTCTTTGGTAATAACCCTGGTTTTGCTCAGGTATCCATCCTCCACGTATCTCAGAGGTGGCTGCTCCCAGCCTCAGTTAGTCAATCATGATTGATCTAATCATGGTGGTCCAGATCCCCTTGATAGTAATTGATTTAGGCATATGCCCATACATATCTCTCTTGCCAATACTACCACATTGATTTATGCCTCCCTGCACCTCTAAAGTATTAGTACTTTGCCGTATTTATCTGGTGCACTCTGGCCAATAAGATGGAAGGGATGTCTCCTGAAGGAATTTCTCTTAAAAGGAAATTTTCAGGAAGAAAAAGTTCCTGTTCCCTGCAGGATGGGGTCATGCACATATATGATAGCTAGGACAGCCATCTTGGGGCCATGATGGGTATTAGCCTATTCTGATTGAGGACCCAAACCAAAAACCAAACCCAGTGCTGTCGAGTCGATTCTGACTCATAGTGACCCTATAGGACAGAGTAGAACCGCCCCATAGAGTTTCCAAGGAGTGCCTGGTGGATTCGAACTGCTGACCCTTTTGTTAGCAGCCATAGCACTTAACCACTATGCCACCAGGGTTTCCTGATGGAGGACAACAGAGCAGAAATATGAGAGCAACTTGGGTCTTTCAATATATCGATGAGCAGCTGAATCATCCAATCTTGGGCCTGCCCTATCTTTGGAGTTCTTGTTATCTTAAATAATAAATCTCCTATTCTTTAAGCTATTTTGAGTTGGGTGTTCTCTGTTACCTGCAGCTGAGCATCCTAACTGATAGAAGGGTTGATAGATTTCTCAAGTATATAATTAAGGTCGGGATAGAGATACTGGAGAATAAGGCTTCGAATGAAAAAATGTCAATGAAGTGGAAAGAACTAAAAATCCAAGGTTTTGATGTTTTGTAGAAGAAATAGAAGTTTTTTTGTGGAGTTTCAACAATGTGTCAGGAATAAAAATAAATAGGGCAAAGTACTAACACTTTAGAAAGGTCCACTGCTGTCGAGTCGGTTCTGACTCATAGTGATCCTACAGGACAGAGTAGAACTGCCCCATAGAGTTCCCTGTAATATTTATGGAAGCAGACTACCACATCCCTTCTCCCACAGAACAGCTTATGGGTTCATACCACCAAGATTTCAGTTAGCAGTCAAGTGCTTAACCACTGCGCCACCAGGGCTCCTTATAATTTGGATAACTATCCTATACATCTGTGTTTAAGAAAAAAAATTGTCACATTATAAAAATATGAAGGCATATTAGCAGCAATATATTTCTTTTTGCTTTCCCTGCAATTTTGTACTACAAAAGCAATACATGCACAAACTAAAAATAATTTAATCAGTATAGGAGGGAATCAAAATAAGAATCTAGCTCCCATCACAATTTCATTCTGCAGAAACAACCACTGTCAACAGTTTCCTTCCTGCAACATTTTATTCCATGTATAAGCACTTGTAAAAATACATTTCAACCCTCTCAAAGCCAGTGCTAAAGTTTATATTTGAGGCAAGTCTCTCCTCAGGAATTTAAAGATGGTACATATGAAGGATAGAGAAACATGGACAACTCAGGAGAATTTCAATCACAACTGAAAAGTACCTTTGAGCTGAGAAGGTGTTATATTCTTACCATGGATGTGTCTTTGCTTCAAGGCCTATTTTTACAAATTGTGCCACTGGCCCTAAACCACGGTGTTCGCCTTATCCTTCTGCCCACAAATAGGCCAAGAGAAGCAGCAAGCAAAAGACCAGTAGGACTGGAAAACTTACTACAACTACTGCAGTCTTGTAAGTCGTAAAAGTAAATCAGAAACGTATAGGAAGCCTGCCACCTTTAATCTTTTTCCCTTTTGGAGAAAAATATATTTGCCTGTTGACTTGAGATCCTACAAGAGATCAAAGTGATCTAAATATGCACTCTGAGCTTTGTATTGTTGGAGGTGGGTACCCAAAAAGGAGTGATGCCTTCCTGCAGGCTGCTTACACATTGTGTGATTAAAAGCTGGCAAAGGCATTTTCTACGTTTCTATAGTTTTTGCCTGTGATCCAATCCCTGACTATAGTATAGGCTCCTTTAGATTGCAAGCCAAAAAGTCCAACTCACAGAAGGCTAACCACAAGCAAAATTCACTATTGCATATAAAATGGGGGCGGGGGTGGAGTGGGTTGGCTTATTCAGTTTATTTGGTCATCAAGGACCCATGTTCTCTCCATCTTTCTGCTTTGCCATAATCAGTATCTTGTCTTTGTCCTAGAGATAGTGTAGGACAGTTGCAAGGTAGCTGCAGGCATCATATCTATAAGTGATCATTCCAGAGGAGGAAAAGACAAAGACTCTCACTTCCTGTTATCTAGAAACCACCCAACAGTCTTCATGTCTCATGCCCTACCTAAGCCGATCACTGGACCTACACCCTTCAGGTAGCGACCTGAAGCACATTGCTATGCAGTAGGTGGACACTTGAAAAAACTGGGGTTCTATGAGAAAGGAAGGAGTAGAGGAGGAGTTGGAAATGAATGTTGTCGTGTATTGCATCATCTCTCTAACTTTGTCTTGAAACATATGCCCGTGCTTATTACACTGTAGAGGCAGATTCAATATACATATTCATGATTGAATTTCAGTCATCAAAATAGAAACTTACATGATCTTGGTCTCATAGGACACTGAACTCAGGTAATCTACTTGCCCTACTGATTTGGGGAGAAACTAACAAGACTTAGAAAGCTATCCAAGGGGAAGGAAGTACTATATGCTTGGAGTCATAATCTCCCAGATGGGAGGATGCACACGGCACTGGGTGGGGGCCTGGGGGTTTCAATCTGTCAATGGCCAGAGTAAAGACAGGACTATTTCAAGTTGTTGCAGGCAAGGTACTTGCTTCACCCATAATTCTGAAACAGGAAGTGCTGGGTGTTTGTGGTACACCCAATAACCTCTGACCTCCCTTGGAGATGATGAGGTATTTGGCTGACTTGCCTTTCCTTAGGACCTAGATCCAGGCAGTACTCCTGTGCACCTGGCCACAGATGCCATTATTTCCCAGTTTGCTCCAGGACTTGGGTCGGAGGGGTGATGAAGGGCCACGAGATGTGCCTTTGACTCACCTGACAGGGCTTCACAAGCACAGCTCAACTTAGGGGAACTTCTCCCCCAAGCTCAGATGCTCAGACCATCCCATTAGCATTTTCTAGTTCCTCTTTAGAGTGTCAGTCCAAACTTAATGGACAAATGTGTCTCCTAAAATATAACCTAGGCAAGGCATTAAAACCAAACCATTTGCCATCAAGTTTGATTCCAACTTGTGGTGACCCCATGCGTATCAGAGTAGAATTGTGCTTGATAGAGTTGTCAATAGTTGTAACCTTCCGGACGTAGACTGCCAGAGCTTCCTTCCAAGGTGCTCCTGGGTGGATTCGAACCACCAACCTTCCAGTTAGTAGATGAGCACTTAACTTGGAATCTGGAAACTTGAACCTACCCAGAGGCTTCTCAGAAGACAAGCCTGGCAATCTACTTCCAAAAAATCAGCCACTGAAAATCCTATGAAGCACGGTTCTGCCCTGACACACATGAGGTAGCCATGAGTTGGAGTCAACTCAGTGGCAACTGGTTTTTACTGGTTTTAGTAGACACAAGGGCTCAAATGGGCAGCAGTGTTTTCAATTCTGAATAACAGCTACATATAGAGCTAAAAATAGTGAGTATTCCTCCCTAAAAGCCAAACTTAATAAATGTTTGCAACAGAAAAGGCCGATTGGAAAGTTTGCTAATTTTTCTTTTAGAAGGGTAAATTTTAGTTTACCTCCTGATAAATAGGCTGTAGTCTTTCATAAGAAAGTCTAAGCTTGGCTCCCTGGTGAGAAATGTAAGATTCGTAAATGCAAGCACAGTTTCCTTTGTGAATGGGCACCACTGCTCTCTTATTAAGGAATACAGCCTCTTGGGTTAAAAAGAACAAAATAAAATAAATCTCCCATACCCTGCCTTATTGGACTGAAGCAGAGGATAATTTATGAATTTGCTATTTATAATCTTCAGTACTTTCCTTTTTTAGCACTGATACTGTTGCCGTAAGTGATAGTTTCAGTGTTAACTACCATATTGTTACGCAAATAACATTCCCTATATGCTTTTTTGCATACCAATCAACCCCACTGTTATCTTCATAAGCACGCTATACCCATATTTGTTTACATTTTGCTGACTTCAATTTCTTTTTTTCTGCCCAATGGACATAATATTAAGTCTTTGTCTTGGTGCCTGTTGATTCAGATGTTTGGTTCCCAGCAGCAGGCCCTCACCAGCCTACCCTCGAGTTTCTAAACAGCCCCTCTCCCAGCAGGATTCCTTCCCTGCTCTGCAAATCGCTTTAGCAGGAATAAATATTATTTTCCACCCCAGAAACAGCCCTGGCTAGGGTGGCTGGCCCCAGCCCAGGAGGTGCCTGGGCCTGAGCACCCTGGCTGGAGATGCCATTTAGGTGGGGCAAGGCTGGTGTGCCACAGCCTGGCATTCTGCCCTACCTTCCAGCTGGCTGGCCACCACGCTAGGGCTGTCTGAAATGCCCACAGTGTGGGCATGAGAGCCTCGGGCACAGAGTTGTCCCACATCCCTCACTTGGATGAGACGGGTCCAACTGGCCGAGGGTGGGGATGCCTTGCGGGCTGGGGTAGTGCGTGACGGCATCTGTACCATCCTGCCATATGGCTTCATGTGGGGCCAGCCCCATGAGTGGCCCTCCGCCAGACCCTCCACCAGTCTGAAGTACCTGGGTGCAGATTGGCTATAAGTAACTCCTCCACTCTCAGGCCCAGGGGCGACCTGCCCCAGAGTAAACGTAGTTTCAGTTGTTTTTTCTGATTACCTGGGCACTGTCAAACTCAATCCATGAATTCTTGACCATGGCTTATATCTTTATTACACAAATATGATAAAAAGTAACATTTTCAGACAAATGAATGAAGGTGAATGAGGCCGAAACTCACTTCTGGAAATGCCACGAGACATGTGTGGTACACATGGGAGCTCTATGCCAGAACTTTTTTTATGTAATTTCATCTTTTCCCTACATGATATGTGTGTGCATGTTATTTATGTGGGTGCACTATTTGCAAAAAATACAGCACTATATTTCACCCCAGATTTATGAGTAATTAGAACACTTTGCCTAGAACACTTTGCCAGTTCATTCAATATGTTTCCTTTTTATTTGGTTTACTTTAGAAAATCAGATTGCCCTTCTTCCTGGAGATTAAGTTCGTAGAAAAATTAATAATGGCAACATTGTTTTCTCTGTACTAGGTTTCAAAAAAGCCACACAGCTACTCCCCACACAAATTTAACCTTTGTGAGGGCTGAAGTTTATAAAATTTGGGAGACCCTTTTTTTTCTTTTATTGTGCTTTAAGTGAAGGTTTACAATTCAAGTCAGTTTCTCATACAAAAAGTTATACACATATTATGTGACCCTAGTTGCTCTTCCTACAATGTGACAGCACACTCCTCTCCACCCTGTATTTCCCGTGTCCATTCAACCAGCTCCTGTCCCCCTCCGCTTTCTCATCTCGCCTCCAGACAGCAGCCGCCCACATAGTCTCATGTGTCTACTTGAGCTAAGAAGCACACTCCTTGCCAGTATCATTTTATGTCTTATAGTCCAGTCTAATCTTTGAGGAGTTGGTTTCGGGAATGGTTTTAGTTTTGGGCTAACAGAGAGCCTGGGCACCATGACCTCTGGGGTCCCTCCAGTCTCAGTCAGACCATTAAGTCTGGTCTTTTTAGTAGAATTTGAGGTCTGCATCCCACTTTTCTCCTGCTCCTGTTGTGTTCCCTGTCAGGGCAGTCATTGGTGGTAGTGGGGCACCATCTAGTTCTTCCGGACTCAGGTTGATGGAAGCTCTGGCTTATGTGGCCCTTTTAGTCTCTTGGGCTCATATTTTCCTTGTGTCTTTGTTGTCCTTCATTCTTCTTTGCTCCAGGTGGGATGAGACCAATTGATGCATCTTAGATGGTCGCTTGCTAGCTTTTAAGACCCCAGACACCACTCACCAAAGTGGAATGCAGAACACTTTCTTAACACACTTTGTTATGCCAATTGTCTCAGATGCGGGGGATGCTTTTAATTAAAAAAAAAAAAAAAAAGGAAAAAAAAAACCCGCAGTTTTTCCAAAATCAGCAGTGGTAGGCCCTCTCCTAAGGCCTTGGAAGTGGCCCTGAAGCTTAAACTTCATTTGCTTCCTTACATCCACCTCTGATTTTCCTAATGCTGGCCTGCCCTATTCTGAGTTGCTCCTTGAGTATGTTAATATGTGTAGCCCAATATAAGTGCTATGCCTGCTAACCAAAAGGTCAGCAGTTTGAATCCACGAGGAGCTCCTTGGAAACCCTGTGGGGCAGTTCTCCTCTGTCCTACAGGATCGCTATGAGTCGGAATAGACTCGATGGCAACGGGTACAGCCCAATATAATGCAACTTAAATGAGTTTCTTTATCTAACAATTCTTGCTTCAGAGATAATGTGCCCCTAAAATAATAAAATGTAACACAAAAGATTTCATTTCAACTGTGGGGTATAAATTGATGCTGTGCTGCCATCTATTGTCTACCCAAACAATTATCAGTGCATTCTACACCTGCTTCAAAGCAATCCATTCCAGTTTCAGCCCCTGCTGAGAGTTTACATTTCTAACAAGCTCCCTGCTGAGAATTTGCATTTCCACCCCAGATACTGAATGAAAATTTACATTTTAACAAGATCCCCGGGTGATTCTTACGTATAACTTCCTGAGAACTTGCTAGAAATGCAAATTATCAGCAGGGAACTTGTTAAAAATGCAAATTCTCAGCAGGGGTTTGAACAGGAAGGAACCAGTTCGAAGCCCTGGTTCTACTGAGCCTTGGAATTGTGATTTGAAAGTTGCAGAAAGCCATCTGCACTGAATTATTTCCCTGAGAGAGAGTAAAACACCAGATAATAGAACCACAGTTTCGAGGAAGGGAGAACACTTCTAACTCACTAACATATAGCACTAAGAGTACTGCAACTGCTAAATGGTAACAAGCTGCCATTTACTGAGAGACCCCTATCCTGCTAACATTAGACCCTGTATCAGATTGCAGACACACAGAATCAGGTAACTGTAGACCTGGAAAGGTCCCTAGTGATTACCTGGTGTGGTCTCCTCATTTCAGAGTTAAAGAAATCTTGGCCCTGAGAAACCACATGACCTGCAAAGATTTGTGCCTAGTGATTACACGTGTGCATGGGACTGGAGGCCAGGCTTCTTGTGCCGGGCTCGCAAAGAGGCATCTCACGACAGTGTGTGGATAGAGCCGTGTAAATCTGACCCATCTCCAGAAAATAGCATTAATGAATTTCCTTTGGAAAACTGACGGTTTCTTTTGGCTTTATAAAATGGGGTTTTCTTTTAGAACCAATGTTATCTTTATATTTTTCTCACCTGAATAAGAAATAAAATATAGCACCAGTATGCACACAGATTTCAGAGCCAAACCAGCTGATCATTTGCTATGTGATCTTGGGTAAGTTATTTACCTCCTCTAAGCCTCAGTTTCCTCATCTGCAAAATGAAAATAATAAGAGATTGTCATGAGGATTAAATGAGGTCATTTAGCCTATTTGGGCACATAGTGTGTGCTCAGTAAGTATCAGCTATTATAATTATGCATACAAATGTCAATTAACATTTCCTGAATAATAACTTCCTACGCCTTATATAAGCAGCCCTGGTATGTGAACTGCCTAAAGTGCTTGGCAGTTAACAGAAAGGTAAGCTATTCAAAACCACCAGCAGCTCAGTAGGAGAAAAGACCTAAGGATCTGCTCCTGTAAAGATTACAGCCTTGGAAACACTTTGGGGCAGTTCTACTCTGTCCTATAAGGTTGCTATGAGTTGGAATTGACTCGACGTCATACAACAACAACAGGCGTTATGTGGATGGTACTTTGAGCTAGAATATTAGTATCAAATATGAAATGATATAGAAACGAGAAAGTCGGAGTTGGAAGAGACCTTAAAGATCATCCGGTGATCCAATCATCTTGCTTTACAGATAAGTTCATTGTGCAAGGTCACACGGCTAATTACTGGCCTACTTGAGAGTAAGAATACACCTGACTCCTAGTTCAGAGACTAATTTCCAATTCTCTGTAGATTAGTTACACAACCACAAAATCCACAGTTGGGTGGGGAAACTAATAAAATTCTCTATGCTTATTTAAGTAGTAAAAATCTAAAACATCCTCAAGAGTTTTAGTTACATAAAGAACACTACATCAATGGCATGGTGGTTAAGAGCCAAAGGCTGGCAGTTCAAGTCCACCAGGCGCTCCTTGGAAACCCTATGGGGCAGTTTTACTCTGTCCTACAGGGTCGCTATGAGTCCGAACGACTCAAGGGCAACAAGTTTGACAGGTTACGAGGTTAAGCATCAGCAAATTATTAGTAGAGTTTTTACTGTAGAATCTCTGCCATCTAGTGGTCACACAAGAGCATCAAGCCATTCATCCCTTTTAGTAGTGTTTTTGTAAAAAACAAACAGTAACATGCCCTGGTCTGGAAGCCCAGCCCAGTCAGCCACCACTCCCTGATTGCCTCCATCTTCCTGGACACCAAAACTCTATCGGGCAGTTCTACTCTGTCCTATAGGGCCGCTATGAGTTGGAATCGACTCCACGGCACTGGGTTTGGTTTGGTTTTGAGGGGTTGGTTCAGTCTTCGAAAAGGGAGGGCAAATTTACATAACATTAAAGGGCAAATAGGATTTATTGAGTGTTGGGTCCAAAGGAAGGTCAGATCTCATTCTGGGCAAGAGCAAGGAGAAGCAGAGGCCAGGGACCAAAATCACCCAGGGAGTCACTGTCCAAAGTCCCAGGAGAATACAAGAAGGAGGTCTGTGTCTCATGGAGAGTGGGGAGGGCTGGCTCAGGTTTATTAGAAGGCTTGTGTTTGTGTTTTTGTGTTTCATGCATGATTGTACAAGCTCTCACTTGGAGGAGCTAAGGATCACAGCATTTTTTCAATTTTTCTTATAACATTCAAGTTGGACTAGTTTAGTTTTCAGTTGTCAAATTATAAAAGGCTTCTCGATTGCTGGAATTTTCCTTTTAAAGCTGCTCAGATTTCTATAATCCAATGGCAGAGAAGAAAAAATGTAGCTTTTCTTTTGATGGCATAAATAATCCCAAAAGAAAGACTGTCTCATGACCTTACTAAACTCATAAATAACACATTTAATAATCCAAGAGAGAATATTTGAAATTGTTATCCTTTGTAACACAAAACAAAACTACTACAGATGGTTCTATTACCCTAGAGCAGGCAAGGAGGAGACCAGGCAGAATGCGGTCATAAACACAAGGGTGGAAGGACCACCCTGACTCACCAGGGGCAACTCTGAGCAGTAATCTCTGAGCCCTCCTGCTCTCATGTCCCCAGGTGTCATCACACCTGAACCCTACAAGATGTGGCCACATATGAACTCTTTGCTGGACATACTGCAAGGATGCTGAGAAGGGTGCTAGCTGCTATCTTAATGTCCTCTCTACAGAAACTAAAGGAGAAATGTATCTCATTCAGTGCCAAGAAAAGCTCTTCTTTTCCTCACTTGTCTTTCAGACATGAATCATGTACCTGATCGTGAATCAATTTTAATAATTGTATAGAACTTTATGACAGTACGTTTCTGAGAAGTAATTGTCTCTCTGGCCTTGTCACACTTTTACTTTTCTGATCTTTACCTATCAGTATTACAATTGGATGTAAAGTACCGTACATAGATGCTGAGGGAGAGGATGTGATGGGGTGGCAATTACAAATACGGAAACATGTGACTTCCTCCTCACTAGTATGACATCCAGCTACCACTGCCTTAATTCTGAACTTCATTCTCTCTGCTATCTAGTCTTTCTTCCATCCTCTAACTCATTCTAACTTTACAATTAGATTGGTTCAGTACTGTCTACAGCATGAAGTCCTAACTTCATAGTCGAGTATTCAATTTCATCTATCATCTGGGTCCAGTCTACCTTTTTTCAAACATAGCTCCCTATATGCTCTATATCCCAAGCAACTTTGTTATAATTTAGCTACCTTATAATCACTGATGTCTCATTCTCCTAACTCAGAGAGTAAGTTCCTTAACAGGCTCATGAGTATGATTCCCTGTGTTTCTGCCATGGCATATGACACAACATCTGTCACACCATTGATGCTCAGTAAGGGTTTACAGGTGAGTGCACACACAGCCCATTGTGCAAAGACGTTTTGATTCATGACCATAGCGGCCACATGTAGAGCCTGTTGCTGTTTATGACTGTTTCAAATAATATCAATATAAAGCTTTGGTTCAAAAGTGACATCCTCCTGGCCATTATGCTTGCATGTTAGGCTGGTCTGTCTGTTGTTTTTTTCCAGAAGTCTATGGTGATGTCACACACTTTGAAGTTGACTTTATAGCATCTTTAACATGCACCATCTGTCTCCTTTGTTTGCCATTGCCTCACCTTAGCTCACTAGTCCAAAAAGACTCTGGTGCCAACAACAATTACTAAGAGTCTATGAAACCCTGGGGTACCTAAAGAGCCTGACAGCAAACTTGTCTGCCTTAATTAGTCCTTTCAGGCACTCAAAGAATTATCTTCATCAATCCTGAGCTTTGATAACACTTGCACTGTTGCAAGCATTATTACTTCATGGCATTTCTAGAAGCAATGAAGTTTCAAGAGAAATTTTGTCAACTGTTCTTTGCATCAAAAAATTTTAATATTTACTGGATTTCCTATCCTCACAAATACCAACTTTTTTCACAAACCAGATACTCTCAAATTTTTCACAGCTACAATTCATGGGTTCATAGGCTCTATTCAATAAATTCTTACCATATGGTGGTCTGTAAATCTTATAAATCTACAAGTGAGAATTAAGTCTTTAAATGATACTTGTAAGACATCTAAAACGTTCTCACACATTAAGACATCTAAAACATTCTCACACATAATAAGGTGCTTATAATAAATGTCTTTTGATCGTAATGTGAAACTAAAGAAATTATTTTAAATCTGAGAAAGGGTCTCCATCTTTCTGTAGTTTTTCAAGGTAATTCTTATGAAGGTTAATTTTTATATTAATTTTCTTAACTGTCAGTTTCATCATGTTCAACCTTCTCAGTTCTGAATACCTGGCAGTTGTTTGACGATTAATGTAAAATGGTCAGTAATTAGTGTATAATTGCCCGAATCACACCTTTGGCTTCCCCATCCACCTGTACCAGCTGGGTAGGCTTCACAAGGGACCAGAATTGCTTAAGTGCCTCCTAGATACATCCTTTTATAGTGTTTAGAATTGTCCTCATATACCTAATGAATGACTTCAATTAGTGTCTTTAACTTGGGCTAATGTTATAAAAGAAAATGCTAATTAAAGATCTTTTCTTGCAAGAAGTAATAAGGCAAAACATATTAGGGTCATTTCAGGAACACAGATTGGCCTGACTGAAGACAATACAAAGACTATAAAGCTGCATCTGAGGATAGATTGATATTTATCTTCTCTGCTGTCCTGAGTTCATGAATGCAAGATTAGCACTATGTCCCTACTCTCTACCCAGCTTAATAAAGTTTTGCTTACACAACTGCTGGCAACAAGCTCTAAATGTTAGTTTCCGATTTCCCACCCTAGCAGGTACTCCAATCCCACTCTAACCTCATTTCTTCCCCTTCCCAAACTCAGTCTTTCAGTTCTTATTAGACAGATCTGTTTCCCCTTCCCTTATATACGACTTATTTCATCATTTACATGTCTTTGCTTCAGTTTCTTAATAATGCTTTTCTTTCCTCTTTCCAATTTCTGGCAATCAAATATCATTAAGTCTAATTTCAAAATCTACTTCCTTCAAAGGTTTTGTGTTTTTGTGTCTCTTAGCTATCCAGTTTGTTCTACAGGGACCCCACCTTAGAAAAAGGTTGTGTTCCAAAACTTTTTCTTAAGGTAACTAATTTATTATCCTATAAACACAATGTTATAAATGGTGGCTTGAGTTTCAAGATAAGTCCCTAAAAGTCAATTTCACATAACTGAAATATTGTACCATAAAAAACCAGTTGCTGTTGAGTCGATTCCGATTCACAGGGATCCTATAGGACAGAGCAGAACTGCCCCATACAGTTCCCAAACAGCGGCTGGTGGATTCAAACTGCTGACAGGGGAAAGAAAAAGAAAAAAGGCATTATAAACAAGAGAATTGTTTCAACATTGTTTTTTAAAAAAGAATAAGAAAGTAAGAAAACAGTCTAAGAAACAGTATTTATTTTCCTCAAGTACAGATAGTTGTTTTTTTTGGAATAGAGATTATTGGGGAAAAGTAGGTTCAGTTACACCTGATGGTTAGAGAAGTTTTCAGAGATTACAAAGTGACTTTCCAGGGCTTTTGTTCTTACCAGATCTAAATTATTATTATTGCAAATTTCACATCAAACTCATGGTTATCCCTTCCCTTCATACAAATGTATTACTAGCTTCTCTAAGCCATCAACTGAGTAATGGCCATTCACAGCAGAACGAAAGGAGGAACAAAAAAATGGAAAGAATAAAGAAAGAGGAAGGAAAGTGAGGGAAGGGAGATATTTTTCTTGGGTAAATGGCCAAGACTAGAAACACGAGAGGAAAAGAACATATTCTGAATAAGGCGACGATGTGTTTAGGTGGAAAGAAAATTCCCACATGTGGAAATAACGACAGTAGAGGACAGAAGAAAAGAGGCAGCGCAGCACGCGCACCTTCTCTGAGGGAAAAACCGCTGTCCCCACACTTGCCCAGGCTGGGCATGGAGGTTACTATCAGCAGTGGAGAGGCTCCGGAGGACAGGATCTTGAACAAAACACTGCTAATACATAAAGGACTAAAACAAACAAAAAAACCCCATTGCCTGTGAAGTCGATTCTGACTTATAGCCACCCTATAGGGTAGAGTAGAACTGCCTCATAGTTTCCAAGAAGTGGCTGGTGGATTCAAACTGTCAACCTTTCGGTTAGCAGCCATAGCACTTAACCACTATACCATCAGGGTTTCCTAAAGGACTGAAAAAAAAAAAAAAAAAGGGACTAAAGGATGTGCAAAATTCACGTGAGTGACAGGAAGTGGTTCTGAACCTCTAGGTTGAGCATCAAGAAATACCATTTTTTATAGGTCAAAAGCAGTCAAGTATGGCAATTTCATATGATTCAACCTAGTATTATTTTGTAAGTGCTCGTGTTAGGTTTTTGTGAACATGTATCTGCTTAATTCAACTGTAGGCTATCCCTGTAACCTGTATTCAATATCCCAAACCAAACCTGTTGCTGTTGAGTCGATTCTGACTCATGACAACCTTATAGGACGTAGTAGAACTGCCCCATAGGGTTTCTAGGGAGCAGCTGGTGGATTTGAACTGCTGACCTTTTGGTTAGCAGCTGAGCTCTTAACTAACCACTGTGCAACCAGGGCTCCAAATAGGTATGAAATAAATGCCCTCCTCCCCCTGAAGGGGATGATAAATAAAACAAGTTTTTTTCTGGTGGCACTGGCTGGTTGAGGAGGCAGACTTTCAGGACTGAAAGTTGAGTCACTAAACCACAACGCATTCTGTCCCAAGAAAATATTTATTTTGTTTAACAGGATTTTATTAAGGAGTGTCATCTCTTATCAGGTAGAATAAGGACTTGTAAGTCAACAAGCTCTATGTACATGGGAGATCTTTATTTCTGCACTGTAGGTGAAGGCAGGAACTTTTACAACGTTTGGCTGTGAAAATCAGGCACAGTCTAACAGAAAGAACAACTGTATTCATTTTCTTGAAAATATTTTCATACTGCTTTGATAATAAAACCTTTAAATATTGCCGACGATTAAAAGGAAAAATGCAACAGTACTGGATTTATAAACTGGATAATGGTAAGACATATGAAAATGTTTCTGGAAAAATTTTAAAATTCATGAAATAAAAAAAGTAAAGCAAAAAAACAACCAAACCCATTGCTGTTGAGTCGATTCCAACTCATAGGGATCCTATAGGACAGAGTAGAGCTGCCCCATACCATTTCCAGGGCTGTAAGTCTTTCACACACCACAAGTCTTTATGGAAGCAGACTGCCACATCTTTCTCCTGAGGGTGGTGGATCCATACTGTCAACTTTTTGGTTAGCAGCCAAGTGCTTAACCATTCTACCACAAGAACAACCTAATTTTAAAAAGTGAAAAATTACATAACAATTTTTCACTTTGCACATTGTTTAAAATGGAAGAGACCAAAAAAAAAAAAAACAAAAAAAAACTATTGGTCTTTTTCTAGTTTTGGCAATTGCTTTTTATTATTAAGAATCAAAATAATTTTATTAGCAGAATTAATTTCCCAGTCTGTCATCTTTTTTTCTCCTTCAAAATAAGAGATGGTTAGGGTTCCCCCTATTTAGGAAATACTTTAAATGAATTATCTTTTTCTTATTATCAAGTTCCACAGTTACAACTCATGCCTAGACTTAAAATATCAGAAAATTAATTTACATAATGCAATTTTTGAAAACACATATGGATGTACTATTTATGTGGTTATAGGACCAGGTATAGGCAAAAGAATGGAATCTGACATTGGCCTCTTTTCCTATCTTTCCCTTTTCTCTCCATCTCCCTCCTCCATACTAACCTGTTAAGGTAATTGCCCTCAAGGTGACCTGTATTTGTCAGAGCAGAACTGTGATCCACAGGGTTTTCAATGGCTATTTTCTGGAAGTAGATCACCAGGCCTTTCTTCCAAGGCACCTCTGGGTGGACTTGAACTTCCAATCTTTTGGTTAGCAGCCATGTGTTA
Organism: Elephas maximus indicus; assembly: GCF_024166365.1. Taxonomy (NCBI): domain Eukaryota; kingdom Metazoa; phylum Chordata; class Mammalia; order Proboscidea; family Elephantidae; genus Elephas; species Elephas maximus. The sequence goes on along the minus strand of NC_064819.1, from coordinate 172,141,594 downwards.
ACCATTTACACCACCTAGGGATTCCCGTCCACCCTCAGCTCTCAACATTCTCTCCCTTTACCTCTTCACTATGGGTCCCAGAATTTTCTTGAGGTTCCATATCAACCATTAAACAGAAAGGGGGATCTAATAAAATTAAGTAACATGAAAGCATTAGTCACATACTGCATTACTCTGCTGAGGTGAACATGCAATTTAAAAGAAGGCTTCTGGGAGAAGGTGATGTTTAATGCAAAGATATGAAATAACAGGAATTTCTAGTGTCAGTAACAACTCAGAGGAGGAGATATTTGTAAGGAAGTGGGCTTCCTTACAATGCCGAAGCTTGGCACTTGCCTGCCTCTTGTGTGGAGCACTTTACTAAGCAAGGCCTCTAGGGCAAAGGAAGAAAAAGGAGAAGAGGTGCTGTACTTTGCCATCCAGGGCACTCCCAAAACCTCAAGAGTCCTAAGATGGAAAATGCTGCTGTAGGTAATAAGAAACCCTGAAATAAAATAAAAAACAACGAGAGTAATGAGAAGGGATCTCTGAGTTGAAGAGAACTGTGCATCTCTATTCTGCCTATTCCTTCAAATCCTAACAAAGGTATACCATATATCAAAGTTAATTCCTGGTGGCTGAAAGAATTAAATGTAAAAGATCAAATCATAAACATTCAGAAGAAAATACAAGATGAGAAATAACTTCCTAAGATTAAAAGCAACAAAAGAAATCACTGATAATTATACAATGCAAATTAAAAATTTTCCATATATTTAACAAAAATTAAAGACAATGGCAAGAAAATATTCTCAACAGAAATGCCCAACAATTGGTCAAAAGTCATACTCAGTAAAGAGGCCATACAAATATATAAGAAAAACACTAGGAAAAGCAGCAAAATGGGCAAGGAAAAGGAATAATTTTCAAAAGAAGAAATAAAGGGTTAATGAAAATCTTTTTCCCAACCTCATTACTAATCAAAGTATGCAAATTAATGTAACAGTAAGCTACAATTTTAAAATTGATAACGCTCAGTGCTTTTACACATTACTGGGGGAGTATAACCATGTCATTGCTACAGTATTAATAATCAATTTATTCGTACTTACTAAGAGATATAAATATGTTAACATACCTGTAATTCTATATAGTATTCTGTAATTCTACTTCTGGGAAATGATTCTAAGGAAATAATCAAAGAAGCATGGAAAGATTTATTTACAAAGACGTTTATGGTAGTGTTATTTATAATAATGAAAGTTGCAAACAACTCCACCATTCATTACCTAATTGGTAAAATAATGATTAAGTAAAGTATGGCTCAGCCACATTACGTAATGCCATCTTTCCTTTAAGTCATAGGGGTAAAGGTTGTGATAAAAAAAATGGTAAGTAGAAAAGTGAAATAAAAATTGTATGTCAGGCGGGGCCAAGATGGCGGACTAGGTGGACGCTACCGCGGATCCCCCTTGCAACAAAGACTCGGAAAAACAAGTGAATCGATCACATATATAACAATCTATGAACTCTGAACAACAAACACAGACTTAGAGACGGAGAACGAACAAATGCGGGCAGACAGCGATCGTTTTCAGAACTAAGAGCCAGCATACCAGGCAGGTGACCTTCGGAGCCTGGGCTGGGGCAGAGCCCAGGGGGGCAGATGGCACAGACAAGCGGCCCAGCCCTACCCCCCCGAACCCATCCCGGGAGGAAGTCTAGCTGGTTGGCGCGGGTGGCATAGCGGCGCAGCCGGTGGGAGAAACACCCTGGAGGCAGTGACTGATCTTGGAGCGGGGAAAGCAGCGTCCCAGCCGGGGAGCTGTCCCGCCGGGAGTTTGGTGGGAGGCGGGTGAGGCGCGAGCGTGGGGATCACCTATATTTCCCTAAAGCGACCCCAGGGGGGCACCCAGACGTTCGTGAGGGCCACGTCCACCCAGTTCACGCGAGCGGTGCGGCGCACCGGAGGGAGAAATCCCCAAGAGGAAGTGACTGGTCTTAGAGCGGGGAGAGCAGCATCCCAGCCGGGGAGCTGTCCCGCTGGGATCTTGGCGAGAGCGGGCGGGGTGTGAGTGCAATTCCCTGAATAGACCCCGGGGGCGAGCCCAGCTGTTCGTGAGGGCCACGTCCACCCAGTTCGCGCGAGCGGTGCGGCGCACCGGAGGGAGAAATCCCCAGGAGGAAGTGACTGGTCTTGGAGCAGGGAGAGCAGCGTCCCAGCCGGGGAGCCGTCCCGTTGGGATCTTGGCGAGAGCAGGCAGGGTGTGAGCGCAATCCCCTGAATAGACCCCGGGGGCGAGCCCAGCTGTTCGTGAGGGCCACGCCCACTCAGTTCACGCGAGCGGTGCGGTGCACCGGAGGGAGAAATCCCTGGGAGGAAGTGACTGATCTTGGAGCGGGGAGAGTAGCGTCCCAGCCGGGGAGCTCTCCTGCCGGGATTCTGGCGGACGGGGGCGGATCATGAATGCGGGGATCAGCTCTATATTCTGTGGTGCTACATGCCTAGCTCTCTGATCCCTCCCCCACCCTCCCCAGGCGGCTCCATTAACATCCGAATACCCTGAGCCAAAAGGAGAATTCAGATAGGGATCTGACTGCATTTTTTTTTTAGCTGATTACCTGGAAAATCTAGTTTCCCGGTGATGGCTCGGAGACAGCAGTCCATATCAAACCACATAAAGAAACAGACCATGACAGCTTCTCCAACCCCCCAGACAAAAGAATCAAAATCTTTCCCAAATGAAGATACAATCCTGGAATTATCAGATACAGAATATAAAAAACTAATTTACAGAATGCTTAAAGACATCACAAATGAAATTAGGATAAATGCAGAAAAAGCCAAGGAACACACTGATAAAACTGTTGAAGAACTCAAAAAGGTTATTCAAGAACATAGTGGAAAAATTAATAAGTTGCAAGAATCCATAGAGAGACAGCATGTAGAAATCCAAAAGATTAACAATAAAATTACAGAATTAGACAACGCACTAGGAAGTCAGAGGAGCAGACTCGAGCAATTAGAATGCAGACTGGGACATCTGGAGGACCGGGGAATCAACATCAATATAGCTGAAAAAAAAATCAGATAAAAGAATTAAAAAAAATGAAGAAACCCTAAGAATCATGTGGGACTCTATCAAGAAGGATAACTTGCGAGTGATTGGAGTCCCAGAACAGGGAGGGGGGACAGAAAACACAGAGAAAATAGTTGAAGAACTCCTGACACAAAACTTCCCTGACATCATGAAAGACGAAAGGATATCTATCCAAGATGCTCATCAAACCCCATTTAAGATTGATCCAAAAAGAAAAACATCAAGACATATTATCATCAAACTTGCCAAAACCAAAGACAAACAGAAAATTTTAAAAGCAGCCAGGGAGAAAAGAAAGGTTTCCTTCAAGGGAGAATCAATAAGAATAAGTTCAGACTACTCAGCAGAAACCACGCAAGCAAGAAGGGAATGGGACGACATATACAGAGCACTGAAGGAGAAAAACTGCCAACCAAGGATCATATATCCAGCTAAACTCTCTCTGAAATATGAAGGAGAAATTAAGATATTTACAGATAAACACAAGTTTAGAGAATTTGCAAAAACTAAACCAAGACTGCAAGAAATGCTTAAGGAGATTGTTTGGCCTGATGAGCAATAATATCAGGTACCAGCACAATACAAGGTCACAAAACAGAACGTCCTGATATCAACGCAACTCAAACAGGAAAAACACAAAAACAAACAAAGTAAGATTAATTCTAAAAAACAAATAAATAAACAAAATAATACACATAACAGGAAATCATGGAAATCAATAGATAAACGATCACAATAATCAAAAAGAGGGACTAAATATAGGAGGCATTGAACTGCCAGATGGAGAGTGATACAAGGCGATATAGAACGATACAAGTTAGGTTTTTACTTAGAAAAATAGGGGTAAATAATAAGGTAACCACAAAAAGGAATATCAATTCCATAACTCAAGAAAAACGTAATGACTCAACAAACATAAAGTTAAACATTATGAAAATGAGGATCTCACAATCTACTAAGAAAAACGTCTCAGCACAAAAAAGTATGTGGAAAAATGAAAAGGCCAACAACACACATGAAAAGGCATCAAAATGACAGCACTAAAAACTTATTTATCTATAATTACGCTGAATGTAAATGGACTAAATGCACCAATAAAGAGACAGAGAGTCACCGACTGGATAAAGAAACACGATCCATCTATATGCTGCCTACAAGAGACACACCTTAGACTTAGAGACACAAACAAACAAAAACTCAAAGGATGGAAAAAAATATATCAAGCAAACAATAAGCAAAAAAGAAGAGGAGTAGCAATATTAATTTCTGACAAAATAGACTTTAGACTTAAATCCGCCACAAAGGATAAAGAAGGACACTATATAATGATAAAAGGGACAATTGATCAGGAAGATATAACCATATTAAATATTTACGCACCCAATGACAGGGCTGCAAGATACATAAATCAAATTTTAACAGAATTGAAAAGCGAGACAGACACCTCCACATTTATAGTAGGGGACTTCAACACACCACTTTCGGAGAAGGACAGGACATCCAGTAAGAAGCTCAATAGAGACACGGAAGACCTACTTACAACAATCAACCAACTTGACCTCATAGACTTATATAGAACTCTCCACCCAACTGCTGCAAAATATACTTTTTTTCTAGTGCACATGGAACATTCTCTAGAATAGACCACATATTAGGTCACAAAACAAATCTTGGTAGAATTCAAAATATCGAAATATTACAAAGCATCTTCTCAGATCACAAGGCAATGAAGCTAGAAATCAATAACAGAAAAACTAGGGAAAAGAAATCAAATACTTGGAAAATGAACAATACCCTCCTGAAAAAAGACTGGGTTATAGAAGACATCAAGGAGGGAATAAGGAAATTCTTGGAAAGCAACGAGAATGAAAATACTTCCTATCAAAACCTCTGGGACACAGCAAAAGCAGTGCTCAGAGGCCAATTTATATCGATAAATGCACACATACAAAAAGAAGAAAGAGACAAAATCAGAGAACTGTCCCGACAACTTGAACAAACAGAAAGTGAGCAACAAAAAAAACCATCAGGCACCAGAAGAAAACAAATAATAAAAATTAGAGCTGAACTAAATGAACTAGAGAACAGAAAAACAATTGAAAAAATTAACAAAGCCAAAAGCTGGTTCTTTGAAAAAATTAACAAAATTGATAAACCATTGGCTAGACTGACTAAAGAAAAACAGGAAAGGAAACAAATAACCCGAATAAGAAACGAGAAGGACCACATCACAACAGAGCCAAATGAAATTAAAAGAATCATTTCAGATTACTACGTAAAATTGTACTCTAACAAATTTGAAAACCCAGAAGAAATGGATAAATTCTTAGAAAAATACTACCTACCTAAACTAACACATTCAGAAGTAGAACAACTAAATAGACCCATAACAAAAAAAAGAGATTGAAACGGTAATCAAAAAACTTCCAACAAAAAAAAGTCCTGGCCCAGATGGCTTCACTGCAGAGTTCTACCAAACCTTCAGAGAAGACTTAACACCACTACTACTGAAGGTATTTCAAAGCATAGAACAAGACAGAATACCACCCAACTCATTCTATGAAGCTACCATCTCCCTGATACCAAAAACTGGTAAAGACATTACAAAAAAAGAAAATTTTAGACCTATATCCCTCATGAACATAGATGCAAAAATCCTCAACAAAATTCTAGCCAATAGAATCCAACAACACATCAAAAAAATAATTCACCATGATCAAGTGGGATTTATACCAGGTATGCAAGGCTGGTTTAATATCAGAAAAACCATTAATGTAATCCATCACATAAATAAAACAAAAGATAAAAACCACATGATCTTATCAATAGATGCAGAAAAGGCATTTGACAAAGTTCAACACCCATTTATGGTAAAAACTCTTACCAAAATAGGAATTGAAGGAAAATTCCTCAACATAATAAAGGGCATCTATGTAAAGCCAACAGCCAATATCACTCTAAATGGAGAGAACCTGAAAGCATTTCCCCTGAGAACGGGAACCAGACAAGGATGCCCTTTATCACCACTGTTATTCAACATCGTACTTGAAGTCCTAGCCAGGGCAATCAGGCTAGACAAAGAAATAAAGGGTATCCAGATTGGCAAGGAGGAAGTAAAGCTATCACTATTTGCAGACGGCATGATCGTATACATGGAAAACCCTAAGGAATCCTCCAGAAAACTACTGAAACTAATAGAAGAGTTTGGAAGAGTCTCAGGTTATAAAATAAACATACAAAAATCACTTGGATTCCTCTACATCAACAAAAAGAACACCGAAGAGGAAATAACCAAATCAATACCATTCACAGTAGCCCCCAAGAAGATAAAATACTTAGGAATAAATCTTACCAAGGATGTAAAAGACCTATACAAAGAAAACTATAAAACTCTGCTACAAGAAATTCAAAAGGACATACTTAAGTGGAAGAACGTACCCTGCTCATGGATAGGAAGACTTAACATAGTAAAAATGTCTATTCTACCAAAAGCCGTCTATACATATAACGCACTTCCAATCCAAATACCAATGTCATATTTTAAGGGGATAGAGAAACAAATCACTAATTTCATATGGAAGGGAAAGAAGCCTCGGATAAGCAAAGTATTACTGAAAAAGAAGAAGAAAGTGGGAGGCCTCACTCTACCTGATTTTAGAACCTATTATACAGCTACAGTAGTCAAAACAGCCTGGTACTGGTACAACAACAGGCACATAGACCAATGGAACAGAATTGAGAACCCAGACATAAATCCATCCATGTATGAGCAGCTGATATTTGACAAAGGACCAGTGTCAGTCAATTGGGGAAATTATAGTCTTTTTAACAAATGGTGCTGGCATAACTGGATATCCATTTGCAAAAGAATGAAACAGGACCCATACCTCACACCATGCACAAAAACTAACTCCAAGTGGATCAAAGACCTAAACATAAAGACTAAAACGATAAAGATCATGGAAGAAAAAATAGGGACAACCCTAGGAGCCCTAATACAGGGCATAAAGAGAATACAAAACATTACCAAAAATGACGAAGAGAAACCAGATAACTGGGAGCTCCTAAAAATCAAACACCTATGCTCATCTAAAGACTTCACCAAAAGAGTAAAAAGACCACCTACAGACTGGGAAAGAATATTCAGCTATGACATCTCAGACCAGCACCTGATCTCTAAAATCTACATGATTCTGTCAAAACTCAACCACAAAAAGACAAGCAACCCAATCAAGAAGTGGGCAAAGGATATGAACACACATTTCACTAAAGAAGATATTCAGGCAGCTAACAGATACATGAGAAAATGCTCCCGATCATTAGCCATTAGAGAAATGCAAATTAAAACTACGATGAGATTCCATCTCACACCAACTAGACTGGCATTAATCCAAAAAACACAAAACAATAAATGTTGGAGAGGCTATGGAGAGATTGGAACTCTTATACACTGCTGGTGGGATTGTAATATGGTACAACCACTTTGGAAATCCATCTGGCGTTATCTTAAACAGTTAGAAATAGAACTACCATACAACCCAGAAATCCCACTCCTCGGAATATACCCTAGAGATACACGAGCCTCCACACAAACAGACATATGCACACCCATGTTTATTGCAGCTCTGTTTACAATAGCAAAAAGCTGGAAGCAACCAAGATGTCTGTCAACGGATGAATGGGTAAATAAATTGTGGTATATTCACACAATGGAATACTACGCATCGATAAAGAACAGTGACGAATCTCTGAAACATTTCATAACATGGAGGAATCTGGAAGACATTATGCTGAGCGAAATGAGTCAGATGCAAAAGGACAAATATTGTATAAGACCACTATTATAAGATCTTGAGAAATAGAAAAAACGGAGAACAACACATACTTTTGTGGTTACAAAGGGGGGAGGGAGGGAGGGAGGGAGAGGGTTTTTTATTGATCAATCAGTAGATAAGAACTGCTTTGGGTGAAGGGAAAGACAACACACAATACAAGGAAGGTCAGCCTAATTGGACTGAACTAAAAGCAAAGAGGTTTCTGGGATAAAATGAAAGCTTCAAAGGTCAGCGGAGCAGGGGCTGGGGTCTGGGGAACATGGTTTAAGGAGACTTCTAAGTCAACGGGCAAAATAATTCTATTATGAAAACATTCTGCATCCCACTTTGAATTGTGGCGCCTGGGGTCCTAAATGCCAACAAGAGGCCATCTAAGATACATCAATTGGTCTCAACCCACCTGGAGTAAAGGCAAAGGAAGAACACCAAGGCCACACGACAACTAAGAACCCAAGAGACAGAAAGGGCCACATGAACCAGAGACCTACATTATCCTGAGAGCAGAAGAACTAGTTGGTGCCCAACCACAATCGATGTCTGCCCTGCTAGGGAGCACAACAGACAACTCCTGAGGGAGCAGGAGGCCAATGGGATACAGACCCCAAATTCTCATAAAAAGGCCATACCTAATGATATGAATGTGACTAGAGGAATCCCAGAGACAATGCTCCCCAGAACTTCTGATGGCACAGGACAGGAACCATCCCCGAAGACAACTCATCAGGCATGAAAAGGACTGGTCAGCGGGGGGGAGAGAGATGCTGATGAAGAGTGAGCCAATTAAATTAGGTGGACACTGGAAAGTGTGTTGGCAACTCTTGACTGGAGGGGGGATGGGAAGATAGAGAGAGAGGGAAGATGGCAAAATTGGCATGAAACGAGAGAATGAAAGGGTTGACTCCATAGGGGGAGAGCAAGTGGGAGAAGGGAGTATGATGTATGTAAACCTACATGTGACAGACTGATTGGAATGGTAAATGTTCACTTGAAGCTTAATAAAAATTAATTAAAAAAAAATTGTATGTCAATTATGTTAAATGTCTAAAGAGCCTAAAAGGAAATATCCTGAAATGTTAACAGTGGCGATCTCTGGCTAGTTGGATTATGAGTGATTTACAGTCTCTTCTACCTTTTCCACAGTCGGCAAGCATTCTCTTATAATAAGACATATATTTAATAAAAAAGTTTTAAAACTCATAATAGGCTCCTCAGGGATGTCTAAATAAGGATTCTGAGTGGCAGTGACAGAAGGTAAACCCTGATGATGGAACAGACCTCCTTACATAATCTAATAAAATATTAATGCACAGATTTTGCCTGCCAGTCTCAATGTCTTTTTCCCAACTCCTTAGGCCAATAATTCTCAACCTGGGTTTTGAAATTCCCCAGGTTGTTGTCAGTTATCTCATGAGAGTGCCACGAATTTTTTCTTGGGTGGTTTCCAAGTCAGCATTTGTTTTTAAAATTTACAAGGGAAAAAAAATGCTTGCAGGGAGCTTCACTCTGTTTAAGGCAATCTCCATGTGTTTTGACTTTTGTCAGGGAATTAAAAGGCAATCATTGAAAGACAATTTTGTAGCGGTGGCAGCTAGATTGAGGCAGAGGCAAGAGGGCAGAGAAGTTGATGAGAGAATGACTTTATACTGTTTCCTACTGTGCATAATTTCAAAATCATTGATTCTATTTCAACAGGGGAAAGGAAGCAAAAAACAGAAGGGCATGCTTCCATTCACTGTTTCATTTTCCAATGCTCTGTATCTTTTCACCCTCCTTTAGCTCCTTTTGGAGTCCTGGTGGTGCAGTGGTTAAGAGCTATGGCTGCTAACCAGAAAGGTCAGCAGTTCAAATCCACCAGCCGCTCTTTGGAAACACTATGGGGCAGTTCTACTCTGTCCTATAGGTTTGCTATGAATCAGACACGGCTTGATGGCAACAGGTTTGGTTATAGCTCCTTTTGAGGAGCCCTGGTGGTGCGGTGGTTAAGCGCTCAGCTGTAAACTGAAAGGTTGGCGGCTTTGAATCCACCAGTGGTTCTGTGGGAGAAAAGATCTGCTCCCGTAAAGATTACAACCTGGGAAAATCTATGGGGCAGTTCTACTCTGTCCTATATGGTCATTATGAGTTGACATCAACTAGATGGCACACAATAACACACACAAAAAAAATAGCTCCTTTTTATTATCCATACACATTTTATAGAACAAATCAGTAAAGCCATAACGTGAGGCTGGTAGAGATTTACAAGTAAATCCTTCCACCTTCACACTGATCCTGGATAAAATCTTTTCATTTTGTATTCTCTGTTGTGTTTTAGATCAGGTGTTGGCAAACTATGGCCTTCAGGCCAAATTTGGCTCACTACCTGTTTTTGTAAATGAACTTTTATTGGAACACAGCCATATACTAGTTGAAATACAGAAGTGTCTATGGCTGCTTTGGCACTACAATGGCAGCATCAAGTAGTTGCAACAGAGACTGTACGTCCACAAAGCCTAAAATATTTGCTATCTGGTCCTTTACAAAAAAGTTTGCCAATGCCTGCTTTAGATCAAACCCCTACAACTTGCTTGGTAGAGGGTCTTCTTTGTGCACTTTTACAACCTTCATATAAGAGGAATAAGCACTCCTAAAACTCAAAAAAATAGTATCAGATAATTATAAGATAGGAAAAGCTTTGGAAGCCCTGGTGGCGTAGTGGTTAAGAGCTACAGCTGCTAACCAAAAGCTCTGTGGTTTGGTTCTACCAGGAGCTCCTTGGAAACTCTATGGAGCAGTTCTGCTCAGTTCTACTCTGTCCTATAGGGTAGCTATGAGTTGGAATCGACTCGACGGCAACAGGGTTTTTCTTTTAGGATAAGCTGAAGTTTACCCATATCTGGATGAATTCAAAGACAGGACAGTCTTTGCACAGAATGAATCCTGCCCATAAGGACTTGTGCAGCTCAAAGTCTGAATAATTCTTCTATTTACTTGAGAGAGAGAGACTATTAGCATAAGAATAGAAAATAGTATCTGATTATTTCTGTGAAGTATAGAACGTTTTGCAGAAAATGTGTAAAGCCAAGGAGTTTAATGGAAGAGCATCAGGGGCTGAATTAGGGGCCAAGCTGAGAAAGGCTGTTGTGCACTGGTGGGCCGCATTACCCAGGATTCTATCAGAGCACTCTATTTTTTCACCTGTACACCCTCACCAGAATAACTTCCGTTATGGGTTGAACTGTGTCCCCCAAATATATGTGTTGTAAATTCTAACCTTTGTGCTTGTGGTTATAATCCCATTTGGGGATGGGTTGTCTCTGTTATGTTAATAAGGCAGAATTAATGCAGGGTGTATCTTGAGTCAATCTCTTCTGAGATATAAAAGAGACTAAACAAGTGAGCAGAACAGAGATGGGGGAAGAGAGATGCCAAGCCATATGAAGATCATCACCCAGGAGCAGAAGCTGAAGAGACAAGGACCTTTCTCCAGAGCCGACAGAGACAGAAAGAAAGCCTTCCCCTAGAGCTCACACTTGGAAATCAGACTTCTAGCCTCCTAAACTGTGAGAAAATAAAATTCTGTTTGTTAAAGCCATACACTTGTGGTATTTCTGTTACAGCAGCACTAGATAACTAAGACAACTTCTATGATTTAATTAGCATATCATACCCTTGAACCTCAATTACTCAAGTCCTCCAATAACCTATAGATTGCCCCTGGAACATATTTAACTCCCTGGAGGGTAGGTTCCAGGTATCTTTCATTTTTGTACCCCCAACAGCTTACATAGGAGCAAATTCACATAGGGGGCATTGAGGAAGAAAGGGAGGAAGAGAGGGGAGTAAAGAAGAGGCTTGAAGTACAATGTTCTTGTTAGCTGCCCTCCAGTTGGCCCCCAACTCATGGCAACCCCATGCACAATGGGATCAGACTGTTGTGATTCACAGGGTTTTCATTGTTAGATTTTGGAAAGTAGCTCACCAAGTTTTCCTCGTCTTAGTCTGGAAGCTCCACTGAAACCTGGTCAGCATTATAGCAACCCACAAGCCTCCAATGACTGGTGGGTATGCATGAGGTGCATTGGCCAGGAATCGAACCCAGGGCTCCCACAGGAAAAGCGAGAATTCTACCACTGAACCACCACTGCCCTCTTGAAGTATAATACAATTTTCCAATTTCCTTCAAATTAGAAAAACTATTGTATTATAAAGTATTTTAAACAAAGTGTTATCATTTCTGTATATAGACCTCCCTCTATTTAAAATTTCTGAAGTGGGCAAAACCATGCAGAAGGCATTAATGAAAGTACAAAGAAGGGTGGAAAATGTCCTTGAATTAATGGTGATTCATCTCCTAAAGAATCTAGGCTATAAGAGAGAGTTAAGAGACTATGTTTATTTGAATACTTCATTCTCAAAGAGCTTCAAGAGACAAGAGTTATCTAGAAGGCAGCAATGACTTTGCCATGCTGAAATTAATATTCTGATCCATTAAGAATATATTGGTACATATACCAAAAAATCAAAACCAAACTCTTTTCTGTTGAGTTGATTCTGACTCATGGTTACATATAAAACAGAGCCCTGCCCATAAGCACTTGAAATCTAATTGATGCCTAGGCAAACAATGTAAAGAAACCCCTCCAAGTCAACAACATCGTGGGTGGCAAAATCATCATGTCAATTGCACCCACTGACAGCATCTGGCTCCATGAGGCCTGAGAGGACCTATACCAGCTCTTGACCCTGACAGAATTCCCAGGGAGTCAGCCAAGCTCCCTTGCAGTGTGTGCTGTAGGAGACAGAAACAATTCAGGTTAGCCTGGGCACTTTCATTGGACAAGCCTTATGACAAAATCTATAAAGTGCTCCACAACAAAAGCACAACACACCACAAAACAGTGTGGACAGTTCTGCATACAGGTTCTCCCCTCCATGGTGTAATCTGCCCCCATCCCTATCTCCACCTCCCCCACCCCCCCTAGAAAACCAAACCATCAAGTCAATTCCGACTCACAGTGACCCTACAGAACGGAGTAGAACTGCCCCATAGGGTTTCTAAGGAATACTGGTAGATTCAAACTGCCAACCTTCTGGTTAGCAGCCGTAGCTCACCACAGCTTTTAACCACTGCACCACCAGGGCTCCACTGGTAGAGAAAGAATAAAATAAGACACGCTGCCATTTTTCAGGCTGTTGTATTTGTTTAACTGGAACAGGCAATTTGTTTGCCATCTGGGTCTATAATACCGTCTTCTGAGAGTCCATCTCAGGCGTAATTCCCATAATGGTTTTGAATCAGAATGTTTTAGTTTAGAAAGACTGAGTGAAGAAAGCCTCTGAATTGAATGCAAAATTAAACTGTACATCTTAGAATATATTTATGTAATGCACAGGAAGGTGATTGATTCTTTGAACTGAGGTTTATCCAAAGTGGAGTTTAGGAGACAAGACAGAAAATCAGATGAACGCATTTTTAGGAGGCTGTGGCCCTAGTCTCCAGCGATGGCCCCCAACAGCTCCCCCTTTCCCTACACTGTCTACTGCTCCTCACATCAAGATGTGGAGTTATTTCCCTCTCTTGGGTTGTCTTGTAAGAAATGCAGCTACCCTGCTGGAGAGGACACGTGGAGAGACAACGTGGAGAGGGACAGGCCATAAGGCTGTGTGGAGAAACTTGGAACCAGAACCCAACTGACAGCAAGAACTGAGGCCCAGGACATGACCCCAGGAGAACTGTTCCAGCCTGCTCCCAGCTATTTAAGCCACTCCTGCTGAGTCAGCAGGCATGTGACTGAGGAGGCATCTTAGACATCCCAGCCTCAGCAGACATCATGTGGAGCAAAGTTCACCTCACATGCCCTGTTCAAATTTCAGATGCACAGAATCACTAGGAGCTACAAAATAATTGTAATTTTAAGTCACCAAATTTTAGGGTAGATGTTATGCAGCGATAGATAACTGAAACAGTCTAAAAGTCACATAAAACCAAAAACCAAGCCTGCTGAGTTGATTCCGACTCATGGCGACCCTATAGGACAGAGTAGAACTGCCCTGTAGGGTTTCCAACGAGCAGCTGGTGGATTAGAACTGCCAACCTTTTGGTTAGCAACTGAGCTCTTAACCACTGCGCCACCAGGGCTCCAAAAGTCACATACCTTTGCTAAAAATCTGATTAAAAAAAAAAAAGTCAAGCTTGGTTATTTCTCATGGAAATCATCCAGAGAAATCCCAGTAGCTCTAAGAATTTACTAGGAGGAAACTGGATTTTGAATAGATATTCTTTAGGAGTAGAAAGGTTGAGGGAGAATTTTTTTTTTTTTAAATAGTACATATCTCCTAGTTGTGTTCTCATTATTTTTAAATGAATACCCATTGCTATTGAGTCGATTCTGACTCATAGCGACCCTATAGGACAGAGTAGAACTGCCCCATACAGTTTCCAAGGAGTGCCTGGTGGATTTGAACTGCCGACCTTTAGGTTAGCAGCCATATTTTTCAAAGTATTTTTTATGCAATTTGATATTCCTTTGTATTAAAATTATGATATTTGATAACCTCAGACTAAGTAATTCTGAGAGGATATAGGAAAAATTCTCATACACAGTGTGGACATCTGTCCTTTTGTTAATTTATCTTATATTCTCTAGAAGTTTGTTATATAAAAGGGAAAACTGGGGCCCAACCATCTGATTCCCATGATTAATCCCGACCAACTCTCCTATGAATGTTAGCATTTGATTTGACCTCTACCTTTGCTGGCCCTGCCTGTCTCACGTATTTTTTCCTTCTTTCTAAAACACACACTCTCCCCTCCACAAGCACACGCCATCCCTTCATTACCCAGAAGGCCCTCCCACATAACCCTGCTTAGCAAGACTGTACATGGCAATATATTCCACACAAAGCTGGAAAATGGAAAGAAACAAAAGAGACACAACTTTGCCAAAAGATAAATTCTCCAGATCTTCAACTCCGCCAGCTCTCCAAAAATGGCGTCCTATTCCAAAGAGTCAAACACACTAAAAATCCCCCAAAGAAGTTCATCTTGCTTCTAGAACCTCAGTGAGCAACTTGCTTTCACAAAAGATCAAGGGAAAGGATATTCTTGTTTATCTGATAAAAAATTGGAGGTGAAGCCAACACACCTCGGAACAGAACCTGCACAGCCTTTTAGCTGTGCCAATTCTGCCGGAATTTAGGATGACGCTTTGATGTATGGGAAGGACAATGCACTACAGGACTGATGTGCTTGCCTTATGCAAACATTTCCTTTGGGCCCTTAGAGTAACAGAATAATCGGATTTGGATTCCAAAAACCTTACTGAAAATACCATCTCTGCCACTTCTAACTGTACCACCTTGGACAAGACAATTAATCTCTCTGATTTTCAGATTCTTCATCTGTAAAATAAGGATGATAATATGACATGTCACCGGTGGTTATAAGAATTAGATGAGAGAGTACTTGTGAAGGAACTTTGTAAACTGCAAAGTACATTACAAATATTAATTATTATAAGGTCTCCTACTTTATAGGAACATTATACTATATATTACCTGAGTGTACTACTTTCAGCTTTCCAAAGAAAACATACTATGTATTATTACACATCATATACTTTAAAACAGACACATCAAAAACCCAGAAGAGTGGAAATAGTAAGATCGCTATGAGTTGGAATCAACTCGATGACAATGGGTTTGTTTTATTTTGTTTAATCAATTTATCATATCCATTCATTAATTTACCCAACAACAACAATAAAAACTTTTTAGTGGCCACAGTGAACAATACTACCCTCAAGGAGCTTGTATTTTGAATGAAAGAGACATAGGATAAGCACAAAAAACAAGTTGATATTAATTAAAATTTCAGGTTAAGTTCCACAAAGAAAAATGAATAAGGGCAAAAGGATAAAGTGATAGAAGATGCTGTTTTAGAGATAGTAAGAGAAGGTCTTTCAGAGGGATAAGGTTTGATAAATAATATGAGAAATGAGCCAAGTACACATGTCGGGGGAGATCATTATCAGGCAGAGGGAACAGTGAGTGCCAAGGCTTAAGCTTGAGGTGGCTCAGGAAAGGCAAAAAGGCCAGTGTGCCTGGAAGGGCTGAGCAAGGCAGAGAGTGGCTGGAGACCATGAATTAGGCTCAAATCTTAGACCTTGTTGCTTTGGATTTTATTCTCAGTATGATGGCAAAGCATTGGAGGGTTTTAAGCAGGGAAGTAATACCATGCTGTTGTTGTTCTGTGCCCTTGAGTCAATTTCAACTCCTAGTGACCGTATATGACAGAGTAGAACTGCCCCACAGAGTTCCTAAGCTGTAATCTTCACAGGAGTAGATCACCAGGTCTTTCTCTCACAGAGCCACTAGGTGGGTTCGAACCATCAACCTTTTGGTTAGTAGTTGAGTGCCTAACCATTACATCACCAGGGCTACTTAGTAATACCAAATGACTTAGTTTTTCAAGAATTCCTCTGGCCAATATGTCGACAATGGACTGTAGGGGGAGAAAGGATGAAAAGAGGAAAATCAGCCGTTGGAATAATCCAAGATAGAGATGATGGAAGTATGGGCTACAATGATGGTAGCAGTAAACATGCTAAAAAGTGGTCAGACTCTAGACATATTTTAAAGACATGACCAACAGAATTTACTAATACAATGAGGGTGGGTGTGAGAGGAAGAAAAGTATACAAGATAATTCCTTTTTTTTTTTTTTTTTGGCCTGAATAACTGGGTATTCAGATTTTACTGAAATTATGAACACTGGAGAAGAAGCAGACTTTCGGAGGGAACTAAACAAGAGTTGCATTTTGGATCTGTTATGTTTGAAAGGTATATCAGACATTCAAGGAAAGACGATGAGAAGGCTGTTGGGTATACGAGTCTGGGATGCAGGAAAGAACAGTTGACATTAGAAATACAAATACAGAAGTCATTAGCATACAGGTGATTTAAAGCTGTGGGGATGAATAGATCACCTAGAAAGTAAATGCAGATAGAAAGAAGAGCTCCAAGGACTAAGCCCTAAGCCCATTCAACAATTTGAAGGTTGAAAGAGAAGGAATAACCAGCAAAAGAAGTAAAAAGAGATTTTATGAATATAGAAGAAAAATGAGGGAAGTTTAGTGCCACAGAAGTCTAATGAAAGAAGGAAGACTGAGGCTGTGCAAAATGATGCTGATAACTGGAGTAAGATGTGCTCCGAAAATTGATCACTGAATTTGGCAACATGGAGGTAAATGGTATCTCTCTAATCTTGATATTTCTGTCCATGCAGAAGAAACTCATTCAGTGTGACTTCGGCCCCTCTATGCCCCTTTACTCACTCTGTGGAGGGAGAGTGACTTCCTTGGTTGGTAAATTTGCTAGGAATTAACTGGGTATGCTTGGTTCATCCTTTCTCTTCTTGGGAGCCAGTTGATTGCAGGAAACGGGCATTATTCTCTGCTTCTCCCTGGGCAGGAGCTCTGGTGGCACAGTGTTAAGAGCTACAGCCTCTAACCAAAAAGTCAGCAGTTTGAATCCACCAGCCACTCCTTGGAAAGCCTCTGGGGTAGTTCTACTCTGTCCTGTAGTGTTGCTATGAGTCCAAATCGACACAACAGCAATTGATTTTTTCCATGGGCAGACTGACAAAGTGGGGAGGCCTGGGATTTCTCAATCTGTATAGAATAGGCAAGAAAATACAGTGCTATTAACTAGTCACCACTTGGAGACTTCAGCCGAGTCCCTGGGCGGTGCAAATGCTTAATGCACTGGCTGCTAACCAAAAGGTTAGTGGGCTGAGTCCACCCAGAGACACCTTTGAAGAAAGGCGTGGTGATCTACTTCCCCAAAAATTAGCCATTGAAAACCCTATGGAGCACAGGAGCCCAGTTCTACTCTGACACACATGGGGTGTATTGATGGCAACTACTCTTTTTGGAGACTTCTACAGCCTTATAGAAAGTGTTTCAGAGGAGTGATGGGAAACATAAGCCTAATTGGAGTGCATTTCAAGGGATAGTGGGAGAAGTAGAAGCAGAGACAAGTAAACAACTCTTTTGTGGAGTTTTTCTGTAAAGAGGAGTAGAGAATTGAAGGGGGGTGTAGGGTCAAGCAAAGTGTATGTGTTTTTAAGATAGATAATATTATAGCACATTTGTTTGCTGACAGGAATAACCCAATAGAGAGAGGAAGAATAATGAAGTGAGAGGGAAAAGGAATATTACTCTAGGAGTAAAAATCCTCGAGTAGGGATGTAGAGCACAAGTGAAAAAGTTGGCTTTAGATAGGAGCATGGACATCCACAGTAATAGGAGAAAAGCAAGGACACTGGTACAAATGAAGATAAATTGGTAGATTTCGTGGTGAAAGGCTGCGAGATTTCTATATGATTCGTTCTATTTTCTCAGAATAAGAAGCGAGATCATCAGCAGAGATGGGAGCAGTTTTTAAGATTTGAGGACAGATGCAGATAAGGGAAAACGACAGACTTAAGGAAATACTGTGAGATTGCCAGGTTAGTAATGAGGGCCCATTTGGCAAATGTGCTCATGAATTTAAAGTGAAATTAGTCAGCACAGTCGTGAACTTTACTTCAGTCACAGTTAGTGAGAGAATTAGATTTTGTCAGTATTGGAGTTTTCCCAGGCGAATACAATAGGTGAGGTGGTAAAAGGAGCTGAGGTTGTGTGCAAAGGACCAATGATAATGGAATCATAGAATGTGAAGGTCAAGGAATGGATAAACTGAGGTTTTTGAAGATGGTGAAATTGCTGGTAATGACAAGGTTTAGGGTGTAACAGTGGGTGTGGTGTCAAGAAGGACAGCAAACTGAAAAGAAAGGGTGCAATGATGGGTCATCTTTTTAGATATCAAAGTCACCAAAAACAATGCCATAAATAGTGCTGGAAAGACAGATGGTGAGCCAGGTGTTAAAATCTTCAGTGAATGGAGGAGAAGGGTAATCAGGAGGACTGGAGTGCAGCAAGAATGTCAGATGTCTCCAAAGGGCTGAAAAGGCAGGAGGAACAATGGTCAGGGAATAGTAGAGAGGAGCCAAGTGGACACCTCCTCCTCCACTGGGCGAGAGGTAGGAGGACTGTAGGAAAAAGTCATTCAACACTGAATCGGAGGCAGGAGTGGCAGCACCCTCAGGGGAGACCTGGGTTTCACTCAGAGCAAGAAGGAGAGAGAGTTTGTGAGATTTTGCTCAGAGAAAGTTTGGGGTGATTTTCTTGATGACACACCCCAAGTTTTAAAGGACACAGTGGAAATATCTGGGGATGGAACAAACAGGGGTGGGGAATCTTAAGACCCAAGTAAAAAGTGACCAGAACAGCTGGACTTCTGGTGGTGACTAAGGCAGAGAGGCATATAGGGTCTGATGGGGTTAGTGCTGATGGTCTCTCAAGGGAGGTGAATGGATAATCAGTTCTCACTAGAGCCTCCTTTCACCTAGGCCATTTACAGGGGTGGGAGGGAGGATGGTGTGGGGTTGTGAATGGTAGCCTCACCAGAAGAACAGGGAGCTCTTTGTGCCTCCACAAACTCATTAAATATGTGTTAAATTAGTGAATGGATATAAATAATGCTGGTTTTCACAGGGGTAAAATAGTCAGGTGAGTTTTATGTCACCATTACTGAACAATTTGATCAAAGATTCTATAGAAGAATCCTGACCAAAAGGTGGAAAATGCAAAACAGAATGTCAAATTCTCACAGAATCCAGATTTTCTGAAGCCATGGATGCTGGGTGAACCCCTGAAACTACTGCCCTGGGATAATCTTTAAACCTTAAAGCAAAACTATCTCCTGAAGTCTTCTTAAAACCAAACAATAATTTAGCTTAACTAGTAAAAAATGTCTGCCTTGAGCATCATGCTCTTTTAAGAACTCTCTTATACGAGATCAAATTGACAATAGCAACTCGAAAGATTATATAGGAAACTTAGGGGACAATGAGTTTATGTTAATGAGGGAGGAACAACCCAGAAAAGGAAGGTGAGAATAGTCACACAACTCAAAGAATGTAATCAATGTCACCAAATTATACATGTTGAAACTGTTAAATTGGTGTTGTTTTGCATGTATATTCTTAACAACAAAATAAACAAAAGTTTTTAAAAATGCACATTGCACAAAAAGGGCCAAATAAACCAGAGACTCCATCAGCCTGAGACCAGAAGAACTAGATGGTACCCGACTACCACCAATGACTGCCCTGACAGGGAACACAACACAGAGTCTCTGAAGGAGGAGAAAAGTGGGGTGCAGAACTCAAATTCACATAAAAAGACCAGACTTAATGGTCTTACTGAGGAACCCCAGAAGGCATGGCCCCTGGAATCTCTGTTAACCCAGAACTAAAACCATTCCCGAAGTCAACTCTTCAGACAAAGATTAGACTGGACTAAAAGACGTAAAATGATACTCGTGAAGAGTGTGCTTCTTAGTTCAAGCAGATACACGAGACTAAATGGGCAGCTCCTCTCTGGAGGCGAGATGAGAAGGCAGAAAGGGATAGAGTTAAACGGACATGGGAAATGTGAGGTAGAAAGTGGGAGTGTGCTGTCACATTATACGGATAGCAACGAGGTTCACATAACAATATGTGTATACATTTTTGCATGAGAAACTAACTTGAGCTGTAAACTTTCACCTAAAGCACAATTAAAAAAAAAAAGTACATTGTTTATACTTTTTCCATTATGTATTAACAACACCTTGTAAATAACTTGTATTTTTATTTGGAACCTTTTGAAAAGCCAATTGACTGTTTAATTATCTTGTGGAGAGGGCACTAAATAAGAGAAAAAAAAAAGAATTTTATTATGCATTGCACTATGTGTTCCTCGTAAAGTTGTGAAGAAAAGTAGAGAATCATTTGCAATGCAAATATTCACTGATTGTTAGCTCTTTGTACATTAGGTTATCATAACTCCTAACATAATAGAGAGAGCAAGAAAGAAAAGAAAGTTAAATTTAATTAAATCTTTTAGTGTCTTAAAAGTAGTACCCCTTTTGGGGACCATGGTTTCAGGGAACATCTAAGTCAATTGGCATAATAAAATCTATTAAGAAAACATCCTGCATCCCACTTTGGAGAGTGGTGTGTAGGGTCATAAACACTAGCAAGTGGCCATCTAAGATGCATCAGTTGGTCTCAAACCACCTGGACCAAAGGAGGATGAAGAACGCCAAAGACACAAGGTAATTATGAGCCCAAGAGACAGAAAGGGCCACGTAAACCAGAGACTACATCAGCCTGAGACCAGAAGAACTAGATGGTGCCTGGCTACAACTGATGACTGCCGTGACAGGGAAACAACAGAGAACCCCTGAGGGAGTTGGAGAGCAGTGGGATCAGACCTCAGATTCTCATAAAAAAACCAGAATTAATGGTCTGACTGAGACTAGAAGGACCCTGGGGGTCATGGTCCCCAGACCTTCCGTTAGCCCAAGACAGGAACCATTTCCTAAGCCAACTCTTCAGACAGGGATTGGACTGGACTATGGGATGGCAAATGATACTAGTGAAGAAAGAGCTTTTTGGATCAAGTAGACACATGAGACTATGTTGGCATCTCCTGTCTGGAGGGGAGATGAGAGGACAGAGGGGGTCAGAAGCTCCGAATGGACACGAAAATAGAGGGTGGAGAGAAAGAGTATGTTGTCTCATTAGGTGGAGAGCAGCTAGAAGTAGATAGCAAGGTGTATATAAATTTTTGTATGAGAGACTGACTTGATTTGTAAACTTGCACTTAAAGCACAATAAAAGTAAGGAAAAAAAAAAAAAAAGCAGTACCCATGTAGTTCCATTGGAAAAGGTCACTAGAACCGAAGTTACATAATTGTAGTGCTTCAATGCATCTCCTGTCTTGACATAAATAAGCATAGAATTTATGCTTATTTTTGCATTTATAACAAATAAAAATGTTTCTGCTGCATAAAGCTCCACATGGAAATTGCTTTACCGATGAATTTTTTTTTTTCCTACAGAATTAATCTGAGAAAGATTAAAAAAAAATTTGAATGACTGAAATGTGGCTGGGAGTTGCCTTAGCAAAATGTATTGGTTATAAAGAAGTCTTGTGCATAAAAACATTCAACTCCAACACTTTGATAAATTGTTTCTTTTAGTCTGCAGGTGATTTCAGTCCTTCTACTATTTCAAGCCAGAGTATGATTCTCTAGGTTAATTCATTATTTTCCGAAAATCAAAAGATCACTAAAAGGTAAATTCATTCTTTCTACACACTAAGAAGTAACTACATCAGGGCAGCAAATTACCAAATGGTGGCCTTGTAACCTCCAAGAGTTTGTTGAATTCATCTACAGGAACAATTCACTTCTAGAGAATTTAGTCAGCGTCCATTACTGATGCCCTAAAAAAGTACATGCTTTTAGTCAACGTTGCTGTTACAACATCACTATTCTAAGACGAAGTTATTGAAAAGGGTGATAATGTAAGTCAGGTTAGTTTTAGGCATCTAGTCTCCATGCTCCCAGGGTACTCTATTGATAGCACAGTCACATCCTGTCATGCTATTGATTCAGGCCCATTACTTGAAAAGAACCCCTTGAGGGCAGGGGCTGTCTTTCATCATTGTATACCCAGTAGCTTTCATAGTAAGCATTAAATAAATATCCAGTGGACAAGTAAACAAGGACATGTACAAAGTCAGAGTGGCAGAAGAAGGAATGAAATATGTGCTTTTTATTAATGAAAAAACAAAACGAAATCTACCTACTAGGTTCTTGACAATTCTGCCCCCTAAAGAGTGTTATTTGTCCATGTTTCCCAAATAATATTTAACATACCCTTTTAACAAGGATTAATGGTTCCAAGGGAATTCTAAGCTTTATACTATTTCAAAAAAATGGGGGTGAAGAAATAGAATAGGCCAGACTAGCAAGGAGAAAAGGAGTACGATCACCTGAAAAAGAAGAGATTATTCTTAAAAGGCTACTACAATGTCAAATTTGTAAAAACACAGTTTGAAACACTGATAAAAATAATGTTGACAGGATAGCTAATTAAGAGTCAAACTATAAAGATATTATACAAAACCCACCTAACTTCCTCTAAAACAATATTAAATATGTAAGATACCAGTTTTCTCAACTCATGTAAACAGTGATAATACACTCGGAAATAGGAGAAATAGGTATTGTAAGTGAAAAAGGAAAATTCCTATAGGTTTTTTTTTTTCCATTTCGGGCTTAGTTGAGTTATCGTATTTCATAGTTTAGAAGTAGATATAACCTACCCATACAATCAAGGATGATAGCCAATTAATCAGAACAGACACACAATCAATTCAAATATAAGTTGGCCTGTGTACCTTACTGGTGGTTATCAGCCAAACATCAGTCCTGTAAACAATGGAATGTTATGCAGCCATTAAATTTTTTTTTTTTTTAGAAATAATTAATTACATGGAAAATTCTCGTAATATATTTTAAGTAAAAAATAAGGGGCATCTTAATATATACACATACATACACAGAATAATTCTATTTTTTCAAAAAATATAAACCATAAATAAAAACCCTGGAGGGAGAGAGGGTGTCTCCACTACCAAAACGTTGCAAATAATTCAATGATTATCTCTGAAGAAAAGGGTTTTTTTTTTCCTTTTCACATTTCTGCATTTCTACAATTTGAAAAATAACTATTAGTTTTTATTTTTTAAGGTAATTTATCTTGTTGTTGTTGAAAATATTCACAGCAGAACATATACCAGTTCAACAATTTCTACACTTACAATTCATATACATTGATTACATTCTTCAAGTTGTATACCCAGTACATGTTATTTTAACAGAAAAACAAAACACAATTAAAAAAAATGGAAATGAAAATGTCCCAACCACCAAACTTTGCTACATGCCCCTACCAAAAAAGGGGAGCTTTTGATTATTACACTGCAAATTCCCCCTTATCGTCCTTTCATTACCAAACTTGACAAAAGCATGGTTTATATTTACTGTCTGCATTTCCTCAGCATCTATTCACACCTTAACCCCTTATAGGCTAGCTTCTGCCCCTATCAGGCTGCAGAAACCCAGCTCTTAAGTGTTTGCAATGTCCTCTTATTCATTAAACTCAATGTCTGCTCAATCTTCATTCTTCCTGAATTCACTGGAGTTTTTTACTCTGCTGAATATTTCATTCTCAAAATTCTTTCCTCCCATGGCCCCAAGATGTTGTGGATCCTGGTTCTCCCGCCTCTTCTGTTGATACTTTCTGGTTTTCAGGCTCTCACCTATTTCTACCTCCTGCCTCCAAACAGGGATTCTCAAGGCTCTTTGACCTTCTCTTCCTTGTCCTCCACTCACTGATGTGTTTATTCCAGCCTCTGTTCTATTTCACCTGGCAGGATCCCCTTTGGAAGTGAGTATGCAGACATGAATAGTGAACATGGAAATAGGGCATGTAGTTAAGTTGGATGCCATTCAGTTATTCTGTCATTAAACAAACATTTACTGAGATCCTGTGGTGCCAGGAACAGTACTAGGCACTAGGGATTGAAAACCTACATCAGACAACCTATAGAATCGTAGAAAATATATCAGATAAAGGTTTAATATCCAGAACATATAAAGAACTCTCAAACTCAACAACAAAAAAACTAACAACACAATTTAAAAACGGACAAAGGAACTGAACAGACATTTCTCCAAAGAAGGTGTACAAATGGCTGATAAGCACATGAAAAAATGCTCAACGTCATCAGCCACCAGAAAAATGCAAATCAAAACCACAAGGAGATATCACTTCACACCCATTAGGATAATCTTGTGTTCAATATTATTACCCTGAGATAATTCAAATTCTAATTTCTAAAAGTTTTTATCTACCTGAAGACATGGCTAATCCTTGAAATATTCAGAGATTATTAGACCTGGCCACAGAGATGGGGGTGGTATACCAAATAAAATATTTCTTAATCACTTGGGTAAAAGATTCTTAGGGGAAAAAAATAAAGATAGCAATTTGATCATCATGCATTCTTCGGTAAGCATTCACAGGCATTAAAGCTGTGAGCCAGTATCATTCAGAGTTCTGGCAGGAAACACATGGCAGACTCCAAGAGATAATTGAGGAAAGTTTACTCAAGGGGACTATGTACACGGGCATGAGCAGGAAGTCAAGTGCAACAAGCAAGAAATGGTGATATTCCAAAACAAAACAAAACCTTATATGAGGAAAGAATTGAGGGCCCCTACCCTCAAGAATTTACCAACTATTAATGAAGACAAGCACATAAAGGCTACGTGCAAAAGGGTTTTGGGGCCATAAAAGAAGTATAGTGTAATGGATTGAATTATGTCCCCCCAGAACGTATGTCAGTTCGATTAGGCCGTGTGTGGTTGTCCTCCATTTTGTGATTTTCCTGTGTTATAATTCATAATCTCTGCCTGTGGTTAAAAAGGATTAGGGTGGGATGTAATATGCTTGCTCAGGTCACATCCCTGATCCAACATAAAGGGAGTTTTCCTGGGGTGTCGCCTGCACCACCTGTTATCTTACAACAGATAAAAAGAAAGGGAAGCAAGCAGAGAGTTGGGTACCTCATACCACCAAGAAAGCAGTGCCGGAAGCAGAGCACATCTTTTGGACCTGGGGTCCCTGTGCAGCAAAGCTCCTAGTCCATGGGAAGACTGATGACAAGGACCTTCCTCCAGAGTCAACAGGGAGAGAAAACCTTCCCCTGGAGTTGATGCCCTGAATTTGGACTTCTAGCCTACTAGACTGCGAGAAAATAAATTTCTCTTTGTTAAATCCATCCACTTGTGGTATTTCTGTTATAGCAGCACTAGATAACTAAGACATATGTATATAGGCTGCAGTGGGGTACAAGAAGGAGTCACCAATTCTAACAAGAAAAGGTCAGGAAAAACAACAACAACAAAAAAAAACCCACAAGCTGATATCAAGGCTCAGAACATTGAAAGAAAGGTGAATCTAGGGTGGATACTAAATGTGGACAAGGCAAGAGCAGAAACCTGAAGCCAAGGGAATTTTGGGACCATTGTCCACAGATTAACAGGTCAAGGGATAGTCAAATCTGCAGTTGGGTCCAAACGATTTTCATGTACATAGCTCTCTTACGAAGGCCAGAGGCCATAGTCTCTCAGGATTAGCTCTAGTGGTCCTAAAGGAACTTATGATCCAAACTCCTAATGAACATATCCACAGGTATGGGTCTCAAACGTATTGAACTCATCACGTATTAAAAAATACATATGGTTTCTACCAACCCTTCTCCCCCACTGCCAAAAATGATTTTATATCAAGTTCCATCAAGGGCACATGGCAAGGGTAACTTTATCACCTAGACTTGAAATCATTTTCTACCTCTCTACGTCCCCATCACCCATCTCCAATCAACTGTTCACTTGTAATGATTCTCCTTCCATTATTATGTTCATATATGACTCTTATTTTCACTGCCGCAGCTTCCTCTTATACCCAAGATCTTATACCTGAATAGTGACAATCATATCTTCTGCTCACATTCCCTGGCCTCCAATGTACTGCACTCCTGTCCTGAGTGTGAGGACTCCCTCAGTTTCCCTGAGTGGGACGATTTTCTACCTCCATTCCAGCACAGACCCACCTCATATGAAGCCTCCCCACAACACCAAGATGCCTCAGAGATCTCTCCTTTTTGCAAACAACCATGGGTCTCTTTCTTGCTCCCCTGTTAGCACAATATACTCCTACCTTAACCATTCTCTTCTGGTACTTGGCATGAACAGCAAATGAAACTTTCCCCATAAGCTAATGTGTTAGAAGAAGAAGAAAAAAAGCTTAAGAAAAATGTAACTTCACCAAATTAAAAAAAAATTTTTTTTGACAGAAATTTTCCCCAAATGAATTATGTTTCTTTGCCCTCAGAATATTCTGAGTGTAATTCACCTTCTACTTCAATACTTGGAATTATATTAAAATGAATAAAATTACTACACTGCACAGTCCGAGCCAGCTGAGGGGAATTTTGTACAGTCTCATCTCTTACTGTTAGTTGATGTTAGAAGTTTCTAATCTGCTAGACCCACGAAGAACTGCAGGGTAGACCAGAGAGCAAAGTTAATTAGCTCAGCGACTTTATAGACACACAATCCTAAATCAGTATGACCTGCCTTCAACTTCTTGTACAGCAAGGAACAGAAACTTTGAAACAGCTGTATTTGCTGCTTAGAGAATTTTTCCCCCTACCTTGGGATTTTCTTATTGTAAATCAGAGTTGAGCTTGCTAGAGGCTGTCTTTTGAGTTATTGTAGTAACAAGACATTTCTGTACTTACCTTTTCTAACATGTCTATCTTTATCACTTTAAAACTCGAAAGGTCTGGAGTTAATTCTTATATTCCTTTGTCTTTATCATAGTACTTAGGCTTACCATACACATGAAATAAATGTCTAATGAATCCACAATTATGAACCCAAGTCATTACCAAAAGTCTTATTGTCATTATACTGTTAACAGGCTTGAAAAATAGTTGTAAGTTATTGGTAAGGATATTCAGGCTGAAATACAAGTGAAGTCTGAAAAAAGAATGGTAAAGAACTGATAAGATATTCATGTCATGCCCAAACCTATGACAGAGGATAAAGAAGTAGAGGAGGGACAAGAGCCTTTGACTATCTTTACAGAAATGAGACTTGGGGAGACATACATGCTTCTGCCTCTAGGGTAGGAATCCGAGGAGACAAGCAGGGCACTACCTTTCACATTTTGCTCTTTTTGATTTCTTGCTGCCACACAGTGTAAGGCAAGAGAGAGCCCAGGGCTGGAAACTTAAGGAGGCCATTTACACGACCGTGAAAGTGAGCGCCTCCTTACGCTTTTCACCCTAGACCTTCTCTTGCCTCACCCAGCCCTAGCCCTGCTACCACATCACCTTCCTGACTCCAGCATCTCAGCTGCCAGTTTTCAGCCCTGCAACTTAATTTTTTAAAAATGTAAATAAAATTATTGCTTTTGTTTCTGTTGTTTTAAAAACAAGCTCAATGTAAAATAATTCAAGGGACACATAAATAAGTTGGAAATGGAAATCCCCATAATGCTACCCATAGGGACAACTTTACAAGGATTTTTTTTCTGTGTGCATGCCCACACACACATATGCACACCAATTTTTCAAGAAAAATCAGATTAGACTATATATACAGTTTTGTTTTTCACTTAACAATGTATCACAGGTCTCTTCCATGTCAATAAACACATAATATGTTTAAAGACTACCACAATTTGTTTAATAAATCCTTGATTGAAAGACTTTAGCATGGCTCCTTTTTTTTTTTTTCATTTATCGAAATATTCCTAACTTTTCCCCTCTTCTCATCTCAAAATTTCAGCTGACGCTCCACATTTGAGAACCATGGGCAACACATTCTGCAGAAAGGTATCAGAAAAACCTGCATCAGTCTCACTAAAATACAGCAGAAACAGCATAGCAACTATCAGCACCTGCGTTTTACCTCAGGCTTACAGAAAACCAGACTAGTGATCTGAGAGGAGGCTGAAAAGCATCACCAAATTAAAGCCTGTGCTTGGATGTTCTTCCCCTCCCCGGGGTGGGGGGGTGGGGAGTGTATCCCCAGCCCCTGCATCAAACCAAATAAGGAAAGTCCCAGAGAAACCAAAAAGAGAGACCTGCAATGCCTGCAAGAAAGGAAGACAGCACTTCCCCCCCTGATGGATGTCTCTTGCCTTACAGAACGTGGGCCCTGGAGCTGCTGTGGGCCCACAATGGGAGTGTTCTGGGAAGAGTTTGGCCAGTAAGCCCTGGAGTTTGGGGCATCCATGGGCAGAGGGGGCAGTGCTGGCTCCTTACCAGAACTCTGAAGCGAGGGGCTAGAGCCACTCTCGACACGCAAGTCAAGAAATGGAGCAGTGGAGGAAACAGCCTATACTAAGTGTGTAGGTGTTTTCCTTGGAACAGATGGGCACTGCAAAGCTTCCAAGCTTGAATTGTCTCTATTAGGGTCCCCCAAGATGACGCGGGCTTGGATAAGAGGAAGCCACTAATAATCCCCTGTGGGGGTGTGGACTTCCAGGGGCAAAGCTCAGGGAAAGGATCCTATGAGGACTGCCACATCATTGCCCACATTAGGGAATACTGCAGGGTGGAAGCATTTATGGCATCTCCACAGTATCCACAAGAGCACCCCAGGAGAGAGCCACCATTTGAATGTCTGCCATATACAGAAGCAAAGAGAGGACAGTCGAATTGTACCAGCGAAGTGAAAGATCTTTGCATCCCCCCTTCCAGTCCCTCCTCTCCCTGCCCAACCTTGAGGGTGGGAACGTAGAAAGAGCAATGAAGATTTCTTTTATATAAACAGATTGTTCAAAAGCACTTTTTACACGGAATTATGTCATCCGTTTTTTTTTTAAAATGTAAACAGTAATGGCCACTTCCAGAAAACAAATCCAAAATGTATAACATCTTAAGGAGAAACTTAATGTTTAGCTGGAGTAAGAAGCTGAAATCATGAGATGATCTCTGACATTAGATCTTTTTTTTTTTTCACTTTTTTTGACATAAGCTGCTCTTTGACATTCAATGTCATTTAAGTTGTTATATTAACAGTCACCGTGGCTGAAAACTTGGACTAGTATGGTTATAAGAGCAGGTAAAATAAGGGCCCCCATCTTTCACTTTGCCAGCTAAAGGCGGATTTATGTCAAAGAAGATTAGGATTTTTAAAAAATTCTGCCAGTTGCATGCATTTGTGTTATTTCTTTTGTCCTCAAATCAATGAGGTCATCTTTGGCAAGGTCCATGTCACTAATGTTGCTTCTATCAGAAAGGAAGGGGTTATAAGTTTACTTTCAATTTTAAAATTATGTGGGTTGAAAAGTACCCTTCAAAGGAGCTCTCTATAGTGTTTTTAGGTGATTTCTGCCCGCAGAAATCACT
Organism: Elephas maximus indicus; assembly: GCF_024166365.1. Taxonomy (NCBI): domain Eukaryota; kingdom Metazoa; phylum Chordata; class Mammalia; order Proboscidea; family Elephantidae; genus Elephas; species Elephas maximus. The sequence goes on along the minus strand of NC_064819.1, from coordinate 172,111,765 downwards.
TTAACACTTCCCTCAGCACTGGGAAGCTCGGAGTTGTGTGTCTCCAATTTCCTCTTCCAGAGAGGCAGCTTGGAAATCACAGCTACTCTCACACCATGTTTCTATATGGTCCAGTGGCAGCATCTTTAACACTGACTTCAGGATTCTGAATCACAAGCTTCATATCCTTGATAAAGACAAAAAAATACACAAGTTAAGCCAAGCCAAACATTTACTGCTCCCAGTCAGCTTGTTCTAAGAGTGGCTTTTCTTATCTCTCTCTGAAAAGAAAGTGAAGCTTTTGAAGAAAGTCAATTAAGCACTTCCAACTTGCCTTCCAGAGCCCAGCACCCTCTGTATAGTAGTGAAAAGCTTGATATTCTGTTCCCAATTCTTGTCAAAACTTCTCAAAAAGGAGGTAATTCCATGCCCTTGCTCTGGAGGAGTTGACAGCAGTAGACAAGGCTTCCTTTGAGATTGTTAGCAGAGTTTGTGGTGGCAACTCATCCCAGTACAGACATCAGAGAGGATTAGGGTTTGTAGAGTTTCTTCCTCATCAAAGAAACAAACCAGATATGCTGCCAAGCATCAAAGGAGCCCCACTGGTGCACAGAATGTCAAGATTCGCCTCCACTTACAAGTGTTGTTTGGAAAAGCAACTTTTCACTATTTCAAGACTTGAAGCATCAGTTGAAGCTTTTGAAGCATCCAAAAGGGATGCTCAAAACAAATTGTTATCAGGCGATACAGCACATACAGGATAGAGGGAAACCAGAAGCTTGTTGCACAGAGAGGCATTCATAATCTCATTCAGTTGGATGCTAAAGGAAATGAGATCATTGCCAATTTCTCCAAAACCTACCTTAAAATAGTAGAAGAAATATGGACAATTCTGGAGTAAATATGATAAAAAATCTGGTACAATTTTGTTTCCCTGTGACATGCATCAAACCAGTCCCCTAACCTTACGATGTTGGCTTCACCAACACTCCTCCAACTCTATGTGGCTTGTTTTACTCAGCAGTGTAATAAGAAACTTTCAGGATACTTAAAGACTGGGGTTTTGTGACAGGGTGAATCCAAATTTTGGTAAAGCTCAATCTTTTTTAAGTTGAATCTCTTCTCATTAAAATAACCTGCCTTGTGAGTTGGAATCGACTCAACAGCAATGGGTTTGTTTGTTGCTTTTTTTTTTCTTATATATATATTGCTAGACACTGTCTACTTTTGTTGGCCCAGAATTTCATCCACTTGTCTTCCAGTTACAGCACATTGATTTTTCTTTGGGGAATCGCCCCTACCCTACTCTCAGACTGTGTGGTTCTTCTGGGACAGACCCAATGCCCAGCCCCAGAGGGCTGGCACAATGGCTGTGGCCAAGGGGAGGAAATACACTGATTTCAAAAGCATGGACATGTATCCCACACCAGGCCAATGAAATACAACCCCAAATCCTTTGTTCGAACAACTGGGGAAGAGAAGTTCTCTTTTTGCTAGGATTGCTAGTTATGGAGGTGATGTAAGCCTAGAGCCCAGGGGGCCATCTCATAGTGGATCGGGGAGAGGATATAGCCCCCACAGAGGAAAACAGAGTCAGGAAGTGATGGCATGGCTTGAGCCTCTGAACGCAGCCATTCCTACACGAGGAAGACCTCATACTTTTCAGGTACATGAACTAATAAAGACTCTTCTCCTGCTCCTGCTCCTGCTCCTGCTCCTGCTCCTGCTCCTGCTCCTGCTCCTGCTCCTGCTCCTGCTCCTGCTCCTCCTTCTCCTCCTCCTTATAGGGAATGTGAGTTGGATTTCTGTATTTGCAACTGGAAGTCTCATGAGTGACACAAAGATGTCCAATTTACTAGTAGAGATTCTCCTAAGGGACTTCTTCAGCTTTTTGGCTTCATGTATCAACTGGTAAGAAGCACTCAGGTTTGGAGCCTAATTGGGTTCAGAAGCAAAAGCGAAATTTAGAGAGAACAATCTGTGCCTTATTTGCTTTGTTTTAACATTTTCCAACTTATCTTAGGCCCATGTAAACAAAGACAGATGTCCCTAATCATAATGGCAGGGCATGTTTTCTTTCATTGCTGTCAGTAGCAAACAACTCTAGCCATCATAACCTAGCAACAATTACCATCACACCTTCAATAACAATGCATAACAATCCATGCCACCCTGGTTTACCTAGTTGGCAAAGCAAAAATGTAATAAAATAATTTTTTTTTCTAAAAATGTAAAATTTTAAAGTAATAGAATGGACTTTAGTTGATGTGATAAAATGAGTAAATTCAAGAAGGTCCTTTCCTCCTACTCTGAATACATTAAAAAAAAAAAAACCTAGATAAATTAAAATACTAAATATAAATACTAAAAATACATAATTATGCTCAAAAGCAAGAAAGAGACTTATAAAGTGTAAGAAAAGAAGAGGAAATTCAAACCCTCAGCAAAAGCAGCATTGAAGCTGCCCACCTTGACCTTCTGTGATGAGCTCCCTGGTCAAATTCCTGGCATCTCTCCAGATTTCTGTTTTGCATATTGTTTTGCTTACTGGTATGGGCAAGGGGGCTATTGGGGTAAATACACTCCTTAGCACTAGTTGTTTAATGCCAGCACCAGGATGAGTGGAGGCCTCTGGCACCATGTATGTAAGAAAGGCGAAACTGAACTTCCTACATAGCCACGGATGTGGAAAAAACAGTCCTATCTGTAGATAAGGAGCAGAAAAATTTCACCCACACACCCAAGGACACGGTGCTAAGAAAGCTGAAAAAAGAATCACTACAAAAATTAAAACCTCAAAACTCTAAGCCTATATAGATGCAGATATGTGGTGGGAGAAGCCCTTGGCTAAAAAACTAAACTAACATAAACGTTGTTGAGTCTTGACGACACCAGTAAGCACGTGCTAAACTGCATCCTAAGTACACTGCCAGAGACCAGGGCACACACAGGACTCTCGTGGAAATCAACCCCGACTAAAGGCCAGTTCATACAAGACAAGATCTCCCAATTAAAAGAAGGTCAATCTTAGTTGAGCATTTTGCTATGGTTCAAAGTGCCCTATGATAGTTTAAAAAGTCAATTTCCTCTAAAAACCCAGCAGGTTTTGGTAGAATGCCTATTTCAAACTGCCTTTATTATGCTTTCTGGTTTATATACATTACTTATTAACCAGATTTTATCTATCATCTTTTTTACCCAGTTCTTAAAATTAACATCAATATGCCCGGGCTTTCTACCATTAGCATTTTTATGATGACTGTATTTCCTAGTTCACTCTCCCACTCTTTCAATCAAGATATCAATGAGGAGATTATGTGACTGAGGCTTAGAGGTGCAGATATAATCGTTTTTTTTGTGAACTAGATTAAATATTATTTCCATGGGTTTCTGAAAAAGGAGTTCATACACCTCAGTTTTAAATTTTAATATCAAGTGTGTTAAGTGGTATTAGCAGAAGAACCCTTAGAGTTTCAGCACAGAAACCTATACCTGCCAAAATGCTGCGTTGCCACATCACAATCCTAGCTCTTTTCTCATGCATATGTATGAATCAGTGCAGTGTAATGGAAAGATCGCCAGGCCCATGATAAGGAGGCCTGGAATCCAGTTCTGGTCTGCCCTTTTGCTAGGTGTCTAACTTTGCCCCAGTCATGGAATCTCTCTAGGCTTCAGCTTCCAGATTTATAAATTAGAGATAAGATCACCAAGCCTCGGGCCTCCCAGGTCGTTGTAAAAGGCACTGACGGGGAGGCTGAAATCTGAGCACTGGTCCTCCTCTGATAGGACTCCCCAGTGTCCTTGAGCAAGTCAGCTTCGGAAATTTGCAGCTGAATCTGGTAATTCTGAAAATCCTTCCCACACCTGACATTTTGTGATGAGTTCCCCTGGTCAAATTCTTAGCATCTCTCCAGATACCTGTTTTGCATATTGTTGTTAAGCCAGCATGTTTTGAACTTTCCTAGATCACCTAAATTTGCTATTTTCTATCATTTTATGTACATGGCCTTCACCATTAGGCTATCCATTTCTCATAGGAGTGTTTTTCAAGCTGTACTTTATGACCCATGAGTCATACCGATTTTGACCAGTATTTTTGTAAAATATCAGATAAAACAGAATATAACGGAGCACATTATCATTAGTAAGGCTAAGTAAGGCCCATGAAAATTTGCTATGTGTGTGCATGTCTCTTTTGCTAGGCTACAATTGTAAAATGTGTTTTTAACTGTTGGTCACAATAAAAAAGTTGGAAAGCACTGCTCTACACTAAAACAAATCAAATCATGTCATTCCCGTTTAAAATCCTTTAACAGTGTCCTACTGCTGAGAAGAAAGACCCTGTGTGGACTACAGGACCTTGCATACCTTTCTGTCAGGCTCAGTGGAGATGTTCATCATGCTGCCCACACTGTTCTCTATCCCCCCACCTGTCCCACAGCCCCCTGTCAGTTAATCATCACTCCTTCTTCAGGCCACAGATCAAGGAGCGTTTTTCCTTGACACGCCTCCTACCATTCATTGAATATGATTCTGAGCAAATCTCAAAGAATCGTTCAGAAGACAAGAGAATAATGGTATCACTACTGACTGAAAGTATGACTGAAAAATTCTCAGAATCTAACTTCATATTAAAGGGAAGCAAAATTCTCAGAATCTAACTTCATATTAAAGGGAAGCAAAATGGAGGCCAAATTCTTTGTAGCAGGCAACACATACGAAATACAAGTAGAATCCAAAGCATTCACCTGTTCTTATTTAAAAGCCACTTGTCACAAATGATCTGAACCAAACCAAACCAGTTCCTGTTGAGTCAATTCTGACTCATGGTGTCAGAGCAGAACTGTGCTCCATAGGGTTTTCAATGGCTGATTTTTCAGTCGGGGCTTTCTTCCCAGGTGCCTATGGGGGAACTCGAACTGGTAACCTTTCGGCCAGCAGCCAAGCACTTTAAATGTTTGCACTACCCAGGGACTCCTACAAATAAACACAATTATATTGTTTGCTCTTCTGGTTGAAAAAGTTAGAGGATCTTCATACTTTTAGATCTAGTATCAAGAAAAAAATTATCTAACTCTTTTCACCTGAGTACTGAATTATAACCAGGAGGTCATTAGATGATCTAAGTGCTGGGAGGAGGAAAGGTAGTACCAGTGGGTACTGCCTCAGTAGGAGCACTGAGTCTAGGCCACTCTGACCAATAACTAGTTAGCAAGAAAGATGGTTTCCCAAAACACTGTGTACTTTCAGACCTCTGGTCACATTGCTTTCTTTGCTTCAAATGCTCTTCCCCTCACCCTCCTCCACTTGGCAAATCCTGCTCCTACTTTGAGACCTAGTTCACATGTCTCCTTTGTGAAACCTTTGACTTTCTCTTAAAGAACTGATCACCTACCTCCCTGCCCTCACAAACACCACGGGTGTTGTAATTTTCATATGATATTATAGATAGTTGGTCAGTGTCTGTGTATTTCACTAGATTATAATGTGCATGTGGACAGGAATTATATTGTATTCATTTTTCTATTTCTGGTTCTTTGAACAGTACCTGGCACTTACTAGGGATTATTCTGTGTTCTATAAATATTTATTGAATATTTACAAAGTTACTCTTAAAGTGCTCTGCAAAATCACTTCCGTTTGCTCTAACACCAAGGCAAAGCTTTCCATGACTACCTAAAATTATTCTTCCTACTCTTATGATCAACCTTATCCATCTGTTGTACCTATTTCTATCCTTCTAGAATATTTTTTCCATCTATTAGTAGGATCCAATAAAGGAAAAACAGAGATGGAGAAAACACAACCCTCCGTAAAATTATGCTAACATCAATAATTAGAGGAAAGAGTATTACCTCAAATAAGATTCAGTAATGTCTGTTGTTAAATATACAGGTGAACAGATCTAATTAATACTCATTGCCACTGAGTCAATTCCGACTCATAGCAACCCTAAAAGACAGAGTAGAACTGCTCCATAGGGTTTCCAAGGAGTGGCTGGTGGATTCAAACTGCTGATCTTTTGGTTAGCAGCCAAGCGCTTAATCACTGTGCCACCAATATTGCATCTTAAATAATCTGGAAAACTCAGACTGAAGTTATCATATAAAGAATTTCTTTCCAAACCAGGTAAGGATACTGAAAGGAGTAAAATAGGCAACTTCTCCAGGTCCAGATGATCTTAAAAGAACTTACCATGTCTGTATTATAGATGGAGTCCTGGTTGAGCAGTGGTTAAGAGCTTGGCTGTTAACCAAAAGGTTGGCAGTTCGGATCCACTAGCTACTTCTTGGAAACCCTATGCGGCAATTCTACTCTGTCCTATAGGGTTACTATCAGTCAGAAACGACTCAAAGGCAACAGGTTTTTTTTAATATCATAGATACATCAAAAACATTCACTTGGATGTTGTCTACAAACTCAAAACTGTCTAACAGAGAAACGAACTTAATTTTTTAAGTCCTTGATGTTTACTGACTGAGATGCAACAAGGGCACCAGGTAAGTTGTAAGATGTAGTGATTATTTGTTAGACTAGAAAATTAGAAGGGCAAACTAAAGTGTGTGACAAAATATGTTAGACAATTAAAGGGTGAAAAACCAAAATTTCTTTTAAATAGATCACAAAAACTGACTATAATGTTTGACTACTGACATGTGCCGGGATTTTCTATATACAAAATGATCCAAGTGCTGACCAAAAGGTTTTTTGAGGTGAAGAGGTTTTCACAGAAGTGCCAGGTGATTCCTCAGGCATTTTCAGTTATTTTTTAAATGCATTGGCTCCAGTCAGAATTAAATTGGGTATTTCTAAGTATTCATATATTTGTTGGATACTTCTATCATGCAGAATAAACTGGTTCTCTGGACAAGCTTGCTCCCTGAGAAGGTTTAATGGAAAGGCGAACTAAAGTTCTGAACAGAACCTATGTAAGAAAAACCTATGGCATGTTTTGCCAGAGGACTAATTCCTAGTCTTCATTTATTCACTCAGCAAACATTTATGAAAGACATGCTGTGTGCCAAACATTGTGTGAGGCACTAGGGATAAAAAGATGGCACTAGCTTTGGAGGGGAGCTCCAGGGTTGTGCAAACAGTTAACACACTCAGCTGCTAACCCAAAGGTTGGCAGCTCGATTCCATCCAGAGAAGCCTCAGAAGAAAGGCCTGGCAACCTACTTCTGAAAAATCAGCCACTGAAAACACTACACATGGGGTCGCTATGAATCAGAATCAACTTGATGACAACTGGACACAGGAGGCTTTTAAGGAGCTTATGTTCTTCTAGAGAAAAACAGGCGTATAAACAAGCAAATGCAATAAAGTATTATTGGAGCTATGACAGAGGGATTCAAGAGATATGACAAAAATAAGGAAGCGGGGACAATTTTACTTTGAAGAAACCAAGAAGATTTCATAGAGGAGGTTTCACTCTGAAATAACATATTCCAGCCACTAAGAAGTGGGATAAGAAAATGAATGAATGTGATTTCAAGATGGCTTCGAGGTCAAAGAAGGGTTACCAACAGAAGTATTTGAGTATTTGGGGATCTGTTAGTGTCTAAAAGAATATATTTCCTATAAATTTTCTAAGAAATAGATTTTTTGCCATCAACTGCTGGAATGGCTTCTGAAGTTATTGGATGTTGATTTGTTATATATTTTGTTGTTCTGTTTTCTCAGCTTAGTATGCCCTTGTCTATTAGGCTGAGAAGCTTTGAAAGTACAGAGAATGGGCAAGGGTTCAATCTATATATTGTATCTCAAGACTTCCTGGAGAAAAAAAAAAAAACAATTTTATGTTTTCTGGTGCTTGTTGATAAATTAAAAGCTTAGTAATTCTTATAATGACACCAAGTGTCTGAAAATGTGGGACCATGTAGATTTGATATACCCGTTGCCATCGACTCGATTCCGACTCATAGGGACCCTATAGGACAGAGTAGAACTGCCCTATATGGTTTCCAAGGAGCGCCTGGTGGATTCGAACTGCCGACCTCTTGGTTAGCAGCTATAGCTCTTAACCACTATGCCACTAGGGTTTCCAGATTTGATATAGAGATGGCCAATATCCAAAGGCTCCATGGGCACAGAGATGCAGCAGCTTGAATTTCCACATTTATATCAGCAAAGCATAAGAGCATAGAATTTCCTGGAATCACATAGGGAGTAGGTGACTATTACAATTAACCTCTAGTTAATCCTTCGTTGCAAACTATTTCAAATGCAGAGATTATCGTTTACCCGTCAGGAAGTGGGTGGTGATACGCCCTGCTGATTTCATAAAGGCAGGTAGAACGTAGCCTTCCACTGACCCCAAACCATCTCAGTCTGGGCATGATGCCCTGACTCCTGAACCCTGTGTTCCTTGATCACACCCTCTCCTTTATCTGAGGGGACTAAATCTAGGGATTATAGGAAGATTATGTCGAAGGCAATGAACTGAATCAAGCTCTTAAAAAGTGCCCAACCCATACAGCTCCTAAACTCCTGCTTGGTTTTTGTCTTATTTGAAGCAATTTCTGAAACGACAATTCCAAGTCCTCTTTGAGCCTATGGTCACACACATGTTCAAAATAAAATGAATAAGGACAAAGGCCACTTGGAAAAATATAGCTTTTAAATACTATGACTTCATATAATACCACAGAAACTTAAGTTTGGGTGTCTTTGCATACCACAATGAAATCAATCAAAATTGTCAATGTTCAAATAGTGGGTGTTGTCCTGAGGTCTTGTTTTTCTGGCAGAACAGGCTGACAGTAAATTCACAGTCTGCACATTTGGTCAAGAGGCAATAGTGTTAATCTTGACCTTTTCACTTACCCATGCTAAGAGTGGCATGCCAGAAATTTCAGGTGATCGCTTTTTGACTTGGGTGCTAACATTGTCAAGGAGGATAAGTGGATCCTTCTTGAAATGCTAGAGGTGAAATAACATTCCAACAAAAGTTGTAGAATTTTCCTTTGCTAGAGGTTGTTCCAGTCATATACACAATGATAATACTACAATTGTTTTTGTTGTTAGGTGCCATTGAGTCGGTAGTGACCCTATGTACAGCAGAACTAACACTGCCCAGTCCTGCGCCATCCTCACAATTCTTCCTATGTTGCGCCCATTTCAGCTCACTAATGCCTAGGACATTGTTGCAGCCACTGTGTCAGTTCATCTCTTTAAGGGTCTTCCTCTTTTTCGCTGACCCTCTACTTTACCAAGCATGACGTCCTTCTCCAGGGACTGGTCCCTTCTGATAACATGTCTGTTTTGGATTGAATTATAACCCCCCAAAATGTCTGTCAATTTGGCTAGGCCATGATTCCCAGTATTGTGTGATTGTTTACCATTTTGTAATCTGCATGATTTTCCTATGTGTTGTAAATCCTACCTCTGTGATGATAATGAGTCAGGATTAGAGGCAGTTATGTTAATCAGGCAGGACTCAATCTACAAGATTAGGTTGTATCTTGAATAAATCTCTTTTGAGATATAAAAAGAGAAGTGAGCAGAGAGACAGGGAGACCTCATATCACCAAGAATGAAGAACCAGGAGAGGAGTGTGTCCTTTGGACCTGGGGTCCCTGCACTGAGAAGCTCCTAGGCCAGGGAAAGATTGATGATAAAGACCTTCCCCCAGAGCCAACAGAGAGAGAAAGCTTTCCCCTGGTGCTGGTACCCTGAATTTAGACTTCTAGCCTCCTAGACTGTGAGAGAATAAATTTTACTTTGTTAAAGCCACCCGCTTGTGGTATTTGTGTTATGGCAGCACTAGATAACTAAGACAATGTCCTAAGTATGTGAGACAAAATCTTGCCATCCTCTTTGCTAAGGAGCATTCTGGCTATACTTCTTCCAAGGGAAATTTGTTTGTTCTTCTGGCAGTCCATGGTATATCCAATATTATAAACCAACACCATAATTCAAAGGCATCAATAATTTGATTTTCCTTATTCATTGTCCAGCTTTCACATGTATATGAGGCAATTGAAAATACCATGGCTTTGGTCAGATGCACCTTAACCTTCAAGGTGACATCTTTGCTTTTTAATACTTGAAAGAGGTCTTTTGAAGCAGATTTGCCCAGTGAAATAGGTCCTTTGATTTTCTGACTGCTGCATCCACTGGCATGGATTGTGAATCCAAGTAAAATGAAATCCTTCAAAACATCAGTATTTTCTCCATTTATCACGATGGTGCTTATTGGTCCAGTTGTGAGGATTTTTTTCTTTACATTGAGGTGCAATCCATACTGAAGGCTGTAGTCTTTGATATTCATCAGTAAGTGCTTCAAGTCCTTTTCACTTTCAGCAAGCAAGGTTTTGTCATCAGCATAGCAAAGATTGTTAATGAGCCTTCCTCCAATCCTGATGCCATGTTCATTTTCACACAGTCCAGTTTCTCTGATTATTTGCTCAGCATACAGATTGAATAATAAAAAAATACAACCCTGATGCACACCTTTCTGATTTTAAACCACTCAATATCCCCTTGTTCTGCTCAAACTACTGCCTCTTGGTCTATGAACAGGTTCCTTATGAGCACGATTAAGTGTTCTGGAATTCCCATCCTTTGCAATGTAATCCATAATTTGTTATGATCCACACAGTTGAATGCCTTGCATAGTCATTAAAACACAGGTAAACATCTTTCTGATATTTCACCCAGGATCCATCTGACATCAGCAATGATATCCCTCGTTCCACTTCCTCTTCTGAACCCTGCTTGAATTTCTGGCAGTTCCCTGTCGATATAGTGCTGCAACTGTTTTTGAATCATCTTCACCAAAATTTTACTTGCAAGTGATATTAATGATATTGTTCAATAATTTCAGCATTCTGTTGGATCACCTTTCTTTGGAATGGGCACAGATATGGATCTCTTCCATTTATTTGGCCAGGTAGCTGTCTTCCAAATTTCCTGGCATAGACAAGTGAGAGCTTTCAGTATTGCATCTGTTTTCTGAAACACCTCAGTTGGTTTCTGTCAATCCCTACAGCCTTATTTTTCACTAATGCCTTCAGTGCAACTTGGACTTCTTCCTTCAGTACTATCAGTTCCTAATCATACGCTACTTCCTGAAACGGTTGAACTTCAACCAATTCTTTTTGGTACGGTGACCCTGTGTATTCTTTCCATCTTTCTTTGATGCATTGCCCATAGAATCCTTCAATACTGCAACTTGAGGGAGGCTTGAATTTTTTCTTCAGTTTTTTCAGCTTGAAAAATGCCAAGCATGTTCTTCCTTTTGGTTTTCTAACTCCAGGTCTTTGTACATTTCATTATAATATTTTACTTGGTCTTCTTGAAGTCTTCTGTTCAGCTCTTTTACTTCATCATTTCTTGGGTTCACTTTAGTTACTCTACTTTCAAGAGAAAGTTTCAGAGTCTTTTCTGGCATCCATCTTGGTCTTTTCCTTCTTTCCTGTCTTTTTAATCGTCCTTAATGTCATTCCATAACTCATCTGGTCTTCGGTCATTAGTGTTCAGGGCTTCAAATCTATTCTTGACATGGCCTCTAAATTCAAGTGGGATATACTCAAGGTTGTATTTTAGCTCTCGTGGACTTGTTCTAACTTTCTTCAGCTTCAACTTGAACTTGAATATGAGCAATTACTGGTCTGTTCTGCAGTTGGCTGTTGGCCTTGTTCTGCCTGCTGATATTGAGCTTTTCCATTGTCTCTTTCCAGAGATGTAATTGATTTGATTCTTGTGTATTCCATCCAGAGACGTCCACATGTACAGTCACCATTCATGTTGTTGAAAAAAGGTATTCACAATAACTAAATTGTTGGTCTTGCAAAATTCTGTCATGTGATTTCTGGCATCATTTCTATCACCAAGGCCATATTTTCCAACTACAGATCCCTCTTTGTTTCCAACTTTTGTATTCCAATCACCAGTAATTATCAATGCATCTTGATTGCATGTTTGATCAATTTCATACTTCAGAAGTCAGTAAAAATCTTCAGTTTCCTCATCTTTGGCCTTAGTGGTTGGCACATAAATTTGAATAATAGTCATATTAACTGGTCTTCTTATAGGCATACAAGTATTATCCTATCACTGGCAATACTGGACTTCAGGATAGATCTTAAAATGTTCTTTTTGACGATGAAGGTGATGCCATTCCTCTTCAATTTGTCGTTCAATTTGGCATAGTAGACCATATGATTGTACAATTCAAAATGGCCAATACCAGTCCATTTCAGCTCACTAATGCCTAGGACATTGATCTTTACGCAGTCTGTTTCATTTTTGACAACTTCCAGTTTTTCTAGATTCATACTTTGTACATTCTATGTTCTGATTATGAATGGATGTTTGCAGTCGTTTTTTCTCATTTTGAGTCTTGCCACATCAACAAATGAAGGTCCCAAAAGCTTGACTCCATCCACATCATTAAGGTCGACTCTACCTTGAGGAAGCAGCTCTTCCCCAGTTGTATTTTGAGTGCCTTCCAACCTGAGGGTTCATCTTCCAACACTATATATACCAAACAATGTTCCACTGCTATTTATAAGGTTTTTACTGGCCAATTTTTTTCGAAGTAGGTCATCAGGTCCTTCTTCCTAGTCTGTCTTAGTTTGGAAGTGGGAGAAATTTGTGGCAGTCTGCTTCCCTAAAGAGAAAAAAAAAACCGTTGCCATGGAGCCACATCTTTCTCCTCCTGAGTGGTTGGTGAGTTCCAACTGCTGACCTTTTGGTTAGCAACTGAGTGCTTAATCACTGCATCACAGTCTTGGAATGCCTATTTGGCAGTTCTATTCTGTCCTGTTGGGTTGCTATGAGTAGGAATCAACTCTCAACGGGTTTGGTTTTTTGTTTTTCTTGGGTTTGGTTTTTCGTTTTTCTCCGTAATATGGTAATATCAAGCTGAGAAATTAATGGGAAAAGTGGTCTTGAATAGATGAGACCCCTGCAGTGATAAAAAAATTGATGGCAGGAGCAAAATCATCACTTACAGAAAACAAAGAAAAAATCCCACATATTGGAATATATATTATCTCGCTTCTAAATTATTAATAAATAGGTCCAAAAAGAAATCATAATTAAAACTGTAAAGTAGTTGAAAGTGGACAATTGTGAAAATACTATATAACAAAATTAATGGTGGCAGCTAAAGCAGTAATTAGAAAACAGCTTATAGCTTAAAATATGTGTGTGTATATATATATAAACATATATCTATATACATAATGGGAAAAGTGAGAATTAATAAAGCACTCACTCAAGAAGCTAAAAAAGAACAACAGCATAAACTCAAACAAATGAGAAGAAAATACATAACAAAGATAAAACCAGAAAATAACGAGATAAAAAACAAAAAAAAAATAGTAACAAGGAAAAAGAAAACTAAAAATCAGTTCTTCGAAAAGACTAATGAATAAACAAACCTCTGGGAAGGTTATAAAAAATACAGAGAAAGCAAAAGTACAAATAAATAATATTAAGAATAAAGACATAAACTTAACTATAGAAGTGGAAGTGATTTTTCTAAACCATAAAAAATACTTTATACCAAAACATTTTATATTTAAAGTGAATAGAAACTTTTCTAAAAATATATAAATTACTAAAGTTGACTCAGGTTGAAACAGACACATGGATTTAAGTCCTACGAAATTACGAGAACGGTAACAGTACTCCAAAAGCTACTCGAAAAGCACTAAAAACCAGTGCCGTCGCAAAAAGCACTAGGCCCTATTATTTCTACAGGTAAAACAAAAAAAAATTTTTTTACAGGTAACCTTGGTAAAATTTCAGGTAACCTTTATCTTATAACCTCTGTTACATAAACTATTCCAGAGGATAGAGAAAGGAAAAAACTCACCAATTAAGTTTAAGAGGTTAGTATATTATTGAAAACTAAAACAGACATGGGTTATAAAGTAAATGAAAACTGTAAACCACTACACTTACAGACATAGTCATAAAAATGCTAAATAAAACATTAGCAAAATGAATTGATCAGTGTCTAAAAAAAATATAATCTGTCTTCATCAAGCAGAATTTATCTCACAAATTCCACAATGGTCTAACATTAGAAAATCTACTAATATGACACCAGATTAACAGATTAAAGGAGGAAAAACTATTTGGTTTTCTCAATATATACTGGAAAATCTCTTGATAAAATTCAATAGCCATTCATGTCAAAATCCCTTAGCAAAAGTGAAATAAGTCAGAAGCAAAAGGACAAATATTGTATGATCCTACTTATGTGAAGTATCTAGAATAGGCAAATGCATAGAGACGAAAGTTTTTTAGTGGTTATGAGGGGTTGAGAAGAGGAGAAAATGGAGAGTTATTGCTTAAGGGGTACTGAGTTTCTGTTTAGGGTGATGAAAAACTTTTGGAAAAGGATAGTGGTCATGGTAGCACAACATGTCATTGAATTGTACACTTAAAAATGATTACAATGTCAAATTTTTTGTTATATATATTGTACCGCAATATATATATATATATTTAATCTCTTAGCAAACTAAGTAAAGACAGGAAATTCTTGTTGGGACAGGCAGTTGACCATGGACCCCAAACATCCTTACATGTCCTTTTAAGCCTGTCCTTGAGCCACTTCTGTAGCTAGTCATACAGGGAATTAAGTAGATCAAGGCAACACAGCATGACCACAGTACAACTATTGCAGCAGGGGAGAAGGACTGTATTGTTTTCATCTGATACAGAAGGTGCTGTGCCCTTAGCCCTGGGTTCCTCAGCTGTGGCACACTAGGCCCACCATGTCACACCATGGGTCTTGGGGTCAAGGAATTGGTGTTGTCATGCTGACACTCATGCTGTTTGCTGTGCTGTGAATAATAACCTGTCTGGCTCTGATCCATTGTGTTTCATTATCTTCTTTCAGCATCTATAGAATTGTAACAACACAACCTGCTTGCTTGCTTCTCCTTTGGAGTCTTGTTACTTTTCGTAATTGTCAATGAGGCTGGAGTTCTTTCCTGACAAAGGGTATCTATGAAAAACATACGGCAAGCATTATACAATAGTGAAATGTTAGAAAGTCTCTTTAAAGCCAAAAATAAGACAATGGTGCCTTCTATCACCATATCTATTTATCACTGAACTGGAGTTTCTAGCCAGCTCAAAAGATAAGAAAAAGGAATAAAGCTTAAAGAGAGAATGAAAGAAACAAAACTGTAATTATTCATAGAGTAAATGTTTAAGAAAATCCAAGGCAATCTACAAACTATTGAAAATAATAAGAGAGCTTATCAAGGTTGTTACATGTAAGATCAATGTACAAAAATCAATAGTCTTTCTACACACCAATGATTATAATTAGAGAATATAAAAAAAGTGTTAATCTTATTACCAACAACAAGAACGAAAGGTACCAAGACATATCAAAAAACAGATGGGCAAGGCCTTCAAAAACAAAATTATAGTGCTTCCTAAAAGACATAAGTAAAGACCTAAACAAATGGAGAGCTATATTATATTATAGAGGAGAATAGTTCACATTATAAAGATGTCAATTTCCTCCAAATTATTCTATGAACTCAGCGCTTTTCTAATAAAAATGCCATCAGAGCTTTTGAACAAATTTATCAAGCTGATCCTTTTATTTATACGGAAGAGCAAGAGGCCAAAAATAGGCAAGGCAATTTTGAGAAAGACTAAGAAGTTATTGATAAATATTATTACAGTAAAAAATGTAAACTTCTGCAATACAAAAAGAACCATTAAAAAGTTAAATAAACAACAGCAACAAAAGCTATAGGCTGAGAGGAGTTATTTATAATACATATGACATAGAATTTGTATTCGGGATATATAAAGCACTCAAGAGGACAACTCAATAGAAAAATGGGCAAACCACATGCAGAAGATGAAATTCAAACAGCCAATAAATATATGAAAGGAAGTTCAACATTATCACTGATCTGGAAACCGTAGATTAAACTACATTAAAACCCAAAATTAAGAACACTCTACTAAAACAATGAGACTATTGTTCAAAAATGTCAATATTGTGGAAGACAAAAAAAGGCTGAGGAACTGTTCCAGATGAAAGGAGACTGGACTTCTGAAATCAAATGCTATGTATAAGCCTGGGCTGGAGGGGAACATAAAGGGCATCACTGGTCAATGGCCAAAATTATGGATAGTATGTTATTGGTCATTTCCTTGAAGTTGATCATTGTACTGGGATAATATAGGAGATGCTCTTATTCTCAGGAAAGACAATTTGAAATAGTAAGAGTATGGGGACTTGATGTGCACAGTTAATCTCTAGTGATTCAGGTAGATAGATGATAGAGGGATAGATAGGTACATATACAAATAGAATGATAAAAAGCAAAGGAGGCAAATGTTAGTAACTGGCTAATCTGGGTAAAGCACATATGAGAGTTTTTGTACTATTTTTCCAGCTGCTCTGTAAGTTTGGAAATATTTTTAAATTAGAAAAACTACACAGGTATTCACAACCTTCTGATTGACAAAAATTTTACATATGAGAATACTAAATGTTGGTGAGGATGTAGGAAATGGGAACTCATACACCTTTTTTTATTATTTCATTTATTTTGTTGTTGTTGTTGTTGAGAGTATACACAGCAAAACATACACCAATTCAACAGTTTCTACATGTACAATTCAGTGACATTGATTACATTCTTCAAGGTCCTAAGGTTGCTATCTAATCTTTCAAGTTGCTATTGTCAATTTGATCCCATATACATAATTCTTAGGAGAGTATAATGCTGAAGGCAGGTCTTTTTACTAGTTAAGCTAAACTATTTTAGGATGACTTCAGGGGATATTTTTGGTTTAAGGTTTAAAGATTATTTGAAGGCAATAGTTTCAGAGGTTCATTCAGCCTCCATGGCTCCAGAAAGTCTGAAGTCGATGAAAATTTGAAATTCTCTTCTGTATTTTCCCTCTTTTGACCAGGATTCTTCTGTAGAATCCTTGATCAAAATGTTCAGTAATGATAGCCAGGCACCATTCAGTTCTGGTCTCATGGTAAAGGAGGCAGTTGTTCATGGAGGCATTTAGCCACACATTCCATTTCCTCCTCCTTCTCCTGACTGTCCTTTCTCTGTTGCTCCAGGTGCATAGAGATCAATTGCTGTACCTTGGAGGGAGCTCATACATCTTGATAAATCTACATTGGAGAAGAATTTTATACTTTCTAATAAAGGTGAAAATGAACATATCTTATTACTCAGCAAGCCTACTTCTAGGGAAAAACCCAGAGACACTTTTCTACATAGGCCACAAAGAATCATAGACAAGGATGCTCATTCCACATTGCTTCTAATGGTGAAAAATTAGAAAAACCTAAATGTCCATCAATAGGATATTGGACAAGTAAATTATACCACTGCATAAAATGTAAATCCCTATAGCTGTTAAGTAAACTAAATCTACTTATAAAGGAAAAATCTCAAAAAACACAACACTGAGTATTTTAAAAAGCAGATTATAAAAGGATAGATACAAGCAATATGATACTACTCCTGTATATTTAAAATATTCGAAACAGCAGAACATATCACTTATGTACACATGTGATAAAAGCACTAAAACACGAACTGAAGGGATAGGTACCAAATTTACTTTAACAGTAACAGCTGGAGAAAGAGGGTAAAAACGGGATGCATAGGGGCAGCCTGAAATTACATCTGTGATAGTTATTTATTTTTTTTTCTGTATAAAAGGAGACAGGGCAAATTGTTAACAACTGTAAAATGTGAGGAGTGTCTACTATTATTTCTCTGTACTTTTGGTGTATGTGAAATGCATATTGAATAATTTCAAAACTATTTTTAAATGAAAGATATAGATGCGTATTAGCCTTCTTTGTAACTCTACAACATACCTATAATTTAAAGGGAACCCCATATTTAAAGCACTCTTAAAGATATAATATGAAAATAATCTCACTCCAACAAGGCTGGCATTAATCCAAAAAACACAAAATAGTAAATGTTGGAGAGGCTGCAGAGAGATTGGAACTCTTATACACTGCTGATGGGAATGTAAAATGGTACAACCACTTTGGAAATCAATCTAGCGTTTTTTTAAAAAGTTAGAAATAGAACTACCATACAACCCAGAAATCCCACTCCTCGGAATATACCCTGGAGAAATAAGAACGTTCACACGAACAGATATATGCACACCCATGTTTATTCCAGCTCTATTTACAATAGCAAAAAGCTGGAAGCAACCAAGGTGTCCATCAATGGATGAATGGTTAAATAAATTGTGGTATATTCACACAATGGAATACTATGCATCGATAAAGAATACTATGCCACTCCTCAGAATATACCCTAGAGAAATAAGAGCCTTCACACGAACAGATATATGCATACCCATGTTTATTGCAGCTCTGTTTACAACAGCAAAAAGCTGGAAACAACCAAGGTGTCCATCAACGGATGAATGGGTAAATAAATTGTGGTATATTCACACAATGGAATACTACGCATCGATAAAGAACAGTGACGAATCTGTGAAACATTTCATAACATGGAGGAACCTGGAAGGCATTATGCTGAGCGAAATTCGTCAGAGGCAAAAGGACAAATATTGTACAAGACCACTATTATAAGATCTTGAGAAATAGTACAAACTGAGAAGAACACATACTTTTGTGGTTACGAAGGGGGGAGGGAGGGAGAGTGGGAGAGGGTTATTTACCGATTAGTTAGTAGATAAGAACTGCTTTAGGTGAAGGGAAGGACAATACTCAATACACGGAAGGTCAGCTCAACTGGACTGGACCAAAAGCAAAGAAGTTTCCAGGATAAACTGAATGCTTCAAAGGTCAGCAGAGCAAGGGTGGGGGTTTGGGGACTATGGCTTAAGGGAACTTCTAAGTCAATTGGCAAAATAATTCTAGTATGAAAACATTCTGCATCCCACTTTGAAATGTGGCATCTGGGGTCTTAAATGCTAACAAGCAGCCATCTACGATGCATCAATTGGTCTCAACCCACCTGGATCAAAGGAGAATGAAGAACACCAAGGTCACACGATAACTATGAGCCCAAGAGACAGAAAGAGCCACATGAACTAGAGACTTACATCATCCTGAGACCAGAAGAACTAGATGGTGCCCAGCCACAACCCATGACTGCCCTGACAGGGAGCACAACAGAGAACCCCTGAGGGAGCGGAAGATCAGTGAGATGCAGACCCCAAATTCTCATAAAAAGACCAGACTTAATGGTCTGACTGAGATTAGAGGAATCCCGGCAGTCATGGTCCCCAAAACTTCTGTTGGCCCAAAACAGGAACCACTCCCAAGGACAACTCATCAGACATGGAAGGAACTGGACAATGGGTTGGCAAGAGATGCTGATGAAGAGTGAGCTACTTGCATCAGGTGGACACTTGAGACTGTGTTGGCATCTCCTGTCTGGAGGGGAGATAGGACGGTAGAGAGGGTTGGAAGCTGGCAAAATTGTCACGAAAGGAGAGACTGGAAGGGCTGACTCATTACGGGGAGAGTAAGTGGGAGTACGGAGTAAGGTGTATATAAGCTTATATGTGACAGACTGACTTGATTTGTAAACGTTCACTTAAAGTTCAATAAAAATTATTTAAAAAAAAGATATAATATGAAGATAATGATTTTATTATCTCTAGCTAGAACTAGAACAACTCAAGGAAATAAACTTTTCAGGCACACCCTTCCAGAGCTGATATAGGCCATTCCTTTTCCCTCGAATTGTTCTTTACTGATCATCAGGTATACGCTGAGCTATATTTAGCTACAGTAAGATCTTAAGTGCTTCTGCACTTTTCTTCTGAAGTCTATGTATTTTTAGAAAAAAAATGCCTTTAAAATGTGATTAGTAGCAATTCCTGCTGTGTGCATTTAACACACTATTGTTACAACCGCTCAGAGAGATCTTTTTTCCTTCTTTGAAGGACTAAGCCTATCAAGTTTTTTTAAGACAATGTTTATTTTTCACCTTAACATCTATAGCAGGCATTACATGGTTCTTTCACCTGAATGCACTATTACGAAACAAACTTATTTGTTCAGAAACTGCTTTATTTTCAAAAACAAGCTTATATTCTGGAAACAACTAAAAAATACCTTTCTTCTTTTCTTTTTTCTCTTTGCTAGATAGGGTGTTTAACGGTGCTAGGAATGAAAATCAAGGGGTCCTGATATCCTGTTTTCCTAGAATTCAGCCTCTAACACAATCTCTTGGTAACAATTTTAAGATAATCATACAAGAAACAAGAGGAGCTTGGAGGTTTGAGAGAAAAAAAATGTTATACTAATGAACACTCAGGACCATAAGATGTTGCGGTACATGTAAAGCAAGTAAGAAAAAAAAGTGGAAAATATGTTCCCTGGCCTTCAGAAACCATGAGGGTAAACAGGACAAAGACAAGGATAAATAATGTTAGAGACGCTTATTAACAAGCTGCGTTCAGAGATGCCAAAGAAATGTAGTGTTATCGTGAGGCTGGCAACCAGTGTCACAAAACAATATGTGTATTAATTGTTTAACGAGAAACTGTAAACCTTCATCTAAAGCACGATAAAATAAATAAATAAATCTAGTGTTAGGGAGGCTAAGTTAAGTGTACCTAAGGCTTTGTGGCCTGGATGAATTTTAAGTGCATGGATTAGAGGTGAGAGAATATTTCAGGCAGTTCTAAAATCCAGTTTTGGCTATGTGTCCTTGTATTCAAGATAGAAATGCTACTGATCAAGTAGTCAAATATCCTAAAAGCAGGAGACTACAAGAAGGAAGGGGGAAGGAGGAGATATTGTACAGCCTTATAAATCCACAAATGGAATAGATAATCGACAAATAACCATACATTTTCAATGTCGACAGCAGTGGTGACAGTCAAAATATTTAACACAGGTAAAGACTGAGCGTCATCCAATCACTGAGGATGCAGTGTTCAGACACTGGAGGTCTCCCCTGGAAGGTTAGGGGAACCCAGGGAGCTGGGCACAGAAGGAACACACAAGGGGCTCTAAGACAGTAGTTCGTTATGTGCTCACTAGTACGTTAGTGTTGCAATACTTTAAAATGGTGTGGCTACGCAAGTGCACACGAGCTGCATGCCAGCTGTCCTGGTTATAAGGGCTTTACCAGTACAACAGTTGCTGTTGGGTCAACCCCAACTCATGGTGACCCCATGTGTGTCACAGTAGAACTGTGCTCCATAGGGCTTTCAGTGGCTGATTTTTTGGAAGAGATCACCAGGGCTTTCTTCCCAGGCACTTCTGGGTGCACTGAAATCTCCAACCTTTCAGTTAGCAGCTGAGCACATCAATCCTTTACACCACTCAGGGACTCCATAAGGACTTTAGGACTTCATAAGGACTATCCATGAGCATCATTCCAAACGTACCACAGCTCCTCTGTGCTCCTTCTTGGAATGCTGATGAGCTCAGCCATAATCTAGTAACCACCACCATATACCAAACCAAAACCAAACCTGTTGCCATCAAGACGATTCAAACTCATAGTGACCCTATAGGGCAGAGTAGAACTGCCCCATAGGGTTTCCAGGGAGCGCCTGGTGGATTTGAACTGCATCAGCCGTAGTGCTTAACCACTGAGACAGCAGGGGTCATACTAGGGTTAAAACAAGGCCTGTGAATAAACAAGAGAGTAGTACATGGATTTTGTTGTTTTAAAATCTAAAAATTGTAGATCCGGTTTAAACAAAAAAAAATCTAGTAATCGAAGTATTAAACAAGTAGCACTATAGAAGTACTAGCAATAAACTAGCCAAGCCAGTTAATGATAAAGAAATAGGGGGAAAAAATAACCTATTGTCCACCAGTGTTTAGCATGTAAAAGAATGACAATTATAATACTCATTTTTCATAAATACCATAAAAATCTCAACTAGTCAGTTTTCAGGGCTAGATTGTTCTACCTAGCTGCTTTTTTTTTTTTTTTTAAATAGGTAAGGGGTTAGCCCAGTGGTTTTGGCAGTTATGTAATGATGTATTTATCCTCCATAATGTGATATGATGTAATCAAGTAATCAAATATAAGGGCAGTTTCCTCTTACAATTAGGGGTGTGGCCTGCATCCAATACATATATGGACGTTCTGGCAAAGCTCGCTTACTTGCTCGGACCCTGCATCCAGCTAGTCATCATCTGACCTCTGGTTCTTGGTACTTGAGCCAGTGGCCTGCCATCTGACCTGCCCATCTTGGGTTTGTCAGCCCCTGTGGCTACACTGAGTGAGCAGAAGCCTCCAACCTGATGCCTAACCCACAGACTTGGGACTTGCCAGCTTCTACAACAGCTTGAGCCATTTCTTTGAGATAAATCTCTCTCTCTGTCTTTCTCTCCATGCCTCACTGGTTCTGGTTCTCTGAAGAACCCAGCCTAAGACACCCTGTGTTAAGACATTTTATACAGCAAAGATTTTGGAAGAAAATCTTTCCCTAGTATTCTGTAAACTTTTCTTGCCTTCTCAAATGTGGTAATTTAACCTTTTCTCAATAATTCAGGATAATGATTATGAATGTGAAACACAATAGTTCTCTTCAGTTAATAAGACGAAACTGTAGAAACAAAAACACACTACACAGTTTGAACATCCCTAAAGTCTAGAAATCTTTCCTATATAATATGAATGTGATCTTTTTCTTCATCTCTTATATAAAATACTGCTTGTGAGGAACCTAAGAATTGATATCATAATTCCAAGAGTAATGAAGCAGATTGTTACTTAACTATTCCAATTACAAAATGGACAATATAAATATGTATATGTACATTATGATTATTTAGCATATTTATAGAGACATTAAGGAACCCTGGTGGAACAACGGTTAACTGCTTGGCTGCCAACTGAAAGATTGGCAGTTCAAACCCACCCAGTGGCTCTGTGGGAAAAAAACCTGGCAATCTGCTTCCATAAAGATTACAGCCTAGAAAACCCTATGGGGCGGCTTTACTCTGTCACACGGGGTCACTATGAGTTGAAAATTGACTTGAAGTAACCCACGACAACATAAAGACATTAAGATACCATTCAAATAATGCCTTTATGCTGAAAGGCAAAGAGATATTTCTCATGAGGGGGGAAAAAAACTTCCACTTAATTTCTTTCTCTTTCAAGTACTCAAAACTGCTAGCAGGGTTGCCCTTTGCACAACAGTGGAGTCCATCTGTGACAAGAGCTCCCTGTCATAACTCGTTTACCCTCATCCTTCTACTTTATTTTACAGAGAAAAAAAATTAGTCCTACATAAATGCATTGCACTTGATTTAATTTCCAACATCTCCAGATACCATTTCTCCTGTCTAATCGACGGCAGTGGGTTAATCTTCCTATACCTTTTCTTTCCTACATCCCACCCTCTTCATTTTTACCTCTGTCCTTTGTCCTTGTTGCCGTTGAGCCAATTCTGACTCATGGTGACCCCATGTGTTACAGAAAAGAACTGCTCCATGGGGTTTTCTTGGCTGTATCTTTACAAAAGCAGATCACCAGGCCTTTCTTCCACAGTGCTGCTGGGTGGATTCATACTGCCAACCTTTCAGTTAGTAGCTGAGTGCAAACAATTTGTGTCACCCAGGGCCTCCCTAAATCCCGCTTCTACTCTTCCACCTCCACTCTGATTTTTTGCCTTGTCATTTTTCTGTCCTGAGATGAAAAAGAGGATAAGGAATTAGATAATGAAAAATAGTATATCACGGAACCCGTGTGGTTGTTGTTTTAGTTGTTGCAGAGTCAGCTCCGACTCATGCAACCTTGTATATAACAGCACAAAACATTGCCTGGTCCTGCACCATCTTTATGGTGAATGGCATGTTTGAGTCTATTGCTGCAGGACCTACACATTCCTATTTTTGTGGAGTCATCTTTTTTAAGAGGATGGAGTAGCTTTCCTCTTTTACTACTTTGTGTATATGAAGGAAGAAGCCTTGGGTGGTACAAATGGTTAACATGCTCAGCTGCTAACAGAAAGGTTGGTGGTTCCAGTCTACCCAGAGACACCTTGGAAGAAATGCTTGGCAATCTACTTCTAAAACAAAACAGCCACTGAAAACCCTGTGAAGCACAGTTCCACTCTAACACACATGAGGTCTCTATGAGTTGGAATCAAGTCGCGGGCAACTGATTACTGGTATATAAAGGGGGATGAGAGGGCTTAAGGAGTAGTGTACACCCAGCCGGCAAAGGGTCAGGGGAATAAGGAGCCATGCGGATTCCAGTTTCTCAGCCTGCACTAATCTATTTTCATCAGGGCTGAAAATCGGCTTGACGACAATCAACTCCTTTGTATTTCCTAAGGGTGATAATCTCTGCTATGATGAACTAATCCAGACACTCACAGCTGCTCGTGCTTTCCTGAAAGAAGCTTAGTTCCCTTTCTTTCCTTTTCTTCCTAAGAAACACACACATACACTTTAACAATGGGCTTCTGGAAACAGCCCTAACTTTGCGGTCTATTTTACGGGAGCGTCTCTAATGCTGGGAATTTGGGGTGAAAGAATGAAGCATGGGCGGTGTCCTGGCAGAGCTGAGGGAGTCTCTTGGCTTCAGCACAGTTTATGTCAGGCCACCAAAACCCTTGTGTATTTATCCTAGGCCTGGGGCCAGTCAGAGGCTGTCCTCACTCACCCCACTCTTCATGTGTCAAAAGCACTAGACGAATAGCAGTCACTTTGAAATTATCATGACATACAGTTCAAAAATGAATTCTTCCACTGATTTTTATACAACCTTGTGGAGATATAATTCACATACTATACAATTCACCTATTAAAAGTGCACAATTCAATCATTTTTAGTGTATTCACAGAGTTGTGCAACCATCACCACAGCCAATTTTAGAACATTTTTATTACCCCCAAAACAAACCCTTTCTCCTCTCCCCTCTGTCCTAAGCAACCAAACTATTTTCTGTCTATATAGATTTCCCTGTTCTGGACATTTTATATGAACGGGATCATACAATATGTACTCTTTAATTGGCTTCTTTCATTTAGTATAATGTTTTAAAGATTCATCCATGTTGTAGCATATATAATTTCTTTATTTTGCCAAGTAATATTTTATTGTATGTTGTTGTTGTTAGGTGCCGTCGAGTCGATTCTGACTCATAGTGACCCTATGCACAACAGAATGAAACACCGCCCAGTCCTAAGCCATCCTTACAATCGTTGTTATGCTTGAGCTCATTGTTGCAGTCACTGTGTCAATCCATCCTGTTGAGGGTCATCTTCTTTTCTGCTGACTCTGTACTTTGCCAAGCATGATGTCCTCCTCCAGGGAACGATCCCTCCTGACAACATGTCCGAAGCGTGTAAGGTGCAGTCTTGCCATCCTTGCCTCTAAGGAGCATTCTGGTTGTACTTCTTCTAAGACAAATTTGTTCATTCTTTTGGCAGTCCATGGTATATTCAATATTCTTCGCCAACATCACAATTCAAAAGCGTCAACTCTTCTTCGGTCTTCCTTATTCATTGTCCAGCTTTCACATGCATATGATGTGATTGAAAATACCACGGCTTGGGTCAGGCGCACCTTAGTCTTCAGGGTGACATCTTCGCTCTTCGACACTTTGAAGAGGTCCTTTGCAGCAGATTTACCCAATGCAATGCGTCTTTTGATTTCTTGACTGCTGCTTCCATGGCTGTTGATTGTGGAGCCAAGTAAAATGAGATCCTTGACAACTTCAATCTTTTCTCCCTTTATTACGATGTTGCTCATTGGTCCAGTTATAAGGATTTTTCTCTTCTTTACGTTGAGATGCAATCCATACTGAAGGCTGTGGTCTTTGATCTTCATTAGCAAGTGCTTCAAGTCCTCTTCACTTTCAGCAAGCAAGGTTGTGTCATCTGCATAATGCAGGTTGTTAATGAGCCTTCCTCCAATCCTGATGCCCCATTCTTCTTCATATAGTCCAGCTTCTCGTATTATTTGCTCAGCATACAGACTGAATAGGTACGGTGAAAGAATACAACCCTGACACACACCTTTCCTGACTTTAAACCAATCAGTATCCCTTTGTTCTGTCCGAATAACTGCCTCTTGATCTATGTACAGGTTCCTCATGAGCACAATTAAGTGTTCTGGAATTCTCATTCTTCACAATGTTATCCATAATTTGTTATGATCCACACCGTCGAATGCCTTTGCACAGTTAATAAAACACAGGTAAACATCCTTCTGGTATTCTCTGCTTTCAGCCAGGATCCCTCTGACATCAGCAATGATATATCCCTGGTTCCACATCCTCTTCTGAAACTGGCCTGAATTTCTGGCAATTCCCTGTTGATATACTGCTGTAGCCATTTTTGAATGATCTTCATCAAAATTTTGCTTGCGTGTGATATTAATGATATTGTTCTATAATTTCCACATTTGGTTGGATCACCTTTCTTGGGAATAGGCACACCATTTTATTTCTTCATTCATCAGTTGATGGACATTTGGGTTGTTTCCAAGTTTTTGCTATTATGAATAATGCTGCTATGAACATTTGTATACACATTTTTGTGTGGACATTACACTGATTTTACAATATTTTGAAACAGGCCAGACCTCTCCCTCTTTCCATTCCCAAAGTTGTAGAGGGAGAAACTTTTGTCCTTCACTTCCTCCTTGAATTTTCCAAAGTAGGAGGGATGAGAACCACGTACCTTCCCCAGGTTGGAGGTGGCTGGCTCCTCCCTTCCTCACTTCTACCCTCATTAAAACCTGTATTGCAGAATCAGCATTCAGAGTTGAGCTGGGGAAATACCAACTCAAAGGTGAGCTAATTAAAATTTGGAAAAAAGTCCATGAAAAGCTAACTATTGGGAAGTGGAACTAATAAGCTGGGAGGAAGAAAAGTGCTGAGGGACTTGCCTCATTTGTGTAGAATCCTAACTCCTCAATTTATGACATGAAAACATGTTCCAACTGGCTGGATTTCTAACTCTCATGTGCACATATATGAATCACAGCACCTGGGGATGCAGTTCTGATTCAGTTGGGCTGGTGAAGACTGAGAGTCTGCAGTTTTAAATAGATGGCGATGCTGTTAATCTGCAGACCACGCTCTGGGTAATAAGGAGCAGTAGACAACTTCTGTCCTCAATTTTAACTTGAGAAATACACTTCACATGTACCCTAATTGCATTACATCATTTTGTTATTTTCATATCAAATGTTGCCTAAAAGAGATTTTGGTCATTCCGATTGGGCTTCCATTTTTTCCATCCTCTGATTATTAATAAATATAAAGCAATATCACCCAAAATAATTGGGCACAAATTGTGAAAAGTTTATACTCTGAAATGTTTCTTTTTCAGGACCTGGGTTTTCTGGGAAGAGTTTCCCTCCCCTCATTGCCTGTTCAAGCATGAAACATGATGACAGTTTGTTTTGCTTTATTTCCAAGGAGGACAATGTAAAAAGATTTATTTCGAAGAGTACAGACAAGCGGTGAAAATAACACAGAAAGGAAAGGAGGGAGTGATAAAAGAAAGGAGAGATGATGTAGTTTAGTAAGGAAGTAGCAAACGACAGTGGTAACCTCTATAACAATATTTTCTGCTTTGTTACCAAGATCCTAAAACCTAGTGTTTCCAAACAGTAGAACATTTGTTCTTTGGTATGTCTGATCAGAACGTAGTTTTCTCTACAGTTCCATTTTACAGATGATTCATCTTAATATTATTTGTCCTTGGACAATCATGGGCTTCATGGATAAAATTAATTAAACTGTTTACCTAGATCTGGGGATTATTTTCCATTTAAAGCAGCTATAGACATAAGAAAATAACAATTTTCCAAAGGGTCTACTTCAAAATGTATCCTCTATCAGAAGAGTGAGAGCCTAAATTATTTCCATAGCCATTATAAATAAAGTCAATATTTCACTATTAATGACTTAGATTATAGCAGCTGAAAAAAGCCAAAAATGTAACAATACAACAAAAATCCTACCTCCATACAAGGTCATTATAGCAATCAACTGGACTAGAAAATTATGCAAAAATGTAAAAAGTAATAAAATA